>NW_026527214.1:1178834-1821663 GCF_022682495.2 Desmodus rotundus | reverse complement strand
AAAATGCACTTTGAATTGGGTATTCTCTGCTTAGAGTACTCTTCATTTTCTCCGGTTTTTAGAGGTAACCGCATGCCCTTTTACAATTTCATGAAGCAGAAGTAATTAAGGCCAAACTGACGGAATTTTAAATATGTCCAATTCATCTAGCAGGAAAGAACCAGCAAAGGTAGTCGAAGCTATGTCTTCCATTTTAAGTAATGACGTGAGTGTGTCTAAAAAAATACAAGAAGGGGGGAATTGTTAAAAGTCAGAAGATAGTTGTAAACATACTTCATTACATCCCAAGTACAGAGGAAACCAGCAGTTCCAGAAAGGAAGAAAAATATCTACAGACTAGTTTTATGGAAGGGCATTTGAACTAAACCAAGAAAGGACTGCAGGGTGGAGACAAGGTGACGCGCTTACCCTTACAGAGCAAAATACTGTCATGCAAAGGAAAAAGTTAAGCTAGTATGCAGAAGCTAGATGCGTGATACTATTCTGGATTTAACGTAGCATGCGAAGGCCATGGTTCACATCATTTTTCCAAGTGTGAAAGCGACACAGACAGACTCTTACCTCACAGACACTAAATGCTTTCCCCTGACACGGTTTGTTCACTGGTGTCTTAACCTTCCTGGGACATCTGAAGGTTTCCTTGTCATATTCAGCAACGGATCTCGCAGTAGAATGTGCGCGTACATCGCAAGGCTCCTAAACTCTCTCAGGCTCTGTACCTGTGCTGCATTTTAATGCGATCTCGTGCTACATTCTGCATCACTAAATCTGCCACACCAACCAAGTTGTATTCTCTTTCGCCGTGCCTTAGCATGACTGCCTTCTAAATATGAACTTGGAGTGAACATGACTTCACCTTGACATCATGCTTTCTTTCCTTCAAATAATTTCAGTGCTTACCCAGTTTCAATTAACGGCATAACATCTGTTGAGGTCGTATTCTTCATCAAGGACATTTTTTAAGTCGGTGAAACATATGTTTTACATATATTGTGTTATGCACACACATTTCCCTACTCTGGCTTGACAGTAGATTGGGAGAGGAAGAATTAAAGGATATAAGAACTAATTCTAACAAGGGAAATCATTGTTACTTGCCTCTTCAATATTCACCATCACCACTTCCCTTCTTTATTGCTGTCAGAAGGCATGTTTTTCGTGGGGAAAGCACTTTAAAAGTCTTCAGCACCGAGTTGCATTTTATCTATCCCAATCAGGGCCAAGTGTTTCTCACTTTCATGGTCTGCATTATAGATGTGAGGGGCCATGTGATCCCGGTCTGCAACTCAGGGCACAGAACCCAGTCTGCCAGGGTCACCTTTGGAAAAACTGTTTCTTTATCCGTTAAAAAGGAAAGCCAAGGTGCCACCACTTTCTTGACTCCCATTCGACAGCATGGAATGCTGATGCTGTATGTGGGTTAGAACAGCCATCTTGAGACCTGTAGGGAAGCCAAGGGACCACAACCAGTACAGTTAAGCCACGTGAGAAGTGTCAACAGCAGCTTTGTAGTTGCTTCCCCTTATTGTGGGCCAAAAAGGAAAACTATGCCACCTACTGAAGCATTAATTGTCTGCATCAGTTTGCTTATTACTCCCACAAAAGGGATTGAAAATGGAGCCATGCAGCATGTTTTGTAAACAAAACACTTTAGTTAGGTTTCGTCTCAAGAAGAAGCAAAGCATAAATCTCATGGATTAAAGCAAACACATATCTCTCACTTCTGAGTCTTCAGTTTAAGTATGATTTTTGTCGAGTCTCCTCATCTTGTCTTGGCTTGAATTTTGGTGGAAGGTAGAACTTGGGATTGAATGAGGTGTTTCCTCTGAGGGAAGGCAAGAATGAATGTGTATCCATTCAATAGAACATTTCTTGTGTAGGCAGCTGTCCCAAGTTAATGAGGAGTGACCGTAATTAGCGTTTCTTGGACGTTTACACATCACGTCCTCCTCTTGCCATTGATTGAGAACGTCACATAGCCAAGGTCAACATCATAGCAGGGAAATACGTTCTCGCAGCGGTAAGGGGTAAAGTGGAGAGGGAGCATTTTCTCTGAATAAAATTTACAACACATAATGTTAACTCTGGGATTATGGTGTTGCATAATTGGTTATATTCACTTTTATCGCTACTAAATTCAATATTATTACATGAAAAGATATTTATCTCACTATTTGTTTTGAAGGATTTCAGTTACTCGTCTTTAGAGAGAGGAAGTGAGGGAGAGAAACACCAAGGCATGGTGGCCTCTCAGGCGCCCCCTAGTGAGGACACAGCCCACAACCCAGCCATGTGCCTTGACTAGGAATTGAACACCTAACCCTTTGCAAAATGCATTTCCTTCCTGGAAATGGTCATGCTTTCTGTCGCATCAGGCCTTTCACATCTGCTTATTCCCCTGGCTCCGTTATGATCTGCCATTATTCCTACCCGCCCTTTTCCCATCTGAAAGCCTGCTTACCCTCCGCCCCCCATGAACTGACAGTGCTCATGCCTGACTCAGCTCAGATAGAAGTCCCTCTGAAGAGTCACCTTTCATCCTTGTCTTTCCAGTAGCCCGGGATCCACAAATATGTTTTTATTGCTGTATATATAGCGTGCGATGTTAATGATGTAAATACATGTCAATGTATTTCCCTCTTCCTGTATCAGACCACGAATGCCTTTGACTCAGAGATCATATCGTATTTATGTTTACACCTAACATAGAACACACAACCTTGATCAGTAAATTAGTGGTGATCACTACAGGAATTAAATGCATCTAAATCTCACTCTCCCGCGAGTGCTGGGACCAAGAGTAAAAATCCTTGAGCCCTCCACCATTTCTCCACACGTGATATAGGTTCCAAGAAATTCAGCCAATGACATTGGGTTGAAAGAAATGTCCCAAACAGTTCAATGAAACTCGCAGTGTTGCAGAAGAGCAGCCATGGCTCCACAGGGGGTATCTAAGGAGATTAATGGTGTGCATAGAAGCTTCTGGTCATTTTGAACATCTACTGGTGGAGCTAAGCTACTCTTCCCTGCCCCTGGCATTTCACACTGCAGTCAGCAGCACAGATGGGGAGTAAATATGCTGAGAATCTTGAGGAGAGTGGCCAAAATACGTTGCCCTTCAGGACACTCTGACACTTGTTGTTTTCTCGTGAAATCTCACCCCTATGCATTTGTCATGTGTGAGAAACAAGCTCTTGATTCTGACCACAAACTCCTGAAGTATCTCCTAGGAGCTGGCGTTAAGTCCTGCACTTCAACTTGGAAACGCGGTGTGCCCAGGAGAACACCGATCAGCAGGGTGACCAGGAGCGAAAAGACAGCCAAGACTGTAGTGCATTTTCCTGTGTAATCCTCCCTTTGTGGTAAAATATCCCAGGGGCTCCCTTTCTTGATATGCTTCCTTTGTCTTTACAGAGGATTAGAACCATTTGTTTCATACAAGTTCACTATTTACTTGTTTGTTTCTCTGTTTATTTCTTTATTGCATAGACAACTCTAATATGTTGCTACACTATTATTCCTATAAAATTGTTGCTATACTAATACTCCCTGTGATGGAGGCCATCTGTCTCCCCTGGCCACGCGCCCACTGAGTTGCTGATTGGTCAGCTGTCCCTTGTGACGTCACAGTGCATATTCCCTCCTGCCATGGGAACACAGGGTCCCTTGGGGCCGGCCAGCAGGAACTGTTGGGGCAGGCCTTCAGGAGCGGCTGGTCCTGTGGCAGGAAGGCGGAGTATCCCCGCAGGCAGCGCAGCCTTGGGCTATAGGCTCTGAGCAGCAGACAGCAGTGGAGGACAAGGAGATGGAAGAGCCAGGGGTGGAGGAGCAAGAGGTGCAGGAGGAGGAGGTGCAGGAGCCTAGGATTGAGGAGCCAGGGAACAGCGGCGCACAGGTGAGCAGTAGCCTCTCAGGTCCTGCTGTTCCAAGTGAGTCCCCAACTCTCCCTGCCCCCCGCCCCCACCATACACGCCACAGCCAGGTTCCAACTTCTTACCCGCCGACCTGGGGGGTGGCTGACCCTGCAACCATCTTCCCCAGAAGCCACGCCCGCCCTAACCCATGGTCCCCCTCACCCGTGGTTCCCCCTTGGTCCCTGTCAGGATATCCAGTCCATCCCCGCTGTCTGGGACACATCCACGGCGCTGAGGCGACTGCACAAGGAACTGGCGAACATCACGATCGATCCCCCGCCCATGTGCTCTGCAGGGCCAGTGGATGACAACATGTTCCAATGGAAGGGGACCATCATGGGACCCCCGGACAGCCCCTATGAGGGAGGGGTGTTCTGCCTAAACATACAATTCCCTCGAAATTACCCCTTCAGGCCTCCGGCGATTTCCTTCACCACCCCGATCTACCACCCCAATATCAACCGAAAGGGATATATCTGTGTCGATATTCTCAGGTCCCAGTGGTCTCCTATAATGACCATATCCAAACTCTTGCTGTCCATCAGCTCCTTGCTATGTGACCCCAACCCCAACCATGCCTTTGTTCCATCCATTGGGAGAATGTACCTAAAGGACAGGAAGGCATATGATACCATGGCGCGAGCTTGGACCAAGAAGTATGCTATGTGAGGGAGGGGCAAATGATCACCCCTCACCTCAATAAAACACCTGGCTGTTGAATGGGCTCTTCTTTGATTGCTTTCTGGGAGGAATCCTTTCCCTTCTCACATCTGCCTATGAGGGTGTGTGGAGGCCTGGTGGGAAGCAGTGTTTGGGGGAAGGGCAAGGTTGGGAGACGGGGTATTTTGAGAGAGGCTAGTAGTAATAAATATTTGACTGAAACACTTCTTTCCTGCTTCAGGATGGGAAAGCAAGAACAAGGGGGTGGTGGGATTAGCAGGCGTCCTTTAGCACGCCCAAGGTGGGGGAAACACTGGATGAAGAATAGGAAGATCATTAGGTATCTGGTTCATACTGAGGTACCTGTGTCTTCAGGGTTTTTGCTTGGACCGACATGGAAGGTAAGCCACAGCCTCTTCTTTCAGGCCCACATTTAACTGTAGAAACATTAAGTGGATGAGGAGATGTCACAAAAGAAAACGAAGTCTTTTCTTCCAAGAATTCTCCACCCCCCCACACGACACTGCCCGCCTTTTTGACCCGTCTGCCACCCTCCACAGTCTGGGCTATATTCCCATTCTCAGGTCATGCTTATTGACAATAGAACACTTGTACAGGCTGCCCAAGTGCCCATGAGTAGATGAGTGGATAAAAGAACTGTGGTATGTGCACACAATGGAATAAATAGTACATGGAAATCTGTCCCTTTGTGACAGTGTGGATGGACCTGAAAAACCTTAGGCTCCGTGAAATAAGCCAGTCAGAGGACGACAAATAAATACCATAGGATCTCTGTCATAAGGAGCATCTAATGAACAAACTGAAGTAACAAGGAAAATGGGGAGAGGCTCCTAGAGAGCTGGCAGCCAGCTGTCAGAGGGGGTATGGGGTGCAGGCTAGGTGGGAAACCGGAAGGGAGTAAGAAAAGACCTTCCCAGATAACAGTATGGAGAAGACCAAGGGAAAAGGGGTGGGGCGGTGCAATAGAAGGGCGTGAAGGGGGACAGCGGGTGCTGCCAGAAGCAGACTTGAATGGGGTGGTGATCACACAATACAATATGCAAAGGATGAAGTGTAGACTCCCACGCTGCAAACCTGCAAATTTCACTCACCTGTGTCACCCCCCAGTAAGTGCAATTAAAAAATAACAGGATAGGAAAGTTTCCTTTCTTTGTGTAAATCTTTTCTCTATGAAAGAGTGTCCTCAATCCGTTGTCAGTGGAGCACTCCTGCGACTGAGCAGCAGTTTGGGTCCTGCTGCCTGCCTGCTAGGCTAAGTGTTAGAGGCAAAGGTTGGGTGGTGAAGGAAAGGGGTTAGGAACACCAGGAAGACAGACGAGAGAGACGCCAATGAAAACCACAATGAGATATAACCTCACAAGGTGAAAATGGCCATCATTGGATACATCTAATCGCCACAAATGCTGGCAGGGTTTGAAAACAAAGGCAACCATTTTGCCCTGTGGGTGGGAATGCAGAATGGGGAAGTCACGGTGGAAAACATGTTTGCATTTCTTCAGGTAATGGAACTACCTGTTGGTCCATCAATTCCATTGGTGTATTTATACCCTGAGAATCCACAAAGATGCGCCATGCTACAGGTCAACATTATAAATGAGTAAGAACAATTATGTAATCAGCGCCAAGGAGTGAGAGGGTCAGAATTCAAAAGGCAAGAGTGGCTAAACTCAAATACCAGGTGTGCAGGGACTTTGAGCATCCACGTGAGAGAGGATTTAGAGCTATGTGAAAGGGGCAGATCCTGATGACCTGACTGACAGGAGAGATTTTCCAAATTCTGCTTTCATAACATTAGGGTGCTGATTCCTTGCAGGATTGCTCATTGGTGTCATGAGAAAGAGGCATCTAACAGCCTTTTCAGGACCTTGGGACCCTACAGGCAGTCTGTGTGGTCCCTTTTTGCACTCTATGTCTGAGTGAGGCCATCTTTTCATCATTTCCTTCAACCAAAACAATATCTTCCAGTAGTTTGTAGAAAGGAGCAGACATACGAATGCCTCTGTCTTCCTTAAGCTGGCAAATAAAGAGATTTGCAGAAATAGAAAAAAACAAAAACAAAAACAAAAACCGAAAAACCCAGGACACTACACTCATTAAACGTAGGTATTATTAATATATGCTGTTTACAATTTAATAAGAATCCATGGACATATAAGTAAATCTCTTTCCATGCATTAAATATATGCAAAGATAGATTGGGATAAACTACTGTGGGGGCTGAAAATGTTTAATGCTTTTCCTTCCTCCTTTTAAGTTCTTCAGGCTGGGCTAATAACCAAATTGATAGAGGTGGGCTGATAGGAGAAAATGCAAGTTCAATAGACGTTCATGGGTAATTCACACTAGCATGACACATCCACGGGAATTCCAAAGACAGTGAGACAACACCGGGTTGCTGGGACATTTTGGACAAAGAAGAAAAGGCAGGGTAACATGGTACTAGATTTTGAGGAATGCGAAAGAGTGATTTACAAGCAGTTGAGGAAGCGCCAAGCACACAGGCCAGGGCCTTAGTTCTGGGTGAATCCGCAACAATGGGACGCAGCAGGTACTCGGCTATGTGGACATGCCTTAAGCGGTCTACTCTTCACACTTAGTTCCATTAGACTGAGGACATTCACCAGTTTCTCTGTCTGAGTCTCTAGGGCAGGAAAGGGAGGAAGACCCACGGTTCCGAGAGTGGTTTGTTTCTTGATAAATAGCTTACGATTCCTTTCCCAAAAAGCACTTTCAGGACGGCAGAATTTTCCCTTCACTACAGCTGTTGGAAAGAGAAGGTCCGGACAGAGGCGTCTGAGCAAACATGGTGAGCTTGGTTGGGAGGCATGTTATCAAGGGTGCACAGCGGGGAGCATTCCTTTGGTGTCCCTTTCCTTCCTGCACAGCACTTCAGGCAGACACCACCGGGTGGTCAGAGGTGAACTTTACTTACAAATTTCGGCCTCATAGCTTCAGCCAAGTGGTTTGCAGTGCACATATTTTGGCTAAGACGATCAATAGCTTCCAGTTCCATCCCTGGATTCACGGTAGTGCAGCTGGTTTGCAGGCGTTCCCTTTCCAGGTGCCTTCTGCCAGGACCTCATAGTCTAATCTGTGATGTTCGGTGGTTTCTGTTCTACTACGAGCGAGTCACGTGTGTGGAGGATTTGACTTCCTTACGAATTGCAAATGAACAGATGCAACAACTGATCCACGGGAGGTAAAGTAAATGGTAAAAACACGTGTTACTTTGACAAGGCAGATGTAGAAATAGAACTGAGTCTCACATGTGCATTTGTGCCTGAGAGCTGGGAGTAGAGACCTGGGATGTGCAGAAAAGTATATGTGGAAAAACCAACTGATTTAAACCCTCATTTTAAAAATTAATTAATTTATTTTATTCAGTTACAATTGTCTGGATTATCTCCTGTTCGCTCCCCCACCCCGGGCAAGTCCCACCTCACTACTCCCCTCTAACCTCCCCTTTAAATTTATCCTTGTGTCCTATATAGTAGCTCCTATAGAGCACTGTCCCCCCTATGGCGTCCCAATGCCCTGTGGCTACTGTTACAATGTTCTTAATTTCAATATCTCTGGTTATATTTTGTTTGCTTTTTCTTTTCTTGATTATGTTCCAGTTCAACGTGAGATCCTCTGCACCCCAATGTTCAGAGCAACACAATTTACAATAACCAAGTACTGGAAGTAACTTAAGTGCCCATCAGTTAATGAGAGGATCCAAAAAGTATGGTACTTTTAGACAATGGAATTTTACGCAGCGGAGAGAAAGAAGGAGCTAATACCCTGTGCAATGGCATGGGTGAAAGTTGTGGGCACTATGCTAAGTGAAATAAGGCAGGTGTTGAGGGAGAAATACTATTTAGCGCCCCTCGCCCGCACAGCTTTTTCTTTTCTTTTCTTTTTTTTTTTTTTTTTTTTTTTTTTTTGCGAATTTTATAGGATTAATGCTGACAGCAAAGGGTAACCAATCTCCTGAGTGGAATTAAAGGCTCAATGAAGAGTCAAAGAGTCTGACTACATGAATTATATGTTGAAGGGTAATGTGTCTAATTATATTTTCCAAATGATCTTAAGTAATCCATGCATTTTGAAAGGATATCTACCATTTGAAATGGACACTAAAGACTGCAAAATAGGCACGTGTGGAATCCAATGAGTTCTATAACCTAACAAAAATGTAGAAACAGGGATGATACACGAAACAGAACGAGGGTTGTCGCAAGGGAAGCGGCTGGGTGAATGGAAGAAGAAGGTGAAGGGATTACTGGAAGGACAGCTGTTCAGGATCCTTGGACACGGATCACAATGGGGGGGTGGCCAGAGGGAAGAGGAGCGGCAGCTGGGTGCAGGAGAGCAAAGGGGGAAGAGGTGTGAACAACTGTATTAGCAGAAACAACCCCCAAAATGTACATTAAAAACTAGTCCCTTCAAAACAACTTGGCCAATAATTGGCAGTGTTCCCTTCCCTCCTCACTAAACCCACCACAGAACTCTACCCACAGGAAGAACACATTGTGTCCTGGCTCCGGTTCCTGTGCCATGCTCTGATATATTCCGAGAAGGTATTTCCGGGACATTGTCCGCACAGTTCCTGGATCTCCACTGAGAATTTGGCTTATTCAGGTAACTGGGACACAGTCACTGGCAAAATGGGTCAGTTCACTGAGTTCCTTGTGGAGGCCAGGTAATGGAATCAAAGTACCTTGGAAGAAAGTGTAGCACTTCTGCTCTGAGTGAATGAGATTCCGATGTAAATACACATCATCCATGGCGATGAGAGAGGCAATTGTGAGAAGCAACTATGACTGCTGGGAACTATGCTGTGACTCCAAGGGGAGAAACAGCGTTAACACTCCATTTATCAAAATTTCAGTGTACTTGATGGTTTCATGAATTGAAATAATATTGCAAAAGAAAGGATAGATCAGGTCCTTGGAGTCTTATCCATTGATTGAGAGTATAATTCAAATCGTATCTACCAGGTAACCCCCTTTGGAATCTAAGCACATGCTTTCTATGAGAGAACTGAGGGAATGATATATACACACGTACATAATTCTTTCTATACGTCTACACATGCATTCTTTCAGAAAGAAATTAACATTATTTTGAAAAAGAATTGTATGTATCATGTGCATAGAAAATATGGAGAAAAACATTTTTTACACTCACCTCCTGACTGGAAATATTTCTCATCGAATGGAAATGTGTGGTTTTCAAGGGAGGGAACAAGAGGAAATGAGGAAACAACACTGGAAAAAAGTTTGTTCCTCTGCAGCCATATTTAATGTTTCCATTCGTTATTATATATGAAATAATAGAGAATGCTTGAATATCACTTGCAAACTGAGAACTGACTTTCTTTTAACTTTCAAACTGAAAGACATTCGGTGAAATATAAACTTACCATGAGGAGAAATATCTGGGGATAGGAGAAGAAATATATTTGTATGCAGTTTTCCTTTCTCACACGTGACAAAACAGACAGACGTGACATTTGTTCCGTCCTGGGATTCAGCGAAAGGCAAATACCCATTAGGTCTGATTCTATATTTCACCAATTGCGTGGATATCCAAGACATTATCGTCACAATATTGATTCCAGTATGGCAGTGGTAAATGTTACGTGTGTCATCCCGAGCTGTGCTGAGTCAGTCCATGTTAGATTTACTCCGAGGAAACGTCATTGCTAGAAAATGTACATTTTCCCTTTCCACAGACAAGTGCTTGACAAGAAACAGTCTGGCTAGTACGACAGCAGCAAGTGAATGACTGGGTCTTTCGTCCTGAGCAGCTATGAAGTCGAACCTATTGTTCAATTGATGTACACAGCATCAAAATAACTCTTCAATAGGCATATTTCATGTGGGAACATGGAGATAAGGCCTCAATCGAAGGATTTTGTAAAAATAAAACACTTGTTAAACGCCTGAGCCCTTGTTTTGGGTATGATAATTGAATGTCATCTCTGTTCTTGATTTTGTCAGAAAAGGACAGGCTACCCTTTACATTCTTGACATCTTTTCAGGATTAGGAAGTAAGCCTCCAATTCTGCTCTTCTCATCACTGTGCTTGCACCTGGTATGACCATTCTTGTCTTCAACCATTGTTTTCCTTCTTGGAAACAGTCTCGGGAGGCTACTCTCATTGTCACTTCCGTCTTAGAGCAAACAGGAGACTAGGCAGGGAATGTCTTAAAATGGGATAGTACAGGGAACCGAATGAAGGCTCCTGTCTTCCATATTACGAAACCACTTAGCTAGGGTGACTTAACACACAGAAACCTAAGGAAGATTCAATAGAATAATAAACTTCTCCTTTATTACTCCCTCCAGTCTATATTAACAATATTACACATCACATTTTTTTAACCGTTTGGGGTTTGTTAGAGACAGAAACATCAATCTGAGAGTGAAGCATCAATCATTGCCTCTCATTCACAGCCCACGTGGGGACCGAACCTGCATCCAGGGCACGTGCCCTATGGCAATCAAACCAGCACCTTCTGACTGTGTAGGGTGACACAAAACCGATGTAGCCACACCTGGGAGGGCTAAATATCCCTTACCTCTACGCTATGGTGAAGAAAAGTAGGGCTTTGGAGGCACCGGGACTGCCTTCATCACAGTCTCGTGATGCAGCTTTGAATAATTTTGTATCTCTTTGAGCCTCAAGTTTCTGATTGGCAAAATAAAATAAATTATACTTCGTCCAAGAAATGGTTTTGAAGTCTCAGTGAGAAAATGTTATTTGGAAACAGTAACTATCCACCCAATAATTCTAGGCTTTGTGGAAATAGTAATAAATATTTCCTCCCTCAACAAATTGCAGTACCATTGGAAAGACACTAGAGTCACCTCTGGCGAAGACACAGGCATACGTAGATGCCCTTTCCCTCCTCACACAGCCAAAACAAGGAGAGCAATGAATTTAAAAACAAAAACCAGCCAGAAACTGGCAGAAAATGGAACTGGATGAGAGTCCAACAACCAAGGAGTTACAGACGAAACATTCACACAGACCAGTAGGAGGGGTAGAAGCGGCAAGTAGGGGTGGAGAGGACTCGCAGCAGGAAGGTGGCTGGAGAACTGGGACGGGAGAGGCGGCCCTGGCAGACAGGTGGCTGGTGGACCAGGCAAGGCAGCAGCTCCAGAGCGAGGGGTAGCATATTTGCTAGCAGATCAATGGAGATGAACAACGGTGGAGCGAAATGGACGACGCAAGCCAGGGCTCCAGCGCAGCTAAATAAAACCTCAAACCTCTGCTTGGAAACACCTGAGGGGTTTGCAGCAGCACAGAACACTCTCAGCCTCACAGGAGAGTTCCTTGGAGAGACACACAGAGTCCGAGAACGTATACAAAACCACTCCCCTGCGAATCAGCTTCACATGGGACTGTTTTGATTGTGGGTAGTAGGGGAAGTGACTGAAAGCCAGCAGAGAGCTAGGCAAGCAGCATCGTTCCCTGTCACACCACTCCCCAAAATACGGCTCACAGCACGGCCAGGTGGGCTGCCCTAATGAAACCCTAAGGCTCTGCCCATTACCACATAAGAGGCACTCTGAAACAAACAACCAAAAACACATGGCCCAAATGAAAGAAGAGATCAAAGCTCCGACAAAAATGCAGCTAAGTGATGAAGGGTTAGCCAACCCATCAGAGGCACAGTTCCAAATGCTGGTCGTTGTGATGCTCAGCAATTGGCTGAGTATGGTCACAACATAGAGGAACAAGTGCAGCCTAGGAAAAGTGAAATAGAGGAACATGTTCAGGGAACCAACACGGACGGGAAGGAAAGCGGGACTGAGACGAACAGTTTGGAGCAGAAGGAAGAAAAACACATTCAACCAGAACAGAATGAAGAAACAACGATTCAAATCATTGAGGAGAGTCTTAGGAACCTCCAGGGTAATTCTAAGTGGTCCAACATCCAAATCATAGTGGTGGCAGGAGGACAAGAGGAAGAACAAGAAATGGAGACATTCTTTGAAAAGTGAATGAAGGACAACTTCCCCTATCTGGCACAAGAAACAGCCTTCCAGGAAGTCCAGGAAGCCCAGAGAGTCCCAAGGCAGTTGGACCCAAAGAGGAACAACCAAGGCACAGCACAATTACATTGCCCGAGATTAAAGATAAGGAGAGAATCTGAGAAGCTGCAAGAGATAAGGAGACAGTTACCTACAAAGGAATTCCCAAAAGATTGTCAGCTGATTTCTCAACAGAAACATTGGAGGCAAGAAAGGGCTGGGAAGAAGTATCCCAAGTGATGAAATGCAAGGAACTCCATCCAAGATTGTTCTATCCAGCAAAGCTGTCTTTTCGAACGCTCGGGCAGATAAAGTGCTGCCCAGACAAGTTCAATTTAAAGGAGTTCATCATCTCCAAGCCCTTATTATATGAAAAGATACAGAAAGTTGCCTAAGGAAAAAGAAGGTAAAAAAAAAAAAAATGCGAATAAAATGGCAGCAAAGTCACATCTATCAACAACCTAACCTTAAAAGCAAAAATAAAAACACACTACGCAGACAATTCCAACAGGAACTGAATGGCAGAAATGGAGGTAATATGGAGGGTTATTAGCGGGAGGGGGTGGACCGACAACGGGGGAAAAGGTACAGGGAATAAGAAACATTAATGATAGGAGCAAAATAGACCGGAGGAGGTAAGGGTGGTATAGGAAGAGGAATGGGAATGACATTATTGATACAGGAAAACAAAGGCAGCGATGACACAATACCCCTGGTTATTTTTCTTCTATGACTGTGTTCTGTCTTCGTCACTGGTTTCCACTCTTTCTATTCCTAACTCTAGGCTCTCATCAAAGTCAGGTTTTTCTTTTGTTTTAACTTCAAAACTTAATTTTTATTTTTTAGCCATAAAACACGATTTTCATAAAACCCTTCTACTAGGTTAAATTTTTAATAGATATTGATTTAATTTTATGTTTATTCAGTTATACTTGACTGCATTTCCTCCCCATCCCTGCACCCATCCCTAGCCAGTCCCACCTCCCCCAGACACCTCAAAACTCCCCTTTGATTTTCTCCTTGTGCATTTTAGAGTAGTAGATCCTGTAGACCACTCTCCCCTCTATCCCCTCCCTCTTCCCCTCTGACTATTGTACCCTTGTTCTTAAAGTCGTATGTGTCTGTTTCTATTTTGTTTCCCTTTTTCCTCAGTTGATTATGTTGTCCTTAAAGGTGAGATCATTTGGTATTTCTCCCTCACAGCCTGGCGCATTTCACTTAACCTAATGCTGTCCAGTTCCATCCATACCATTGCAAAGTGTATCAGCTCCTTCTTTCTCTCTTCGGTGCAGATTTCCATTGTGTAAATGTACCATAGTTTTTGGATCCACTCATTAGCTGATGGGCACCTAGGTAGCCTCCAGCACTGGGCTATTGTAAATCGTGGTGCTATGGACATTGGGGTGCACAGGTTCTCTGGCATTGGTGTTTCAGTGTTCTAAGGGTACAATCCCAGCAGTGGAATTTCTGGGTCAAACGGCTTTTCCATTTTTAGTTTGCGGAGGAAATTCCATACAGTTCTCCACAGTGGCTGCACCAGTCTGCTTTCGCACCAACAATGTCCTGGTTGTCCCTTTTCTCCTCATCCTCTCCGACATCCGTGTCTTGCTTTGTTTATGTTGGCCACTCCGGCTGTTGTGAGATGGAACCTCATTGTGGTTTAATTTTATAAACGAAGAACACAGTAGAAGGAATCAAAAGCAGGATCGGGGGAGCTGAGGACCGCCTCAACAAATTCACTTTTCTCTATACTTTCTTTCGAGTATTTATCGTTATTGTTCCTTTATTCGTGCAAGGGGTTTTCTATTACTCATCCATGCAGACTAGGATTATTGGGATTGTATTATGCGGTGGAGATTGCTGCTAAAATGCCTTGGAGAAAGACGACAAAGGTAAAGTAGGCAGGATCTCAGGCCTCAGAAAATGTGCAGCCCAGTGTAGCTCCGATGTTTAACGCCTCCTGCGGTCTTCTATTGCATACTATAACGTGTTCATTGGATGTTTCTTAAAGTCATTGGACAATAAGAAGCAGAGTCGTCTTCTATTTAAAAAACTAGTGGCAATCCCGTGTCACGCAATTGAATCAGCGCAATTATTATTGTCCCAAGTTCAAGGATCATAAATTCGAAGTCCATCTGCCTTTTCTCCCACTGCCATCTTTACACGTATTACAAGATTTTGATCCATCTTCCCCAAAGTGTCTTTATCCTTCATCTCTTCCCTTGCCATTCTACTGCTAAAACTGCAGTTCCAAAGTAGTAGGAACATGTCAGCGATGGTCTCTACGTGACCCATCTGTCCTTGATTAAAGAATTTTGTATGAGAGACACTGGGGTAGGGTTGAGGGATGGGGAGACATGCAGAAAATTGTAAGTGAATTTTTTTTTTTCAGAGAGACCCTGAAATAAAACCCAACAGCCAGAAGCAAGAGGGAGTTGCGGGGAGATAATGAGGGTGGGGAAGGGGGCAGGGGTATCAGGAACATGTATACGGAGATGTGGACAGAGCCAAAAGTGATGGGAAGATGGAGGATCGAACATGGGGATGGGTCTGGAGGGAGGCAGTGGGGACTCACCGGAGTTAGAGGTGGTTTTGTGGGAGGTAGTATGGTCAAAGAGAAATGAAAAGTCTTTGCATTGAATAATGTTTTCCTATATGAATATTTGAAAACATCCTCTGTTCTTATCTGTACCTGAAGCCTAACATTTAACTTGTTAATGTGCATGTCCCTGTTCATATTTTGTTTCCTTTTTTCCTCAGTTGATGATGTTGTACTTAAAGGTGAGATCATTTGGTATCTCTCCGTCACAGCCTGGCACATTTCACTTAGCATGATGGTGTCCACTTCCATCCATAGCATTGCATGGTTGTCTCTAAAAGACTCCCACCACATCATCCCTATGAGGAGCCTTGGGAACTATGTCGTCTAACAACCTACTTTCACAGATAACAGGTCTTGGAAGTTAATTGATTGGTGTGTGCTCTGTTACTATGAGCACGATTGTCTCAGTTACATCTAACTGCTTTGTATGTCCATAGAGTCCTTGCAGTTTGGCTTCCTTTGCAAACTATTTAAGATGTGTGAGTATGTACGCTCATGTATGCTTGTGTATTCCTTTGGTTTGGGGTTTGCATTTCAATGAAAATTAATTGCTGATTCTTACCTGATGAATTCATTGGTTCTGAATCAGGTTTATGCTTCAGACCACACTTACCATTTTGTTCATCCTAAGATCTTTTCTCTGAATTAAACCTCGTAGTATAAGACAGACTTCTCGAACTTCTCCTTAGTACCCCCAGCCTATTACTGTGGTTTGGAAAGTGTTTCACTTACTGAAGCAGGACCCGGGATTGTAAGAAGCGTTGCTAGTATAGTCAGCGTTTTCTCAAGGCTTGGAAAGTGAAATGTTATGCTTCTGTAGATTATAAAGTTGAAATGTATATTTCCTAGGCTTTGGCCCTTTACACATTCCTTCTATGAATATTCAAGAGTCTCTCCATGTATCTACAAGTTGATGTAACAAGGAAGTGCTTACCCTTCAACGACCTCACACGTTTGAAGCACTCTAGGAAGCAAGTCATTAGGTCTTATGTATTTATATACATGAAGAATATTCAAATGATCTTTGGCTAGGGCTTCCCAGAGAGTACCAACCCAGTATGTGTTATATATCACATTATAAGGAGCTGGCACCAATACTTATAAATTGTAGAAGAAATACAACGGTCCTATATAAATTTTGTCTTTTTCATGTGACTGTCTTGACGTGATAACTTTGCATGTTTTTTGACATATATTTTCCCCCTCTGTCATGAATGAGTATTGTGCATACGCTGTATTTCTTCCCTGAAAAAAAGCGCTCTACTGTTCCTTTTTTCTGGAGTATGAACTGCTATCTAGGGATATTTCTCTGGCCTTCTCTGAATTCTTTTTTCCCCGTAGTAACGCATACGATAGGATCAGGCAATGTCAAAAGGAAGAACCATGCCATTTTCCACCAATGTTTATGGAAAGATGTGAAAACTGTGAGCAGGGTTAATGACGGTCTTTCTTACTGAATGGAAAAAATCTAGAGTAATGATTTAAAAAATATTGGTCTTTAATATTTATGGGCTGTTGTTTAATTCATCAAAAATATTTCACACTTTACTTTTGGAGTCCCTGATTCTCCCATTTCCATTAAGTACGTGAAGTTTCTCTACACAAAACCACCTACACCTGGAAAAATACCCTACTTCATTTGGTTTCAAAGGGTCCCATGAAAAATGTAGGTTAATGTCAAGACTACTTCACCATACAGGATGCCTACTGTGTCTACATATATTTGCTTCTCATCGTTAATGGAAGGAGTGAATTAATTTTTTCTTCCCTAGAGTGTACCATTTATTTCGTCCACTGATTTATTAATCCTAGAAGTTGGTTCTATGGGGTTGACACCTATGGTTCATGATTCCTTATGGATATGTTACAGCTTGACCTTAGAGCGGAGAGCAGCTTTACCACTTGTCATTATTTTTTTACTCACTTTGTGGTATGAGAGACAGTTTTTATCCTTTCTGATATTTACCAAAGTCCATATTTTCAAGTTTCTGATAATCAATACATCTATTGTCATTACAGAGAACATGCTTGGGACTGTTATTGTTGCAAAATGCACTTTGAATTGGGTCTTCTCTGCTTAGAGTACTCTTCATTTTCTCCGGTTTTTAGAGGTAACCGCATGCCCTTTTACAATTTCATGAAGCAGAAGTAATTAAGGCCAAACTGACAGAATTTTAAATATGTCCAATTCATCTAGCAGGAAAGAACCAGCAAAGGTAGTCGAAGCTATGTCTTCCATTTTAAGTAATGACGTGAGTGTGTCTAAAAAAATACAAGAAGGGGGGAGTTGTTAAAAGTCAGAAGATAGTTGTAAACATCCTTCATTACATCCCAAGTACAGAGGAAACCAGCAGTTCCAGAAAGGAAGAAAAATATCTACAGACTAGTTTTATGGAAGGGCATTTGAACTAAACCAAGAAAGGACTGCAGGGTGGAGACAAGGTGACGCGCTTACCCTTACAGAGCAAAATACTGTCACGCAAAGGAAAAAGTTAAGCTAGTATGCAGAAGCTAGATGCGTGATACTATTCTGGATTTAACGTAGCATGCGAAGGCCATGGTTCACATCATTTTTCCAAGTGTGAAAGCGACACAGACAGACTCTTACCTCACAGACACTAAATGCTTTCCCCTGACACGGTTTGTTCACTGGTGTCTTAACCTTCCTGGGACATCTGAAGGTTTCCTTGTCATATTCAGCCACGGATCTCGCAGTAGAATGTGCGCCACACATCGCAAGGCTCCTAAACTCTCTCAGGCTCTGTACCTGTGCTGCATTTTAATGCGATCTCGTGCTACATTCTGCATCACTAAATCTGCCACACCAACCAAGTTGTATTCTCTTTCGCTGTGCCTTAGCATGACTGCCTTCTAAATATGAACTTGGAGTGAACATGACTTCACCTTGACATCATGCTTTCTTTCCTTCAAATAATTTCAGTGCTTACCCAGTTTCAATTAACGGCATAACATCTGTTGAGGTCGTATTCTTCATCAAGGACATTTTTTAAGTCGGTGAAACATATGTTTTACATATATTGTGTTATGCACACACATTTCCCTACTCTGGCTTGACAGTAGATTGGGAGCGGAAGAATTAAAGGATATAAGAACTAATTCTAACAAGGGAAATCATTGTTACTTGCCCCTTCAATATTCACCATCACCACTTCCCTTCTTTATTGCTGTCAGAAGGTATGTTTTTCGTGGGGAAAGCACTTTAAAAGTCTTCAGCACCGAGTTGCATTTTATCTATCCCAATCAGGGCCAAGTGTTTCTCACTTTCATGGTCTGCATTATAGATGTGAGGGGCCATGTGATCCCGGTCTGCAACTCAGGGCACAGAACCCAGTCTGCCAGGGTCACCTTTGGAAAAACTGTTTCTTTATCCGTTAAAAAGGAAAGCCAAGGTGCCACCACTTTCTTGACTCCCATTCGACAGCATGGAATGCTGATGCTGTATGTGGGTTAGAACAGCTATCTTGAGACCTGTAGGGAAGCCAAGGGACCACAACCAGTACAGTTAAGCCACGTGAGAAGTGTCAACAGCAGCTTTGTAGGTGCTTCCCCTTATTGTCGGCCAAAAAGGAAAACTATGCCACCTACTGAAGCATTAATTGTCTGCATCAGTTTGCTTATTACTCCCACAAAAGGGATTGAAAATGGAGCCATGCAGCATGTTTTGTAAACAAAACACTTTAGTTAGGTTTCGTCTCAAGAAGAAGCAAAGCATAAATCTCATGGATTAAAGCAAACACATATCTCTCACTTCTGAGTCTTCAGTTTAAGTATGATTTTTGTCGAGTCTCCTCATCTTGTCTTGGCTTGAATTTTGGTGGAAGGTAGAACTTGGGATTGAATGAGGTGTTTCCTCTGAGGGAAGGCAAGAATGAATGTGTATCCATTCAATAGAACATTTCTTGTGTAGGCAGCTGTCCCAAGTTAATGAGGAGTGACCGTAATTAGCGTTTCTTGGACGTTTACACATCACGTCCTCCTCTTGCCATTGATTGACAACGTCACATAGCCAAGGTCAACATCATAGCAGCGAAATACGTTCTCGCAGCGGTAAGGGGTAAAGTGGAGAGGGAGCATTTTCTCTGAATAAAATTTACAACACATAATGTTAACTCTGGGATTATGGTGTTGCATAATTGGTTATATTCACTTTTATCGCTACTAAATTCAATATTATTACATGAAAAGATATTTATCTCACTATTTGTTTTGAAGGATTTCAGTTACTCGTCTTTAGAGAGAGGAAGTGAGGGAGAGAAACACCAAGGCATGGTGGCCTCTCAGGCGCCCCCTAGTGAGGACACAGCCCACAACCCAGCCATGTGCCTTGACTAGGAATTGAACACCTAACCCTTTGCAAAATGCATTTCCTTCCTGAAAATGGTCATGCTTTCTGTCGCATCAGGCCTTTCACATCTGCTTATTCCCCTGGCTCCGTTATGATCTGCCATTATTCCTACCCGCCCTTTTCCCATCTGAAAGCCTGCTTACCCTCCGCCCCCCATGAACTGACAGTGCTCATGCCTGACTCAGCTCAGATAGAAGTCCCTCTGAAGAGTCACCTTTCATCCTTGTCTTTCCAGTAGCCCGGGATCCACAAATATGTTTTTATTGCTGTATATATAGCGTGCGATGTTAATGATGTAAATACATGTCAATGTATTTCCCTCTTCCTGTATCAGACCACGAATGCCTTTGACTCAGAGATCATATCGTATTTATGTTTACACCTAACATAGAACACACAACCTTGATCAGTAAATTAGTGGTGATCACTACAGGAATTAAATGCATCTAAATCTCACTCTCCCGCGAGTGCTGGGACCAAGAGTAAAAATCCTTGAGCCCTCCACCATTTCTCCACACGTGATATAGGTTCCAAGAAATTCAGCCAATGACATTGGGTTGAAAGAAATGTCCCAAACAGTTCAATGAAACTCGCAGTGTTGCAGAAGAGCAGCCATGGCTCCACAGGGGGTATCTAAGGAGATTAATGGTGTGCATAGAAGCTTCTGGTCATTTTGAACATCTACTGGTGGAGCTAAGCTACTCTTCCCTGCCCCTGGCATTTCACACTGCAGTCAGCAGCACAGATGGGGAGTAAATATGCTGAGAATCTTGAGGAGAGTGGCCAAAATACGTTGCCCTTCAGGACACTCTGACACTTGTTGTTTTCTCGTGAAATCTCACCCCTATGCATTTGTCATGTGTGAGAAACAAGCTCTTGATTCTGACCACAAACTCCTGAAGTATCTCCTAGGAGCTGGCGTTAAGTCCTGCACTTCAACTTGGAAACGCGGTGTGCCCAGGAGAACACCGATCAGCAGGGTGACCAGGAGCGAAAAGACAGCCAAGACTGTAGTGCATTTTCCTGTGTAATCCTCCCTTTGTGGTAAAATATCCCAGGGGCTCCCTTTCTTGATATGCTTCCTTTGTCTTTACAGAGGATTAGAACCATTTGTTTCATACAAGTTCACTATTTACTTGTTTGTTTCTCTGTTTATTTCTTTATTGCATAGACAACTCTAATATGTTGCTACACTATTATTCCTATAAAATTGTTGCTATACTAATACTCCCTGTGATGGAGGCCATCTGTCTCCCCTGGCCACGCGCCCACTGAGTTGCTGATTGGTCAGCTGTCCCTTGTGACGTCACAGTGCATATTCCCTCCTGCCATGGGAACACAGGGTCCCTTGGGGCCGGCCAGCAGGAACTGTTGGGGCAGGCCTTCAGGAGCGGCTGGTCCTGTGGCAGGAAGGCGGAGTATCCCCGCAGGCAGCGCAGCCTTGGGCTATAGGCTCTGAGCAGCAGACAGCAGTGGAGGACAAGGAGATGGAAGAGCCAGGGGTGGAGGAGCAAGAGGTGCAGGAGGAGGAGGTGCAGGAGCCTAGGATTGAGGAGCCAGGGAACAGCGGCGCACAGGTGAGCAGTAGCCTCTCAGGTCCTGCTGTTCCAAGTGAGTCCCCAACTCTCCCTGCCCCCCGCCCCCACCATACACGCCACAGCCAGGTTCCAACTTCTTACCCGCCGACCTGGGGGGTGGCTGACCCTGCAACCATCTTCCCCAGAAGCCACGCCCGCCCTAACCCATGGTCCCCCTCACCCGTGGTTCCCCCTTGGTCCCTGTCAGGATATCCAGTCCATCCCCGCTGTCTGGGACACATCCACGGCGCTGAGGCGACTGCACAAGGAACTGGCGAACATCACGATCGATCCCCCGCCCATGTGCTCTGCAGGGCCAGTGGATGACAACATGTTCCAATGGAAGGGGACCATCATGGGACCCCCGGACAGCCCCTATGAGGGAGGGGTGTTCTGCCTAAACATACAATTCCCTCGAAATTACCCCTTCAGGCCTCCGGCGATTTCCTTCACCACCCCGATCTACCACCCCAATATCAACCGAAAGGGATATATCTGTGTCGATATTCTCAGGTCCCAGTGGTCTCCTATAATGACCATATCCAAACTCTTGCTGTCCATCAGCTCCTTGCTATGTGACCCCAACCCCAACCATGCCTTTGTTCCATCCATTGGGAGAATGTACCTAAAGGACAGGAAGGCATATGATACCATGGCGCGAGCTTGGACCAAGAAGTATGCTATGTGAGGGAGGGGCAAATGATCACCCCTCACCTCAATAAAACACCTGGCTGTTGAATGGGCTCTTCTTTGATTGCTTTCTGGGAGGAATCCTTTCCCTTCTCACATCTGCCTATGAGGGTGTGTGGAGGCCTGGTGGGAAGCAGTGTTTGGGGGAAGGGCAAGGTTGGGAGACGGGGTATTTTGAGAGAGGCTAGTAGTAATAAATATTTGACTGAAACACTTCTTTCCTGCTTCAGGATGGGAAAGCAAGAACAAGGGGGTGGTGGGATTAGCAGGCGTCCTTTAGCACGCCCAAGGTGGGGGAAACACTGGATGAAGAATAGGAAGATCATTAGGTATCTGGTTCATACTGAGGTACCTGTGTCTTCAGGGTTTTTGCTTGGACCGACATGGAAGGTAAGCCACAGCCTCTTCTTTCAGGCCCACATTTAACTGTAGAAACATTAAGTGGATGAGGAGATGTCACAAAAGAAAACGAAGTCTTTTCTTCCAAGAATTCTCCACCCCCCCACACGACACTGCCCGCCTTTTTGACCCGTCTGCCACCCTCCACAGTCTGGGCTATATTCCCATTCTCAGGTCATGCTTATTGACAATAGAACACTTGTACAGGCTGCCCAAGTGCCCATGAGTAGATGAGTGGATAAAAGAACTGTGGTATGTGCACACAATGGAATAAATAGTACATGGAAATCTGTCCCTTTGTGACAGTGTGGATGGACCTGAAAAACCTTAGGCTCCGTGAAATAAGCCAGTCAGAGGACGACAAATAAATACCATAGGATCTCTGTCATAAGGAGCATCTAATGAACAAACTGAAGTAACAAGGAAAATGGGGAGAGGCTCCTAGAGAGCTGGCAGCCAGCTGTCAGAGGGGGTATGGGGTGCAGGCTAGGTGGGAAACCGGAAGGGAGTAAGAAAAGACCTTCCCAGATAACAGTATGGAGAAGACCAAGGGAAAAGGGGTGGGGCGGTGCAATAGAAGGGCGTGAAGGGGGACAGCGGGTGCTGCCAGAAGCAGACTTGAATGGGGTGGTGATCACACAATACAATATGCAAAGGATGAAGTGTAGACTCCCACGCTGCAAACCTGCAAATTTCACTCACCTGTGTCACCCCCCAGTAAGTGCAATTAAAAAATAACAGGATAGGAAAGTTTCCTTTCTTTGTGTAAATCTTTTCTCTATGAAAGAGTGTCCTCAATCCGTTGTCAGTGGAGCACTCCTGCGACTGAGCAGCAGTTTGGGTCCTGCTGCCTGCCTGCTAGGCTAAGTGTTAGAGGCAAAGGTTGGGTGGTGAAGGAAAGGGGTTAGGAACACCAGGAAGACAGACGAGAGAGACGCCAATGAAAACCACAATGAGATATAACCTCACAAGGTGAAAATGGCCATCATTGGATACATCTAATCGCCACAAATGCTGGCAGGGTTTGAAAACAAAGGCAACCATTTTGCCCTGTGGGTGGGAATGCAGAATGGGGAAGTCACGGTGGAAAACATGTTTGCATTTCTTCAGGTAATGGAACTACCTGTTGGTCCATCAATTCCATTGGTGTATTTATACCCTGAGAATCCACAAAGATGCGCCATGCTACAGGTCAACATTATAAATGAGTAAGAACAATTAAGTAATCAGCGCCAAGGAGTGAGAGGGTCAGAATTCAAAAGGCAAGAGTGGCTAAACTCAAATACCAGGTGTGCAGGGACTTTGAGCATCCACGTGAGAGAGGATTTAGAGCTATGTGAAAGGGGCAGATCCTGATGACCTGACTGACAGGAGAGATTTTCCAAATTCTGCTTTCATAACATTAGGGTGCTGATTCCTTGCAGGATTGCTCATTGGTGTCATGAGAAAGAGGCATCTAACAGCCTTTTCAGGACCTTGGGACCCTACAGGCAGTCTGTGTGGTCCCTTTTTGCACTCTATGTCTGAGTGAGGCCATCTTTTCATCATTTCCTTCTACCAAAACAATATCTTCCAGTAGTTTGTAGAAAGGAGCAGACATACGAATGCCTCTGTCTTCCTTAAGCTGGCAAATAAAGAGATTTGCAGAAATAGAAAAAAACAAAAACAAAAACAAAAACCGAAAAACCCAGGACACTACACTCATTAAACGTAGGTATTATTAATATATGCTGTTTACAATTTAATAAGAATCCATGGACATATAAGTAAATCTCTTTCCATGCATTAAATATATGCAAAGATAGATTGGGATAAACTACTGTGGGGGCTGAAAATGTTTAATGCTTTTCCTTCCTCCTTTTAAGTTCTTCAGGCTGGGCTAATAACCAAATTGATAGAGGTGGGCTGATAGGAGAAAATGCAAGTTCAATAGACGTTCATGGGTAATTCACACTAGCATGACACATCCACGGGAATTCCAAAGACAGTGAGACAACACCGGGTTGCTGGGACATTTTGGACAAAGAAGAAAAGGCAGGGTAACATGGTACTAGATTTTGAGGAATGCGAAAGAGTGATTTACAAGCAGTTGAGGAAGCGCCAAGCACACAGGCCAGGGCCTTAGTTCTGGGTGAATCCGCAACAATGGGACGCAGCAGGTACTCGGCTATGTGGACATGCCTTAAGCGGTCTACTCTTCACACTTAGTTCCATTAGACTGAGGACATTCACCAGTTTCTCTGTCTGAGTCTCTAGGGCAGGAAAGGGAGGAAGACCCACGGTTCCGAGAGTGGTTTGTTTCTTGATAAATAGCTTACGATTCCTTTCCCAAAAAGCACTTTCAGGACGGCAGAATTTTCCCTTCACTACAGCTGTTGGAAAGAGAAGGTCCGGACAGAGGCGTCTGAGCAAACATGGTGAGCTTGGTTGGGAGGCATGTTATCAAGGGTGCACAGCGGGGAGCATTCCTTTGGTGTCCCTTTCCTTCCTGCACAGCACTTCAGGCAGACACCACCGGGTGGTCAGAGGTGAACTTTACTTACAAATTTCGGCCTCATAGCTTCAGCCAAGTGGTTTGCAGTGCACATATTTTGGCTAAGACGATCACTAGCTTCCAGTTCCATCCCTGGATTCACGGTAGTGCAGCTGGTTTGCAGGCGTTCCCTTTCCAGGTGCCTTCTGCCAGGACCTCATAGTCTAATCTGTGATGTTCGGTGGTTTCTGTTCTACTACGAGCGAGTCACGTGTGTGGAGGATTTGACTTCCTTACGAATTGCAAATGAACAGATGCAACAACTGATCCACGGGAGGTAAAGTAAATGGTAAAAACACGTGTTACTTTGACAAGGCAGATGTAGAAATAGAACTGAGTCTCACATGTGCATTTGTGCCTGAGAGCTGGGAGTAGAGACCTGGGATGTGCAGAAAAGTTTATGTGGAAAAACCAACTGATTTAAACCCTCATTTTAAAAATTAATTAATTTATTTTATTCAGTTACAATTGTCTGGATTATCTCCTGTTCGCTCCCCCACCCCGGGCAAGTCCCACCTCACTACTCCCCTCTAACCTCCCCTTTAAATTTATCCTTGTGTCCTATATAGTAGCTCCTATAGAGCACTGTCCCCCCTATGGCGTCCCAATGCCCTGTGGCTACTGTTACAATGTTCTTAATTTCAATATCTCTGGTTATATTTTGTTTGCTTTTTCTTTTCTTGATTATGTTCCAGTTCAACGTGAGATCCTCTGCACCCCAATGTTCATAGCAACACAATTTACAATAACCAAGTACTGGAAGTAACTTAAGTGCCCATCAGTTAATGAGAGGATCCAAAAAGTATGGTACTTTTAGACAATGGAATTTTACGCAGCGGAGAGAAAGAAGGAGCTAATACCCTGTGCAATGGCATGGGTGAAAGTTGTGGGCACTATGCTAAGTGAAATAAGGCAGGTGTTGAGGGAGAAATACTATTTAGCGCCCCTCGCCCGCACAGCTTTTTCTTTTCTTTTCTTTTTTTTTTTTTTTTTTTTTTTTTTTGCGAATTTTATAGGATTAATGCTGACAGCAAAGGGTAACCAATCTCCTGAGTGGAATTAAAGGCTCAATGAAGAGTCAAAGAGTCTGACTACATGAATTATATGTTGAAGGGTAATGTGTCTAATTATATTTTCCAAATGATCTTAAGTAATCCATGCATTTTGAAAGGATATCTACCATTTGAAATGGACACTAAAGACTGCAAAATAGGCACGTGTGGAATCCAATGAGTTCTATAACCTAACAAAAATGTAGAAACAGGGATGATACACGAAACAGAACTAGGGTTGTCGCAAGGGAAGCGGCTGGGTGAATGGAAGAAGAAGGTGAAGGGATTACTGGAAGGACAGCTGTTCAGGATCCTTGGACACGGATCACAATGGGGGGGTGGCCAGAGGGAAGAGGAGCGGCAGCTGGGTGCAGGAGAGCAAAGGGGGAAGAGGTGTGAACAACTGTATTAGCAGAAACAACCCCCAAAATGTACATTAAAAACTAGTCCCTTCAAAACAACTTGGCCAATAATTGGCAGTGTTCCCTTCCCTCCTCACTAAACCCACCACAGAACTCTACCCACAGGAAGAACACATTGTGTCCTGGCTCCGGTTCCTGTGCCATGCTCTGATATATTCCGAGAAGGTATTTCCGGGACATTGTCCGCACAGTTCCTGGATCTCCACTGAGAATTTGGCTTATTCAGGTAACTGGGACACAGTCACTGGCAAAATGGGTCAGTTCACTGAGTTCCTTGTGGAGGCCAGGTAATGGAATCAAAGTACCTTGGAAGAAAGTGTAGCACTTCTGCTCTGAGTGAATGAGATTCCGATGTAAATACACATCATCCATGGCGATGAGAGAGGCAATTGTGAGAAGCAACTATGACTGCTGGGAACTATGCTGTGACTCCAAGGGGAGAAACAGCGTTAACACTCCATTTATCAAAATTTCAGTGTACTTGATGGTTTCATGAATTGAAATAATATTGCAAAAGAAAGGATAGATCAGGTCCTTGGAGTCTTATCCATTGATTGAGAGTATAATTCAAATCGTATCTACCAGGTAACCCCCTTTGGAATCTAAGCACATGCTTTCTATGAGAGAACTGAGGGAATGATATATACACACGTACATAATTCTTTCTATACGTCTACACATGCATTCTTTCAGAAAGAAATTAACATTATTTTGAAAAAGAATTGTATGTATCATGTGCATAGAAAATATGGAGAAAAACATTTTTTACACTCACCTCCTGACTGGAAATATTTCTCATCGAATGGAAATGTGTGGTTTTCAAGGGAGGGAACAAGAGGAAATGAGGAAACAACACTGGAAAAAAGTTTGTTCCTCTGCAGCCATATTTAATGTTTCCATTCGTTATTATATATGAAATAATAGAGAATGCTTGAATATCACTTGCAAACTGAGAACTGACTTTCTTTTAACTTTCAAACTGAAAGACATTCGGTGAAATATAAACTTACCATGAGGAGAAATATCTGGGGATAGGAGAAGAAATATATTTGTATGCAGTTTTCCTTTCTCACACGTGACAAAACAGACAGACGTGACATTTGTTCCGTCCTGGGATTCAGCGAAAGGCAAATACCCATTAGGTCTGATTCTATATTTCACCAATTGCGTGGATATCCAAGACATTATCGTCACAATATTGATTCCAGTATGGCAGTGGTAAATGTTACGTGTGTCATCCCGAGCTGTGCTGAGTCAGTCCATGTTAGATTTACTCCGAGGAAACGTCATTGCTAGAAAATGTACATTTTCCCTTTCCACAGACAAGTGCTTGACAAGAAACAGTCTGGCTAGTACGACAGCAGCAAGTGAATGACTGGGTCTTTCGTCCTGAGCAGCTATGAAGTCGAACCTATTGTTCAATTGATGTACACAGCATCAAAATAACTCTTCAATAGGCATATTTCATGTGGGAACATGGAGATAAGGCCTCAATCGAAGGATTTTGTAAAAATAAAACACTTGTTAAACGCCTGAGCCCTTGTTTTGGGTATGATAATTGAATGTCATCTCTGTTCTTGATTTTGTCAGAAAAGGACAGGCTACCCTTTACATTCTTGACATCTTTTCAGGATTAGGAAGTAAGCCTCCAATTCTGCTCTTCTCATCACTGTGCTTGCACCTGGTATGACCATTCTTGTCTTCAACCATTGTTTTCCTTCTTGGAAACAGTCTCGGGAGGCTACTCTCATTGTCACTTCCGTCTT
Source organism: Desmodus rotundus (assembly GCF_022682495.2). Lineage (NCBI taxonomy): Eukaryota > Metazoa > Chordata > Mammalia > Chiroptera > Phyllostomidae > Desmodus > Desmodus rotundus. The sequence continues at coordinate 1,793,634 of NW_026527214.1, read as the reverse complement.
AGAGCAAACAGGAGACTAGGCAGGGAATGTCTTAAAATGGGATAGTACAGGGAACCGAATGAAGGCTCCTGTCTTCCATATTACGAAACCACTTAGCTAGGGTGACTTAACACACAGAAACCTAAGGAAGATTCAATAGAATAATAAACTTCTCCTTTATTACTCCCTCCAGTCTATATTAACAATATTACACATCACATTTTTTTAACCGTTTGGGGTTTGTTAGAGACAGAAACATCAATCTGAGAGTGAAGCATCAATCATTGCCTCTCATTCACAGCCCACGTGGGGACCGAACCTGCATCCAGGGCACGTGCCCTATGGCAATCAAACCAGCACCTTCTGACTGTGTAGGGTGACACAAAACCGATGTAGCCACACCTGGGAGGGCTAAATATCCCTTACCTCTACGCTATGGTGAAGAAAAGTAGGGCTTTGGAGGCACCGGGACTGCCTTCATCACAGTCTCGTGATGCAGCTTTGAATAATTTTGTATCTCTTTGAGCCTCAAGTTTCTGATTGGCAAAATAAAATAAATTATACTTCGTCCAAGAAATGGTTTTGAAGTCTCAGTGAGAAAATGTTATTTGGAAACAGTAACTATCCACCCAATAATTCTAGGCTTTGTGGAAATAGTAATAAATATTTCCTCCCTCAACAAATTGCAGTACCATTGGAAAGACACTAGAGTCACCTCTGGCGAAGACACAGGCATACGTAGATGCCCTTTCCCTCCTCACACAGCCAAAACAAGGAGAGCAATGAATTTAAAAACAAAAACCAGCCAGAAACTGGCAGAAAATGGAACTGGATGAGAGTCCAACAACCAAGGAGTTACAGACGAAACATTCACACAGACCAGTAGGAGGGGTAGAAGCGGCAAGTAGGGGTGGAGAGGACTCGCAGCAGGAAGGTGGCTGGAGAACTGGGACGGGAGAGGCGGCCCTGGCAGACAGGTGGCTGGTGGACCAGGCAAGGCAGCAGCTCCAGAGCGAGGGGTAGCATATTTGCTAGCAGATCAATGGAGATGAACAACGGTGGAGCGAAATGGACGACGCAAGCCAGGGCTCCAGCGCAGCTAAATAAAACCTCAAACCTCTGCTTGGAAACACCTGAGGGGTTTGCAGCAGCACAGAACACTCTCAGCCTCACAGGAGAGTTCCTTGGAGAGACACACAGAGTCCGAGAACGTATACAAAACCACTCCCCTGCGAATCAGCTTCACATGGGACTGTTTTGATTGTGGGTAGTAGGGGAAGTGACTGAAAGCCAGCAGAGAGCTAGGCAAGCAGCATCGTTCCCTGTCACACCACTCCCCAAAATACGGCTCACAGCACGGCCAGGTGGGCTGCCCTAATGAAACCCTAAGGCTCTGCCCATTACCACATAAGAGGCACTCTGAAACAAACAACCAAAAACACATGGCCCAAATGAAAGAAGAGATCAAAGCTCCGACAAAAATGCAGCTAAGTGATGAAGGGTTAGCCAACCCATCAGAGGCACAGTTCCAAATGCTGGTCGTTGTGATGCTCAGCAATTGGCTGAGTATGGTCACAACATAGAGGAACAAGTGCAGCCTAGGAAAAGTGAAATAGAGGAACATGTTCAGGGAACCAACACGGACGGGAAGGAAAGCGGGACTGAGACGAACAGTTTGGAGCAGAAGGAAGAAAAACACATTCAACCAGAACAGAATGAAGAAACAACGATTCAAATCATTGAGGAGAGTCTTAGGAACCTCCAGGGTAATTCTAAGTGGTCCAACATCCAAATCATAGTGGTGGCAGGAGGACAAGAGGAAGAACAAGAAATGGAGACATTCTTTGAAAAGTGAATGAAGGACAACTTCCCCTATCTGGCACAAGAAACAGCCTTCCAGGAAGTCCAGGAAGCCCAGAGAGTCCCAAGGCAGTTGGACCCAAAGAGGAACAACCAAGGCACAGCACAATTACATTGCCCGAGATTAAAGATAAGGAGAGAATCTGAGAAGCTGCAAGAGATAAGGAGACAGTTACCTACAAAGGAATTCCCAAAAGATTGTCAGCTGATTTCTCAACAGAAACATTGGAGGCAAGAAAGGGCTGGGAAGAAGTATCCCAAGTGATGAAATGCAAGGAACTCCATCCAAGATTGTTCTATCCAGCAAAGCTGTCTTTTCGAACGCTCGGGCAGATAAAGTGCTGCCCAGACAAGTTCAATTTAAAGGAGTTCATCATCTCCAAGCCCTTATTATATGAAAAGATACAGAAAGTTGCCTAAGGAAAAAGAAGGTAAAAAAAAAAAAAATGCGAATAAAATGGCAGCAAAGTCACATCTATCAACAACCTAACCTTAAAAGCAAAAATAAAAACACACTACGCAGACAATTCCAACAGGAACTGAATGGCAGAAATGGAGGTAATATGGAGGGTTATTAGCGGGAGGGGGTGGACCGACAACGGGGGAAAAGGTACAGGGAATAAGAAACATTAATGATAGGAGCAAAATAGACCGGAGGAGGTAAGGGTGGTATAGGAAGAGGAATGGGAATGACATTATTGATACAGGAAAACAAAGGCAGCGATGACACAATACCCCTGGTTATTTTTCTTCTATGACTGTGTTCTGTCTTCGTCACTGGTTTCCACTCTTTCTATTCCTAACTCTAGGCTCTCATCAAAGTCAGGTTTTTCTTTTGTTTTAACTTCAAAACTTAATTTTTATTTTTTAGCCATAAAACACGATTTTCATAAAACCCTTCTACTAGGTTAAATTTTTAATAGATATTGATTTAATTTTATGTTTATTCAGTTATACTTGACTGCATTTCCTCCCCATCCCTGCACCCATCCCTAGCCAGTCCCACCTCCCCCAGACACCTCAAAACTCCCCTTTGATTTTCTCCTTGTGCATTTTAGAGTAGTAGATCCTGTAGACCACTCTCCCCTCTATCCCCTCCCTCTTCCCCTCTGACTATTGTACCCTTGTTCTTAAAGTCGTATGTGTCTGTTTCTATTTTGTTTCCCTTTTTCCTCAGTTGATTATGTTGTCCTTAAAGGTGAGATCATTTGGTATTTCTCCCTCACAGCCTGGCGCATTTCACTTAACCTAATGCTGTCCAGTTCCATCCATACCATTGCAAAGTGTATCAGCTCCTTCTTTCTCTCTTCGGTGCAGATTTCCATTGTGTAAATGTACCATAGTTTTTGGATCCACTCATTAGCTGATGGGCACCTAGGTAGCCTCCAGCACTGGGCTATTGTAAATCGTGGTGCTATGGACATTGGGGTGCACAGGTTCTCTGGCATTGGTGTTTCAGTGTTCTAAGGGTACAATCCCAGCAGTGGAATTTCTGGGTCAAACGGCTTTTCCATTTTTAGTTTGCGGAGGAAATTCCATACAGTTCTCCACAGTGGCTGCACCAGTCTGCTTTCGCACCAACAATGTCCTGGTTGTCCCTTTTCTCCTCATCCTCTCCGACATCCGTGTCTTGCTTTGTTTATGTTGGCCACTCCGGCTGTTGTGAGATGGAACCTCATTGTGGTTTAATTTTATAAACGAAGAACACAGTAGAAGGAATCAAAAGCAGGATCGGGGGAGCTGAGGACCGCCTCAACAAATTCACTTTTCTCTATACTTTCTTTCGAGTATTTATCGTTATTGTTCCTTTATTCGTGCAAGGGGTTTTCTATTACTCATCCATGCAGACTAGGATTATTGGGATTGTATTATGCGGTGGAGATTGCTGCTAAAATGCCTTGGAGAAAGACGACAAAGGTAAAGTAGGCAGGATCTCAGGCCTCAGAAAATGTGCAGCCCAGTGTAGCTCCGATGTTTAACGCCTCCTGCGGTCTTCTATTGCATACTATAACGTGTTCATTGGATGTTTCTTAAAGTCATTGGACAATAAGAAGCAGAGTCGTCTTCTATTTAAAAAACTAGTGGCAATCCCGTGTCACGCAATTGAATCAGCGCAATTATTATTGTCCCAAGTTCAAGGATCATAAATTCGAAGTCCATCTGCCTTTTCTCCCACTGCCATCTTTACACGTATTACAAGATTTTGATCCATCTTCCCCAAAGTGTCTTTATCCTTCATCTCTTCCCTTGCCATTCTACTGCTAAAACTGCAGTTCCAAAGTAGTAGGAACATGTCAGCGATGGTCTCTACGTGACCCATCTGTCCTTGATTAAAGAATTTTGTATGAGAGACACTGGGGTAGGGTTGAGGGATGGGGAGACATGCAGAAAATTGTAAGTGAATTTTTTTTTTTCAGAGAGACCCTGAAATAAAACCCAACAGCCAGAAGCAAGAGGGAGTTGCGGGGAGATAATGAGGGTGGGGAAGGGGGCAGGGGTATCAGGAACATGTATACGGAGATGTGGACAGAGCCAAAAGTGATGGGAAGATGGAGGATCGAACATGGGGATGGGTCTGGAGGGAGGCAGTGGGGACTCACCGGAGTTAGAGGTGGTTTTGTGGGAGGTAGTATGGTCAAAGAGAAATGAAAAGTCTTTGCATTGAATAATGTTTTCCTATATGAATATTTGAAAACATCCTCTGTTCTTATCTGTACCTGAAGCCTAACATTTAACTTGTTAATGTGCATGTCCCTGTTCATATTTTGTTTCCTTTTTTCCTCAGTTGATGATGTTGTACTTAAAGGTGAGATCATTTGGTATCTCTCCGTCACAGCCTGGCACATTTCACTTAGCATGATGGTGTCCACTTCCATCCATAGCATTGCATGGTTGTCTCTAAAAGACTCCCACCACATCATCCCTATGAGGAGCCTTGGGAACTATGTCGTCTAACAACCTACTTTCACAGATAACAGGTCTTGGAAGTTAATTGATTGGTGTGTGCTCTGTTACTATGAGCACGATTGTCTCAGTTACATCTAACTGCTTTGTATGTCCATAGAGTCCTTGCAGTTTGGCTTCCTTTGCAAACTATTTAAGATGTGTGAGTATGTACGCTCATGTATGCTTGTGTATTCCTTTGGTTTGGGGTTTGCATTTCAATGAAAATTAATTGCTGATTCTTACCTGATGAATTCATTGGTTCTGAATCAGGTTTATGCTTCAGACCACACTTACCATTTTGTTCATCCTAAGATCTTTTCTCTGAATTAAACCTCGTAGTATAAGACAGACTTCTCGAACTTCTCCTTAGTACCCCCAGCCTATTACTGTGGTTTGGAAAGTGTTTCACTTACTGAAGCAGGACCCGGGATTGTAAGAAGCGTTGCTAGTATAGTCAGCGTTTTCTCAAGGCTTGGAAAGTGAAATGTTATGCTTCTGTAGATTATAAAGTTGAAATGTATATTTCCTAGGCTTTGGCCCTTTACACATTCCTTCTATGAATATTCAAGAGTCTCTCCATGTATCTACAAGTTGATGTAACAAGGAAGTGCTTACCCTTCAACGACCTCACACGTTTGAAGCACTCTAGGAAGCAAGTCATTAGGTCTTATGTATTTATATACATGAAGAATATTCAAATGATCTTTGGCTAGGGCTTCCCAGAGAGTACCAACCCAGTATGTGTTATATATCACATTATAAGGAGCTGGCACCAATACTTATAAATTGTAGAAGAAATACAACGGTCCTATATAAATTTTGTCTTTTTCATGTGACTGTCTTGACGTGATAACTTTGCATGTTTTTTGACATATATTTTCCCCCTCTGTCATGAATGAGTATTGTGCATACGCTGTATTTCTTCCCTGAAAAAAAGCGCTCTACTGTTCCTTTTTTCTGGAGTATGAACTGCTATCTAGGGATATTTCTCTGGCCTTCTCTGAATTCTTTTTTCCCCGTAGTAACGCATACGATAGGATCAGGCAATGTCAAAAGGAAGAACCATGCCATTTTCCACCAATGTTTATGGAAAGATGTGAAAACTGTGAGCAGGGTTAATGACGGTCTTTCTTACTGAATGGAAAAAATCTAGAGTAATGATTTAAAAAATATTGGTCTTTAATATTTATGGGCTGTTGTTTAATTCATCAAAAATATTTCACACTTTACTTTTGGAGTCCCTGATTCTCCCATTTCCATTAAGTACGTGAAGTTTCTCTACACAAAACCACCTACACCTGGAAAAATACCCTACTTCATTTGGTTTCAAAGGGTCCCATGAAAAATGTAGGTTAATGTCAAGACTACTTCACCATACAGGATGCCTACTGTGTCTACATATATTTGCTTCTCATCGTTAATGGAAGGAGTGAATTAATTTTTTCTTCCCTAGAGTGTACCATTTATTTCGTCCACTGATTTATTAATCCTAGAAGTTGGTTCTATGGGGTTGACACCTATGGTTCATGATTCCTTATGGATATGTTACAGCTTGACCTTAGAGCGGAGAGCAGCTTTACCACTTGTCATTATTTTTTTACTCACTTTGTGGTATGAGAGACAGTTTTTATCCTTTCTGATATTTACCAAAGTCCATATTTTCAAGTTTCTGATAATCAATACATCTATTGTCATTACAGAGAACATGCTTGGGACTGTTATTGTTGCAAAATGCACTTTGAATTGGGTCTTCTCTGCTTAGAGTACTCTTCATTTTCTCCGGTTTTTAGAGGTAACCGCATGCCCTTTTACAATTTCATGAAGCAGAAGTAATTAAGGCCAAACTGACGGAATTTTAAATATGTCCAATTCATCTAGCAGGAAAGAACCAGCAAAGGTAGTCGAAGCTATGTCTTCCATTTTAAGTAATGACGTGAGTGTGTCTAAAAAAATACAAGAAGGGGGGAGTTGTTAAAAGTCAGAAGATAGTTGTAAACATCCTTCATTACATCCCAAGTACAGAGGAAACCAGCAGTTCCAGAAAGGAAGAAAAATATCTACAGACTAGTTTTATGGAAGGGCATTTGAACTAAACCAAGAAAGGACTGCAGGGTGGAGACAAGGTGACGCGCTTACCCTTACAGAGCAAAATACTGTCACGCAAAGGAAAAAGTTAAGCTAGTATGCAGAAGCTAGATGCGTGATACTATTCTGGATTTAACGTAGCATGCGAAGGCCATGGTTCACATCATTTTTCCAAGTGTGAAAGCGACACAGACAGACTCTTACCTCACAGACACTAAATGCTTTCCCCTGACACGGTTTGTTCACTGGTGTCTTAACCTTCCTGGGACATCTGAAGGTTTCCTTGTCATATTCAGCCACGGATCTCGCAGTAGAATGTGCGCCACACATCGCAAGGCTCCTAAACTCTCTCAGGCTCTGTACCTGTGCTGCATTTTAATGCGATCTCGTGCTACATTCTGCATCACTAAATCTGCCACACCAACCAAGTTGTATTCTCTTTCGCTGTGCCTTAGCATGACTGCCTTCTAAATATGAACTTGGAGTGAACATGACTTCACCTTGACATCATGCTTTCTTTCCTTCAAATAATTTCAGTGCTTACCCAGTTTCAATTAACGGCATAACATCTGTTGAGGTCGTATTCTTCATCAAGGACATTTTTTAAGTCGGTGAAACATATGTTTTACATATATTGTGTTATGCACACACATTTCCCTACTCTGGCTTGACAGTAGATTGGGAGCGGAAGAATTAAAGGATATAAGAACTAATTCTAACAAGGGAAATCATTGTTACTTGCCCCTTCAATATTCACCATCACCACTTCCCTTCTTTATTGCTGTCAGAAGGTATGTTTTTCGTGGGGAAAGCACTTTAAAAGTCTTCAGCACCGAGTTGCATTTTATCTATCCCAATCAGGGCCAAGTGTTTCTCACTTTCATGGTCTGCATTATAGATGTGAGGGGCCATGTGATCCCGGTCTGCAACTCAGGGCACAGAACCCAGTCTGCCAGGGTCACCTTTGGAAAAACTGTTTCTTTATCCGTTAAAAAGGAAAGCCAAGGTGCCACCACTTTCTTGACTCCCATTCGACAGCATGGAATGCTGATGCTGTATGTGGGTTAGAACAGCTATCTTGAGACCTGTAGGGAAGCCAAGGGACCACAACCAGTACAGTTAAGCCACGTGAGAAGTGTCAACAGCAGCTTTGTAGGTGCTTCCCCTTATTGTCGGCCAAAAAGGAAAACTATGCCACCTACTGAAGCATTAATTGTCTGCATCAGTTTGCTTATTACTCCCACAAAAGGGATTGAAAATGGAGCCATGCAGCATGTTTTGTAAACAAAACACTTTAGTTAGGTTTCGTCTCAAGAAGAAGCAAAGCATAAATCTCATGGATTAAAGCAAACACATATCTCTCACTTCTGAGTCTTCAGTTTAAGTATGATTTTTGTCGAGTCTCCTCATCTTGTCTTGGCTTGAATTTTGGTGGAAGGTAGAACTTGGGATTGAATGAGGTGTTTCCTCTGAGGGAAGGCAAGAATGAATGTGTATCCATTCAATAGAACATTTCTTGTGTAGGCAGCTGTCCCAAGTTAATGAGGAGTGACCGTAATTAGCGTTTCTTGGACGTTTACACATCACGTCCTCCTCTTGCCATTGATTGACAACGTCACATAGCCAAGGTCAACATCATAGCAGCGAAATACGTTCTCGCAGCGGTAAGGGGTAAAGTGGAGAGGGAGCATTTTCTCTGAATAAAATTTACAACACATAATGTTAACTCTGGGATTATGGTGTTGCATAATTGGTTATATTCACTTTTATCGCTACTAAATTCAATATTATTACATGAAAAGATATTTATCTCACTATTTGTTTTGAAGGATTTCAGTTACTCGTCTTTAGAGAGAGGAAGTGAGGGAGAGAAACACCAAGGCATGGTGGCCTCTCAGGCGCCCCCTAGTGAGGACACAGCCCACAACCCAGCCATGTGCCTTGACTAGGAATTGAACACCTAACCCTTTGCAAAATGCATTTCCTTCCTGGAAATGGTCATGCTTTCTGTCGCATCAGGCCTTTCACATCTGCTTATTCCCCTGGCTCCGTTATGATCTGCCATTATTCCTACCCGCCCTTTTCCCATCTGAAAGCCTGCTTACCCTCCGCCCCCCATGAACTGACAGTGCTCATGCCTGACTCAGCTCAGATAGAAGTCCCTCTGAAGAGTCACCTTTCATCCTTGTCTTTCCAGTAGCCCGGGATCCACAAATATGTTTTTATTGCTGTATATATAGCGTGCGATGTTAATGATGTAAATACATGTCAATGTATTTCCCTCTTCCTGTATCAGACCACGAATGCCTTTGACTCAGAGATCATATCGTATTTATGTTTACACCTAACATAGAACACACAACCTTGATCAGTAAATTAGTGGTGATCACTACAGGAATTAAATGCATCTAAATCTCACTCTCCCGCGAGTGCTGGGACCAAGAGTAAAAATCCTTGAGCCCTCCACCATTTCTCCACACGTGATATAGGTTCCAAGAAATTCAGCCAATGACATTGGGTTGAAAGAAATGTCCCAAACAGTTCAATGAAACTCGCAGTGTTGCAGAAGAGCAGCCATGGCTCCACAGGGGGTATCTAAGGAGATTAATGGTGTGCATAGAAGCTTCTGGTCATTTTGAACATCTACTGGTGGAGCTAAGCTACTCTTCCCTGCCCCTGGCATTTCACACTGCAGTCAGCAGCACAGATGGGGAGTAAATATGCTGAGAATCTTGAGGAGAGTGGCCAAAATACGTTGCCCTTCAGGACACTCTGACACTTGTTGTTTTCTCGTGAAATCTCACCCCTATGCATTTGTCATGTGTGAGAAACAAGCTCTTGATTCTGACTACAAACTCCTGAAGTATCTCCTAGGAGCTGGCGTTAAGTCCTGCACTTCAACTTGGAAACGCGGTGTGCCCAGGAGAACACCGATCAGCAGGGTGACCAGGAGCGAAAAGACAGCCAAGACTGTAGTGCATTTTCCTGTGTAATCCTCCCTTTGTGGTAAAATATCCCAGGGGCTCCCTTTCTTGATATGCTTCCTTTGTCTTTACAGAGGATTAGAACCATTTGTTTCATACAAGTTCACTATTTACTTGTTTGTTTCTCTGTTTATTTCTTTATTGCATACAAAACTCTAATATGTTGCTACACTATTATTCCTATAAAATTGTTGCTATACTAATACTCCCTGTGATGGAGGCCATCTGTCTCCCCTGGCCACGCGCCCACTGAGTTGCTGATTGGTCAGCTGTCCCTTGTGACGTCACAGTGCATATTCCCTCCTGCCATGGGAACACAGGGTCCCTTGGGGCCGGCCAGCAGGAACTGTTGGGGCAGGCCTTCAGGAGCGGCTGGTCCTGTGGCAGGAAGGCGGAGTATCCCCGCAGGCAGCGCAGCCTTGGGCTATAGGCTCTGAGCAGCAGACAGCAGTGGAGGACAAGGAGATGGAAGAGCCAGGGGTGGAGGAGCAAGAGGTGCAGGAGGAGGAGGTGCAGGAGCCTAGGATTGAGGAGCCAGGGAACAGCGGCGCACAGGTGAGCAGTAGCCTCTCAGGTCCTGCTGTTCCAAGTGAGTCCCCAACTCTCCCTGCCCCCCGCCCCCACCATACACGCCACAGCCAGGTTCCAACTTCTTACCCGCCGACCTGGGGGGTGGCTGACCCTGCAACCATCTTCCCCAGAAGCCACGCCCGCCCTAACCCATGGTCCCCCTCACCCGTGGTTCCCCCTTGGTCCCTGTCAGGATATCCAGTCCATCCCCGCTGTCTGGGACACATCCACGGCGCTGAGGCGACTGCACAAGGAACTGGCGAACATCACGATCGATCCCCCGCCCATGTGCTCTGCAGGGCCAGTGGATGACAACATGTTCCAATGGAAGGGGACCATCATGGGACCCCCGGACAGCCCCTATGAGGGAGGGGTGTTCTGCCTAAACATACAATTCCCTCGAAATTACCCCTTCAGGCCTCCGGCGATTTCCTTCACCACCCCGATCTACCACCCCAATATCAACCGAAAGGGATATATCTGTGTCGATATTCTCAGGTCCCAGTGGTCTCCTATAATGACCATATCCAAACTCTTGCTGTCCATCAGCTCCTTGCTATGTGACCCCAAGCCCAACCATGCCTTTGTTCCATCCATTGGGAGAATGTACCTAAAGGACAGGAAGGCATATGATACCATGGCGCGAGCTTGGACCAAGAAGTATGCTATGTGAGGGAGGGGCAAATGATCACCCCTCACCTCAATAAAACACCTGGCTGTTGAATGGGCTCTTCTTTGATTGCTTTCTGGGAGGAATCCTTTCCCTTCTCACATCTGCCTATGAGGGTGTGTGGAGGCCTGGTGGGAAGCAGTGTTTGGGGGAAGGGCAAGGTTGGGAGACGGGGTATTTTGAGAGAGGCTAGTAGTAATAAATATTTGACTGAAACACTTCTTCCCTGCTTCAGGATGGGAAAGCAAGAACAAGGGGGTGGTGGGATTAGCAGGCGTCCTTTAGCACGCCCAAGGTGGGGGAAACACTGGATGAAGAATAGGAAGATCATTAGGTATCTGGTTCATACTGAGGTACCTGTGTCTTCAGGGTTTTTGCTTGGACCGACATGGAAGGTAAGCCACAGCCTCTTCTTTCAGGCCCACATTTAACTGTAGAAACATTAAGTGGATGAGGAGATGTCACAAAAGAAAACGAAGTCTTTTCTTCCAAGAATTCTCCACTCCCCCACACGACACTGCCCGCCTTTTTGACCCGTCTGCCACCCTCCACAGTCTGGGCTATATTCCCATTCTCAGGTCATGCTTATTGACAATAGAACACTTGTACAGGCTGCCCAAGTGCCCATGAGTAGATGAGTGGATAAAAGAACTGTGGTATGTGCACACAATGGAATAAATAGTACATGGAAATCTGTCCCTTTGTGACAGTGTGGATGGACCTGAAAAACCTTAGGCTCCGTGAAATAAGCCAGTCAGAGGACGACAAATAAATACCATAGGATCTCTGTCATAAGGAGCATCTAATGAACAAACTGAAGTAACAAGGAAAATGGGGAGAGGCTCCTAGAGAGCTGGCAGCCAGCTGTCAGAGGGGGTATGGGGTGCAGGCTAGGTGGGAAACCGGAAGGGAGTAAGAAAAGACCTTCCCAGATAACAGTATGGAGAAGACCAAGGGAAAAGGGGTGGGGCGGTGCAATAGAAGGGCGTGAAGGGGGACAGCGGGTGCTGCCAGAAGCAGACTTGAATGGGGTGGTGATCACACAATACAATATGCAAAGGATGAAGTGTAGACTCCCACGCTGCAAACCTGCAAATTTCACTCACCTGTGTCACCCCCCAGTAAGTGCAATTAAAAAATAACAGGATAGGAAAGTTTCCTTTCTTTGTGTAAATCTTTTCTCTATGAAAGAGTGTCCTCAATCCGTTGTCAGTGGAGCACTCCTGCGACTGAGCAGCAGTTTGGGTCCTGCTGCCTGCCTGCTAGGCTAAGTGTTAGAGGCAAAGGTTGGGTGGTGAAGGAAAGGGGTTAGGAACACCAGGAAGACAGACGAGAGAGACGCCAATGAAAACCACAATGAGATATAACCTCACAAGGTGAAAATGGCCATCATTGGATACATCTAATCGCCACAAATGCTGGCAGGGTTTGAAAACAAAGGCAACCATTTTGCCCTGTGGGTGGGAATGCAGAATGGGGAAGTCACGGTGGAAAACATGTTTGCATTTCTTCAGGTAATGGAACTGCCTGTTGGTCCATCAATTCCATTGGTGTATTTATACCCTGAGAATCCACAAAGATGCGCCATGCTACAGGTCAACATTATAAATGAGTAAGAACAATTAAGTAATCAGCGCCAAGGAGTGAGAGGGTCAGAATTCAAAAGGCAAGAGTGGCTAAACTCAAATACCAGGTGTGCAGGGACTTTGAGCATCCACGTGAGAGAGGATTTAGAGCTATGTGAAAGGGGCAGATCCTGATGACCTGACTGACAGGAGAGATTTTCCAAATTCTGCTTTCATAACATTAGGGTGCTGATTCCTTGCAGGATTGCTCATTGGTGTCATGAGAAAGAGGCATCTAACAGCCTTTTCAGGACCTTGGGACCCTACAGGCAGTCTGTGTGGTCCCTTTTTGCACTCTATGTCTGAGTGAGGCCATCTTTTCATCATTTCCTTCTACCAAAACAATATCTTCCAGTAGTTTGTAGAAAGGAGCAGACATACGAATGCCTCTGTCTTCCTTAAGCTGGCAAATAAAGAGATTTGCAGAAATAGAAAAAAACAAAAACAAAAACAAAAACCGAAAAACCCAGGACACTACACTCATTAAACGTAGGTATTATTAATATATGCTGTTTACAATTTAATAAGAATCCATGGACATATAAGTAAATCTCTTTCCATGCATTAAATATATGCAAAGATAGATTGGGATAAACTACTGTGGGGGCTGAAAATGTTTAATGCTTTTCCTTCCTCCTTTTAAGTTCTTCAGGCTGGGCTAATAACCAAATTGATAGAGGTGGGCTGATAGGAGAAAATGCAAGTTCAATAGACGTTCATGGGTAATTCACACTAGCATGACACATCCACGGGAATTCCAAAGACAGTGAGACAACACCGGGTTGCTGGGACATTTTGGACAAAGAAGAAAAGGCAGGGTAACATGGTACTAGATTTTGAGGAATGCGAAAGAGTGATTTACAAGCAGTTGAGGAAGCGCCAAGCACACAGGCCAGGGCCTTAGTTCTGGGTGAATCCGCAACAATGGGACGCAGCTGGTACTCGGCTATGTGGACATGCCTTAAGCGGTCTACTCTTCACACTTAGTTCCATTAGGCTGAGGACATTCACCAGTTTCTCTGTCTGAGTCTCTAGGGCAGGAAAGGGAGGAAGACCCGCGGTTCCGAGAGTGGTTTGTTTCTTGATAAATAGCTTACGATTCCTTTCCCAAAAAGCACTTTCAGGACGGCAGAATTTTCCCTTCACTACAGCTGCTGGAAAGAGAAGGTCCGGACAGAGGCGTCTGAGCAAACATGGTGAGCTTGGTTGGGAGGCATGTTATCAAGGGTGCACAGCGGGGAGCATTCCTTTGGTGTCCCTTTCCTTCCTGCACAGCACTTCAGGCAGACACCACCGGGTGGTCAGAGGTGAACTTTACTTACAAATTTCGGCCTCATAGCTTCAGCCAAGTGGTTTGCAGTGCACATATTTTGGCTAAGACGATCACTAGCTTCCAGTTCCATCCCTGGATTCACGGTAGTGCAGCTGGTTTGCAGGCGTTCCCTTTCCAGGTGCCTTCTGCCAGGACCTCATAGTCTAATCTGTGATGTTCGGTGGTTTCTGTTCTACTACGAGCGAGTCACGTGTGTGGAGGATTTGACTTCCTTACGAATTGCAAATGAACAGATGCAACAACTGATCCACGGGAGGTAAAGTAAATGGTAAAAACACGTGTTACTTTGACAAGGCAGATGTAGAAATAGAACTGAGTCTCACATGTGCATTTGTGTCTGAGAGCTGGGAGTAGAGACCTGGGATGTGCAGAAAAGTTTATGTGGAAAAACCAACTGATTTAAACCCTCATTTTAAAAATTAATTAATTTATTTTATTCAGTTACAATTGTCTGGATTAGCTCCTGTTCGCTCCCCCACCCCGGGCAAGTCCCACCTCACTACTCCCCTCTAACCTCCCCTTTAAATTTATCCTTGTGTCCTATATAGTAGCTCCTATAGAGCACTGTCCCCCCTATGGCGTCCCAATGCCCTGTGGCTACTGTTACAATGTTCTTAATTTCAATATCTCTGGTTATATTTTGTTTGCTTTTTCTTTTCTTGATTATGTTCCAGTTCAACGTGAGATCCTCTGCACCCCAATGTTCATAGCAACACAATTTACAATAACCAAGTACTGGAAGTAACTTAAGTGCCCATCAGTTAATGAGAGGATCCAAAAAGTATGGTACTTTTAGACAATGGAATTTTACGCAGCGGAGAGAAAGGAGGAGCTAATACCCTGTGCAATGGCATGGGTGAAAGTTGTGGGCATTATGCTAAGTGAAATAAGGCAGGTGTTGAGAGAGAAATACTATTTAGCGCCCCTCGCCCGCACAGCTTTTTCTTTTCTTTTTTTTTTTTTTTTTTTTGCGAATTTTATAGGATTAATGCTGACAGCAAAGGGTAACCAATCTCCTGAGTGGAATTAAAGGCTCAATGAAGAGTCAAAGAGTCTGGCTACATGAATTATATGTTGAAGGGTAATGTGTCTAATTATATTTTCCAAATGATCTTAAGTAATCCATGCATTTTGAAAGGATATCTACCATTTGAAATGGACACTAAAGACTGCAAAATAGGCACGTGTGGAATCCAATGAGTTCTATAACCTAACAAAAATGTAGAAACAGGGATGATACACGAAACAGAACGAGGGTTGTCGCAAGGGAAGCGGCTGGGTGAATGGAAGAAGAAGGTGAAGGGATTACTGGAAGGACAGCTGTTCAGGATCCTTGGACACGGATCACAATGGGGGGGTGGCCAGAGGGAAGAGGAGCGGCAGCTGGGTGCAGGAGAGCAAAGGGGGAAGAGGGGTGAACAACTGTATTAGCAGAAACAACCCCCAAAATGTACATTAAAAACTAGTCCCTTCAAAACAACTTGGCCAATAATTGGCAGTGTTCCCTTCCCTCCTCACTAAACCCACCACAGAACTCTACCCACAGGAAGAACACATTGTGTCCTGGCTCCCGTTCCTGTGTCATGCTCTGAAATATTCCGAGAAGGTATTTCCGGGACATTGTCCGCACAGTTCCTGGATCTCCACTGAGAATTTGGCTTATTCAGGTAACTGGGCCACAGTCACTGGCAAAATGGGTCAGTTCACTGAGTTCCTTGTGGAGGCCAGGTAATGGAATCAAAGTACCTTGGAAGAAAGTGTAGCACTTCTGCTCTGAGTGAATGAGATTCCGATGTAAATACACATCATCCATGGCGATGAGAGAGGCAATTGTGAGAAGCAACTATGACTGCTGGGAACTATGCTGTGACTCCAAGGGGAGAAACAGTGTTAACACTCCATTTATCAAAATTTCAGTGTACTTGATGGTTTCATGAATGGTAATAATATTGCAAAAGAAAGGATAGATCAGGTCCTTGGAGTCTTATCCATTGACTGAGAGTATAATTCAAATCGTATCTACCAGGTAACCCACTTTAGAATCTAAGCACATGCTTTCTATGAGAGAACTAAGGGAATGATATATACAAACGTACATAATTCTTTCTATACGTCTACACATGCATTCTTTCAGAAAGAAATTAACATTATTTTGAAAAAGAATTGTATGTATCATGTGCATAGAAAACATGGAGAAAAACATTTTTTACACTCACCTCCTGACTGGAAATATTTCTCATCGAATGGAAAGGTGTGTTTTTCAAGGGAGGGAACAGGAGGAAATGAGGAAACAACACTGGAAAAAAGTTTGTTCCTCTGCAGCCATATTTAATGTTTCCATTCGTTATTATATATGAAATAATAGAGAATGCTTGAATATCACTTGCAAACTGAGAACTGACTTTCTTTTAACTTTCAAACTGAAAGACATTCGGTGAAATATAAACTTACCATGAGGAGAAATATCTGGGGATAGGAGAAGAAATATATTTGTATGCAGTTTTCCTTTCTCACACGTGACAAAACAGACAGACGTGACATTTGTTCCGTCCTGGGATTCAGCGAAAGGCAAATGCCCATTAGGTCTGATTCTATATTTCACCAATTGCGTGGATATCCAAGACATTATCGTCACAATATTGATTCCAGTATGGCAGTGGTAAATGTTACGTGTGTCATCCCGAGCTGTGCTGAGTCAGTCCATGTTAGATTTACTCCGAGGAAACGTCATTGCGAGAAAATGTACATTTTCCCTTTCCACAGACAAGTGCTTGACAAGAAACAGTCTGGCTAGTACGACAGCAGCAAGTGAATGACTGGGTCTTTCGTCCTGAGCAGCTATGAAGACGAACCTATTGTTCACTTGATGTACACAGCATCACAGTACCTCTTCAATAGGCATATTTCATGTGGGAACATGGAGATAAGGCCTCAATCGAAGGATTTTGTAAAAATAAAACACTTGTTAAACGCCTGAGCCCTTGTTTTGGGTATGATAATTGAATGTCATCTCTGTTCTTGATTTTGTCAGAAAAGGACAGGCTACCCTTTACATTCTTGATATCTTTTCAGGATTAGGAAGTAAGCCTCCAATTCTGCTCTTCTCATCACTGTGCTTGCACCTGGTATGACCATTCTTGTCTTCAACCATTGTTTTCCTTCTTGGAAACAGTCTCTGGAGGCTACTCTCATTGTCACTTCCGTCTTAGAGCAGACAGGAGACTAGGCAGGGAATGTCTTAAAATGGGATAGTACAGGGAACCGAATGAAGGCTCCTGTCTTCCATATTACGAAACCACTTAGCTAGGGTGACTTAACACACAGAATCCTAAGGAAGATTCAATAGAATAATAAACTTCTCCTTTATTACTCCCTCCAGTCATATTAACAATATTACACATCACATTTTTTTAACCGTTTGGGGTTTGTTAGAGACAGAAACATCAATCTGAGAGTGAAGCATCAATCATTGCCTCTCATTCACAGCCCACGTGGGGACCGAACCTGCATCCAGGGCACGTGCCCTATGGCAATCAAACCAGCACCTTCTGACTGTGTAGGGTGACACAAAACCGATGTAGCCACACCTGGGAGGGCTAAATATCCCTTACCTCTACGCTATGGTGAAGAAAAGTAGAGCTTTGGAGGCACCCGGGACTGCCTTCATCACAGTCTCGTGATGCAGCTTTGAATAATTTTGTATCTCTTTGAGCCTCAAGTTTCTGATTGGCAAAATAAAATAAATTATACTTCGTCCAAGAAATGGTTTTGAAGTCTCAGTGAGAAAATGTTATTTGGAAACAGTAACTATCCACCCAATAATTCTAGGCTTTATGGAAATAGTAATAAATATTTCCTCCCTCAACAAATTGCAGTACCATTGGAAAGACACTAGAGTCACCTCTGGCGAAGACACAGGCATACGTAGATGCCCTTTCCCTCCTCACACAGCCAAAACAAGGAGAGCAATGAATTTAAAAACAAAAACCAGCCAGAAACTGGCAGAAAATGGAACTGGATGAGAGTCCAACAACCAAGGAGTTACAGACTAAACATTCACACAGACCAGTAGGAGGGGTAGAAGCGGCAAGTAGGGGTGGAGAGGACTCGCAGCAGGAAGGTGGCTGGAGAACTGGGACGGGAGAGGCGGCCCTGGCAGACAGGTGGCTGGTGGACCAGGCAAGGCAGCAGCTCCAGAGCGAGGGGTAGCATATTTGCTAGCAGATCAATGGAGATGAACAACGGTGGAGCGAAATGGACGACGCAAGCCAGGGCTCCAGCGCAGCTAAATAAAACCTCAAACCTCTGCTGGGAAACACCTGAGGGGTTTGCAGCAGCACAGAACACTCTCAGCCTCACAGGAGAGTTCCTTGGAGAGACACACAGAGTCCCAGAACGTATACAAAACCACTCCCCTGAGAATCAGCTTCACATGGGACTGTTTTGATTGTGGGTAGTAGGGGAAGTGACTGAAAGCCAGCAGAGAGCTAGGCAAGCAGCATCGTTCCCTGTCACACCCCTCCCCAAAATACGGCTCACAGCACGGCCAGGTGGGCTGCCCTAATGAAACCCTAAGGCTCTGCCCATTACCACATAAGAGGCACTCTGAAACAAACAACCAAAAACACATGGCCAAAATGAAAGAAGAGATCAAAGCTCCGACAAAAATGCAGGCAAGTGATGAAGGGTTAGCCAACCCATCAGAGGCACAGTTCCAAATGCTGGTCGTTGTGATGCTCAGCAATTGGCTGAGTATGGTCACAACATAGAGGAACAAGTGCAGCCTAGGAAAAGTGAAATAGAGGAACATGTTCAGGGAACCAACACGGACGGGAAGGAAAGCGGGACTGAGACGAACAGTTTGGAGCAGAAGGAAGAAAAACACATTCAACCAGAACAGAATGAAGAAACAACGATTCAAATCATTGAGGAGAGTCTTAGGAACCTCCAGGGTAATTCTAAGTGGTCCAACATCCAAATCATAGTGGTGGCAGGAGGACAAGAGGAAGAACAAGAAATGGAGACATTCTTTGAAAAGTGAATGAAGGACAACTTCCCCTATCTGGCACAAGAAACAGCCTTCCAGGAAGTCCAGGAAGCCCAGAGAGTCCCAAGGCAGTTGGACCCAAAGAGGAACAACCAAGGCACAGCACAATTACATTGCCCGAGATTAAAGATAAGGAGAGAATCTGAGAAGCTGCAAGAGATAAGGAGACAGTTACCTACAAAGGAATTCCGAAAAGATTGTCAGCTGATTTCTCAACAGAAACATTGGAGGCAAGAAAGGGCTGGGAAGAAGTATCCCAAGTGATGAAATGCAAGGAACTCCATCCAAGATTGTTCTATCCAGCAAAGCTGTCTTTTCGAACGCTCGGGCAGATAAAGTGCTGCCCAGACAAGTTCAATTTAAAGGAGTTCATCATCTCCAAGCCCTTATTATATGAAAAGATACAGAAAGTTGCCTAAGGAAAAAGAAGGTAAAAAAAAAAAAAATGCGAATAAAATGGCAGCAAAGTCACATCTATCAACAACCTAACCTTAAAAGCAAAAATAAAAACACACTACGCAGACAATTCCAACAGGAACTGAATGGCAGAAATGGAGGTAATATGGAGGGTTATTAGCGGGAGGGGGTGGACCGACAACGGGGGAAAAGGTACAGGGAATAAGAAACATTAATGATAGGAGCAAAATAGACCGGAGGAGGTAAGGGTGGTATAGGAAGAGGAATGGGAATGACATTATTGATACAGGAAAACAAAGGCAGCGATGACACAATACCCCTGGTTATTTTTCTTCTATGACTGTGTTCTGTCTTCCTCACTGGTTTCCACTCTTTCTATTCCTAACTCTAGGCTCTCATCAAAGTCAGGTTTTTCTTTTGTTTTAACTTCAAAACTTAATTTTTATTTTTTAGCCATAAAACACGATTTTCATAAAACCCTTCTACTAGGTTAAATTTTTAATAGATATTGATTTAATTTTATGTTTATTCAGTTATAATTGACTGCATTTCCTCCCCATCCCTGCACCTCACCCTAGCCAGTCCCACCTCCCCCAGACACCTCAAAACTCCCCTTTGATTTTCTCCTTGTGCATTTTAGAGTAGTAGATCCTGTAGACCACTCTCCCCTATATCCCCTCCCTCTTCCCCTCTGACTATTGTACCATTGTTCTTAAAGTCCTATGTGTCTGTTTCTATTTTGTTTCCTTTTTTCCTCAGTTGATTATGTTGTCCTTAAAGGTGAGATCATTTGGTATTTCTCCCTCACAGCCTGGCGCATTTCACTTAACCTAATGCTGTCCAGTTCCATCCATACCATTGCAAAGTGTATCAGCTCCTTCTTTCTCTCTTCGGTGCAGATTTCCATTGTGTAAATGTACCATAGTTTTTGGATCCACTCATTAGCTAATGGGCACCTAGGTAGCCTCCAGCACTGGGCTATTGTAAATCGTGGTGCTATGGACATTGGGGTGCACAGGTTCTCTGGCATTGGTGTTTCAGTGTTCTAAGGGTACAATCCCAGCAGTGGAATTTCTGGGTCAAACGGCTTTTCCATTTTTAGTTTGCAGAGGAAATTCCATACAGTTCTCCACAGTGGCCGCACCAGTCTGCATTCGCACCAACAATGTCCTGGTTGTCCCTTTTCTCCTCATCCTCTCCGACATCCGTGTCTTCCTTTGTTTATGTTGGCCACTCCGGCTGTTGTGAGATGGAACCTCATTGTGGTTTAATTTTATAAACGAAGAACACAGTAGAAGGAATCAAAAGCAGGATCGGGGGAGCTGAGGACCGCCTCAACAAATTCACTTTTCTCTATGCTTTCTTTCGAGTATTTATCGTTATTGTTCCTTTATTCGTGCAAGGGGTTTTCTATTACTCATCCATGCAGACTAGGATTATTGGGATTGTATTATGCGGTGGAGATTGCTGCTAAAATGCCTTGGAGAAAGACGACAAAGGTAAATTAGGCAGGGTCTCAGGCCTCAGAAAATGTGCAGCCCAGTGTAGCTCCGATGTTTAACGCCTCCTGCGGTCTTCTATTGCATACTCTAACGTGTTCATTGGATGGTTCTTAAAGTCATTGGACAATAAGAAGGAGAGTCGTCTTCTATTTAAAAAACTAGTGGCAATCCCGTGTCACGCAAATGAATCAGAGCAATTATTATTGTCCCAAGTTCAAGGATCATAAATTCGAAGTCCATCTGCCTTTTCTCCCACTGCCATCTTTACACGTATTACAAGATTTTGATCCATCTTCCCCAAAGTGTCTTTATCCTTCATCTCTTCCCTTGCCATTCTACTGCTAAAACTGCAGTTCCAAAGTAGTAGGAACATGTCAGCGATGGTCTCTACGTGACCCATCTGTCCTTGATTAAAGAATTTTGTATGAGAGACACTGGGGTAGGGTTGAGGGATGGGGAGACATGCAGAAAATTGTAAGTGAATTTTTTTTTTTCAGAGAGACCCTGAAATAAAACCCAACAGCCAGAAGCAAGAGGGAGTTGCGGGGAGATAATGAGGGTGGGGAAGGGGGCAGGGGTATCAGGAACATGTATACGGAGATGTGGACAGAGCCAAAAGTGATGGGAAGATGGAGGATCGAACATGGGGATGGGTCTGGAGGGAGGCAGTGGGGACTCACCGGAGTTAGAGGTGGTTTTGTGGGAGGTAGTATGGTCAAAGAGAAATGAAAAGTCTTTGCATTGAATAATGTTTTCCTATATGAATATTTGAAAAAATCCTCTGTTCTTATCTGTACCTGAAGCCTAACATTTAACTTGTTAATGTGCATGTCCCTGTTCATATTTTGTTTCCTTTTTTCCTCAGTTGATGATGTTGTACTTAAAGGTGAGATCATTTGGTATCTCTCCGTCACAGCCTGGCACATTTCACTTAGCATGATGGTGTCCATTTCCATCCATAGCATTGCATGGTTGTCTCTAAAAGACTCCCACCACATCATCCCTATCAGGAGCCTTGGGAACTATGTCGTCTAACAACCTACTTTCACAGATAACAGGTCTTGGAAGTTAATTGATTGGTGTGTGCTCTGTTACTATGAGCACGATTGTCTCAGTTACATCTAACTGCTTTGTATGTCCATAGAGTCCTTGCAGTTTGGCTTCCTTTGCAAACTATTTAAGATGTGTGAGTATGTACGCTCATGTATGCTTGTGTATTCCTTTGGTTTGGGGTTTGCATTTCAATGAAAATTAATTGCTGATTCTTACCTGATGAATTCATTGGTTCTGAATCAGGTTTATGCTTTAGACCACACTTACCATTTTGTTCATCCTAAGATCTTTTCTCTGAATTAAACCTCGTAGTATAAGACAGACTTCTCGAACTTCTCCTTAGTACCCCCAGCCTATTACTGTGGTTTGGAAAGTGTTTCACTTACTGAAACAGGACCCTGGATTGTAAGAAGCGTTGCTAGTATGGTCACCGTTTTCTCAAGGCTTGGAAAGTGAAATGTTATGCTTCTGTAGATTATAAAGTTGAAATGTATATTTCCTAGGCTTTGGCCCTTTACACATTCCTTCTATGAATATTCAAGAGTCTCTCCATGTATCTACAAGTTGACGTAACAAGGAAGTGCTTACCCTTCAACGACCTCCCACGTTTGAAGCACTCTAGGAAGCAAGTCATTAGGTCTTATGTATTTATATACATGAAGAATATTCAAATGATCTTTGACTAGGGCTTCCCAGAGAGTACCAACCCAGTATGTGTTATATATCACATTATAAGGAGCTGGCACCAATACTTATAAATTGTAGAAGAAATACAACGGTCCTATATAAATTTTGTCTTTTTCATGTGACTGTCTTGACGTGATAACTTTGCATGTTTTTTGACATATATTTTTCGTCTCTGTCATGAATGAGTATTGTGCATACGCTGTATTTCTTCCCTGAAAAAAAGCGCTCTACTGTTCATTTTTTCTGGAGCATGAACTGCTATCTAGGGATATTTCTCTGGCCTTCTCTGAATTCTTTTTTCCCTGTAGTAACGCATACGATAGGATCAGGAAATGTCAAAAGGAAGAACAATGCCATTTTCCACCAATGTTTATGGAAAGATGTGAAAACTGTGAGCAGGGTTAATGACGGTCTTTCTTAATGAATGGAAAAAATCTAGAGTAATGATTTTAAAAATATTGGTCTTTAATATTTATGGGCTGTTGTTTAATTCATCAAAAATATTTCACACTTTACTTTTGGAGTCCCTGATTCTCCCATTTCCATTAAGTACGTGAAGTTTCTCTACACAAAACCACCTACACCTGGAAAAATACCCTACTTCATTTGGTTTCAAAGGGTCCCATGAAAAATGTAGGTTAATGTCAAGACTACTTCACCATACAGGATGCCTACTGTGTCTACATATATTTGCTTCTCATCGTTAATGGAAGGAGTGAATTAATTTTTTCTTCCCTAGAGTGTACAATTTATTTTGTCCAATGATTTATTAATCCTAGAAGTTGGTTCTATGGGGTTGACACCTATGTTTCATGATTCCTTATGGATATGTTACAGCTTGACCTTAGAGCGGAGAGCAGCTTTACCACTTGTCATTATTTTTTTACTCACTTTGTGGTATGAGAGACAGTTTTTATCCTTTCTGATATTTACCAAAGTCCATATTTTCAAGTTTCCGATAATCAATGCATCTATTGTCATTACAGAGAACATGCTTGGGACTGTTATTGTTGCAAAATGCACTTTGAATTGGGTATTCTCTGCTTAGAGTACTCTTCATTTTCTCCGGTTTTTAGAGGTAACCGCATGCCCTTTTACAATTTCATGAAGCAGAAGTAATTAAGGCCAAACTGACGGAATTTTAAATATGTCCAATTCATCTAGCAGGAAAGAACCACCAAAGGTAGTCGAAGCTATGTCTTCCATTTTAAGTAATGACGTGAGTGTGTCTAAAAAAATACAAGAAGGGGGGAGTTGTTAAAAGTCAGAAGATAGTTGTAAACATACTTCATTACATCCCAAGTACAGAGGAAACCAGCAGTTCCAGAAAGGAAGAAAAATATCTACAGACTAGTTTTATGGAAGGGCATTTGAACTAAACCAAGAAAGGACTGCAGGGTGGAGACAAGGTGACGCGCTTACCCTTACAGAGCAAAATACTGTCACGCAAAGGAAAAAGTTATGCTAGTATGCAGAAGCTAGATGCGTGATACTATTCTGGATTTAACGCAGCATGCGAAGGCCATGGTTCACATCATTTTTCCAAGTGTGAAAGCGACACAGACAGACTCTTACCTCACAGACACTAAATACTTTCCCCTGACACGGTTTGTTCACTGGTGTCTTAACCTTCCTGGGACATCTGAAGGTTTCCTTGTCATATTCAGCCACGGATCTCGCAGTAGAATGTGCGCCACACATCGCAAGGCTCCTAAACTCTCTCAGGCTCTGTACCTGTGCTGCATTTTAATGCGATCTCGTGCTACATTCTGCATCACTAAACCTGCCACACCAACCAAGTTGTATTCTCTTTCGCCGTGCCTTAGCATGACTGCCTTCTAAATATGAACTTGGAATGAACATGACTTCACCTTGACATCATGCTTTCTTTCCTTCAAATAATTTCAGTGCTTACCCAGTTTCAATTAACGGCATAACATCTGTTAAGGTCGTATTCTTCATCAAGGACATTTTTTAAGTCGGTGAAACATATGTTTTACATATATTGTGTTATGCACACATATTTCCCTACTCTGGCTTGACAGTAGATTGGGAGAGGAAGAATTAAAGGATATAAGAACTAATTCTAACAAGGGAAATCATTGTTACTTGCCCCTTCAATATTCACCATCACCACTTCCCTTCTTTATTGCTGTCAGAAGGCATGTTTTTCGTGGAGAAAGCACTTTAAAAGTCTTCAGCACCGAGTTGCATTTTATCTATCCCAATCAGGGCCAAGTGTTTCTCCCTTTCATGGTCTGCATTATAGATGTGAGGGGCCATGTGATCCCGGTCTGCAACTCAGGGTACAGAACGCAGTCTGCCAGGGTCACCTTTGGAAAAACTGTTTCTTTATCCGTTAAAAAGGAAAGCCAAGGTGCCACCACTTTCTTGACTCCCATTCGACAGCATGGAATGCTGATGCTGTATGTGGGTTAGAACAGCCATCTTGAGACCTGTAGGGAAGCCAAGGGACCACAACCAATACAGTTAAGCCACGTGAGAAGTGTCAACAGCAGCTTTGTAGTTGCTTCCCCTTATTGTCGGCCAAAAAGGAAAACTATGCCACCTACTGAAGCATTAATTGTCTGAATCAGTTTGCTTATTACTCCCACAAAAGGGATTGAAAATGGAGCCATGCAGCATGTTTTGTAAACAAAACACTTTAGTTAGGTTTCGTCTCAAGAAGAAGCAAAGCATAAATCTCATGGATTAAAGCAAACACATATCTCTCACTTCTGAGTCTTCAGTTTAAGTATGATTTTTGTCGAGTCTCCTCATCTTGTCTTGGCTTGAATTTTGGTGGAAGGTAGAACTTTGGATTGAATGAGGTGTTTCCTCTGAGGGAAGGCAAGAATGAATGTGTATCCATTCAATAGAACATTTCTTGTGTAGGCAGCTGTCCCAAGTTAATGAGGAGTGACCGTAATTAGCGTTTCTTGGACGTTTACACATCACGTCCTCCTCTTGCCATTGATTGAGAACGTCACATAGCCAAGGTCAACATCATAGCAGGGAAATACGTTCTCGCAGCGGTAAGGGGTAAAGTGGAGAGGGAGCATTTTCTCTGAATAAAATTTACAACACATAATGTTAACTCTGGGATTATGGTGTTGCATAATTGGTTATATTCACTTTTATCGCTACTAAATTCAATATTATTACATGAAAAGATATTTATCTCACTATTTGTTTTGAAGGATTTCAGTTACTCGTCTTTAGAGAGAGGAAGTGAGGGAGAGAAACACCAAGGCATGGTGGCCTCTCAGGCGCCCCCTAGTGAGGACACAGCCCACAACCCAGCCATGTGCCTTGACTAGGAATTGAACACCTAACCCTTTGCAAAATGCATTTCCTTCCTGAAAATGGTCATGCTTTCTGTCGCATCAGGCCTTTCACATCTGCTTATTCCCCTGGCTCCGTTATGATCTGCCATTATTCCTACCCGCCCTTTTCCCATCTGAAAGCCTGCTTACCCTCCGCCCCCCATGAACTGACAGTGCTCATGCCTGACTCAGCTCAGATAGAAGTCCCTCTGAAGAGTCACCTTTCATCCTTGTCTTTCCAGTAGCCCGGGATCCACAAATATGTTTTTATTGCTGTATATATAGCGTGCGATGTTAATGATGTAAATACATGTCAATGTATTTCCCTCTTCCTGTATCAGACCACGAATGCCTTTGACTCAGAGATCATATCGTATTTATGTTTACACCTAACATAGAACACACAACCTTGATCAGTAAATTAGTGGTGATCACTACAGGAATTAAATGCATCTAAATCTCACTCTCCCGCGAGTGCTGGGACCAAGAGTAAAAATCCTTGAGCCCTCCACCATTTCTCCACACGTGATATAGGTTCCAAGAAATTCAGCCAATGACATTGGGTTGAAAGAAATGTCCCAAACAGTTCAATGAAACTCGCAGTGTTGCAGAAGAGCAGCCATGGCTCCACAGGGGGTATCTAAGGAGATTAATGGTGTGCATAGAAGCTTCTGGTCATTTTGAACATCTACTGGTGGAGCTAAGCTACTCTTCCCTGCCCCTGGCATTTCACACTGCAGTCAGCAGCACAGATGGGGAGTAAATATGCTGAGAATCTTGAGGAGAGTGGCCAAAATACGTTGCCCTTCAGGACACTCTGACACTTGTTGTTTTCTCGTGAAATCTCACCCCTATGCATTTGTCATGTGTGAGAAACAAGCTCTTGATTCTGACCACAAACTCCTGAAGTATCTCCTAGGAGCTGGCGTTAAGTCCTGCACTTCAACTTGGAAACGCGGTGTGCCCAGGAGAACACCGATCAGCAGGGTGACCAGGAGCGAAAAGACAGCCAAGACTGTAGTGCATTTTCCTGTGTAATCCTCCCTTTGTGGTAAAATATCCCAGGGGCTCCCTTTCTTGATATGCTTCCTTTGTCTTTACAGAGGATTAGAACCATTTGTTTCATACAAGTTCACTATTTACTTGTTTGTTTCTCTGTTTATTTCTTTATTGCATACAAAACTCTAATATGTTGCTACACTATTATTCCTATAAAATTGTTGCTATACTAATACTCCCTGTGATGGAGGCCATCTGTCTCCCCTGGCCACGCGCCCACTGAGTTGCTGATTGGTCAGCTGTCCCTTGTGACGTCACAGTGCATATTCCCTCCTGCCATGGGAACACAGGGTCCCTTGGGGCCGGCCAGCAGGAACTGTTGGGGCAGGCCTTCAGGAGCGGCTGGTCCTGTGGCAGGAAGGCGGAGTATCCCCGCAGGCAGCGCAGCCTTGGGCTATAGGCTCTGAGCAGCAGACAGCAGTGGAGGACAAGGAGATGGAAGAGTCAGGGGTGGAGGAGCAAGAGGTGCAGGAGGAGGAGGTGCAGGAGCCTAGGATTGAGGAGCCAGGGAACAGCGGCGCACAGGTGAGCAGTAGCCTCTCAGGTCCTGCTGTTCCAAGTGAGTCCCCAACTCTCCCTGCCCCCCGCCCCCACCATACACGCCACAGCCAGGTTCCAACTTCTTACCCGCCGACCTGGGGGGTGGCTGACCCTGCAACCATCTTCCCCAGAAGCCACGCCCGCCCTAACCCATGGTCCCCCTCACCCGTGGTTCCCCCTTGGTCCCTGTCAGGATATCCAGTCCATCCCCGCTGTCTGGGACACATCCACGGCGCTGAGGCGACTGCACAAGGAACTGGCGAACATCACGATCGATCCCCCGCCCATGTGCTCTGCAGGGCCAGTGGATGACAACATGTTCCAATGGAAGGGGACCATCATGGGACCCCCGGACAGCCCCTATGAGGGAGGGGTGTTCTGCCTAAACATACAATTCCCTCGAAATTACCCCTTCAGGCCTCCGGCGATTTCCTTCACCACCCCGATCTACCACCCCAATATCAACCGAAAGGGATATATCTGTGTCGATATTCTCAGGTCCCAGTGGTCTCCTATAATGACCATATCCAAACTCTTGCTGTCCATCAGCTCCTTGCTATGTGACCCCAACCCCAACCATGCCTTTGTTCCATCCATTGGGAGAATGTACCTAAAGGACAGGAAGGCATATGATACCATGGCGCGAGCTTGGACCAAGAAGTATGCTATGTGAGGGAGGGGCAAATGATCACCCCTCACCTCAATAAAACACCTGGCTGTTGAATGGGCTCTTCTTTGATTGCTTTCTGGGAGGAATCCTTTCCCTTCTCACATCTGCCTATGAGGGTGTGTGGAGGCCTGGTGGGAAGCAGTGTTTGGGGGAAGGGCAAGGTTGGGAGACGGGGTATTTTGAGAGAGGCTAGTAGTAATAAATATTTGACTGAAACACTTCTTCCCTGCTTCAGGATGGGAAAGCAAGAACAAGGGGGTGGTGGGATTAGCAGGCGTCCTTTAGCACACCCAAGGTGGGGGAAACACTGGATGAAGAATAGGAAGATCATTAGGTATCTGGTTCATACTGAGGTACCTGTGTCTTCAGGGTTTTTGCTTGGACCGACATGGAAGGTAAGCCACAGCCTCTTCTTTCAGGCCCACATTTAACTGTAGAAACATTAAGTGGATGAGGAGATGTCACAAAAGAAAACGAAGTCTTTTCTTCCAAGAATTCTCCACTCCCCCACACGACACTGCCCGCCTTTTTGACCCGTCTGCCACCCTCCACAGTCTGGGCTATATTCCCATTCTCAGGTCATGCTTATTGACAATAGAACACTTGTACAGGCTGCCCAAGTGCCCATGAGTAGATGAGTGGATAAAAGAACTGTGGTATGTGCACACAATGGAATAAATAGTACATGGAAATCTGTCCCTTTGTGACAGTGTGGATGGACCTGAAAAACCTTAGGCTCCGTGAAATAAGCCAGTCAGAGGACGACAAATAAATACCATAGGATCTCTGTCATAAGGAGCATCTAATGAACAAACTGAAGTAACAAGGAAAATGGGGAGAGGCTCCTAGAGAGCTGGCAGCCAGCTGTCAGAGGGGGTATGGGGTGCAGGCTAGGTGGGAAACCGGAAGGGAGTAAGAAAAGACCTTCCCAGATAACAGTATGGAGAAGACCAAGGGAAAAGGGGTGGGGCGGTGCAATAGAAGGGCGTGAAGGGGGACAGCGGGTGCTGCCAGAAGCAGACTTGAATGGGGTGGTGATCACACAATACAATATGCAAAGGATGAAGTGTAGACTCCCACGCTGCAAACCTGCAAATTTCACTCACCTGTGTCACCCCCCAGTAAGTGCAATTAAAAAATAACAGGATAGGAAAGTTTCCTTTCTTTGTGTAAATCTTTTCTCTATGAAAGAGTGTCCTCAATCCGTTGTCAGTGGAGCACTCCTGCGACTGAGCAGCAGTTTGGGTCCTGCTGCCTGCCTGCTAGGCTAAGTGTTAGAGGCAAAGGTTGGGTGGTGAAGGAAAGGGGTTAGGAACACCAGGAAGACAGACGAGAGAGACGCCAATGAAAACCACAATGAGATATAACCTCACAAGGTGAAAATGGCCATCATTGGATATATCTAATCGCCACAAATGCTGGCAGGGTTTGAAAACAAAGGCAACCATTTTGCCCTGTGGGTGGGAATGCAGAATGGGGAAGTCACGGTGGAAAACATGTTTGCATTTCTTCAGGTAATGGAACTGCCTGTTGGTCCATCAATTCCATTGGTGTATTTATACCCTGAGAATCCACAAAGATGCGCCATGCTACAGGTCAACATTATAAATGAGTAAGAACAATTAAGTAATCAGCGCCAAGGAGTGAGAGGGTCAGAATTCAAAAGGCAAGAGTGGCTAAACTCAAATACCAGGTGTGCAGGGACTTTGAGCATCCACGTGAGAGAGGATTTAGAGCTATGTGAAAGGGGCAGATCCTGATGACCTGACTGACAGGAGAGATTTTCCAAATTCTGCTTTCATAACATTAGGGTGCTGATTCCTTGCAGGATTGCTCATTGGTGTCATGAGAAAGAGGCATCTAACAGCCTTTTCAGGACCTTGGGACCCTACAGGCAGTCTGTGTGGTCCCTTTTTGCACTCTATGTCTGAGTGAGGCCATCTTTTCATCATTTCCTTCTACCAAAACAATATCTTCCAGTAGTTTGTAGAAAGGAGCAGACATACGAATGCCTCTGTCTTCCTTAAGCTGGCAAATAAAGAGATTTGCAGAAATAGAAAAAAACAAAAACAAAAACAAAAACCGAAAAACCCAGGACACTACACTCATTAAACGTAGGTATTATTAATATATGCTGTTTACAATTTAATAAGAATCCATGGACATATAAGTAAATCTCTTTCCATGCATTAAATATATGCAAAGATAGATTGGGATAAACTACTGTGGGGGCTGAAAATGTTTAATGCTTTTCCTTCCTCCTTTTAAGTTCTTCAGGCTGGGCTAATAACCAAATTGATAGAGGTGGGCTGATAGGAGAAAATGCAAGTTCAATAGACGTTCATGGGTAATTCACACTAGCATGACACATCCACGGGAATTCCAAAGACAGTGAGACAACACCGGGTTGCTGGGACATTTTGGACAAAGAAGAAAAGGCAGGGTAACATGGTACTAGATTTTGAGGAATGCGAAAGAGTGATTTACAAGCAGTTGAGGAAGCGCCAAGCACACAGGCCAGGGCCTTAGTTCTGGGTGAATCCGCAACAATGGGACGCAGCAGGTACTCGGCTATGTGGACATGCCTTAAGCGGTCTACTCTTCACACTTAGTTCCATTAGGCTGAGGACATTCACCAGTTTCTCTGTCTGAGTCTCTAGGGCAGGAAAGGGAGGAAGACCCGCGGTTCCGAGAGTGGTTTGTTTCTTGATAAATAGCTTACGATTCCTTTCCCAAAAAGCACTTTCAGGACGGCAGAATTTTCCCTTCACTACAGCTGCTGGAAAGAGAAGGTCCGGACAGAGGCGTCTGAGCAAACATGGTGAGCTTGGTTGGGAGGCATGTTATCAAGGGTGCACAGCGGGGAGCATTCCTTTGGTGTCCCTTTCCTTCCTGCACAGCACTTCAGGCAGACACCACCGGGTGGTCAGAGGTGAACTTTACTTACAAATTTCGGCCTCATAGCTTCAGCCAAGTGGTTTGCAGTGCACATATTTTGGCTAAGACGATCACTAGCTTCCAGTTCCATCCCTGGATTCACGGTAGTGCAGCTGGTTTGCAGGCGTTCCCTTTCCAGGTGCCTTCTGCCAGGACCTCATAGTCTAATCTGTGATGTTCGGTGGTTTCTGTTCTACTACGAGCGAGTCACGTGTGTGGAGGATTTGACTTCCTTACGAATTGCAAATGAACAGATGCAACAACTGATCCACGGGAGGTAAAGTAAATGGTAAAAACACGTGTTACTTTGACAAGGCAGATGTAGAAATAGAACTGAGTCTCACATGTGCATTTGTGTCTGAGAGCTGGGAGTAGAGACCTGGGATGTGCAGAAAAGTTTATGTGGAAAAACCAACTGATTTAAACCCTCATTTTAAAAATTAATTAATTTATTTTATTCAGTTACAATTGTCTGGATTAGCTCCTGTTCGCTCCCCCACCCCGGGCAAGTCCCACCTCACTACTCCCCTCTAACCTCCCCTTTAAATTTATCCTTGTGTCCTATATAGTAGCTCCTATAGAGCACTGTCCCCCCTATGGCGTCCCAATGCCCTGTGGCTACTGTTACAATGTTCTTAATTTCAATATCTCTGGTTATATTTTGTTTGCTTTTTCTTTTCTTGATTATGTTCCAGTTCAACGTGAGATCCTCTGCACCCCAATGTTCATAGCAACACAATTTACAATAACCAAGTACTGGAAGTAACTTAAGTGCCCATCAGTTAATGAGAGGATCCAAAAAGTATGGTACTTTTAGACAATGGAATTTTACGCAGCGGAGAGAAAGGAGGAGCTAATACCCTGTGCAATGGCATGGGTGAAAGTTGTGGGCATTATGCTAAGTGAAATAAGGCAGGTGTTGAGAGAGAAATACTATTTAGCGCCCCTCGCCCGCACAGCTTTTTCTTTTCTTTTTTTTTTTTTTTTTTGCGAATTTTATAGGATTAATGCTGACAGCAAAGGGTAACCAATCTCCTGAGTGGAATTAAAGGCTCAATGAAGAGTCAAAGAGTCTGGCTACATGAATTATATGTTAAGGGTAATGTGTCTAATTATATTTTCCAAATGATCTTAAGTAATCCATGCATTTTGAAAGGATATCTACCATTTGAAATGGACACTAAAGACTGCAAAATAGGCACGTGTGGAATCCAATGAGTTCTATAACCTAACAAAAATGTAGAAACAGGGATGATACACGAAACAGAACGAGGGTTGTCGCAAGGGAAGCGGCTGGGTGAATGGAAGAAGAAGGTGAAGGGATTACTGGAAGGACAGCTGTTCAGGATCCTTGGACACGGATCACAATGGGGGGGTGGCCAGAGGGAAGAGGAGCGGCAGCTGGGTGCAGGAGAGCAAAGGGGGAAGAGGTGTGAACAACTGTATTAGCAGAAACAACCCCCAAAATGTACATTAAAAACTAGTCCCTTCAAAACAACTTGGCCAATAATTGGCAGTGTTCCCTTCCCTCCTCACTAAACCCACCACAGAACTCTACCCACAGGAAGAACACATTGTGTCCTGGCTCCCGTTCCTGTGTCATGCTCTGAAATATTCCGAGAAGGTATTTCCGGGACATTGTCCGCACAGTTCCTGGATCTCCACTGAGAATTTGGCTTATTCAGGTAACTGGGCCACAGTCACTGGCAAAATGGGTCAGTTCACTGAGTTCCTTGTGGAGGCCAGGTAATGGAATCAAAGTACCTTGGAAGAAAGTGTAGCACTTCTGCTCTGAGTGAATGAGATTCCGATGTAAATACACATCATCCATGGCGATGAGAGAGGCAATTGTGAGAAGCAACTATGACTGCTGGGAACTATGCTGTGACTCCAAGGGGAGAAACAGTGTTAACACTCCATTTATCAAAATTTCAGTGTACTTGATGGTTTCATGAATGGTAATAATATTGCAAAAGAAAGGATAGATCAGGTCCTTGGAGTCTTATCCATTGACTGAGAGTATAATTCAAATCGTATCTACCAGGTAACCCACTTTAGAATCTAAGCACATGCTTTCTATGAGAGAACTAAGGGAATGATATATACAAACGTACATAATTCTTTGTATACGTCTACACATGCATTCTTTCAGAAAGAAATTAACATTATTTTGAAAAAGAATTGTATGTATCATGTGCATAGAAAACATGGAGAAAAACATTTTTTACACTCACCTCCTGACTGGAAATATTTCTCATCGAATGGAAATGTGTGTTTTTCAAGGGAGGGAACAGGAGGAAATGAGGAAACAACACTGGAAAAAAGTTTGTTCCTCTGCAGCCATATTTAATGTTTCCATTCGTTATTATATATGAAATAATAGAGAATGCTTGAATATCACTTGCAAACTGAGAACTGACTTTCTTTTAACTTTCAAACTGAAAGACATTCGGTGAAATATAAACTTACCATGAGGAGAAATATCTGGGGATAGGAGAAGAAATATATTTGTATGCAGTTTTCCTTTCTCACACGTGACAAAACAGACAGACGTGACATTTGTTCCGTCCTGGGATTCAGCGAAAGGCAAATGCCCATTAGGTCTGATTCTATATTTCACCAATTGCGTGGATATCCAAGACATTATCGTCACAATATTGATTCCAGTATGGCAGTGGTAAATGTTACGTGTGTCATCCCGAGCTGTGCTGAGTCAGTCCATGTTAGATTTACTCCGAGGAAACGTCATTGCTAGAAAATGTACATTTTCCCTTTCCACAGACAAGTGCTTGACAAGAAACAGTCTGGCTAGTACGACAGCAGCAAGTGAATGACTGGGTCTTTCGTCCTGAGCAGCTATGAAGACGAACCTATTGTTCACTTGATGTACACAGCATCACAGTACCTCTTCAATAGGCATATTTCATGTGGGAACATGGAGATAAGGCCTCAATCGAAGGATTTTGTAAAAATAAAACACTTGTTAAACGCCTGAGCCCTTGTTTTGGGTATGATAATTGAATGTCATCTCTGTTCTTGATTTTGTCAGAAAAGGACAGGCTACCCTTTACATTCTTGACATCTTTTCAGGATTAGGAAGTAAGCCTCCAATTCTGCTCTTCTCATCACTGTGCTTGCACCTGGTATGACCATTCTTGTCTTCAACCATTGTTTTCCTTCTTGGAAACAGTCTCTGGAGGCTACTCTCATTGTCACTTCCGTCTTAGAGCAGACCGGAGACTAGGCAGGGAATGTCTTAAAATTGGATAGTACAGGGAACCGAATGAAGGCTTCTGTCTTCCATATTACGAAACCACTTAGCTAGGGTGACTTAACACACAGAATCCTAAGGAAGATTCAATAGAATAATAAACTTCTCCTTTATTACTCCCTCCAGTCATATTAACAATATTACACATCACATTTTTTTAACCGTTTGGGGTTTGTTAGAGACAGAAACATCAATCTGAGAGTGAAGCATCAATCATTGCCTCTCATTCACAGCCCACGTGGGGACCGAACCTGCATCCAGGGCACGTGCCCTATGGCAATCAAACCAGCACCTTCTGACTGTGTAGGGGGACACAAAACCGATGTAGCCACACCTGGGAGGGCTAAATATCCCTTACCTCTACGCTATGGTGAAGAAAAGTAGGGCTTTGGAGGCACCCGGGACTGCCTTCATCACAGTCTCGTGATGCAGCTTTGAATAATTTTGTATCTCTTTGAGCCTCAAGTTTCTGATTGGCAAAATAAAATAAATTATACTTCGTCCAAGAAATGGTTTTGAAGTCTCAGTGAGAAAATGTTATTTGGAAACAGTAACTATCCACCCAATAATTCTAGGCTTTATGGAAATAGTAATAAATATTTCCTCCCTCAACAAATTGCAGTACCATTGGAAAGACACTAGAGTCACCTCTGGCGAAGACACAGGCATACGTAGATGCCCTTTCCCTCCTCACACAGCCAAAACAAGGAGAGCAATGAATTTAAAAACAAAAACCAGCCAGAAACTGGCAGAAAATGGAACTGGATGAGAGTCCAACAACCAAGGAGTTACAGACGAAACATTCACACAGACCAGTAGGAGGGGTAGAAGCGGCAAGTAGGGGTGGAGAGGACTCGCAGCAGGAAGGTGGCTGGAGAACTGGGACGGGAGAGGCGGCCCTGGCAGACAGGTGGCTGGTGGACCAGGCAAGGCAGCAGCTCCAGAGCGAGGGGTAGCATATTTGCTAGCAGATCAATGGAGATGAACAACGGTGGAGCGAAATGGACGACGCAAGCCAGGGCTCCAGCGCAGCTAAATAAAACCTCAAACCTCTGCTGGGAAACACCTGAGGGGTTTGCAGCAGCACAGAACACTCTCAGCCTCACAGGAGAGTTCCTTGGAGAGACACACAGAGTCCGAGAACGTATACAAAACCACTCCCCTGAGAATCAGCTTCACATGGGACTGTTTTGATTGTGGGTAGTAGGGGAAGTGACTGAAAGCCAGCAGAGAGCTAGGCAAGCAGCATCGTTCCCTGTCACACCCCTCCCCAAAATACGGCTCACAGCACGGCCAGGTGGGCTGCCCTAATGAAACCCTAAGGCTCTGCCCATTACCACATAAGAGGCACTCTGAAACAAACAACCAAAAACACATGGCCCAAATGAAAGAAGAGATCAAAGCTCCGACAAAAATGCAGCTAAGTGATGAAGGGTTAGCCAAACCATCAGAGGCACAGTTCCAAATGCTGGTCGTTGTGATGCTCAGCAATTGGCTGAGTATGGTCACAACATAGAGGAACAAGTGCAGCCTAGGAAAAGTGAAATAGAGGAACATGTTCAGGGAACCAACACGGACGGGAAGGAAAGCGGGACTGAGACGAACAGTTTGGAGCAGAAGGAAGAAAAACACATTCAACCAGAACAGAATGAAGAAACAACGATTCAAATCATTGAGGAGAGTCTTAGGAACCTCCAGGGTAATTCTAAGTGGTCCAACATCCAAATCATAGTGGTGGCAGGAGGACAAGAGGAAGAACAAGAAATGGAGACATTCTTTGAAAAGTGAATGAAGGACAACTTCCCCTATCTGGCACAAGAAACAGCCTTCCAGGAAGTCCAGGAAGCCCAGAGAGTCCCAAGGCAGTTGGACCCAAAGAGGAACAACCAAGGCACAGCACAATTACATTGCCCGAGATTAAAGATAAGGAGAGAATCTGAGAAGCTGCAAGAGATAAGGAGACAGTTACCTACAAAGGAATTCCGAAAAGATTGTCAGCTGATTTCTCAACAGAAACATTGGAGGCAAGAAAGGGCTGGGAAGAAGTATCTCAAGTGATGAAATGCAAGGAACTCCATCCAAGATTGTTCTATCCAGCAAAGCTGTCTTTTCGAACGCTCGGGCAGATAAAGTGCTGCCCAGACAAGTTCAATTTAAAGGAGTTCATCATCTCCAAGCCCTTATTATATGAAAAGATACAGAAAGTTGCCTAAGGAAAAAGAAGGTAAAAAAAAAAAAAAATGCGAATAAAATGGCAGCAAAGTCACATCTATCAACAACCTAACCTTAAAAGCAAAAATAAAAACACACTACGCAGACAATTCCAACAGGAACTGAATGGCAGAAATGGAGGTAATATGGAGGGTTATTAGCGGGAGGGGGTGGACCGACAACGGGGGAAAAGGTACAGGGAATAAGAAACATTAATGATAGGAGCAAAATAGACCGGAGGAGGTAAGGGTGGTATAGGAAGAGGAATGGGAATGACATTATTGATACAGGAAAACAAAGGCAGCGATGACACAATACCCCTGGTTATTTTTCTTCTATGACTGTGTTCTGTCTTCCTCACTGGTTTCCACTCTTTCTATTCCTAACTCTAGGCTCTCATCAAAGTCAGGTTTTTCTTTTGTTTTAACTTCAAAACTTAATTTTTATTTTTTAGCCATAAAACACGATTTTCATAAAACCCTTCTACTAGGTTAAATTTTTAATAGATATTGATTTAATTTTATGTTTATTCAGTTATAATTGACTGCATTTCCTCCCCATCCCTGCACCTCACCCTAGCCAGTCCCACCTCCCCCAGACACCTCAAAACTCCCCTTTGATTTTCTCCTTGTGCATTTTAGAGTAGTAGATCCTGTAGACCACTCTCCCCTCTATCCCCTCCCTCTTCCCCTCTGACTATTGTACCATTGTTCTTAAAGTCCTATGTGTCTGTTTCTATTTTGTTTCCTTTTTTCCTCAGTTGATTATGTTGTCCTTAAAGGTGAGATCATTTGGTATTTCTCCCTCACAGCCTGGCGCATTTCACTTAACCTAATGCTGTCCAGTTCCATCCATACCATTGCAAAGTGTATCAGCTCCTTCTTTCTCTCTTCGGTGCAGATTTCCATTGTGTAAATGTACCATAGTTTTTGGATCCACTCATTAGCTAATGGGCACCTAGGTAGCCTCCAGCACTGGGCTATTGTAAATCGTGGTGCTATGGACATTGGGGTGCACAGGTTCTCTGGCATTGGTGTTTCAGTGTTCTAAGGGTACAATCCCAGCAGTGGAATTTCTGGGTCAAACGGCTTTTCCATTTTTAGTTTGCAGAGGAAATTCCATACAGTTCTCCACAGTGGCCGCACCAGTCTGCATTCGCACCAACAATGTCCTGGTTGTCCCTTTTCTCCTCATCCTCTCCGACATCCGTGTCTTGCTTTGTTTATGTTGGCCACTCCGGCTGTTGTGAGATGGAACCTCATTGTGGTTTAATTTTATAAACGAAGAACACAGTAGAAGGAATCAAAAGCAGGATCGGGGGAGCTGAGGACCGCCTCAACAAATTCACTTTTCTCTATACTTTCTTTCGAGTATTTATCGTTATTGTTCCTTTATTCGTGCAAGGGGTTTTCTATTACTCATCCATGCAGACTAGGATTATTGGGATTGTATTATGCGGTGGAGATTGCTGCTAAAATGCCTTGGAGAAAGACGACAAAGGTAAATTAGGCAGGGTCTCAGGCCTCAGAAAATGTGCAGCCCAGTGTAGCTCCGATGTTTAACGCCTCCTGCGGTCTTCTATTGCATACTATAACGTGTTCATTGGATGGTTCTTAAAGTCATTGGACAATAAGAAGCAGAGTCGTCTTCTATTTAAAAAACTAGTGGCAATCCCGTGTCACGCAAATGAATCAGAGCAATTATTATTGTCCCAAGTTCAAGGATCATAAATTCGAAGTCCATCTGCCTTTTCTCCCACTGCCATCTTTACACGTATTACAAGATTTTGATCCATCTTCCCCAAAGTGTCTTTATCCTTCATCTCTTCCCTTGCCATTCTACTGCTAAAACTGCAGTTCCAAAGTAGTAGGAACATGTCAGCGATGGTCTCTACGTGACCCATCTGTCCTTGATTAAAGAATTTTGTATGAGAGACACTGGGGTAGGGTTGAGGGATGGGGAGACATGCAGAAAATTGTAAGTGAATTTTTTTTTTTTCAGAGAGACCCTGAAATAAAACCCAACAGCCAGAAGCAAGAGGGAGTTGCGGGGAGATAATGAGGGTGGGGAAGGGGGCAGGGGTATCAGGAACATGTATACGGAGATGTGGACAGAGCCAAAAGTGATGGGAAGATGGAGGATCGAACATGGGGATGGGTCTGGAGGGAGGCAGTGGGGACTCACCGGAGTTAGAGGTGGTTTTGTGGGAGGTAGTATGGTCAAAGAGAAATGAAAAGTCTTTGCATTGAATAATGTTTTCCTATATGAATATTTGAAAAAATCCTCTGTTCTTATCTGTACCTGAAGCCTAACATTTAACTTGTTAATGTGCATGTCCCTGTTCATATTTTGTTTCCTTTTTTCCTCAGTTGATGATGTTGTACTTAAAGGTGAGATCATTTGGTATCTCTCCGTCACAGCCTGGCACATTTCACTTAGCATGATGGTGAACATTTCCATCCATAGCATTGCATGGTTGTCTCTAAAAGACTCCCACCACATCATCCCTATGAGGAGCCTTGGGAACTATGTCGTCTAACAACCTACTTTCACAGATAACAGCTCTTGGAAGTTAATTGATTGGTGTGTGCTCTGTTACTATGAGCACGATTGTCTCAGTTACATCTAACTGCTTTGTATGTCCATAGAGTCCTTGCAGTTTGGCTTCCTTTGCAAACTATTTAAGATGTGTGAGTATGTACGCTCATGTATGCTTGTGTATTCCTTTGGTTTGGGGTTTGCATTTCAATGAAAATTAATTGCTGATTCTTACCTGATGAATTCATTGGTTCTGAATCAGGTTTATGCTTTAGACCACACTTACCATTTTGTTCATCCTAAGATCTTTTCTCTGAATTAAACCTCGTAGTATAAGACAGACTTCTCGAACTTCTCCTTAGTACCCCCAGCCTATTACTGTGGTTTGGAAAGTGTTTCACTTACTGAAACAGGACCCTGGATTGTAAGAAGCATTGCTAGTATAGTAGGCGTTTTCTCAAGGCTTGGAAAGTGAAATGTTATGCTTCTGTAGATTATAAAGTTGAAATGTATATTTCCTAGGCTTTGGCCCTTTACACATTCCTTCTATGAATATTCAAGAGTCTCTCCATGTATCTACAAGTTGACGTAACAAGGAAGTGCTTACCCTTCAACGACCTCCCACGTTTGAAGCACTCTAGGAAGCAAGTCATTAGGTCTTATGTATTTATATACATGAAGAATATTCAAATGATCTTTGACTAGGGCTTCCCAGAGAGTACCAACCCAGTATGTGTTATATATCACATTATAAGGAGCTGGCACCAATACTTATAAATTGTAGAAGAAATACAACGGTCCTATATAAATTTTGTCTTTTTCATGTGACTGTCTTGACGTGATAACTTTGCATGTTTTTTGACATATATTTTTCGTCTCTGTCATGAATGAGTATTGTGCATACGCTGTATTTCTTCCCTGAAAAAAAGCGCTCTACTGTTCATTTTTTCTGGAGCATGAACTGCTATCTAGGGATATTTCTCTGGCCTTCTCTGAATTCTTTTTTCCCTGTAGTAACGCATACGATAGGATCAGGAGATGTCAAAAGGAAGAACAATGCCATTTTCCACCAATGTTTATGGAAAGATGTGAAAACTGTGAGCAGGGTTAATGACGGTCTTTCTTAATGAATGGAAAAAATCTAGAGTAATGATTTTAAAAATATTGGTCTTTAATATTTATGGGCTGTTGTTTAATTCATCAAAAATATTTCACACTTTACTTTTGGAGTCCCTGATTCTCCCATTTCCATTAAGTACGTGAAGTTTCTCTACACAAAACCACCTACACCTGGAAAAATACCCTACTTCATTTGGTTTCAAAGGGTCCCATGAAAAATGTAGGTTAATGTCAAGACTACTTCACCATACAGGATGCCTACTGTGTCTACATATATTTGCTTCTCATCGTTAATGGAAGGAGTGAATTAATTTTTTCTTCCCTAGAGTGTACAATTTATTTCGTCCAATGATTTATTAATCCTAGAAGTTGGTTCTATGGGGTTGACACCTATGTTTCATGATTCCTTATGGATATGTTACACCTTGACCTTAGAGCGGAGAGCAGCTTTACCACTTGTCATTATTTTTTTACTCACTTTGTGGTATGAGAGACAGTTTTTATCCTTTCTGATATTTACCAAAGTCCATATTTTCAAGTTTCCGATAATCAATGCATCTATTGTCATTACAGAGAACATGCTTGGGACTGTTATTGTTGCAAAATGCACTTTGAATTGGGTATTCTCTGCTTAGAGTACTCTTCATTTTCTCCGGTTTTTAGAGGTAACCGCATGCCCTTTTACAATTTCATGAAGCAGAAGTAATTAAGGCCAAACTGACGGAATTTTAAATATGTCCAATTCATCTAGCAGGAAAGAACCACCAAAGGTAGTCGAAGCTATGTCTTCCATTTTAAGTAATGACGTGAGTGTGTCTAAAAAAATACAAGAAGGGGGGAGTTGTTAAAAGTCAGAAGATAGTTGTAAACATACTTCATTACATCCCAAGTACAGAGGAAACCAGCAGTTCCAGAAAGGAAGAAAAATATCTACAGACTAGTTTTATGGAAGGGCATTTGAACTAAACCAAGAAAGGACTGCAGGGTGGAGACAAGGTGACGCGCTTACCCTTACAGAGCAAAATACTGTCACGCAAAGGAAAAAGTTATGCTAGTATGCAGAAGCTAGATGCGTGATACTATTCTGGATTTAACGCAGCATGCGAAGGCCATGGTTCACATCATTTTTCCAAGTGTGAAAGCGACACAGACAGACTCTTACCTCACAGACACTAAATACTTTCCCCTGACACGGTTTGTTCACTGGTGTCTTAACCTTCCTGGGACATCTGAAGGTTTCCTTGTCATATTCAGCCACGGATCTCGCAGTAGAATGTGCGCCACACATCGCAAGGCTCCTAAACTCTCTCAGGCTCTGTACCTGTGCTGCATTTTAATGCGATCTCGTGCTACATTCTGCATCACTAAACCTGCCACACCAACCAAGTTGTATTCTCTTTCGCCGTGCCTTAGCATGACTGCCTTCTAAATATGAACTTGGAATGCACATGACTTCACCTTGACATCATGCTTTCTTTCCTTCAAATAATTTCAGTGCTTACCCAGTTTCAATTAACGGCATAACATCTGTTAAGGTCGTATTCTTCATCAAGGACATTTTTTAAGTCGGTGAAACATATGTTTTACATATATTGTGTTATGCACACATATTTCCCTACTCTGGCTTGACAGTAGATTGGGAGAGGAAGAATTAAAGGATATAAGAACTAATTCTAACAAGGGAAATCATTGTTACTTGCCCCTTCAATATTCACCATCACCACTTCCCTTCTTTATTGCTGTCAGAAGGCATGTTTTTCGTGGGGAAAGCACTTTAAAAGTCT
Source organism: Desmodus rotundus (assembly GCF_022682495.2). Lineage (NCBI taxonomy): Eukaryota > Metazoa > Chordata > Mammalia > Chiroptera > Phyllostomidae > Desmodus > Desmodus rotundus. Next base: position 1,751,421 of record NW_026527214.1, on the reverse strand, counting down.
TCAGCACCGAGTTGCATTTTATCTATCCCAATCAGGGCCAAGTGTTTCTCACTTTCATGGTCTGCATTATAGATGTGAGGGGCCATGTGATCCCGGTCTGCAACTCAGGGTACAGAACGCAGTCTGCCAGGGTCACCTTTGGAAAAACTGTTTCTTTATCCGTTAAAAAGGAAAGCCAAGGTGCCACCACTTTCTTGACTCCCATTCGACAGCATGGAATGCTGATGCTGTATGTGGGTTACAACAGCCATCTTGAGACCTGTAGGGAAGCCAAGGGACCACAACCAGTACAGTTAAGCCACGTGAGAAGTGTCAACAGCAGCTTTGTAGTTGCTTCCCCTTATTGTCGGCCAAAAAGGAAAACTATGCCACCTACTGAAGCATTAATTGTCTGCATCAGTTTGCTTATTACTCCCACAAAAGGGATTGAAAATGGAGCCATGCAGCATGTTTTGTAAACAAAACACTTTAGTTAGGTTTCGTCTCAAGAAGAAGCAAAGCATAAATCTCATGGATTAAAGCAAACACATATCTCTCACTTCTGAGTCTTCAGTTTAAGTATGATTTTTGTCGAGTCTCCTCATCTTGTCTTGGCTTGAATTTTGGTGGAAGGTAGAACTTTGGATTGAATGAGGTGTTTCCTCTGAGGGAAGGCAAGAATGAATGTGTATCCATTCAATAGAACATTTCTTGTGTAGGCAGCTGTCCCAAGTTAATGAGGAGTGACCGTAATTAGCGTTTCTTGGACGTTTACACATCACGTCCTCCTCTTGCCAATCATTGACAACGTCACATAGCCAAGGTCAACATCATAGCAGCGAAATACGTTCTCGCAGCGGTAAGGGGTAAAGTGGAGAGGGAGCATTTTCTCTGAATAAAATTTACAACACATAATGTTAACTCTGGGATTATGGTGTTGCATAATTGGTTATATTCACTTTTATCGCTACTAAATTCAATATTATTACATGAAAAGATATTTATCTCACTATTTGTTTTGAAGGATTTCAGTTACTCGTCTTTAGAGAGAGGAAGTGAGGGAGAGAAACACCAAGGCATGGTGGCCTCTCAGGCGCCCCCTAGTGAGGACACAGCCCACAACCCAGCCATGTGCCTTGACTAGGAATTGAACACCTAACCCTTTGCAAAATGCATTTCCTTCCTGGAAATGGTCATGCTTTCTGTCGCATCAGGCCTTTCACATCTGCTTATTCCCCTGGCTCCGTTATGATCTGCCATTATTCCTACCCGCCCTTTTCCCATCTGAAAGCCTGCTTACCCTCCGCCCCCCATGAACTGACAGTGCTCATGCCTGACTCAGCTCAGATAGAAGTCCCTCTGAAGAGTCACCTTTCATCCTTGTCTTTCCAGTAGCCCGGGATCCACAAATATGTTTTTATTGCTGTATATATAGCGTGCGATGTTAATGATGTAAATACATGTCAATGTATTTCCCTCTTCCTGTATCCGACCACGAATGCCTTTGACTCAGAGATCATATCGTATTTATGTTTACACCTAACATAGAACACACAACCTTGATCAGTAAATTAGTGGTGATCAATACAGGAATTAAATGCATCCAAATCTCACTCTCCCGCGAGTGCTGGGACCAAGAGTAAAAATCCTTGAGCCCTCCACCATTTCTCCACACGTTATATAGGTTCCAAGAAATTCAGCCAATGACATTGGGTTGAAAGAGATGTCCCAAACAGTTCAATGAAACTCGCAGTGTTGCAGAAGAGCAGCCATGGCTCCACAGGGGGTATCTAAGGAGATTAATGGTGTGCATAGAAGCTTCTGGTCATTTTGAACATCTACTGGTGGAGCTAAGCTACTCTTCCCTGCCCCTGGCATTTCACACTGCAGTCAGCAGCACAGATGGGGAGTAAATATGCTGAGAATCTTGAGGAGAGTGGCCAAAATACGTTGCCCTTCAGGACACTCTGACACTTGTTGTTTTCTCGTGAAATCTCACCCCTATGCATTTGTCATGTGTGAGAAACAAGCTCTTGATTCTGACCACAAACTCCTGAAGTATCTCCTAGGAGCTGGCGTTAAGTCCTGCACTTCAACTTGGAAACGCGGTGTGCCCAGGAGAACAGCGATCAGCAGGGTGACCAGGAGCGAAAAGACAGCCAAGACTGTAGTGCATTTTCCTGTGTAATCCTCCCTTTGTGGTAAAATATCCCAGGGGCTCCCTTTCTTGATATGCTTCCTTTGTCTTTACAGAGGATTAGAACCATTTGTTTCATACAAGTTCACTATTTACTTGTTTGTTTCTCTGTTTATTTCTTTATTGCATACAAAACTCTAATATGTTGCTACACTATTATTCCTATAAAATTGTTGCTATACTAATACTCCCTGTGATGGAGGCCATCTGTCTCCCCTGGCCACGCGCCCACTGAGTTGCTGATTGGTCAGCTGTCCCTTGTGACGTCACAGTGCATATTCCCTCCTGCCATGGGAACACAGGGTCCCTTGGGGCCGGCCAGCAGGAACTGTTGGGGCAGGCCTTCAGGAGCGGCTGGTCCTGTGGCAGGAAGGCGGAGTATCCCCGCAGGCAGCGCAGCCTTGGGCTATAGGCTCTGAGCAGCAGACAGCAGTGGAGGACAAGGAGATGGAAGAGCCAGGGGTGGAGGAGCAAGAGGTGCAGGAGGAGGAGGTGCAGGAGCCTAGGATTGAGGAGCCAGGGAACAGCGGCGCACAGGTGAGCAGTAGCCTCTCAGGTCCTGCTGTTCCAAGTGAGTCCCCAACTCTCCCTGCCCCCCGCCCCCACCATACACGCCACAGCCAGGTTCCAACTTCTTACCCGCCGACTTGGGGGGTGGCTGACCCTCCAACCATCTTCCCCAGAAGCCACGCCCGCCCTAACCCATGGTCCCCCTCACCCGTGGTTCCCCCTTGGTCCCTGTCAGGATATCCAGTCCATCCCCGCTGTCTGGGACACATCCACGGCGCTGAGGCGACTGCACAAGGAACTGGCGAACATCACGATCGATCCCCCGCCCATGTGCTCTGCAGGGCCAGTGGATGACAACATGTTCCAATGGAAGGGGACCATCATGGGACCCCCGGACAGCCCCTATGAGGGAGGGGTGTTCTGCCTAAACATACAATTCCCTCGAAATTACCCCTTCAGGCCTCCGGCGATTTCCTTCACCACCCCGATCTACCACCCCAATATCAACCGAAAGGGATATATCTGTGTCGATATTCTCAGGTCCCAGTGGTCTCCTATAATGACCATATCCAAACTCTTGCTGTCCATCAGCTCCTTGCTATGTGACCCCAACCCCAACCATGCCTTTGTTCCATCCATTGGGAGAATGTACCTAAAGGACAGGAAGGCATATGATACCATGGCGCGAGCTTGGACCAAGAAGTATGCTATGTGAGGGAGGGGCAAATGATAACCCCTCACCTCAATAAAACACCTGGCTGTTGAATGGGCTCTTCTTTGATTGCTTTCTGGGAGGAATCCTTTCCCTTCTCACATCTGCCTATGAGGGTGTGTGGAGGCCTGGTGGGAAGCAGTGTTTGGGGGAAGGGCAAGGTTGGGAGACGGGGTATTTTGAGAGAGGCTAGTAGTAATAAATATTTGACTGAAACACTTCTTTCCTGCTTCAGGATGGGAAAGCAAGAACAAGGGTGTGGTGGGATTAGCAGGCGTCCTTTAGCACGCCCAAGGTGGGGGAAACACTGGATGAAGAATAGGAAGATCATTAGGTATCTGGTTCATACTGAGGTACCTGTGTCTTCAGGGTTTTTGCTTGGACCGACATGGAAGGTAAGCCACAGCCTCTTCTTTCAGGCCCACAATTAACTGTAGAAACATTAAGTGGATGAGGAGATGTCACAAAAGAAAACGAAGTCTTTTCTTCCAAGAATTCTCCACCCCCCCACACGACACTGCCCGCCTTTTTGACCCGTCTGCCACCCTCCACAGTCTGGGCTATATCCCCATTCTCAGGTCATGCTTATTGACAATGGAACACTTGTACAGGCTGCCCAAGTGCCCATGAGTAGATGAGTGGATAAAAGAACTGTGGTATGTGCACACAATGGAATAAATAGTACATGGAAATCTGTCCCTTTGTGACAGTGTGGATGGACCTGAAAAACCTTAGGCTCCGTGAAATAAGCCAGTCAGAGGACGACAAATAAATACCATAGGATCTCTGTCATAAGGAGCATCTAATGAACAAACTGAAGTAACAAGGAAAATGGGGATAGGCTCCTAAAGAGCTGGCAGCCAGCTGTCAGAGGGGGTATGGGGTGCAGGCTAGGTGGGAAACCGGAAGGGAGTAAGAAAAGACCTTCCCAGATAACAGTATGGAGAAGACCAAGGGAAAAGGGGTGGGGCGGTGCAATAGAAGGGCGTGGAGGGGGACAGCGGGTGCTGCCAGAAGCAGACTTGAATGGGGTGGTGAACACACAATACAATATGCAAAGGATGAAGTGTAGACTCCCACGCTGCAAACCTGCAAATTTCACTCACCTGTGTCACCCCCCAGTAAGTGCAATTAAAAAATAACAGGATAGGAAAGTTTCCTTTCTTTGTGTAAATCTTTTCTCTATGAAAGAGTGTCCTCAATCCGTTGTCAGTGGAGCACTCCTGCGACTGAGCAGCAGTTTGGGTCCTGCTGCCTGCCTGCTAGGCTAAGTGTTAGAGGCAAAGGTTGGGTGGTGAAGGAAAGGGGTTAGGAACACCAGGAAGACAGACGAGAGAGACGCCAATGAAAACCACAATGAGATATAACCTCACAAGGTGAAAATGGCCATCATTGGATATATCTAATCGCCACAAATGCTGGCAGGGTTTGAAAACAAAGGCAACCATTTTGCCCTGTGGGTGGGAATGCAGAATGGGGAAGTCACGGTGGAAAACATGTTTGCATTTCTTCAGGTAATGGAACTGCCTGTTGGTCCATCAATTCCATTGGTGTATTTATACCCTGAGAATCCACAAAGATGCGCCATGCTACAGGTCAACATTATAAATGAGTAAGAACAATTAAGTAATCAGCGCCAAGGAGTGAGAGGGTCAGAATTCAAAAGGCAAGAGTGGCTAAACTCAAATACCAGGTGTGCAGGGACTTTGAGCATCCACGTGAGAGAGGATTTAGAGCTATGTGAAAGGGGCAGATCCTGATGACCTGACTGACAGGAGAGATTTTCCAAATTCTGCTTTCATAACATTAGGGTGCTGATTCCTTGCAGGATTGCTCATTGGTGTCATGAGAAAGAGGCATCTAACAGCCTTTTCAGGACCTTGGGACCCTACAGGCAGTCTGTGTGGTCCCTTTTTGCACTCTATGTCTGAGTGAGGCCATCTTTTCATCATTTCCTTCTACCAAAACAATATCTTCCAGTAGTTTGTAGAAAGGAGCAGACATACGAATGCCTCTGTCTTCCTTAAGCTGGCAAATAAAGAGATTTGCAGAAATAGAAAAAAACAAAAACAAAAACAAAAACCGAAAAACCCAGGACACTACACTCATTAAACGTAGGTATTATTAATATATGCTGTTTACAATTTAATAAGAATCCATGGACATATAAGTAAATCTCTTTCCATGCATTAAATATATGCAAAGATAGATTGGGATAAACTACTGTGGGGGCTGAAAATGTTTAATGCTTTTCCTTCCTCCTTTTAAGTTCTTCAGGCTGGGCTAATAACCAAATTGATAGAGGTGGGCTGATAGGAGAAAATGCAAGTTCAATAGACGTTCATGGGTAATTCACACTAGCATGACACATCCACGGGAATTCCAAAGACAGTGAGACAACACCGGGTTGCTGGGACATTTTGGACAAGAAGAAAAGGCTGGGTAACATGGTACTAGATTTTGAGGAATGCGAAAGAGTGATTTACAAGCAGTTGAGGAAGCGCCAAGCACACAGGCCAGGGCCTTAGTTCTGGGTGAATCCGCAACAATCGGACGCAGCAGGTACTCGGCTATGTGGACATGCCTTAAGCGGTCTACTCTTCACACTTAGTTCCATTAGCCTGAGGACATTCAGCAGTTTCTCTGTCTGAGTCTCTAGGGCAGGAAAGGGAGGAAGACCCACGGTTCTGAGAGTGGTTTGTTTCTTGATAAATAGCTTACGATTCCTTTCCCAAAAAGCACTTTCAGGACGGCAGAATTTTCCCTTCACTACAGCTGCTGGAAAGAGAAGGTCCGGACAGAGGCGTCTGAGCAAACATGGTGAGCTTGGTTGGGAGGCATGTTATCAAGGGTGCACAGCGGGGAGCATTCCTTTGGTGTCCCTTTCCTTCCTGCACAGCACTTCAGGCAGACACCACCGGGTGGTCAGAGGTGAACTTTACTTACAAATTTCGGCCTCATAGCTTCAGCCAAGTGGTTTGCAGTGCACATATTTTGGCTAAGACGATCACTAGCTTCCAGTTCCATCCCTGGATTCACGGTAGTGCAGCTGGTTTGCAGGCGTTCCCTTTCCAGGTGCCTTCTGCCAGGACCTCATAGTCTAATCTGTGATGTTCGGTGGTTTCTGTTCTACTACGAGCGAGTCACGTGTGTGGAGGATTTGACTTCCTTACGAATTGCAAATGAACAGATGCAACAACTGATCCACGGGAGGTAAAGTAAATGGTAAAAACACGTGTTACTTTGACAAGGCAGATGTAGAAATAGAACTGAGTCTCACATGTGCATTTGTGTCTGAGAGCTGGGAGTAGAGACCTGGGATGTGCAGAAAAGTATATGTGGAAAAACCAACTGATTTAAACCCTCATTTTAAAAATTAATTAATTTATTTTATTCAGTTACAATTGTCTGGATTATCTCCTGTTCGCTCCCCCACCCCGGGCAAGTCCCACCTCACTACTCCCCTCTAACCTCCCCTTTAAATTTATCCTTGTGTCCTATATAGTAGCTCCTATAGAGCACTGTCCCCCCTATGGCGTCCCAATGCCCTGTGGCTACAGTTACAATGTTCTTAATTTCAATATCTCTGGTTATATTTTGTTTGCATTTTCTTTTCTTGATTATGTTCCAGTTCAACGTGAGATCCTCTGCACCCCAATGTTCATAGCAACACAATTTACAATAACCAAGTACTGGAAGTAACTTAAGTGCCCATCAGTTAATGAGAGGATCCAAAAAGTATGGTACTTTTAGACAATGGAATTTTACGCAGCGGAGAGAAAGGAGGAGCTAATACCCTGTGCAATGGCATGGGTGAAAGTTGTGGGCATTATGCTAAGTGAAATAAGGCAGGTGTTGAGAGAGAAATACTATTTAGCGCCCCTCGCCTGCACCGCTTTTTCTTTTGTTTTTTATTTTATTTTTTTTTTTTTTTGCGAATTTTATAGGATTAATGCTGACAGCAAAGGGTAACCAATCTCCTGAGTGGAATTAAAGGCTCAATGAAGAGTCAAAGAGTCTGACTACATGAATTATATGTTGAAGGGTAATGTGTCTAATTATATTTTCCAAATGATCTTAAGTAATCCATGCATTTTGAAAGGATATCTACCATTTGAAATGGACACTAAAGACTGCAAAATAGGCACGTGTGGAATCCAATGAGTTCTATAACCTAACAAAAATGTAGAAACAGGGATGATACACGAAACAGAACGAGGGTTGTCGCAAGGGAAGCGGCTGGGTGAATGGAAGAAGAAGGTGAAGGGATTACTGGAAGGACAGCTGTTCAGGATCCTTGGACACGGATCACAATGGGGGGGTGGCCAGAGGGAAGAGGAGCGGGAGCTGGGTGCAGGAGAGCAAAGGGGGAAGAGGTGTGAACAACTGTATTAGCAGAAACAACCCCCAAAATGTACATTAAAAACTAGTCCCTTCAAAACAACTTGGCCAATAATTGGCAGTGTTCCCTTCCCTCCTCACTAAACCCACCACAGAACTCTACCCACAGGAAGAACACATTGTGTCCTGGCTCCGGTTCCTGTGCCATGCTCTGATATATTCCGAGAAGGTATTTCCGGGACATTGTCCGCACAGTTCCTGGATCTCCACTGAGAATTTGGCTTATTCAGGTAACTGGGCCACAGTCACTGGCAAAATGGGTCAGTTCACTGAGTTCCTTGTGGCGGCCAGGTAATGGAATCAAAGTACCTTGGCAGAAAGTGTAGCACTTCTGCTCTGAGTGAATGAGATTCCGATGTAAATACACATCATCCTTGGCGATGAGAGAGGCAATTGTGAGAAGCAACTATGACTGCTGGGAACTATGCTGTGACTCCAAGGGGAGAAACAGCGTTAACACTCCATTTATCAAAATTTCAGTGTACTTGATGGTTTCATGAATTGTAATAATATTGCAAAAGAAAGGATAGATCAGGTCCTTGGAGTCTTATCCATTGACTGAGAGTATAATTCAAATCGTATCTACCAGGTAACCCCCTTTGGAATCTAAGCACATGCTTTCTATGAGAGAACTGAGGGAATGATATATACACACGTACATAATTCTTTCTATACGTCTACACATGCATTCTTTCAGAAAGAAATTAACATTATTTTGAAAAAGAATTGTATGTATCATGTGCATAGAAAACATGGAGAAAAACATTTTTTACACTCACCTCCTGACTGGAAATATTTCTCATCGAATGGAAATGTGTGTTTTTCAAGGGAGGGAACAGGAGGAAATGAGGAAACAACAATGGAAAAAAGTTTGTTCCTCTGCAGCCATATTTAATGTTTCCATTCGTTATTATATATGAAATAATAGAGAATGCTTGAATATCACTTGCAAACTGAGAACTGACTTTCTTTTAACTTTCAAACTGAAAGACATTCGGTGAAATATAAACTTACCATGAGGAGAAATATCTGGGGATAGGAAAAGAAATATATTTGTATGCAGTTTTCCTTTCTCACACGTGACAAAAGAGACAGACGTGACATTTTGTTCCGTCCTGGGATTCAGCGAAAGGCAAATACCCATTAGGTCTGATTCTATATTTCACCAATTGCGTGGATATCCAAGACATTATCGTCGCAATATTGATTCCAGTATGGCAGTGGTAAATGTTACGTGTGTCATCCCGAGCTGTGCTGAGTCATTCCATGTTAGATTTACTCCGAGGAAACGTCATGGCTAGAAAATGTACATTTTCCCTTTCCACAGACAAGTGCTTGACAAGAAACAGTCTGGGTAGTACGACAGCAGCAAGTGAATGACTGGGTCTTTCGTCCTGAGCAGCTATGAAGACGAACCTGTTGTTCACTTGATGTACACAGCATCACAGTACCTCTTCAATAGGCATATTTCATGTGGGAACATGGAGATAAGGCCTCAATCGAAGGATTTTGTAAAAATAAAACACTTGTTAAACGCCTGAGCCCTTGTTTTGGGTATGATAATTGAATGTCATCTCTGTTCTTGATTTTGTCAGAAAAGGACAGGCTACCCTTTACATTCTTGACATCTTTTCAGGATTAGGAAGTAAGCCTCCAATTCTGCTCTTCTCATCACTGTGCTTGCACCTGGTATGACCATTCTTGTCTTCAACCATTGTTTTCCTTCTTGGAAACAGTCTCTGGAGGCTACTCTCATTGTCACTTCCGTCTTAGAGCAGACAGGAGACTAGGCAGGGAATGTCTTAAAATGGGATAGTACAGGGAACCGAATGAAGGCTCCTGTCTTCCATATTACGAAACCACTTAGCTAGGGTGACTTAACACACAGAATCCTAAGGAAGATTCAATAGAATAATAAACTTCTCCTTTATTACTCCCTCCAGTCATATTAACAATATTACACATCACATTTTTTTAACCGTTTGGGGTTTGTTAGAGACAGAAACATCAATCTGAGAGTGAAGCATCAATCATTGCCTCTCATTCACAGCCCACGTGGGGACCGAACCTGCATCCAGGGCACGTGCCCTATGGCAATCAAACCAGCACCTTCTGACTGTGTAGGGTGACACAAAACCGATGTAGCCACACCTGGGAGGGCTAAATATCCCTTACCTCTACGCTATGGTGAAGAAAAGTAGGGCTTTGGAGGCACCCGGGACTGCCTTCATCACAGTCTCGTGATGCAGCTTTGAATAATTTTGTATCTCTTTGAGCCTCAAGTTTCTGATTGGCAAAATAAAATAAATTATACTTCGTCCAAGAAATGGTTTTGAAGTCTCAGTGAGAAAATGTTATTTGGAAACAGTAACTATCCACCCAATAATTCTAGGCTTTATGGAAATAGTAATAAATATTTCCTCCCTCAACAAATTGCAGTACCATTGGAAAGACACTAGAGTCACCTCTGGCGAAGACACAGGCATACGTAGATGCCCTTTCCCTCCTCACACAGCCAAAACAAGGAGAGCAATGAATTTAAAAACAAAAACCAGCCAGAAACTGGCAGAAAATGGAACTGGATGAGAGTCCAACAACCAAGGAGTTACAGACTAACCATTCACACAGACCAGTAGGAGGGGTAGAAGCGGCAAGTAGGGGTGGAGAGGACTCGCAGCAGGAAGGTGGCTGGAGAACTGGGACGGGAGAGGCGGCCCTGGCAGACAGGTGGCTGGTGGACCAGGCAAGGCAGCAGCTCCAGGGGTAGCATATTTGCTAGCAGATCAATGGAGATGAACAACGGTGGAGCGAAATGGATGACGCAAGCCAGGGCTCCAGCGCAGCTAAATAAAACCTCAAACCTCTGCTGGGAAACACCTGAGGGGATTGCAGCAGCACAGAACACTCTCAGCCTCACAGGAGAGTTCCTTGGAGAGACACACAGAGTCCGAGAACGTATACAAAACCACTCCCCTGAGAATCAGCTTCACATGGGACTGTTTTGATTGTGGGTAGTAGGGGAAGTGACTGAAAGCCAGCAGAGAGCTAGGCAAGCAGCATCGTTCCCTGTCACACTCCTCCCCAAAATACGGCTCACAGCACGGCCAGGTGGGCTGCCCTAATGAAACCCTAAGGCTCTGCCCATTACCACATAAGAGGCACTCTGAAACAAACAACCAAAAACACATGGCCCAAATGAAAGAAGAGATCAAAGCTCCGACAAAAATGCAGCTAAGTGATGAAGGGTTAGCCAACCTACCAGAGGCACAGTTCCAAATGCTGGTCGTTGTGATGCTCAGCAATTGGCTGAGTATGGTCACAACATAGAGGAACAAGTGCAGCCTAGGAAAAGTGAAATAGAGGAACATATTCAGGGAACCAACAAGGACGGGAAGGAAAGCGGGACTGAGACGAACAGTTTGGAGCAGAAGGAAGAAAAACACATTCAACCAGAACAGAATGAAGAAACAACGATTCAAATCATTGAGGAGAGTCTTAGGAACCTCCAGGGTAATTCTAAGTGGTCCAACATCCAAATCATAGTGGTGGCAGGAGGACAAGAGGAAGAACAAGAAATGGAGACATTCTTTGAAAAGTGAATGAAGGACAACTTCCCCTATCTGGCACAAGAAACAGCCTTCCAGGAAGTCCAGGAAGCCCAGAGAGTCCCAAGGCAGTTGGACCCAAAGAGGAACAACCAAGGCACAGCACAATTACATTGCCCGAGATGAAAGATAAGGAGAGAATCTGAGAAGCTGCAAGAGATAAGGAGACAGTTACCTACAAAGGAATTCCGAAAAGATTGTCAGCTGATTTCTCAACAGAAACATTGGAGGCAAGAAAAGGCTGGGAAGAAGTATCCCAAGTGATGAAATGCAAGGAACTCCATCCAAGATTGTTCTATCCAGCAAAGCTGTCTTTTCGAACGCTCGGGCAGATAAAGTGCTGCCCAGACAAGTTCAATTTAAAGGAGTTCATCATCTCCAAGCCCTTATTATATGAAAAGATACAGAAAGTTGCCTAAGGAAAAAGAAGGTAAAAAAAAAAAAATGCGAATAAAATGGCAGCAAAGTCACATCTATCAACAACCTAACCTTAAAAGCAAAAATAAAAACACACTACGCAGACAATTCCAACAGGAACTGAATGGCAGAAATGGAGGTAATATGGAGGGTTATTAGCGGGAGGGGGTGGACCGACAACGGGGGAAAAGGTACAGGGAATAAGAAACATTAATGATAGGAGCAAAATAGACCGGAGGAGGTAAGGGTGGTATAGGAAGAGGAATGGGAATGACATTATTGATACAGGAAAACAAAGGCAGCGATGACACAATACCCCTGGTTATTTTTCTTCTATGACTGTGTTCTGTCTTCCTCACTGGTTTCCACTCTTTCTATTCCTAACTCTAGGCTCTCATCAAAGTCAGGTTTTTCTTTTGTTTTAACTTCAAAACTTAATTTTTATTTTTTAGCCATAAAACACGATTTTCATAAAACCCTTCTACTAGGTTTAATTTTTAATAGATATTGATTTAATTTTATGTTTATTCAGTTATAATTGACTGCATTTCCTCCCCATCCCTGCACCTCACCCTAGCCAGTCCCACCTCCCCCAGACACCTCAAAACTCCCCTTTGATTTTCTCCTTGTGCATTTTAGAGTAGTAGATCCTGTAGACCACTCTCCCCTCTATCCCCTCCCTCTTCCCCTCTGACTATTGTACCATTGTTCTTAAAGTCCTATGTGTCTGTTTCTATTTTGTTTCCTTTTTTCCTCAGTTGATTATGTTGTCCTTAAAGGTGAGATCATTTGGTATTTCTCCCTCACAGCCTGGCGCATTTCACTTAACCTAATGCTGTCCAGTTCCATCCATACCATTGCAAAGTGTATCAGCTCCTTCTTTCTCTCTTCGGTGCAGATTTCCATTGTGTAAATGTACCATAGTTTTTGGATCCACTCATTAGCTAATGGGCACCTAGGTAGCCTCCAGCACTGGGCTATTGTAAATCGTGGTGCTATGGACATTGGGGTGCACAGGTTCTCTGGCATTGGTGTTTCAGTGTTCTAAGGGTACAATCCCAGCAGTGGAATTTCTGGGTCAAACGGCTTTTCCATTTTTAGTTTGCAGAGGAAATTCCATACAGTTCTCCACAGTGGCCGCACCAGTCTGCATTCGCACCAACAATGTCCTGGTTGTCCCTTTTCTCCTCATCCTCTCCGACATCCGTGTCTTGCTTTGTTTATGTTGGCCACTCCGGCTGTTGTGAGATGGAACCTCATTGTGGTTTAATTTTATAAACGAAGAACACAGTAGAAGGAATCAAAAGCAGGATCGGGGGAGCTGAGGACCGCCTCAACAAATTCACTTTTCTCTATACTTTCTTTCGAGTATTTATCGTTATTGTTCCTTTATTCGTGCAAGGGGTTTTCTATTACTCATCCATGCAGACTAGGATTATTGGGATTGTATTATGCGGTGGAGATTGCTGCTAAAATGCCTTGGAGAAAGACGACAAAGGTAAATTAGGCAGGGTCTCAGGCCTCAGAAAATGTGCAGCCCAGTGTAGCTCCGATGTTTAACGCCTCCTGCGGTCTTCTATTGCATACTATAACGTGTTCATTGGATGGTTCTTAAAGTCATTGGACAATAAGAAGCAGAGTCGTCTTCTATTTAAAAAACTAGTGGCAATCCCGTGTCACGCAAATGAATCAGAGCAATTATTATTGTCCCAAGTTCAAGGATCATAAATTCGAAGTCCATCTGCCTTTTCTCCCACTGCCATCTTTACACGTATTACAAGATTTTGATCCATCTTCCCCAAAGTGTCTTTATCCTTCATCTCTTCCCTTGCCATTCTACTGCTAAAACTGCAGTTCCAAAGTAGTAGGAACATGTCAGCGATGGTCTCTACGTGACCCATCTGTCCTTGATTAAAGAATTTTGTATGAGAGACACTGGGGTAGGGTTGAGGGATGGGGAGACATGCAGAAAATTGTAAGTGAATTTTTTTTTTTTCAGAGAGACCCTGAAATAAAACCCAACAGCCAGAAGCAAGAGGGAGTTGCGGGGAGATAATGAGGGTGGGGAAGGGGGCAGGGGTATCAGGAACATGTATACGGAGATGTGGACAGAGCCAAAAGTGATGGGAAGATGGAGGATCGAACATGGGGATGGGTCTGGAGGGAGGCAGTGGGGACTCACCGGAGTTAGAGGTGGTTTTGTGGGAGGTAGTATGGTCAAAGAGAAATGAAAAGTCTTTGCATTGAATAATGTTTTCCTATATGAATATTTGAAAAAATCCTCTGTTCTTATCTGTACCTGAAGCCTAACATTTAACTTGTTAATGTGCATGTCCCTGTTCATATTTTGTTTCCTTTTTTCCTCAGTTGATGATGTTGTACTTAAAGGTGAGATCATTTGGTATCTCTCCGTCACAGCCTGGCACATTTCACTTAGCATGATGGTGAACATTTCCATCCATAGCATTGCATGGTTGTCTCTAAAAGACTCCCACCACATCATCCCTATGAGGAGCCTTGGGAACTATGTCGTCTAACAACCTACTTTCACAGATAACAGCTCTTGGAAGTTAATTGATTGGTGTGTGCTCTGTTACTATGAGCACGATTGTCTCAGTTACATCTAACTGCTTTGTATGTCCATAGAGTCCTTGCAGTTTGGCTTCCTTTGCAAACTATTTAAGATGTGTGAGTATGTACGCTCATGTATGCTTGTGTATTCCTTTGGTTTGGGGTTTGCATTTCAATGAAAATTAATTGCTGATTCTTACCTGATGAATTCATTGGTTCTGAATCAGGTTTATGCTTTAGACCACACTTACCATTTTGTTCATCCTAAGATCTTTTCTCTGAATTAAACCTCGTAGTATAAGACAGACTTCTCGAACTTCTCCTTAGTACCCCCAGCCTATTACTGTGGTTTGGAAAGTGTTTCACTTACTGAAACAGGACCCTGGATTGTAAGAAGCATTGCTAGTATAGTAGGCGTTTTCTCAAGGCTTGGAAAGTGAAATGTTATGCTTCTGTAGATTATAAAGTTGAAATGTATATTTCCTAGGCTTTGGCCCTTTACACATTCCTTCTATGAATATTCAAGAGTCTCTCCATGTATCTACAAGTTGACGTAACAAGGAAGTGCTTACCCTTCAACGACCTCCCACGTTTGAAGCACTCTAGGAAGCAAGTCATTAGGTCTTATGTATTTATATACATGAAGAATATTCAAATGATCTTTGACTAGGGCTTCCCAGAGAGTACCAACCCAGTATGTGTTATATATCACATTATAAGGAGCTGGCACCAATACTTATAAATTGTAGAAGAAATACAACGGTCCTATATAAATTTTGTCTTTTTCATGTGACTGTCTTGACGTGATAACTTTGCATGTTTTTTGACATATATTTTTCGTCTCTGTCATGAATGAGTATTGTGCATACGCTGTATTTCTTCCCTGAAAAAAAGCGCTCTACTGTTCATTTTTTCTGGAGCATGAACTGCTATCTAGGGATATTTCTCTGGCCTTCTCTGAATTCTTTTTTCCCTGTAGTAACGCATACGATAGGATCAGGAGATGTCAAAAGGAAGAACAATGCCATTTTCCACCAATGTTTATGGAAAGATGTGAAAA
Organism: Desmodus rotundus; assembly: GCF_022682495.2. Classification (NCBI taxonomy): domain Eukaryota; kingdom Metazoa; phylum Chordata; class Mammalia; order Chiroptera; family Phyllostomidae; genus Desmodus; species Desmodus rotundus. The sequence continues at coordinate 1,735,969 of NW_026527214.1, read as the reverse complement.
CTGTGAGCAGGGTTAATGACGGTCTTTCTTAATGAATGGAAAAAATCTAGAGTAATGATTTTAAAAATATTGGTCTTTAATATTTATGGGCTGTTGTTTAATTCATCAAAAATATTTCACACTTTACTTTTGGAGTCCCTGATTCTCCCATTTCCATTAAGTACGTGAAGTTTCTCTACACAAAACCACCTACACCTGGAAAAATACCCTACTTCATTTGGTTTCAAAGGGTCCCATGAAAAATGTAGGTTAATGTCAAGACTACTTCACCATACAGGATGCCTACTGTGTCTACATATATTTGCTTCTCATCGTTAATGGAAGGAGTGAATTAATTTTTTCTTCCCTAGAGTGTACAATTTATTTCGTCCAATGATTTATTAATCCTAGAAGTTGGTTCTATGGGGTTGACACCTATGTTTCATGATTCCTTATGGATATGTTACACCTTGACCTTAGAGCGGAGAGCAGCTTTACCACTTGTCATTATTTTTTTACTCACTTTGTGGTATGAGAGACAGTTTTTATCCTTTCTGATATTTACCAAAGTCCATATTTTCAAGTTTCCGATAATCAATGCATCTATTGTCATTACAGAGAACATGCTTGGGACTGTTATTGTTGCAAAATGCACTTTGAATTGGGTCTTCTCTGCTTAGAGTACTCTTCATTTTCTCCGGTTTTTAGAGGTAACCGCATGCCCTTTTACAATTTCATGAAGCAGAAGTAATTAAGGCCAAACTGACGGAATTTTAAATATGTCCAATTCATCTAGCAGGAAAGAACCACCAAAGGTAGTCGAAGCTATGTCTTCCATTTTAAGTAATGACGTGAGTGTGTCTAAAAAAATACAAGAAGGGGGGAGTTGTTAAAAGTCAGAAGATAGTTGTAAACATCCTTCATTACATCCCAAGTACAGAGGAAACCAGCAGTTCCAGAAAGGAAGAAAAATATCTACAGACTAGTTTTATGGAAGGGCATTTGAACTAAACCAAGAAAGGACTGCAGGGTGGAGACAAGGTGACGCGCTTACCCTTACAGAGCAAAATACTGTCACGCAAAGGAAAAAGTTATGCTAGTATGCAGAAGCTAGATGCGTGATACTATTCTGGATTTAACGCAGCATGCGAAGGCCATGGTTCACATCATTTTTCCAAGTGTGAAAGCGACACAGACAGACTCTTACCTCACAGACACTAAATACTTTCCCCTGACACGGTTTGTTCACTGGTGTCTTAACCTTCCTGGGACATCTGAAGGTTTCCTTGTCATATTCAGCCACGGATCTCGCAGTAGAATGTGCGCCACACATCGCAAGGCTCCTAAACTCTCTCAGGCTCTGTACCTGTGCTGCATTTTAATGCGATCTCGTGCTACATTCTGCATCACTAAACCTGCCACACCAACCAAGTTGTATTCTCTTTCGCCGTGCCTTAGCATGACTGCCTTCTAAATATGAACTTGGAATGCACATGACTTCACCTTGACATCATGCTTTCTTTCCTTCAAATAATTTCAGTGCTTACCCAGTTTCAATTAACGGCATAACATCTGTTAAGGTCGTATTCTTCATCAAGGACATTTTTTAAGTCGGTGAAACATATGTTTTACATATATTGTGTTATGCACACATATTTCCCTACTCTGGCTTGACAGTAGATTGGGAGAGGAAGAATTAAAGGATATAAGAACTAATTCTAACAAGGGAAATCATTGTTACTTGCCCCTTCAATATTCACCATCACCACTTCCCTTCTTTATTGCTGTCAGAAGGCATGTTTTTCGTGGGGAAAGCACTTTAAAAGTCTTCAGCACCGAGTTGCATTTTATCTATCCCAATCAGGGCCAAGTGTTTCTCACTTTCATGGTCTGCATTATAGATGTGAGGGGCCATGTGATCCCGGTCTGCAACTCAGGGTACAGAACGCAGTCTGCCAGGGTCACCTTTGGAAAAACTGTTTCTTTATCCGTTAAAAAGGAAAGCCAAGGTGCCACCACTTTCTTGACTCCCATTCGACAGCATGGAATGCTGATGCTGTATGTGGGTTACAACAGCCATCTTGAGACCTGTAGGGAAGCCAAGGGACCACAACCAGTACAGTTAAGCCACGTGAGAAGTGTCAACAGCAGCTTTGTAGTTGCTTCCCCTTATTGTCGGCCAAAAAGGAAAACTATGCCACCTACTGAAGCATTAATTGTCTGCATCAGTTTGCTTATTACTCCCACAAAAGGGATTGAAAATGGAGCCATGCAGCATGTTTTGTAAACAAAACACTTTAGTTAGGTTTCGTCTCAAGAAGAAGCAAAGCATAAATCTCATGGATTAAAGCAAACACATATCTCTCACTTCTGAGTCTTCAGTTTAAGTATGATTTTTGTCGAGTCTCCTCATCTTGTCTTGGCTTGAATTTTGGTGGAAGGTAGAACTTTGGATTGAATGAGGTGTTTCCTCTGAGGGAAGGCAAGAATGAATGTGTATCCATTCAATAGAACATTTCTTGTGTAGGCAGCTGTCCCAAGTTAATGAGGAGTGACCGTAATTAGCGTTTCTTGGACGTTTACACATCACGTCCTCCTCTTGCCAATCATTGACAACGTCACATAGCCAAGGTCAACATCATAGCAGCGAAATACGTTCTCGCAGCGGTAAGGGGTAAAGTGGAGAGGGAGCATTTTCTCTGAATAAAATTTACAACACATAATGTTAACTCTGGGATTATGGTGTTGCATAATTGGTTATATTCACTTTTATCGCTACTAAATTCAATATTATTACATGAAAAGATATTTATCTCACTATTTGTTTTGAAGGATTTCAGTTACTCGTCTTTAGAGAGAGGAAGTGAGGGAGAGAAACACCAAGGCATGGTGGCCTCTCAGGCGCCCCCTAGTGAGGACACAGCCCACAACCCAGCCATGTGCCTTGACTAGGAATTGAACACCTAACCCTTTGCAAAATGCATTTCCTTCCTGGAAATGGTCATGCTTTCTGTCGCATCAGGCCTTTCACATCTGCTTATTCCCCTGGCTCCGTTATGATCTGCCATTATTCCTACCCGCCCTTTTCCCATCTGAAAGCCTGCTTACCCTCCGCCCCCCATGAACTGACAGTGCTCATGCCTGACTCAGCTCAGATAGAAGTCCCTCTGAAGAGTCACCTTTCATCCTTGTCTTTCCAGTAGCCCGGGATCCACAAATATGTTTTTATTGCTGTATATATAGCGTGCGATGTTAATGATGTAAATACATGTCAATGTATTTCCCTCTTCCTGTATCCGACCACGAATGCCTTTGACTCAGAGATCATATCGTATTTATGTTTACACCTAACATAGAACACACAACCTTGATCAGTAAATTAGTGGTGATCAATACAGGAATTAAATGCATCCAAATCTCACTCTCCCGCGAGTGCTGGGACCAAGAGTAAAAATCCTTGAGCCCTCCACCATTTCTCCACACGTTATATAGGTTCCAAGAAATTCAGCCAATGACATTGGGTTGAAAGAGATGTCCCAAACAGTTCAATGAAACTCGCAGTGTTGCAGAAGAGCAGCCATGGCTCCACAGGGGGTATCTAAGGAGATTAATGGTGTGCATAGAAGCTTCTGGTCATTTTGAACATCTACTGGTGGAGCTAAGCTACTCTTCCCTGCCCCTGGCATTTCACACTGCAGTCAGCAGCACAGATGGGGAGTAAATATGCTGAGAATCTTGAGGAGAGTGGCCAAAATACGTTGCCCTTCAGGACACTCTGACACTTGTTGTTTTCTCGTGAAATCTCACCCCTATGCATTTGTCATGTGTGAGAAACAAGCTCTTGATTCTGACCACAAACTCCTGAAGTATCTCCTAGGAGCTGGCGTTAAGTCCTGCACTTCAACTTGGAAACGCGGTGTGCCCAGGAGAACAGCGATCAGCAGGGTGACCAGGAGCGAAAAGACAGCCAAGACTGTAGTGCATTTTCCTGTGTAATCCTCCCTTTGTGGTAAAATATCCCAGGGGCTCCCTTTCTTGATATGCTTCCTTTGTCTTTACAGAGGATTAGAACCATTTGTTTCATACAAGTTCACTATTTACTTGTTTGTTTCTCTGTTTATTTCTTTATTGCATACAAAACTCTAATATGTTGCTACACTATTATTCCTATAAAATTGTTGCTATACTAATACTCCCTGTGATGGAGGCCATCTGTCTCCCCTGGCCACGCGCCCACTGAGTTGCTGATTGGTCAGCTGTCCCTTGTGACGTCACAGTGCATATTCCCTCCTGCCATGGGAACACAGGGTCCCTTGGGGCCGGCCAGCAGGAACTGTTGGGGCAGGCCTTCAGGAGCGGCTGGTCCTGTGGCAGGAAGGCGGAGTATCCCCGCAGGCAGCGCAGCCTTGGGCTATAGGCTCTGAGCAGCAGACAGCAGTGGAGGACAAGGAGATGGAAGAGCCAGGGGTGGAGGAGCAAGAGGTGCAGGAGGAGGAGGTGCAGGAGCCTAGGATTGAGGAGCCAGGGAACAGCGGCGCACAGGTGAGCAGTAGCCTCTCAGGTCCTGCTGTTCCAAGTGAGTCCCCAACTCTCCCTGCCCCCCGCCCCCACCATACACGCCACAGCCAGGTTCCAACTTCTTACCCGCCGACTTGGGGGGTGGCTGACCCTCCAACCATCTTCCCCAGAAGCCACGCCCGCCCTAACCCATGGTCCCCCTCACCCGTGGTTCCCCCTTGGTCCCTGTCAGGATATCCAGTCCATCCCCGCTGTCTGGGACACATCCACGGCGCTGAGGCGACTGCACAAGGAACTGGCGAACATCACGATCGATCCCCCGCCCATGTGCTCTGCAGGGCCAGTGGATGACAACATGTTCCAATGGAAGGGGACCATCATGGGACCCCCGGACAGCCCCTATGAGGGAGGGGTGTTCTGCCTAAACATACAATTCCCTCGAAATTACCCCTTCAGGCCTCCGGCGATTTCCTTCACCACCCCGATCTACCACCCCAATATCAACCGAAAGGGATATATCTGTGTCGATATTCTCAGGTCCCAGTGGTCTCCTATAATGACCATATCCAAACTCTTGCTGTCCATCAGCTCCTTGCTATGTGACCCCAACCCCAACCATGCCTTTGTTCCATCCATTGGGAGAATGTACCTAAAGGACAGGAAGGCATATGATACCATGGCGCGAGCTTGGACCAAGAAGTATGCTATGTGAGGGAGGGGCAAATGATAACCCCTCACCTCAATAAAACACCTGGCTGTTGAATGGGCTCTTCTTTGATTGCTTTCTGGGAGGAATCCTTTCCCTTCTCACATCTGCCTATGAGGGTGTGTGGAGGCCTGGTGGGAAGCAGTGTTTGGGGGAAGGGCAAGGTTGGGAGACGGGGTATTTTGAGAGAGGCTAGTAGTAATAAATATTTGACTGAAACACTTCTTTCCTGCTTCAGGATGGGAAAGCAAGAACAAGGGTGTGGTGGGATTAGCAGGCGTCCTTTAGCACGCCCAAGGTGGGGGAAACACTGGATGAAGAATAGGAAGATCATTAGGTATCTGGTTCATACTGAGGTACCTGTGTCTTCAGGGTTTTTGCTTGGACCGACATGGAAGGTAAGCCACAGCCTCTTCTTTCAGGCCCACAATTAACTGTAGAAACATTAAGTGGATGAGGAGATGTCACAAAAGAAAACGAAGTCTTTTCTTCCAAGAATTCTCCACCCCCCCACACGACACTGCCCGCCTTTTTGACCCGTCTGCCACCCTCCACAGTCTGGGCTATATCCCCATTCTCAGGTCATGCTTATTGACAATGGAACACTTGTACAGGCTGCCCAAGTGCCCATGAGTAGATGAGTGGATAAAAGAACTGTGGTATGTGCACACAATGGAATAAATAGTACATGGAAATCTGTCCCTTTGTGACAGTGTGGATGGACCTGAAAAACCTTAGGCTCCGTGAAATAAGCCAGTCAGAGGACGACAAATAAATACCATAGGATCTCTGTCATAAGGAGCATCTAATGAACAAACTGAAGTAACAAGGAAAATGGGGATAGGCTCCTAAAGAGCTGGCAGCCAGCTGTCAGAGGGGGTATGGGGTGCAGGCTAGGTGGGAAACCGGAAGGGAGTAAGAAAAGACCTTCCCAGATAACAGTATGGAGAAGACCAAGGGAAAAGGGGTGGGGCGGTGCAATAGAAGGGCGTGGAGGGGGACAGCGGGTGCTGCCAGAAGCAGACTTGAATGGGGTGGTGAACACACAATACAATATGCAAAGGATGAAGTGTAGACTCCCACGCTGCAAACCTGCAAATTTCACTCACCTGTGTCACCCCCCAGTAAGTGCAATTAAAAAATAACAGGATAGGAAAGTTTCCTTTCTTTGTGTAAATCTTTTCTCTATGAAAGAGTGTCCTCAATCCGTTGTCAGTGGAGCACTCCTGCGACTGAGCAGCAGTTTGGGTCCTGCTGCCTGCCTGCTAGGCTAAGTGTTAGAGGCAAAGGTTGGGTGGTGAAGGAAAGGGGTTAGGAACACCAGGAAGACAGACGAGAGAGACGCCAATGAAAACCACAATGAGATATAACCTCACAAGGTGAAAATGGCCATCATTGGATATATCTAATCGCCACAAATGCTGGCAGGGTTTGAAAACAAAGGCAACCATTTTGCCCTGTGGGTGGGAATGCAGAATGGGGAAGTCACGGTGGAAAACATGTTTGCATTTCTTCAGGTAATGGAACTGCCTGTTGGTCCATCAATTCCATTGGTGTATTTATACCCTGAGAATCCACAAAGATGCGCCATGCTACAGGTCAACATTATAAATGAGTAAGAACAATTAAGTAATCAGCGCCAAGGAGTGAGAGGGTCAGAATTCAAAAGGCAAGAGTGGCTAAACTCAAATACCAGGTGTGCAGGGACTTTGAGCATCCACGTGAGAGAGGATTTAGAGCTATGTGAAAGGGGCAGATCCTGATGACCTGACTGACAGGAGAGATTTTCCAAATTCTGCTTTCATAACATTAGGGTGCTGATTCCTTGCAGGATTGCTCATTGGTGTCATGAGAAAGAGGCATCTAACAGCCTTTTCAGGACCTTGGGACCCTACAGGCAGTCTGTGTGGTCCCTTTTTGCACTCTATGTCTGAGTGAGGCCATCTTTTCATCATTTCCTTCTACCAAAACAATATCTTCCAGTAGTTTGTAGAAAGGAGCAGACATACGAATGCCTCTGTCTTCCTTAAGCTGGCAAATAAAGAGATTTGCAGAAATAGAAAAAAACAAAAACAAAAACAAAAACCGAAAAACCCAGGACACTACACTCATTAAACGTAGGTATTATTAATATATGCTGTTTACAATTTAATAAGAATCCATGGACATATAAGTAAATCTCTTTCCATGCATTAAATATATGCAAAGATAGATTGGGATAAACTACTGTGGGGGCTGAAAATGTTTAATGCTTTTCCTTCCTCCTTTTAAGTTCTTCAGGCTGGGCTAATAACCAAATTGATAGAGGTGGGCTGATAGGAGAAAATGCAAGTTCAATAGACGTTCATGGGTAATTCACACTAGCATGACACATCCACGGGAATTCCAAAGACAGTGAGACAACACCGGGTTGCTGGGACATTTTGGACAAGAAGAAAAGGCTGGGTAACATGGTACTAGATTTTGAGGAATGCGAAAGAGTGATTTACAAGCAGTTGAGGAAGCGCCAAGCACACAGGCCAGGGCCTTAGTTCTGGGTGAATCCGCAACAATCGGACGCAGCAGGTACTCGGCTATGTGGACATGCCTTAAGCGGTCTACTCTTCACACTTAGTTCCATTAGCCTGAGGACATTCAGCAGTTTCTCTGTCTGAGTCTCTAGGGCAGGAAAGGGAGGAAGACCCACGGTTCTGAGAGTGGTTTGTTTCTTGATAAATAGCTTACGATTCCTTTCCCAAAAAGCACTTTCAGGACGGCAGAATTTTCCCTTCACTACAGCTGCTGGAAAGAGAAGGTCCGGACAGAGGCGTCTGAGCAAACATGGTGAGCTTGGTTGGGAGGCATGTTATCAAGGGTGCACAGCGGGGAGCATTCCTTTGGTGTCCCTTTCCTTCCTGCACAGCACTTCAGGCAGACACCACCGGGTGGTCAGAGGTGAACTTTACTTACAAATTTCGGCCTCATAGCTTCAGCCAAGTGGTTTGCAGTGCACATATTTTGGCTAAGACGATCACTAGCTTCCAGTTCCATCCCTGGATTCACGGTAGTGCAGCTGGTTTGCAGGCGTTCCCTTTCCAGGTGCCTTCTGCCAGGACCTCATAGTCTAATCTGTGATGTTCGGTGGTTTCTGTTCTACTACGAGCGAGTCACGTGTGTGGAGGATTTGACTTCCTTACGAATTGCAAATGAACAGATGCAACAACTGATCCACGGGAGGTAAAGTAAATGGTAAAAACACGTGTTACTTTGACAAGGCAGATGTAGAAATAGAACTGAGTCTCACATGTGCATTTGTGTCTGAGAGCTGGGAGTAGAGACCTGGGATGTGCAGAAAAGTATATGTGGAAAAACCAACTGATTTAAACCCTCATTTTAAAAATTAATTAATTTATTTTATTCAGTTACAATTGTCTGGATTATCTCCTGTTCGCTCCCCCACCCCGGGCAAGTCCCACCTCACTACTCCCCTCTAACCTCCCCTTTAAATTTATCCTTGTGTCCTATATAGTAGCTCCTATAGAGCACTGTCCCCCCTATGGCGTCCCAATGCCCTGTGGCTACAGTTACAATGTTCTTAATTTCAATATCTCTGGTTATATTTTGTTTGCATTTTCTTTTCTTGATTATGTTCCAGTTCAACGTGAGATCCTCTGCACCCCAATGTTCATAGCAACACAATTTACAATAACCAAGTACTGGAAGTAACTTAAGTGCCCATCAGTTAATGAGAGGATCCAAAAAGTATGGTACTTTTAGACAATGGAATTTTACGCAGCGGAGAGAAAGGAGGAGCTAATACCCTGTGCAATGGCATGGGTGAAAGTTGTGGGCATTATGCTAAGTGAAATAAGGCAGGTGTTGAGAGAGAAATACTATTTAGCGCCCCTCGCCTGCACCGCTTTTTCTTTTGTTTTTTATTTTATTTTTTTTTTTTTTGCGAATTTTATAGGATTAATGCTGACAGCAAAGGGTAACCAATCTCCTGAGTGGAATTAAAGGCTCAATGAAGAGTCAAAGAGTCTGACTACATGAATTATATGTTGAAGGGTAATGTGTCTAATTATATTTTCCAAATGATCTTAAGTAATCCATGCATTTTGAAAGGATATCTACCATTTGAAATGGACACTAAAGACTGCAAAATAGGCACGTGTGGAATCCAATGAGTTCTATAACCTAACAAAAATGTAGAAACAGGGATGATACACGAAACAGAACGAGGGTTGTCGCAAGGGAAGCGGCTGGGTGAATGGAAGAAGAAGGTGAAGGGATTACTGGAAGGACAGCTGTTCAGGATCCTTGGACACGGATCACAATGGGGGGGTGGCCAGAGGGAAGAGGAGCGGGAGCTGGGTGCAGGAGAGCAAAGGGGGAAGAGGTGTGAACAACTGTATTAGCAGAAACAACCCCCAAAATGTACATTAAAAACTAGTCCCTTCAAAACAACTTGGCCAATAATTGGCAGTGTTCCCTTCCCTCCTCACTAAACCCACCACAGAACTCTACCCACAGGAAGAACACATTGTGTCCTGGCTCCGGTTCCTGTGCCATGCTCTGATATATTCCGAGAAGGTATTTCCGGGACATTGTCCGCACAGTTCCTGGATCTCCACTGAGAATTTGGCTTATTCAGGTAACTGGGCCACAGTCACTGGCAAAATGGGTCAGTTCACTGAGTTCCTTGTGGCGGCCAGGTAATGGAATCAAAGTACCTTGGCAGAAAGTGTAGCACTTCTGCTCTGAGTGAATGAGATTCCGATGTAAATACACATCATCCTTGGCGATGAGAGAGGCAATTGTGAGAAGCAACTATGACTGCTGGGAACTATGCTGTGACTCCAAGGGGAGAAACAGCGTTAACACTCCATTTATCAAAATTTCAGTGTACTTGATGGTTTCATGAATTGTAATAATATTGCAAAAGAAAGGATAGATCAGGTCCTTGGAGTCTTATCCATTGACTGAGAGTATAATTCAAATCGTATCTACCAGGTAACCCCCTTTGGAATCTAAGCACATGCTTTCTATGAGAGAACTGAGGGAATGATATATACACACGTACATAATTCTTTCTATACGTCTACACATGCATTCTTTCAGAAAGAAATTAACATTATTTTGAAAAAGAATTGTATGTATCATGTGCATAGAAAACATGGAGAAAAACATTTTTTACACTCACCTCCTGACTGGAAATATTTCTCATCGAATGGAAATGTGTGTTTTTCAAGGGAGGGAACAGGAGGAAATGAGGAAACAACAATGGAAAAAAGTTTGTTCCTCTGCAGCCATATTTAATGTTTCCATTCGTTATTATATATGAAATAATAGAGAATGCTTGAATATCACTTGCAAACTGAGAACTGACTTTCTTTTAACTTTCAAACTGAAAGACATTCGGTGAAATATAAACTTACCATGAGGAGAAATATCTGGGGATAGGAAAAGAAATATATTTGTATGCAGTTTTCCTTTCTCACACGTGACAAAAGAGACAGACGTGACATTTTGTTCCGTCCTGGGATTCAGCGAAAGGCAAATACCCATTAGGTCTGATTCTATATTTCACCAATTGCGTGGATATCCAAGACATTATCGTCGCAATATTGATTCCAGTATGGCAGTGGTAAATGTTACGTGTGTCATCCCGAGCTGTGCTGAGTCATTCCATGTTAGATTTACTCCGAGGAAACGTCATGGCTAGAAAATGTACATTTTCCCTTTCCACAGACAAGTGCTTGACAAGAAACAGTCTGGGTAGTACGACAGCAGCAAGTGAATGACTGGGTCTTTCGTCCTGAGCAGCTATGAAGACGAACCTGTTGTTCACTTGATGTACACAGCATCACAGTACCTCTTCAATAGGCATATTTCATGTGGGAACATGGAGATAAGGCCTCAATCGAAGGATTTTGTAAAAATAAAACACTTGTTAAACGCCTGAGCCCTTGTTTTGGGTATGATAATTGAATGTCATCTCTGTTCTTGATTTTGTCAGAAAAGGACAGGCTACCCTTTACATTCTTGACATCTTTTCAGGATTAGGAAGTAAGCCTCCAATTCTGCTCTTCTCATCACTGTGCTTGCACCTGGTATGACCATTCTTGTCTTCAACCATTGTTTTCCTTCTTGGAAACAGTCTCTGGAGGCTACTCTCATTGTCACTTCCGTCTTAGAGCAGACAGGAGACTAGGCAGGGAATGTCTTAAAATGGGATAGTACAGGGAACCGAATGAAGGCTCCTGTCTTCCATATTACGAAACCACTTAGCTAGGGTGACTTAACACACAGAATCCTAAGGAAGATTCAATAGAATAATAAACTTCTCCTTTATTACTCCCTCCAGTCATATTAACAATATTACACATCACATTTTTTTAACCGTTTGGGGTTTGTTAGAGACAGAAACATCAATCTGAGAGTGAAGCATCAATCATTGCCTCTCATTCACAGCCCACGTGGGGACCGAACCTGCATCCAGGGCACGTGCCCTATGGCAATCAAACCAGCACCTTCTGACTGTGTAGGGTGACACAAAACCGATGTAGCCACACCTGGGAGGGCTAAATATCCCTTACCTCTACGCTATGGTGAAGAAAAGTAGGGCTTTGGAGGCACCCGGGACTGCCTTCATCACAGTCTCGTGATGCAGCTTTGAATAATTTTGTATCTCTTTGAGCCTCAAGTTTCTGATTGGCAAAATAAAATAAATTATACTTCGTCCAAGAAATGGTTTTGAAGTCTCAGTGAGAAAATGTTATTTGGAAACAGTAACTATCCACCCAATAATTCTAGGCTTTATGGAAATAGTAATAAATATTTCCTCCCTCAACAAATTGCAGTACCATTGGAAAGACACTAGAGTCACCTCTGGCGAAGACACAGGCATACGTAGATGCCCTTTCCCTCCTCACACAGCCAAAACAAGGAGAGCAATGAATTTAAAAACAAAAACCAGCCAGAAACTGGCAGAAAATGGAACTGGATGAGAGTCCAACAACCAAGGAGTTACAGACTAACCATTCACACAGACCAGTAGGAGGGGTAGAAGCGGCAAGTAGGGGTGGAGAGGACTCGCAGCAGGAAGGTGGCTGGAGAACTGGGACGGGAGAGGCGGCCCTGGCAGACAGGTGGCTGGTGGACCAGGCAAGGCAGCAGCTCCAGGGGTAGCATATTTGCTAGCAGATCAATGGAGATGAACAACGGTGGAGCGAAATGGATGACGCAAGCCAGGGCTCCAGCGCAGCTAAATAAAACCTCAAACCTCTGCTGGGAAACACCTGAGGGGATTGCAGCAGCACAGAACACTCTCAGCCTCACAGGAGAGTTCCTTGGAGAGACACACAGAGTCCGAGAACGTATACAAAACCACTCCCCTGAGAATCAGCTTCACATGGGACTGTTTTGATTGTGGGTAGTAGGGGAAGTGACTGAAAGCCAGCAGAGAGCTAGGCAAGCAGCATCGTTCCCTGTCACACTCCTCCCCAAAATACGGCTCACAGCACGGCCAGGTGGGCTGCCCTAATGAAACCCTAAGGCTCTGCCCATTACCACATAAGAGGCACTCTGAAACAAACAACCAAAAACACATGGCCCAAATGAAAGAAGAGATCAAAGCTCCGACAAAAATGCAGCTAAGTGATGAAGGGTTAGCCAACCTACCAGAGGCACAGTTCCAAATGCTGGTCGTTGTGATGCTCAGCAATTGGCTGAGTATGGTCACAACATAGAGGAACAAGTGCAGCCTAGGAAAAGTGAAATAGAGGAACATATTCAGGGAACCAACAAGGACGGGAAGGAAAGCGGGACTGAGACGAACAGTTTGGAGCAGAAGGAAGAAAAACACATTCAACCAGAACAGAATGAAGAAACAACGATTCAAATCATTGAGGAGAGTCTTAGGAACCTCCAGGGTAATTCTAAGTGGTCCAACATCCAAATCATAGTGGTGGCAGGAGGACAAGAGGAAGAACAAGAAATGGAGACATTCTTTGAAAAGTGAATGAAGGACAACTTCCCCTATCTGGCACAAGAAACAGCCTTCCAGGAAGTCCAGGAAGCCCAGAGAGTCCCAAGGCAGTTGGACCCAAAGAGGAACAACCAAGGCACAGCACAATTACATTGCCCGAGATGAAAGATAAGGAGAGAATCTGAGAAGCTGCAAGAGATAAGGAGACAGTTACCTACAAAGGAATTCCGAAAAGATTGTCAGCTGATTTCTCAACAGAAACATTGGAGGCAAGAAAAGGCTGGGAAGAAGTATCCCAAGTGATGAAATGCAAGGAACTCCATCCAAGATTGTTCTATCCAGCAAAGCTGTCTTTTCGAACGCTCGGGCAGATAAAGTGCTGCCCAGACAAGTTCAATTTAAAGGAGTTCATCATCTCCAAGCCCTTATTATATGAAAAGATACAGAAAGTTGCCTAAGGAAAAAGAAGGTAAAAAAAAAAAAATGCGAATAAAATGGCAGCAAAGTCACATCTATCAACAACCTAACCTTAAAAGCAAAAATAAAAACACACTACGCAGACAATTCCAACAGGAACTGAATGGCAGAAATGGAGGTAATATGGAGGGTTATTAGCGGGAGGGGGTGGACCGACAACGGGGGAAAAGGTACAGGGAATAAGAAACATTAATGATAGGAGCAAAATAGACCGGAGGAGGTAAGGGTGGTATAGGAAGAGGAATGGGAATGACATTATTGATACAGGAAAACAAAGGCAGCGATGACACAATACCCCTGGTTATTTTTCTTCTATGACTGTGTTCTGTCTTCCTCACTGGTTTCCACTCTTTCTATTCCTAACTCTAGGCTCTCATCAAAGTCAGGATTTCTTTTGTTTTAACTTCAAAACTTAATTTTTATTTTTTAGCCATAAAACACGATTTTCATAAAACCCTTCTACTAGGTTTAATTTTTAATAGATATTGATTTAATTTTATGTTTATTCAGTTATAATTGACTGCATTTCCTCCCCATCCCTGCACCTCACCCTAGCCAGTCCCACCTCCCCCAGACACCTCAAAACTCCCCTTTGATTTTCTCCTTGTGCATTTTAGAGTAGTAGATCCTGTAGACCACTCTCCCCTCTATCCCCTCCCTCTTCCCCTCTGACTATTGTACCATTGTTCTTAAAGTCGTATGTGTCTGTTTCTATTTTGTTTCCCTTTTTCCTCAGTTCATTATGTTGTCCTTAAAGGTGGGATCATTTGGTATTTCTCCCTCACAGCCTGGCGCATTTCACTTAACCTAATGCTGTCCAGTTCCATCCATACCATTGCAAAGTGTATCAGCTCCTTCTTTCTCTCTTCGGTGCAGATTTCCATTGTGTAAATGTACCATAGTTTTTGGATCCACTCATTAGCTAATGGGCACCTAGGTAGCCTCCAGCACTGGGCTATTGTAAATCGTGGTGCTATGGACATTGGGGTGCACAGGTTCTCTGGCATTGGTGTTTCAGTGTTCTAAGGGTACAATCCCAGCAGTGGAATTTCTGGGTCAAACGGCTTTTCCATTTTTAGTTTGCAGAGGAAATTCCATACAGTTCTCCACAGTGGCTGCACCAGTCTGCATTCGCACCAACAATGTCCTGGTTGTCCCTTTTCTCCTCATCCTCTCCGACATCCGTGTCTTCCTTTGTTTATGTTGGCCACTCCGGCTGTTGTGAGATGGAACCTCATTGTGGTTTAATTTTATAAACGAAGAACACAGTAGAAGGAATCAAAAGCAGGATCGGGGGAGCTGAGGACCGCCTCAACAAATTCACTTTTCTCTATACTTTCTTTCGAGTATTTATCGTTATTGTTCCTTTTTTCGTGCAAGGGGTTTTCTATTACTCATCCATGCAGACTAGGATTATTGGGATTGTATTATGCGGTGGAGATTGCTGCTAAAATGCCTTGGAGAAAGACGACAAAGGTAAATTAGGCAGGGTCTCAGGCCTCAGAAAATGTGCAGCCCAGTGTAGCTCCGATGTTTAACGCCTCCTGCGGTCTTCTATTGCATACTATAACGTGTTCATTGGATGGTTCTTAAAGTCATTGGACAATAAGAAGCAGAGTCGTCTTCTATTTAAAAAACTAGTGGCAATCCCGTGTCACGCAATTGAATCAGCGCAATTATTATTGTCCCAAGTTCAAGGATCATAAATTCGAAGTCCATCTGCCTTTTCTCCCACTGCCATCTTTACACGTATTACAAGATTTTGATCCATCTTCCCCAAAGTGTCTTTATCCTTCATCTCTTCCCTTGCCATTCTACTGCTAAAACTGCAGTCCCAAAGTAGTAGGAACATGTTAGCGATGGTCTCTACGTGACCCATCTGTCCTTGATTAAAGAATTTTGTATGAGAGACACTGGGGTAGGGTTGAGGGATGGGGAGACATGCAGAAAATTGTAAGTGAATTTTTTTTTTTCAGAGAGACCCTGAAATAAAACCCAACAGCCAGAAGCAAGAGGGAGTTGCGGGGAGATAATGAGGGTGGGGAAGGGGGCAGGGGTATCAGGAACATGTATACGGAGATGTGGACAGAGCCAAAAGTGATGGGAAGATGGAGGATCGAACATGGGGATGGGTCTGGAGGGAGGCAGTGGGGACTCACCGGAGTTAGAGGTGGTTTTGTGGGAGGTAGTATGGTCAAAGAGAAATGAAAAGTCTTTGCATTGAATAATGTTTTCCTATATGAATATTTGAAAACATCCTCTGTTCTTATCTGTACCTGAAGCCTAACATTTAACTTGTTAATGTGCATGTCCCTGTTCATATTTTGTTTCCTTTTTTCCTCAGTTGATGATGTTGTACTTAAAGGTGAGATCATTTGGTATCTCTCCGTCACAGCCTGGCACATTTCACTTAGCATGATGGTGTCCACTTCCGTCCATAGCATTGCATGGTTGTCTCTAAAAGACTCCCACCACATCATCCCTATGAGGAGCCTTGGGAACTATGTCGTCTAACAACCTACTTTCACAGATAACAGGTCTTGGAAGTTAATTGATTGGTGTGTGCTCTGTTACTATGAGCACGATTGTCTCAGTTACATCTAACTGCTTTGTATGTCCATAGAGTCCTTGCAGTTTGGCTTCCTTTGCAAACTATTTAAGATGTGTGAGTATGTACGCTCATGTATGCTTGTGTATTCCTTTGGTTTGGGGTTTGCATTTCAATGAAAATTAATTGCTGATTCTTACCTGATGAATTCATTGGTTCTGAATCAGGTTTATGCTTCAGACCACACTTACCATTTTGTTCATCCTAAGATCTTTTCTCTGAATTAAACCTCGTAGTATAAGACAGACTTCTCGAACTTCTCCTTAGTACCCCCAGCCTATTACTGTGGTTTGGAAAGTGTTTCACTTACTGAAACAGGACCCTGGATTGTAAGAAGCGTTGCTAGTATGGTCAGCGTTTTCTCAAGGCTTGGAAAGTGAAATGTTATTCTTCTGTAGATTATAAAGTTGAAATGTATATTTCCTAGGCTTTGGCCCTTTACACATTCCTTCTATGAATATTCAAGAGTCTCTCCATGTATCTACAAGTTGATGTAACAAGGAAGTGCTTACCCTTCAACGACCTCCCACATTTGAAGCACTCTAGGAAGCAAGTCATTAGGTCTTATGTATTTATATACTTGAAGAATATTCAAATGATCTTTGACTAGGGCTTCCCAGAGAGTACCAACCCAGTATGTGTTATATATCACATTATAAGTAGCTGGCACCAATACTTATAAATTGTATAGAAATACAATGGTTCTATATAAATTTTGTCTTTTTCATGTGACTGTCTTGACGTGATAACTTTGCATGTTTTTTGACATATATTTTTCCCTTCTGTCATGAATGAGTATTGTGCATACGCTGTATTTCTTCCCTGAAAAAAAGCGCTCTACTGTTCATTTTTTCTGGAGTATGAACTGCTATCTAGGGATATTTCTCTGGCCTTCTCTGAATTCTTTTTTCCCCGTAGTAACGCATACGATAGGATCAGGAAATGTCAAAAGGAAGAACAATGCCATTTTCCACCAATGTTTATGGAAAGATGTGAAAACTGTGAGCAGGGTTAATGACGGTCTTTCTTAGTGAATGGAAAAAATCTAGAGTAATGATTTTAAAAATATTGGTCTTTAATATTTATGGGCTGTTGTTTAATTCATCAAAAATATTTCACACTTTACTTTTGGAGTCCCTGATTCTACCATTTCCATTAAGTACGTGAAGTTTCTCTACACAAAACCACCTACACCTGGAAAAATACCCTACTTCATTTGGTTTCAAAGGGTCCCATGAAAAATGTAGGTTAATGTCAAGACTACTTCACCATACAGGAAGCCTACTGTGTCTACATATATTTGCTTCTCATCGTTAATGGAAGGAGTGAATTAATTTTTTCTTCCCTAGAGTGTACAATTTATTTTGTCCAATGATTTATTAATCCTAGAAGTTGGTTCTATGGGGTTGACACCCATGGTTCATGATTCCTTATGGATATGTTACAGCTTCACCTTAGAGTGGAGAGCAGCTTTACCACTTGTCATTATTTTTTTACTCACTTTGTGGTATGAGAGACAGTTTTTATCCTTTCTGATATTTACCAAAGTCCATATTTTCAAGTTTCCGATAATCAATACATCTATTGTCATTACAGAGAACATGCTTGGGACTGTTATTGTTGCAAAATGCACTTTGAATTGGGTATTCTCTGCTTAGAGTACTCTTCATTTTCTCCGGTTTTTAGAGGTAACCGCATGCCCTTTTACAATTTCATGAAGCAGAAGTAATTAAGGCCAAACTGACGGAATTTTAAATATGTCCAATTCATCTAGCAGGAAAGAACCACCAAAGGTAGTCGAAGCTATGTCTTCCATTTTAAGTAATGACGTGAGTGTGTCTAAAAAAATACAAGAAGGGGGGAGTTGTTAAAAGTCAGAAGATAGTTGTAAACATACTTCATTACATCCCAAGTACAGAGGAAACCAGCAGTTCCAGAAAGGAAGAAAAATATCTACAGACTAGTTTTATGGAAGGGCATTTGAACTAAACCAAGAAAGGACTGCAGGGTGGAGACAAGGTGACGCGCTTACCCTTACAGAGCAAAATACTGTCATGCAAAGGGAAAAGTTAAGCTAGTATGCAGAAGCTAGATGCGTGATACTATTCTGGATTTAACGTAGCATGCGAAGGCCATGGTTCACATCATTTTTCCAAGTGTGAAAGCGACACAGACAGACTCTTACCTCACAGACACTAAATGCTTTCCCCTGACACGGTTTGTTCACTGGTGTCTTAACCTTCCTGGGACATCTGAAGGTTTCCTTGTCATATTCAGCCACGGATCTCGCAGTAGAATGTGCGCCACACATCGCAAGGCTCCTAAACTCTCTCAGGCTCTGTACCTGTGCTGCATTTTAATGCGATCTCGTGCTACATTCTGCATCACTAAATCTGCCACACCAACCAAGTTGTATTCTCTTTCGCCGTGCCTTAGCATGACTGCCTTCTAAATATGAACTTGGAGTGAACATGACTTCACCTTGACATCATGCTTTCTTTCCTTCAAATAATTTCAGTGCTTACCCAGTTTCAATTAACGGCATAACATCTGTTGAGGTCGTATTCTTCATCAAGGACATTTTTTAAGTCGGTGAAACATATGTTTTACATATATTGTGTTATGCACACACATTTCCCTACTCTGGCTTGACAGTAGATTGGGAGAGGAAAAATTAAAGGATATAAGAACTAATTCTAACAAGGGAAATCATTGTTACTTGCCCCTTCAATATTCACCATCACCACTTCCCTTCTTTATTGCTGTCAGAAGGCATGTTTTTCGTGGGGAAAGCACTTTAAAAGTCTTCAGCACCGAGTTGCATTTTATCTATCCCAATCAGGGCCAAGTGTTTCTCCCTTTCATGGTCTGCATTATAGATGTGAGGGGCCATGTGATCCCGGTCTGCAACTCAGGGCACAGAACCCAGTCTGCCAGGGTCACCTTTGGAAAAACTGTTTCTTTATCCGTTAAAAAGGAAAGCCAAGGTGCCACCACTTTCTTGACTCCCATTCGACAGCATGGAATGCTGATGCTGTATGTGGGTTAGAACAGCCATCTTGAGACCTGTAGGGAAGCCAAGGGACCACAACCAGTACAGTTAAGCCACGTGAGAAGTGTCAACAGCAGCTTTGTAGTTGCTTCCCCTTATTGTCGGCCAAAAAGGAAAACTATGCCACCTACTGAAGCATTAATTGTCTGCATCAGTTTGCTTATTACTCCCACAAAAGGGATTGAAAATGGAGCCATGCAGCATGTTTTGTAAACAAAACACTTTAGTTAGGTTTCGTCTCAAGAAGAAGCAAAGCATAAATCTCATGGATTAAAGCAAACACATATCTCTCACTTCTGAGTCTTCAGTTTAAGTATGATTTTTGTCGAGTCTCCTCATCTTGTCTTGGCTTGAATTTTGGTGGAAGGTAGAACTTGGGATTGAATGAGGTGTTTCCTCTGAGGGAAGGCAAGAATGAATGTGTATCCATTCAATAGAACATTTCTTGTGTAGGCAGCTGTCCCAAGTTAATGAGGAGTGACCGTAATTAGCGTTTCTTGGACGTTTACACATCACGTTCTCCTCTTGCCAATCATTGAGAACGTCACATAGCCAAGGTCAACATCATAGCAGGGAAATAGGTTCTCGCAGCGGTAAGGGGTAAAGTGGAGAGGGAGCATTTTCTCTGAATAAAATTTACAACACATAATGTTAACTCTGGTATTATGGTGTTGCATAATTGTTTATATTCACTTTTATCGCTACTAAATTCAATATTATTACATGAAAAGATATTTATCTCACTATTTGGTTTGAAGGATTTCAGTTACTCGTCTTTAGAGAGAGGAAGTGAGGGAGAGAAACACCAAGGCATGGTGGCCTCTCAGGCGCCCCCTAGTGAGGACACAGCCCACAACCCAGCCATGTGCCTTGACTAGGAATTGAACACCTAACCCTTTGCAAAATGCATTTCCTTCCTGGAAATGGTCATGCTTTCTGTCGCATCAGGCCTTTCACATCTGCTTATTCCCCTGGCTCCGTTATGATCTGCCGTTATTCCTACCCGCCTTTTTCCTATCTGAAAGCCTGCTTACCCTCCGCCCCCCATGAACTGACAGTGCTCATGCCTGACTCAGCTCAGATAGAAGTCCCTCTGAAGAGTCACCTTTCATCCTTGTCTTTCCAGTAGCCCGGGATCCACAAATATGTTTTTATTGCTGTATATATAGCGTGCGATGTTAATGATGTAAATACATGTCAATGTATTTCCCTCTTCCTGTATCAGACCACGAATGCCTTTGACTCAGAGATCATATCGTATTTATGTTTACACCTAACATAGAACCCACAAACTTGATCAGTAAATTAGTGGTGATCACTACAGGAATTAAATGCATCTAAATCTCACTCTCCCGCGAGTGCTGGGACCAAGAGTAAAAATCCTTGAGCCCTCCACCATTTCTCCACACGTTATATAGGTTCCAAGAAATTCAGCCAATGACATTGGGTTGAAAGAGATGTCCCAAACAGTTCAATGAAATTCGCAGTGTTGCAGAAGAGCAGCCATGGCTCCACAGGGGGTATCTAAGGTGATTAATGGTGTGCATAGAAGCTTCTGGTCATTTTGAACATCTACTGGTGGAGCTAAGCTACTCTTCCCTGCCCCTGGCATTTCACACTGCAGTCAGCAGCACAGATGGGGAGTAGATATGCTGAGAATCTTGAGGAGAGTGGCCAAAATACGTTGCCCTTCAGGACACTCTGACACTTGCTGTTTTCTCGTGAAATCTCACCCCTATGCATTTGTCATGTGTGAGAAACAAGCTCTTGATTCTGACCACAAACTCCTGAAGTATCTCCTAGGAGCTGGCGTTAAGTCCTGCACTTCAACTTGGAAACGCGGTGTGCCCAGGAGAACACCGATCAGCAGGGTGACCAGGAGCGAAAAGACAGCCAAGACTGTAGTGCATTTTCCTGTGTAATCCTCCCTTTGTGGTAAAATATCCCAGGGGCTCCCTTTCTTGATATGCTTCCTTTGTCTTTACAGAGGATTAGAACCATTTGTTTCATACAAGTTCACTATTTACTTGTTTGTTTCTCTGTTTATTTCTTTATTGCATACAAAACTCTAATATGTTGCTACACTATTATTCCTATAAAATTGTTGCTATACTAATACTCCCTGTGATGGAGGCCATCTGTCTCCCCTGGCCACGCGCCCACTGAGTTGCTGATTGGTCAGCTGTCCCTTGTGACGTCACAGTGCATATTCCCTCCTGCCATGGGAACACAGGGTCCCTTGGGGCCGGCCAGCAGGAACTGTTGGGGCAGGCCTTCAGGAGCGGCTGGTCCTGTGGCAGGAAGGCGGAGTATCCCCGCAGGCAGCGCAGCCTTGGGCTATAGGCTCTGAGCAGCAGACAGCAGTGGAGGACAAGGAGATGGAAGAGCCAGGGGTGGAGGAGCAAGAGGTGCAGGAGGAGGAGGTGCAGGAGCCTAGGATTGAGGAGCCAGGGAACAGCGGCGCACAGGTGAGCAGTAGCCTCTCAGGTCCTGCTGTTCCAAGTGAGTCCCCAACTCTCCCTGCCCCCCGCCCCCACCATACACGCCACAGCCAGGTTCCAACTTCTTACCCGCCGACCTGGGGGGTGGCTGACCCTCCAACCATCTTCCCCAGAAGCCACGCCCGCCCTAACCCATGGTCCCCCTCACCCGTGGTTCCCCCTTGGTCCCTGTCAGGACATTCAGTCCATCCCCGCTGTCTGGGACACATCCACGGCGCTGAGGCGACTGCACAAGGAACTGGCGAACATCACGATCGATCCCCCGCCCATGTGCTCTGCAGGGCCAGTGGATGACAACATGTTCCAATGGAAGGGGACCATCATGGGACCCCCGGACAGCCCCTATGAGGGAGGGGTGTTCTGCCTAAACATACAATATCCTCGAAATTACCCCTTCAGGCCTCCGGCGATTTCCTTCACCACCCCGATCTACCACCCCAATATCAACCGAAAGGGATATATCTGTGTCGATATTCTCAGGTCCCAGTGGTCTCCTATAATGACCATATCCAAACTCTTGCTGTCCATCAGCTCCTTGCTATGTGACCCCAACCCCAACCATGCCTTTGTTCCATCCATTGGGAGAATGTACCTAAAGGACAGGAAGGCATATGATACCATGGCGCGAGCTTGGACCAAGAAGTATGCTATGTGAGGGAGGGGCAAATGATAACCCCTCACCTCAATAAAACACCTGGCTGTTGAATGGGCTCTTCTTTGATTGCTTTCTGGGAGGAATCCTTTCCCTTCTCACATCTGCCTATGAGGGTGTGTGGAGGCCTGGTGGGAAGCAGTGTTTGGGGGAAGGGCAAGGTTGGGAGACGGGGTATTTTGAGAGAGGCTAGTAGTAATAAATATTTGACTGAAACACTTCTTTCCTGCTTCAGGATGGGAAAGCAAGAACAAGGGTGTGGTGGGATTAGCAGGCGTCCTTTAGCACGCCCAAGGTGGGGGAAACACTGGATGAAGAATAGGAAGATCATTAGGTATCTGGTTCATACTGAGGTACCTGTGTCTTCAGGGTTTTTGCTTGGACCGACATGGAAGGTAAGCCACAGCCTCTTCTTTCAGGCCCACATTTAACTGTAGAAACATTAAGTGGATGAGGAGATGTCACAAAAGAAAACGAAGTCTTTTCTTCCAAGAATTCTCCACCCCCCCACACGACACTGCCCGCCTTTTTGACCCGTCTGCCACCCTCCACTGTCTGGGCTATATTCCCATTCTCAGGTCATGCTTATTGACAATAGAACACTTGTACAGGCTGCCCAAGTGCCCATGAGTAGATGAGTGGATAAAAGAACTGTGGTATGTGCACACAATGGAATAAATAGTACATGGAAATCTGTCCCTTTGTGACAGTGTGGATGGACCTGAAAAACCTTAGGCTCCGTGAAATAAGCCAGTCAGAGGACGACAAATAAATACCATAGGATCTCTGTCATAAGGAGCATCTAATGAACAAACTGAAGTAACAAGGAAAATGGGGAGAGGCTCCTAGAGAGCTGGCAGCCAGCTGTCAGAGGGGGTATGGGGTGCAGGCTAGGTGGGAAACCGGAAGGGAGTAAGAAAAGACCTTCCCAGATAACAGTATGGAGAAGACCAAGGGAAAAGGGGTGGGGCGGTGCAATAGAAGGGCGTGAAGGGGGACAGCGGGTGCTGCCAGAAGCAGACTTGAATGGGATGGTGAACACACAATACAATATGCAAAGGATGAAGTGTAGACTCCCACGCTGCAAACCTGCATAATTTCACTCACCTGTGTCACCCCCCAGTAAGTGCAATTAAAAAATAACAGGATAGGAAAGTTTCCTTTCTTTGTGTAAATCTTTTCTCTATGAAAGAGTGTCCTCAATCCGTTGTCAGTGGAGCACTCCTGCGACTGAGCAGCAGTTTGGGTCCTGCTGCCTGCCTGCTAGGCTAAGTGTTAGAGGCAAAGGTTGGGTGGTGAAGGAAAGGGGTTAGGAACACCAGGAAGACAGACGAGAGAGACGCCAATGAAAACCACAATGAGATATAAACTCACAAGGTGAAAATGGCCATCATTGGATACATCTAATCGCCACAAATGCTGGCAGGGTTTGAAAACAAAGGCAACCATTTTGCCTTGTGGGTGGGAATGCAGAATGGGGAAGTCACGGTGGAAAACATGTTTGCATTTCTTCAGGTAATGGAACTGCCTGTTGGTCCATCAATTCCATTGGTGTATTTATACCCTGAGAATCCACAAAGATGCGCCATGCTACAGGTCAACATTATAAATGAGTAAGAACAATTAAGTAATCAGCGCCAAGGAGTGAGAGGGTCAGAATTCAAAAGGCAAGAGTGGCTAAACTCAAATACCAGGTGTGCAGGGACTTTGAGCATCCACGTGAGAGAGGATTTAGAGCTATGTGAAAGGGGCAGATCCTGATGACCTGACTGACAGGAGAGATTTTCCAAATTCTGCTTTCATAACATTAGGGTGCTGATTCCTTGCAGGATTGCTCATTGGTGTCATGAGAAAGAGGCATCTAACAGCCTTTTCAGGACCTTGGGACCCTACAGGCAGTCTGTGTGGTCCCTTTTTGCACTCTATGTCTGAGTGAGGCCATCTTTTCATCATTTCCTTCTACCAAAACAATATCTTCCAGTAGTTTGTAGAAAGGAGCAGACATACGAATGCCTCTGTCTTCCTTAAGCTGGCAAATAAAGAGATTTGCAGAAATAGAAAAAAACAAAAACAAAAACAAAAACCGAAAAACCCAGGACACTACACTCATTAAACGTAGGTATTATTAATATATGCTGTTTACAATTTAATAAGAATCCATGGACATATAAGTAAATCTCTTTCCATGCATTAAATATATGCAAAGATAGATTGGGATAAACTACTGTGGGGGCTGAAAATGTTTAATGCTTTTCCTTCCTCCTTTTAAGTTCTTCAGGCTGGGCTAATAACCAAATTGATAGAGGTGGGCTGATAGGAGAAAATGCAAGTTCAATAGACGTTCATGGGTAATTCACACTAGCATGACACATCCACGGGAATTCCAAAGACAGTGAGACAACACCGGGTTGCTAGGACATTTTGGACAAAGAAGAAAAGGCAGGGTAACATGGTACTAGATTTTGAGGAATGCGAAAGAGTGATTTACAAGCAGTTGAGGAAGCGCCAAGCACACAGGCCAGGGCCTTAGTTCTGGGTGAATCCGCAACAATGGGACACAGCAGGTACTCGGCTATGTGGACATGCCTTAAGCGGTCTACTCTTCACACTTAGTTCCATTAGGCTGAGGACATTCAGCAGTTTCTCTGTCTGAGTCTCTAGGGCAGGAAAGGGAGGAAGACCCACGGTTCCGAGAGTGGTTTGTTTCTTGATAAATAGCTTACGATTCCTTTCCCAAAAAGCACTTTCAGGACGGCAGAATTTTCCCTTCACTACAGCTGCTGGAAAGAGAAGGTCCGGACAGAGGCGTCTGAGCAAACATGGTGAGCTTGGTTGGGAGGCATGTTATCAAGGGTGCACAGCGGGGAGCATTCCTTTGGTGTCCCTTTCCTTCCTGCACAGCACTTCAGGCAGACACCACCGGGTGGTCAGAGGTGAACTTTACTTACAAATTTCGGCCTCATAGCTTCAGCCAAGTGGTTTGCAGTGCACATATTTTGGCTAAGACGATCACTAGCTTCCAGTTCCATCCCTGGATTCACGGTAGTGCAGCTGGTTTGCAGGCGTTCCCTTTCCAGGTGCCTTCTGCCAGGACCTCATAGTCTAATCTGTGATGTTCGGTGGTTTCTGTTCTACTACGAGCGAGTCACGTGTGTGGAGGATTTGACTTCCTTACGAATTGCAAATGAACAGATGCAACAACTGATCCACGGGAGGTAAAGTAAATGGTAAAAACACGTGTTACTTTGACAAGGCAGATGTAGAAATAGAACTGAGTCTCACATGTGCATTTGTGTCTGAGAGCTGGGAGTAGAGACCTGGGATGTGCAGAAAAGTTTATGTGGAAAAACCAACTGATTTAAACCCTCATTTTAAAAATTAATTAATTTATTTTATTCAGTTACAATTGTCTGGATTATCTCCTGTTCGCTCCCCCACCCCGGGCAAGTCCCACCTCACTACTCCCCTCTAACCTCCCCTTTAAATTTATCCTTGTGTCCTATATAGTAGCTCCTATAGAGCACTGTCCCCCCTATGGCGTCCCAATGCCCTGTGGCTACTGTTACAATGTTCTTAATTTCAATATCTCTGGTTATATTTTGTTTGCTTTTTCTTTTCTTGATTATGTTCCAGTTCAACGTGAGATCCTCTGCACCCCAATGTTCATAGCAACACAATTTACAATAACCAAGTACTGGAAGTAACTTAAGTGCCCATCAGTTAATGAGAGGATCCAAAAAGTATGGTACTTTTAGACAATGGAATTTTACGCAGCGGAGAGAAAGGAGGAGCTAATACCCTGTGCAATGGCATGGGTGAAAGTTGTGGGCACTATGCTAAGTGAAATAAGGCAGGTGTTGAGGGAGAAATACTATTTAGCGCCCCTCGCCTGCACCGCTTTTTCTTTTCTTTTCTTTTTTTTTTTTTTTTTTTTTTTTTTGCGAATTTTATAGGATTAATGCTGACAGCAAAGGGTAACCAATCTCCTGAGTGGAATTAAAGGCTCAATGAAGAGTCAAAGAGTCTGGCTACATGAATTATATGTTGAAGGGTAATGTGTCTAATTATATTTTCCAAATGATCTTAAGTAATCCATGCATTTTGAAAGGATATCTACCATTTGAAATGGACACTAAAGACTGCAAAATAGGCACGTGTGGAATCCAATGAGTTCTATAACCTAACAAAAATGTAGAAACAGGGATGATACACGAAACAGAACGAGGGTTGTCGCAAGGGAAGCGGCTGGGTGAATGGAAGAAGAAGGTGAAGGGATTACTGGAAGGACAGCTGTTCAGGATCCTTGGACACGGATCACAATGGGGGGGTGGACAGAGGGAAGAGGAGCGGCAGCTGGGTGCAGGAGAGCAAAGGGGGAAGAGGGGTGAACAACTGTATTAGCAGAAACAACCCCCAAAATGTACATTAAAAACTAGTCCCTTCAAAACAACTTGGCCAATAATTGGCAGTGTTCCCTTCCCTCCTCACTAAACCCACTACAGAACTCTACCCACAGGAAGAACACATTGTGTCCTGGCTCCCGTTCCTGTGTCATGCTCTGAAATATTCCGAGAAGGTATTTCCGGGACATTGTCCGCACAGTTCCTGGATCTCCACTGAGAATTTGGCTTATTCAGGTAACTGGGCCACAGTCACTGGCAAAATGGGTCAGTTCACTGAGTTCCTTGTGGAGGCCAGGTAATGGAATCAAAGTACCTTGGAAGAAAGTGTAGCACTTCTGCTCTGAGTGAATGAGATTCCGATGTAAATACACATCATCCATGGCGATGAGAGAGGCAATTGTGAGAAGCAACTATGACTGCTGGGAACTATGCTGTGACTCCAAGGGGAGATACAGTGTTAACACTCCATTTATCAAAATTTCAGTGTACTTGATGGTTTCATGAATGGTAATAATATTGCAAAAGAAAGGATAGATCAGGTCCTTGGAGTCTTATCCATTGACTGAGAGTATAATTCAAATCGTATCTACCAGGTAACCCACTTTAGAATCTAAGCACATGCTTTCTATTAGAGAACTAAGGGAATGATATATACAAACGTACATAATTCTTTCTATACGTCTACACATGCATTCTTTCAGAAAGAAATTAACATTATTTTGAAAAAGAATTGTATGTATCATGTGCATAGAAAACATGGAGAAAAACATTTTTTACACTCACCTCCTGACTGGAAATATTTCTCATCGAATGGAAATGTGTGTTTTTCAAGGGAGGGAACAAGAGGAAATGAGGAAACAACACTGTAAAAAAGTTTGTTCCTCTGCCGCGATATTTAATGTTTCCATTCGTTATTATATATGAAATAATAGAGAATGCTTGAATATCACTTGCAAACTGAGAACTGACCTTCTTTTAACTTTCAAACTGAAAGACATTCGGTGAAATATAAACTTACCATGAGGAGAAATATCTGGGGATAGGAGAAGAAATATATTTGTATGCAGTTTTCCTTTCTCACACGTGACAAAACAGACAGACGTGACATTTGTTCCGTCCTGGGATTCAGCGAAAGGCAAATACCCATTAGGTCTGATTCTATATTTCACCAATTGCGTGGATATCCAAGACATTATCGTCACAATATTGATTCCAGTATGGCAGTGGTAAATGTTACGTGTGTCATCCCGAGCTGTGCTGAGTCAGTCCATGTTAGATTTACTCCGAGGAAACGTCATTGCTAGAAAATGTACATTTTCCCTTTCCACAGACAAGTGCTTGACAAGAAACAGTCTGGCTAGTACCACAGCAGCAAGTGAATGACTGGGTCTTTCGTCCTGAGCAGCTATGAAGTCGAACCTATTGTTCACTTGATGTACACAGCATCACAGTACCTCTTCAATAGGCATATTTCATGTGGGAACATGGAGATAAGGCCTCAATCGAAGGATTTTGTAAAAATAAAACACTTGTTAAACGCCTGAGCCCTTGTTTTGGGTATGATAATTGAATGTCATCTCTGTTCTTGATTTTGTCAGAAAAGGACAGGCTACCCTTTACATTCTTGATATCTTTTCAGGATTAGGAAGTAAGCCTCCAATTCTGCTCTTCTCATCACTGTGCTTGCACCTGGTATGACCATTCTTGTCTTCAACCATTGTTTTCCTTCTTGGAAACAGTCTCTGGAGGCTACTCTCATTGTCACTTCCGTCTTAGAGCAGACAGGAGACTAGGCAGGGAATGTCTTAAAATGGGATAGTACAGGGAACCGAATGAAGGCTCCTGTCTTCCATATTACGAAACCACTTAGCTAGGGTGACTTAACACACAGAAACCTATGGAAGATTCAATAGAATAATAAACTTCTCCTTTATTACTCCCTCCAGTCATATTAACAATATTACACACCACATTTTTTTAACCGTTTGGGGTTTGTTAGAGACAGAAACATCAATCTGAGAGTGAAGCATCAATCATTGCCTCTCATTCACAGCCCACGTGGGGACCGAACCTGCATCCAGGGCACGTGCCCTATGGCAATCAAACCAGCACCTTCTGACTGTGTAGGGTGACACAAAACCGATGTAGCCACACCTGGGAGGGCTAAATATCCCTTACCTCTACGCTATGGTGAAGAAAAGTAGGGCTTTGGAGGCACCCGGGACTGCCTTCATCACAGTCTCGTGATGCAGCTTTGAATAATTTTGTATCTCTTTGAGCCTCAAGTTTCTGATTGGCAAAATAAAATAAATTATACTTCGTCCAAGAAATGGTTTTGAAGTCTCAGTGAGAAAATGTTATTTGGAAACAGTAACTATCCACCCAATAATTCTAGGCTTTATGGAAATAGTAATAAATATTTCCTCCCTCAACAAATTGCAGTACCATTGGAAAGACACTAGAGTCACCTCTGGCGAAGACACAGGCATACGTAGATGCCCTTTCCCTCCTCACACAGCCAAAACAAGGAGAGCAATGAATTTAAAAACAAAAACCAGCCAGAAACTGGCAGAAAATGGAACTGGATGAGAGTCCAACAACCAAGGAGTTACAGACTAAACATTCACACAGACCAGTAGGAGGGGTAGAAGCGGCAAGTAGGGGTGGAGAGGACTCGCAGCAGGAAGGTGGCTGGAGAACTGGGACGGGAGAGGCGGCCCTGGCAGACAGGTGGCTGGTGGACCAGGCAAGGCAGCAGCTCCAGAGCGAGGGGTAGCATATTTGCTAGCAGATCAATGGAGATGAACAACGGTGGAGCGAAATGGACGACGCAAGCCAGGGCTCCAGCGCAGCTAAATAAAACCTCAAACCTCTGCTGGGAAACACCTGAGGGGTTTGCAGCAGCACAGAACACTCTCAGCCTCACAGGAGAGTTCCTTGGAGAGACACACAGAGTCCCAGAACGTATACAAAACCACTCCCCTGAGAATCAGCTTCACATGGGACTGTTTTGATTGTGGGTAGTAGGGGAAGTGACTGAAAGCCAGCAGAGAGCTAGGCAAGCAGCATCGTTCCCTGTCACACCCCTCCCCAAAATACGGCTCACAGCACGGCCAGGTGGGCTGCCCTAATGAAACCCTAAGGCTCTGCCCATTACCACATAAGAGGCACTCTGAAACAAACAACCAAAAACACATGGCCCAAATGAAAGAAGAGATCAAAGCTCCGACAAAAATGCAGCTAAGTGATGAAGGGTTAGCCAACCTATCAGAGGCACAGTTCCAAATGCTGGTCGTTGTGATGCTCAGCAATTGGCTGAGTATGGTCACAACATAGAGGAACAAGTGCAGCCTAGGAAAAGTGAAATAGAGGAACATGTTCAGGGAACCAACACGGACGGGAAGGAAAGCGGGACTGAGACGAACAGTTTGGAGCAGAAGGAAGAAAAACACATTCAACCAGAACAGAATGAAGAAACAACGATTCAAATCATTGAGGAGAGTCTTAGGAACCTCCAGGGTAATTCTAAGTGGTCCAACATCCAAATCATAGTGGTGGCAGGAGGACAAGAGGAAGAACAAGAAATGGAGACATTCTTTGAAAAGTGAATGAAGGACAACTTCCCCTATCTGGCACAAGAAACAGCCTTCCAGAAAGTCCAGGAAGCCCAGAGAGTCCCAAGGCAGTTGGACCCAAAGAGGAACAACCAAGGCACAGCACAATTACATTGCCCGAGATTAAAGATAAGGAGAGAATCTGAGAAGCTGCAAGAGATAAGGAGACAGTTACCTACAAAGGAATTCCCAAAAGATTGTCAGCTGATTTCTCAACAGAAACATTGGAGGCAAGAAAGGGCTGGGAAGAAGTATCCCAAGTGATGAAATGCAAGGAACTCCATCCAAGATTGTTCTATCCAGCAAAGCTGTCTTTTCGAACGCTCGGGCAGATAAAGTGCTGCCCAGACAAGTTCAATTTAAAGGAGTTCATCATCTCCAAGCCCTTATTATATGAAAAGATACAGAAAGTTGCTTAAGGAAAAAGAAGGTAAAAAAAAAAAAATGCGAATAAAATGGCAGCAAAGTCACATCTATCAACAACCTAACCTTAAAAGCAAAAATAAAAACACACTACGCAGACAATTCCAACAGGAACTGAATGGCAGAAATGGAGGTAATATGGAGGGTTATTAGCGGGAGGGGGTGGACCGACAACGGGGGAAAAGGTACAGGGAATAAGAAACATTAATGATAGGAGCAAAATAGACCGGAGGAGGTAAGGGTGGTATAGGAAGAGGAATGGGAATGACATTATTGATACAGGAAAACAAAGGCAGCGATGACACAATACCCCTGGTTATTTTTCTTCTATGACTGTGTTCTGTCTTCCTCACTGGTTTCCACTCTTTCTATTCCTAACTCTAGGCTCTCATCAAAGTCAGGTTTTTCTTTTGTTTTAACTTCAAAACTTAAATTTTATTTTTTAGCCATAAAACACGATTTTCATAAAACCCTTCTACTAGGTTTAATTTTTAATAGATATTGATTTAATTTTATGTTTATTCAGTTATAATTGACTGCATTTCCTCCCCATTCCTGCACCTCACCCTAGCCAGTCCCACCTCCCCCAGACACCTCAAAACTCCCCTTTGATTTTCTCCTTGTGCATTTTAGAGTAGTAGATCCTGTAGACCACTCTCCCCTCTATCCCCTCCCTCTTCCCCTCTGACTATTGTACCATTGTTCTTAAAGTCCTATGTGTCTGTTTCTCTTTTGTTTCCTTTTTTCCTCAGTTGATTATGTTGTCCTTAAAGGTGAGATCATTTGGTATTTCTCCCTCACAGCCTGGCGCATTTCACTTAACCTAATGCTGTCCAGTTCCATCCATACCATTGCAAAGTGTATCAGCTCCTTCTTTCTCTCTTCGGTGCAGATTTCCATTGTGTAAATGTACCATAGTTTTTGGATCCACTCATTAGCTGATGGGCACCTAGGTAGCCTCCAGCACTGGGCTATTGTAAATCGTGGTGCTATGGACATTGGGGTGCACAGGTTCTCTGGCATTGGTGTTTCAGTGTTCTAAGGGTACAATCCCAGCAGTGGAATTTCTGGGTCAAACGGCTTTTCCATTTTTAGTTTGCAGAGGAAATTCCATACAGTTCTCCACAGTGGCCGCACCAGTCTGCATTCGCACCAACAATGTCCTGGTTGTCCCTTTTCTCCTCATCCTCTCCGACATCCGTGTCTTCCTTTGTTTATGTTGGCCACTCCGGCTGTTGTGAGATGGAACCTCATTGTGGTTTAATTTTATAAACGAAGAACACAGTAGAAGGAATCAAAAGCAGGATCGGGGGAGCTGAGGACCGCCTCAACAAATTCACTTTTCTCTATACTTTCTTTCGAGTATTTATCGTTATTGTTCCTTTATTCGTGCAAGGGGTTTTCTATTACTCATCCATGCAGACTAGGATTATTGGGATTGTATTATGCGGTGGAGATTGCTGCTAAAATGCCTTGGAGAAAGACGACAAAGGTAAATTAGGCAGGGTCTCAGGCCTCAGAAAATGTGCAGCCCAGTGTAGCTCCGATGTTTAACGCCTCCTGCGGTCTTCTATTGCATACTATAACGTGTTCATTGGATGGTTCTTAAAGTCATTGGACAATAAGAAGCAGAGTCGTCTTCTATTTAAAAAACTAGTGGCAATCCCGTGTCACGCAATTGAATCAGCGCAATTATTATTGTCCCAAGTTCAAGGATCATAAATTCGAAGTCCATCTGCCTTTTCTCCCACTGCCATCTTTACACGTATTACAAGATTTTGATCCATCTTCCCCAAAGTGTCTTTATCCTTCATCTCTTCCCTTGCCATTCTACTGCTAAAACTGCAGTCCCAAAGTAGTAGGAACATGTCAGCGATGGTCTCTTCGTGACCCATCTGTCCTTGATTAAAGAATTTTGTATGAGAGACACTGGGGTAGGGTTGAGGGATGGGGAGACATGCAGAAAATTGTAAGTGAATTTTTTTTTTTCAGAGAGACCCTGAAATAAAACCCAACAGCCAGAAGCAACAGGGAGTTGCGGGGAGATAATGAGGGTGGGGAATGGGGCAGGGGTATCAGGAACATGTATACGGAGATGTGGACAGAGCCAAAAGTGATGGGAAGATGGAGGATCGAACATGGGCATGGGTCTGGAGGGAGGCAGTGGGGACTCACCGGAGTTAGAGGTGGTTTTGTGGGAGGTAGTATGGTCAAAGAGAAATGAAAAGTCTTTGCATTGAATAATGTTTTCCTATATGAATATTTGAAAAAATCCTCTGTTCTTATCTGTACCTGAAGCCTAACATTTAACTTGTTAATGTGCATGTCCCTGTTCATATTTTGTTTCCTTTTTTCCTCAGTTGATGATGTTGTACTTAAAGGTGAGATCATTTGGTATCTCTCCGTCACAGCCTGGCACATTTCACTTAGCATGATGGTGTCCACTTCCGTCCATAGCATTGCATGGTTGTCTCTAAAAGACTCCCACCACATCATCCCTATGAGGAGCCTTGGGAACTATGTCGTCTAACAACCTACTTTCACAGATAACAGGTCTTGGAAGTTAATTGATTGGTGTGTGCTCTGTTACTATGAGCACGATTGTCTCAGTTACATCTAACTGCTTTGTATGTCCATAGAGTCCTTGCAGTTTGGCTTCCTTTGCAAACTATTTAAGATGTGTGAGTATGTACGCTCATGTATGCTTGTGTATTCCTTTGGTTTGGGGTTTGCATTTCAATGAAAATTAATTGCTGATTCTTACCTGATGAATTCATTGGTTCTGAATCAGGTTTATGCTTCAGACCACACTTACCATTTTGTTCATCCTAAGATCTTTTCTCTGAATTAAACCTCGTAGTATAAGACAGACTTCTCGAACTTCTCCTTAGTACCCCCAGCCTATTACTGTGGTTTGGAAAGTGTTTCACTTACTGAAACAGGACCCTGGATTGTAAGAAGCGTTGCTAGTATGGTCAGCGTTTTCTCAAGGCTTGGAAAGTGAAATGTTATTCTTCTGTAGATTATAAAGTTGAAATGTATATTTCCTAGGCTTTGGCCCTTTACACATTCCTTCTATGAATATTCAAGAGTCTCTCCATGTATCTACAAGTTGATGTAACAAGGAAGTGCTTACCCTTCAACGACCTCCCACATTTGAAGCACTCTAGGAAGCAAGTCATTAGGTCTTATGTATTTATATACTTGAAGAATATTCAAATGATCTTTGACTAGGGCTTCCCAGAGAGTACCAACCCAGTATGTGTTATATATCACATTATAAGTAGCTGGCACCAATACTTATAAATTGTATAGAAATACAATGGTTCTATATAAATTTTGTCTTTTTCATGTGACTGTCTTGACGTGATAACTTTGCATGTTTTTTGACATATATTTTTCGTCTCTGTCATGAATGAGTATTGTGCATACGCTGTATTTCTTCCCTGAAAAAAAGCGCTCTACTGTTCATTTTTTCTGGAGTATGAACTGCTATCTAGGGATATTTCTCTGGCCTTCTCTGAATTCTTTTTTCCCCGTAGTAACGCATACGATAGGATCAGGAAATGTCAAAAGGAAGAACAATGCCATTTTCCACCAATGTTAATGGAAAGATGTGAAAACTGTGAGCAGGGTTAATGACGGTCTTTCTTAATGAATGGAAAAAATCTAGAGTAATGATTTTAAAAATATTGGTGTTTAATATTTATGGGCTGTTGTTTAATTCATCAAAAATATTTCACACTTTACTTTTGGAGTCCCTGATTCTCCCATTTCCATTAAGTACGTGAAGTTTCTCTACACAAAACCACCTACACCTGGAAAAATACCCTACTTCATTTGGTTTCAAAGGGTCCCATGAAAAATGTAGGTTAATGTCAAGACTACTTCACCATACAGGAAGCCTACTGTGTCTACATATATTTGCTTCTCATCGTTAATGGAAGGAGTGAATTAATTTTTTCTTCCCTAGAGTGTACAATTTATTTTGTCCAATGATTTATTAATCCTAGAAGTTGGTTCTATGGGGTTGACACCCATGGTTCATGATTCCTTATGGATATGTTACAGCTTCACCTTAGAGTGGAGAGCAGCTTTACCACTTGTCATTATTTTTTTACTCACTTTGTGGTATGAGAGACAGTTTTTATCCTTTCTGATATTTACCAAAGTCCATATTTTCAAGTTTCCGATAATCAATACATCTATTGTCATTACAGAGAACATGCTTGGGACTGTTATTGTTGCAAAATGCACTTTGAATTGGGTCTTCTCTGCTTAGAGTACTCTTCATTTTCTCCGGTTTTTAGAGGTAACCACATGCCCTTTTACAATTTCATGAAGCAGAAGTAATTAAGGCCAAACTGACGGAATTTTAAATATGTCCAATTCATCTAGCAGGAAAGAACCACCAAAGGTAGTCGAAGCTATGTCTTCCATTTTAAGTAATGACGTGAGTGTGTCTAAAAAAATACAATAAGGGGGGAGTTGTTAAAAGTCAGAAGATAGTTGTAAACATACTTCATTACATCCCAAGTACAGAGGAAACCAGCAGTTCCAGAAAGGAAGAAAAATATCTACAGACTAGTTTTATGGAAGGGCATTTGAACTAAACCAAGAAAGGACTGCAGGGTGGAGACAAGGTGACGCGCTTACCCTTACAGAGCAAAATACTGTCATGCAAAGGGAAAAGTTAAGCTAGTATGCAGAAGCTAGATGCGTGATACTATTCTGGATTTAACGTAGCATGCGAAGGCCATGGTTCACATCATTTTTCCAAGTGTGAAAGCGACACAGACAGACTCTTACCTCACAGACACTAAATGCTTTCCCCTGACACGGTTTGTTCACTGGTGTCTTAACCTTCCTGGGACATCTGAAGGTTTCCTTGTCATATTCAGCCACGGATCTCGCAGTAGAATGTGCGCCACACATCGCAAGGCTCCTAAACTCTCTCAGGCTCTGTACCTGTGCTGCATTTTAATGCGATCTCGTGCTACATTCTGCATCACTAAATCTGCCACACCAACCAAGTTGTATTCTCTTTCGCCGTGCCTTAGCATGACTGCCTTCTAAATATGAACTTGGAGTGAACATGACTTCACCTTGACATCATGCTTTCTTTCCTTCAAATAATTTCAGTGCTTACCCAGTTTCAATTAACGGCATAACATCTGTTGAGGTCGTATTCTTCATCAAGGACATTTTTTAAGTCGGTGAAACATATGTTTTACATATATTGTGTTATGCACACACATTTCCCTACTCTGGCTTGACAGTAGATTGGGAGAGGAAGAATTAAAGGATATAAGAACTAATTCTAACAAGGGAAATCATTGTTACTTGCCCCTTCAATATTCACCATCACCACTTCCCTTCTTTATTGCTGTCAGAAGGCATGTTTTTCGTGGGGAAAGCACTTTAAAAGTCTTCAGCACCGAGTTGCATTTTATCTATCCCAATCAGGGCCAAGTGTTTCTCCCTTTCATGGTCTGCATTATAGATGTGAGGGGCCATGTGATCCCGGTCTGCAACTCAGGGCACAGAACGCAGTCTGCCAGGGTCACCTTTGGAAAAACTGTTTCTTTATCCGTTAAAAAGGAAAGCCAATGTGCCACCACTTTCTTGACTCCCATTCGACAGCATGGAATGCTGATGCTGTATGTGGGTTAGAACAGCCATCTTGAGACCTGTAGGGAAGCCAAGGGACCACAACCAGTACAGTTAAGCCACGTGAGAAGTGTCAACAGCAGCTTTGTAGTTGCTTCCCCTTATTGTCGGCCAAAAAGGAAAACTATGCCACCTACTGAAGCATTAATTGTCTGCATCAGTTTGCTTATTACTCCCACAAAAGGGATTGAAAATGGAGCCATGCAGCATGTTTTGTAAACAAAACACTTTAGTTAGGTTTCGTCTCAAGAAGAAGCAAAGCATAAATCTCATGGATTAAAGCAAACACATATCTCTCACTTCTGAGTCTTCAGTTTAAGTATGATTTTTGTCGAGTCTCCTCATCTTGTCTTGGCTTGAATTTTGGTGGAAGGTAGAACTTTGGATTGAATGAGGTGTTTCCTCTGAGGGAAGGCAAGAATGAATGTGTATCCATTCAATAGAACATTTCTTGTGTAGGCAGCTGTCCCAAGTTATGAGGAGTGACCGTAATTAGCGTTTCTTGGACGTTTACACATCACGTTCTCCTCTTGCCAATCATTGAGAACGTCACATAGCCAAGGTCAACATCATAGCAGGGAAATAGGTTCTCGCAGCGGTAAGGGGTAAAGTGGAGAGGGAGCATTTTCTCTGAATAAAATTTACAACACATAATGTTAACTCTGGGATTATGGTGTTGCATAATTGTTTATATTCACTTTTATCGCTACTAAATTCAATATTATTACATGAAAAGATATTTATCTCACTATTTGGTTTGAAGGATTTCAGTTACTCGTCTTTAGAGAGAGGAAGTGAGGGAGAGAAACACCAAGGCATGGTGGCCTCTCAGGCGCCCCCTAGTGAGGACACAGCCCACAACCCAGCCATGTGCCTTGACTAGGAATTGAACACCTAACCCTTTGCAAAATGCATTTCCTTCCTGGAAATGGTCATGCTTTCTGTCGCATCAGGCCTTTCACATCTGCTTATTCCCCTGGCTCCGTTATGATCTGCCATTATTCCTACCCGCCTTTTTCCCATCTGAAAGCCTGCTTACCCTCCGCCCCCCATGAACTGACAGTGCTCATGCCTGACTCAGCTCAGATAGAAGTCCCTCTGAAGAGTCACCTTTCATCCTTGTCTTTCCAGTAGCCCGGGATCCACAAATATGTTTTTATTGCTGTATATATAGCGTGCGATGTTAATGATGTAAATACATGTCAATGTATTTCCCTCTTCCTGTATCAGACCACGAATGCCTTTGACTCAGAGATCATATCGTATTTATGTTTACACCTAACATAGAACCCACAACCTTGATCAGTAAATTAGTGGTGATCACTACAGGAATTAAATGCATCTAAATCTCACTCTCCCGCGAGTGCTGGGACCAAGAGTAAAAATCCTTGAGCCCTCCACCATTTCTCCACACGTTATATAGGTTCCAAGAAATTCAGCCAATGACATTGGGTTGAAAGAGATGTCCCAAACAGTTCAATGAAACTCGCAGTGTTGCAGAAGAGCAGCCATGGCTCCACAGGGGGTATCTAAGGTG
Source organism: Desmodus rotundus (assembly GCF_022682495.2). Classification (NCBI taxonomy): domain Eukaryota; kingdom Metazoa; phylum Chordata; class Mammalia; order Chiroptera; family Phyllostomidae; genus Desmodus; species Desmodus rotundus. The sequence continues at coordinate 1,697,860 of NW_026527214.1, read as the reverse complement.
ATTAATGGTGTGCATAGAAGCTTCTGGTCATTTTGAACATCTACTGGTGGAGCTAAGCTACTCTTCCCTGCCCCTGGCATTTCACACTGCAGTCAGCAGCACAGATGGGGAGTAGATATGCTGAGAATCTTGAGGAGAGTGGCCAAAATACGTTGCCCTTCAGGACACTCTGACACTTGTTGTTTTCTCGTGAAATCTCACCCCTATGCATTTGTCATGTGTGAGAAACAAGCTCTTGATTCTGACCACAAACTCCTGAAGTATCTCCTAGGAGCTGGCGTTAAGTCCTGCACTTCAACTTGGAAACGCGGTGTGCCCAGGAGAACAGCGATCAGCAGGGTGACCAGGAGCGAAAAGACAGCCAAGACTGTAGTGCATTTTCCTGTGTAATCCTCCCTTTGTGGTAAAATATCCCAGGGGCTCCCTTTCTTGATATGCTTCCTTTTTCTTTACAGAGGATTAGAACCATTTGTTTCATACAAGTTCACTATTTACTTGTTTGTTTCTCTGTTTATTTCTTTATTGCATACAAAACTCTAATATGTTGCTACACTATTATTCCTATAAAATTGTTGCTATACTAATACTCCCTGTGATGGAGGCCATCTGTCTCCCCTGGCCACGCGCCCACTGAGTTGCTGATTGGTCAGCTGTCCCTTGTGACGTCACAGTGCATATTCCCTCCTGCCATGGGAACACAGGGTCCCTTGGGGCCGGCCAGCAGGAACTGTTGGGGCAGGCCTTCAGGAGCGGCTGGTCCTGTGGCAGGAAGGCGGAGTATCCCCGCAGGCAGCGCAGCCTTGGGCTATAGGCTCTGAGCAGCAGACAGCAGTGGAGGACAAGGAGATGGAAGAGCCAGGGGTGGAGGAGCAAGAGGTGCAGGAGGAGGAGGTGCAGGAGCCTAGGATTGAGGAGCCAGGGAACAGCGGCGCACAGGTGAGCAGTAGCCTCTCAGGTCCTGCTGTTCCAAGTGAGTCCCCAACTCTCCCTGCCCCCCGCCCCCACCATACACGCCACAGCCAGGTTCCAACTTCTTACCCGCCGACCTGGGGGGTGGCTGACCCTGCAACCATCTTCCCCAGAAGCCACGCCCGCCCTAACCCATGGTCCCCCTCACCCGTGGTTCCCCCTTGGTCCCTGTCAGGATATCCAGTCCATCCCCGCTGTCTGGGACACATCCACGGCGCTGAGGCGACTGCACAAGGAACTGGCGAACATCACGATCGATCCCCCGCCCATGTGCTCTGCAGGGCCAGTGGATGACAACATGTTCCAATGGAAGGGGACCATCATGGGACCCCCGGACAGCCCCTATGAGGGAGGGGTGTTCTGCCTAAACATACAATTCCCTCGAAATTACCCCTTCAGGCCTCCGGCGATTTCCTTCACCACCCCGATCTACCACCCCAATATCAACCGAAAGGGATATATCTGTGTCGATATTCTCAGGTCCCAGTGGTCTCCTATAATGACCATATCCAAACTCTTGCTGTCCATCAGCTCCTTGCTATGTGACCCCAACCCCAACCATGCCTTTGTTCCATCCATTGGGAGAATGTACCTAAAGGACAGGAAGGCATATGATACCATGGCGCGAGCTTGGACCAAGAAGTATGCTATGTGAGGGAGGGGCAAATGATAACCCCTCACCTCAATAAAACACCTGGCTGTTGAATGGGCTCTTCTTTGATTGCTTTCTGGGAGGAATCCTTTCCCTTCTCACATCTGCCTATGAGGGTGTGTGGAGGCCTGGTGGGAAGCAGTGTTTGGGGGAAGGGCAAGGTTGGGAGACGGGGTATTTTGAGAGAGGCTAGTAGTAATAAATATTTGACTGAAACACTTCTTTCCTGCTTCAGGATGGGAAAGCAAGAACAAGGGGGTGGTGGGATTAGCAGGCGTCCTTTAGCACGCCCAAGGTGGGGGAAACACTGGATGAAGAATAGGAAGATCATTAGGTATCTGGTTCATACTGAGGTACCTGTGTCTTCAGGGTTTTTGCTTGGACCGACATGGAAGGTAAGCCACAGCCTCTTCTTTCAGGCCCACATTTAACTGTAGAAACATTAAGTGGATGAGGAGATGTCACAAAAGAAAACGAAGTCTTTTCTTCCAAGAATTCTCCACCCCCCCACACGACACTGCCCGCCTTTTTGACCCGTCTGCCACCCTCCACTGTCTGGGCTATATTCCCATTCTCAGGTCATGCTTATTGACAATAGAACACTTGTACAGGCTGCCCAAGTGCCCATGAGTAGATGAGTGGATAAAAGAACTGTGGTATGTGCACACAATGGAATAAATAGTACATGGAAATCTGTCCCTTTGTGACAGTGTGGATGGACCTGAAAAACCTTAGGCTCCGTGAAATAAGCCAGTCAGAGGACGACAAATAAATACCATAGGATCTCTGTCATAAGGAGCATCTAATGAACAAACTGAAGTAACAAGGAAAATGGGTAGAGGCTCCTAGAGAGCTGGCAGCCAGCTGTCAGAGGGGGTATGGGGTGCAGGCTAGGTGGGAAACCGGAAGGGAGTAAGAAAAGACCTTCCCAGATAACAGTATGGAGAAGACCAAGGGAAAAGGGGTGGGGCGGTGCAATAGAAGGGCGTGAAGGGGGACAGCGGGTGCTGCCAGAAGCAGACTTGAATGGGATGGTGAACACACAATACAATATGCAAAGGATGAAGTGTAGACTCCCACGCTGCAAACCTGCATAATTTCACTCACCTGTGTCACCCCCCAGTAAGTGCAATTAAAAAATAACAGGATAGGAAAGTTTCCTTTCTTTGTGTAAATCTTTTCTCTATGAAAGAGTGTCCTCAATCCGTTGTCAGTGGAGCACTCCTGCGACTGAGCAGCAGTTTGGGTCCTGCTGCCTGCCTGCTAGGCTAAGTGTTAGAGGCAAAGGTTGGGTGGTGAAGGAAAGGGGTTAGGAACACCAGGAAGACAGACGAGAGAGACGCCAATGAAAACCACAATGAGATATAACCTCACAAGGTGAAAATGGCAATCATTGGATATATCTAATCGCCACAAATGCTGGCAGGGTTTGAAAACAAAGGCAACCATTTTGCCCTGTGGGTGGGAATGCAGAATGGGGAAGTCACGGTGGAAAACATGTTTGCATTTCTTCAGGTAATGGAACTGCCTGTTGGTTCATCAATTCCATTGGTGTATTTATACCCTGAGAATCCACAAAGATGCGCCATGCTACAGGTCAACATTATAAATGAGTAAGAACAATTAAGTAATCAGCGTCAAGGAGTGAGAGGGTCAGAATTCAAAAGGCAAGAGTGGCTAAACTCAAATACCAGGTGTGCAGGGACTTTGAGCATCCACGTGAGAGAGGATTTAGAGCTATGTGAAAGGGGCAGATCCTGATGACCTGACTGACAGGAGAGATTTTCCAAATTCTGCTTTCATAACATTAGGGTGCTGATTCCTTGCAGGATTGCTCATTGGTGTCATGAGAAAGAGGCATCTAACAGCCTTTTCAGGACCTTGGGACCCTACAGGCAGTCTGTGTGGTCCCTTTTTGCACTCTATGTCTGAGTGAGGCCATCTTTTCATCATTTCCTTCTACCAAAACAATATCTTCCAGTAGTTTGTAGAAAGGAGCAGACATACGAATGCCTCTGTCTTCCTTAAGCTGGCAAATAAAGAGATTTGCAGAAATAGAAAAAAACAAAAACAAAAACAAAAACCGAAAAACCCAGGACACTACACTCATTAAACGTAGGTATTATTAATATATGCTGTTTACAATTTAATAAGAATCCATGGACATATAAGTAAATCTCTTTCCATGCATTAAATATATGCAAAGATAGATTGGGATAAACTACTGTGGGGGCTGAAAATGTTTAATGCTTTTCCTTCCTCCTTTTAAGTTCTTCAGGCTGGGCTAATAACCAAATTGATAGAGGTGGGCTGATAGGAGAAAATGCAAGTTCAATAGACGTTCATGGGTAATTCACACTAGCATGACACATCCACGGGAATTCCAAAGACAGTGAGACAACACCGGGTTGCTAGGACATTTTGGACAAAGAAGAAAAGGCAGGGTAACATGGTACTAGATTTTGAGGAATGCGAAAGAGTGATTTACAAGCAGTTGAGGAAGCGCCAAGCACACAGGCCAGGGCCTTAGTTCTGGGTGAATCCGCAACAATGGGACACAGAAGGTACTCGGCTATGTGGACATGCCTTAAGCGGTCTACTCTTCACACTTAGTTCCATTAGGCTGAGGACATTCAGCAGTTTCTCTGTCTGAGTCTCTAGGGCAGGAAAGGGAGGAAGACCCACGGTTCCGAGAGTGGTTTGTTTCTTGATAAATAGCTTACGATTCCTTTCCCAAAAAGCACTTTCAGGACGGCAGAATTTTCCCTTCACTACAGCTGCTGGAAAGAGAAGGTCCGGACAGAGGCGTCTGAGCAAACATGGTGAGCTTGGTTGGGAGGCATGTTATCAAGGGTGCACAGCGGGGAGCATTCCTTTGGTGTCCCTTTCCTTCCTGCACAGCACTTCAGGCAGACACCACCGGGTGGTCAGAGGTGAACTTTACTTACAAATTTCGGCCTCATAGCTTCAGCCAAGTGGTTTGCAGTGCACATATTTTGGCTAAGACGATCACTAGCTTCCAGTTCCATCCCTGGATTCACGGTAGTGCAGCTGGTTTGCAGGCGTTCCCTTTCCAGGTGCCTTCTGCCAGGACCTCATAGTCTAATCTGTGATGTTCGGTGGTTTCTGTTCTACTACGAGCGAGTCACGTGTGTGGAGGATTTGACTTCCTTACGAATTGCAAATGAACAGATGCAACAACTGATCCACGGGAGGTAAAGTAAATGGTAAAAACACGTGTTACTTTGACAAGGCAGATGTAGAAATAGAACTGAGTCTCACATGTGCATTTGTGTCTGAGAGCTGGGAGTAGAGACCTGGGATGTGCAGAAAAGTTTATGTGGAAAAACCAACTGATTTAAACCCTCATTTTAAAAATTAATTAATTTATTTTATTCAGTTACAATTGTCTGGATTATCTCCTGTTCGCTCCCCCACCCCGGGCAAGTCCCACCTCACTACTCCCCTCTAACCTCCCCTTTAAATTTATCCTTGTGTCCTATATAGTAGCTCCTATAGAGCACTGTCCCCCCTATGGCGTCCCAATGCCCTGTGGCTACTGTTACAATGTTCTTAATTTCAATATCTCTGGTTATATTTTGTTTGCTTTTTCTTTTCTTGATTATGTTCCAGTTCAACGTGAGATCCTCTGCACCCCAATGTTCATAGCAACACAATTTACAATAACCAAGTACTGGAAGTAACTTAAGTGCCCATCAGTTAATGAGAGGATCCAAAAAGTATGGTACTTTTAGACAATGGAATTTTACGCAGCGGAGAGAAAGGAGGAGCTAATACCCTGTGCAATGGCATGGGTGAAAGTTGTGGGCACTATGCTAAGTGAAATAAGGCAGGTGTTGAGGGAGAAATACTATTTAGCGCCCCTCGCCTGCACCGCTTTTTCTTTTCTTTTCTTTTTTTTTTTCTTTTTTTTTTTTGCGAATTTTATAGGATTAATGCTGACAGCAAAGGGTAACCAATCTCCTGAGTGGAATTAAAGGCTCAATGAAGAGTCAAAGAGTCTGGCTACATGAATTATATGTTGAAGGGTAATGTGTCTAATTATATTTTCCAAATGATCTTAAGTAATCCATGCATTTTGAAAGGATATCTACCATTTGAAATGGACACTAAAGACTGCAAAATAGGCACGTGTGGAATCCAATGAGTTCTATAACCTAACAAAAATGTAGAAACAGGGATGATACACGAAACAGAACGAGGGTTGTCGCAAGGGAAGCGGCTGGGTGAATGGAAGAAGAAGGTGAAGGGATTACTGGAAGGACAGCTGTTCAGGATCCTTGGACACGGATCACAATGGGGGGGTGGCCAGAGGGAAGAGGAGCGGCAGCTGGGTGCAGGAGAGCAAAGGGGGAAGAGGGGTGAACAACTGTATTAGCAGAAACAACCCCCAAAATGTACATTAAAAACTAGTCCCTTCAAAACAACTTGGCCAATAATTGGCAGTGTTCCCTTCCCTCCTCACTAAACCCACCACAGAACTCTACCCACAGGAAGAACACATTGTGTCCTGGTTCCCGTTCCTGTGTCATGCTCTGAAATATTCCGAGAAGGTATTTCCGGGACATTGTCCGCACAGTTCCTGGATCTCCACTGAGAATTTGGCTTATTCAGGTAACTGGGCCACAGTCACTGGCAAAATGGGTCAGTTCACTGAGTTCCTTGTGGAGGCCAGGTAATGGAATCAAAGTACCTTGGAAGAAAGTGTAGCACTTCTGCTCTGAGTGAATGAGATTCCGATGTAAATACACATCATCCATGGCGATGAGAGAGGCAATTGTGAGAAGCAACTATGACTGCTGGGAACTATGGTGTGACTCCAAGGGGAGATACAGTGTTAACACTCCATTTAACAAAATTTCAGTGTACTTGATGGTTTCATGAATGGTAATAATATTGCAAAAGAAAGGATAGATCAGGTCCTAGGAGTCTTATCCATTGACTGAGAGTATAATTCAAATCGTATCTACCAGGTAACCCACTTTAGAATCTAAGCACATGCTTTCTATGAGAGAACTGAGGGAATGATATATACAAACGTACATAATTCTTTCTATACGTCTACACATGCATTCTTTCAGAAAGAAATTAACATTATTTTGAAAAAGAATTGTATGTATCATGTGCATAGAAAACATGGAGAAAAACAATTTTTACACTCACCTCCTGACTGGAAATATTTCTCATCGAATGGAAATGTGTGTTTTTCAAGGGAGGGAACAGGAGGAAATGAGGAAACAACACTGGAAAAAAGTTTGTTCCTCTGCAGCCATATTTAATGTTTCCATTCGTTATTATATATGAAATAATAGAGAATGCTTGAATATCACTTGCAAACTGAGAACTGACTTTCTTTTAACTTTCAAACTGAAAGACATTCGGTGAAATATAAACTTACCATGAGGAGAAATATCTGGGGATAGGAGAAGAAATATATTTGTATGCAGTTTTCCTTTCTCACACGTGACAAAACAGACAGACGTGACATTTGTTCCGTCCTGGGATTCAGCGAAAGGCAAATGCCCATTAGGTCTGATTCTATATTTCACCAATTGCGTGGATATCCAAGACATTATCGTCACAATATTGATTCCAGTATGGCAGTGGTAAATGTTACGTGTGTCATCCCGAGCTGTGCTGAGTCAGTCCATGTTAGATTTACTCCGAGGAAACGTCATTGCTAGAAAATGTACATTTTCCCTTTCCACAGACAAGTGCTTGACAAGAAACAGTCTGGCTAGTACCACAGCAGCAAGTGAATGACTGGGTCTTTCGTCCTGAGCAGCTATGAAGTCGAACCTATTGTTCACTTGATGTACACAGCATCACAGTACCTCTTCAATAGGCATATTTCATGTGGGAACATGGAGATAAGGCCTCAATCGAAGGATTTTGTAAAAATAAAACACTTGTTAAACGCCTGAGCCCTTGTTTTGGGTATGATAATTGAATGTCATCTCTGTTCTTGATTTTGTCAGAAAAGGACAGGCTACCCTTTACATTCTTGATATCTTTTCAGGATTAGGAAGTAAGCCTCCAATTCTGCTCTTCTCATCACTGTGCTTGCACCTGGTATGACCATTCTTGTCTTCAACCATTGTTTTCCTTCTTGGAAACAGTCTCTGGAGGCTACTCTCATTGTCACTTCCGTCTTAGAGCAGACAGGAGACTAGGCAGGGAATGTCTTAAAATGGGATAGTACAGGGAACCGAATGAAGGCTCCTGTCTTCCATATTACGAAACCACTTAGCTAGGGTGACTTAACACACAGAAACCTATGGAAGATTCAATAGAATAATAAACTTCTCCTTTATTACTCCCTCCAGTCATATTAACAATATTACACACCACATTTTTTTAACCGTTTGGGGTTTGTTAGAGACAGAAACATCAATCTGAGAGTGAAGCATCAATCATTGCCTCTCATTCACAGCCCACGTGGGGACCGAACCTGCATCCAGGGCACGTGCCCTATGGCAATCAAACCAGCACCTTCTGACTGTGTAGGGTGACACAAAACCGATGTAGCCACACCTGGGAGGGCTAAATATCCCTTACCTCTACGCTATGGTGAAGAAAAGTAGGGCTTTGGAGGCACCCGGGACTGCCTTCATCACAGTCTCGTGATGCAGCTTTGAATAATTTTGTATCTCTTTGAGCCTCAAGTTTCTGATTGGCAAAATAAAATAAATTATACTTCGTCCAAGAAATGGTTTTGAAGTCTCAGTGAGAAAATGTTATTTGGAAACAGTAACTATCCACCCAATAATTCTAGGCTTTATGGAAATAGTAATAAATATTTCCTCCCTCAACAAATTGCAGTACCATTGGAAAGACACTAGAGTCACCTCTGGCGAAGACACAGGCATACGTAGATGCCCTTTCCCTCCTCACACAGCCAAAACAAGGAGAGCAATGAATTTAAAAACAAAAACCAGCCAGAAACTGGCAGAAAATGGAACTGGATGAGAGTCCAACAACCAAGGAGTTACAGAATAACATTCACACAGACCAGTAGGAGGGGTAGAAGCGGCAAGTAGGGGTGGAGAGGACTCGCAGCAGGAAGGTGGCTGGAGAACTGGGACGGGAGAGGCGGCCCTGGCAGACAGGTGGCTGGTGGACCAGGCAAGGCAGCAGCTCCAGAGCGAGGGGTAGCATATTTGCTAGCAGATCAATGGAGATGAACAACGGTGGAGCGAAATGGACGACGCAAGCCAGGGCTCCAGCGCAGCTAAATAAAACCTCAAACCTCTGCTGGGAAACACCTGAGGGGTTTGCAGCAGCACAGAACACTCTCAGCCTCACAGGAGAGTTCCTTGGAGAGACACACAGAGTCCCAGAACGTATACAAAACCACTCCCCTGAGAATCAGCTTCACATGGGACTGTTTTGATTGTGGGTAGTAGGGGAAGTGACTGAAAGCCAGCAGAGAGCTAGGCAAGCAGCATCGTTCCCTGTCACACCCCTCCCCAAAATACGGCTCACAGCACGGCCAGGTGGGCTGCCCTAATGAAACCCTAAGGCTCTGCCCATTACCACATAAGAGGCACTCTGAAACAAACAACCAAAAACACATGGCCCAAATGAAAGAAGAGATCAAAGCTCCGACAAAAATGCAGCTAAGTGATGAAGGGTTAGCCAACCTATCAGAGGCACAGTTCCAAATGCTGGTCGTTGTGATGCTCAGCAATTGGCTGAGTATGGTCACAACATAGAGGAACAAGTGCAGCCTAGGAAAAGTGAAATAGAGGAACATGTTCAGGGAACCAACACGGACGGGAAGGAAAGCGGGACTGAGACGAACAGTTTGGAGCAGAAGGAAGAAAAACACATTCAACCAGAACAGAATGAAGAAACAACGATTCAAATCATTGAGGAGAGTCTTAGGAACCTCCAGGGTAATTCTAAGTGGTCCAACATCCAAATCATAGTGGTGGCAGGAGGACAAGAGGAAGAACAAGAAATGGAGACATTCTTTGAAAAGTGAATGAAGGACAACTTCCCCTATCTGGCACAAGAAACAGCCTTCCAGGAAGTCCAGGAAGCCCAGAGAGTCCCAAGGCAGTTGGACCCAAAGAGGAACAACCAAGGCACAGCACAATTACATTGCCCGAGATTAAAGATAAGGAGAGAATCTGAGAAGCTGCAAGAGATAAGGAGACAGTTACCTACAAAGGAATTCCCAAAAGATTGTCAGCTGATTTCTCAACAGAAACATTGGAGGCAAGAAAGGGCTGGGAAGAAGTATCCCAAGTGATGAAATGCAAGGAACTCCATCCAAGATTGTTCTATCCAGCAAAGCTGTCTTTTCGAACGCTCGGGCAGATAAAGTGCTGCCCAGACAAGTTCAATTTAAAGGAGTTCATCATCTCCAAGCCCTTATTATATGAAAAGATACAGAAAGTTGCCTAAGGAAAAAGAAGGTAAAAAAAAAAAAATGCGAATAAAATGGCAGCAAAGTCACATCTATCAACAACCTAACCTTAAAAGCAAAAATAAAAACACACTACGCAGACAATTCCAACAGGAACTGAATGGCAGAAATGGAGGTAATATGGAGGGTTATTAGCGGGAGGGGGTGGACCGACAACGGGGGAAAAGGTACAGGGAATAAGAAACATTAATGATAGGAGCAAAATAGACCGGAGGAGGTAAGGGTGGTATAGGAAGAGGAATGGGAATGACATTATTGATACAGGAAAACAAAGGCAGCGATGACACAATATCCCTGGTTATTTTTCTTCTATGACTGTGTTCTGTCTTCCTCACTGGTTTCCACTCTTTCTATTCCTAACTCTAGGCTCTCATCAAAGTCAGGTTTTTCTTTTGTTTTAACTTCAAAACTTAATTTTTATTTTTTAGCCATAAAACACGATTTTCATAAAACCCTTCTACTAGGTTAAATTTTTAATAGATATTGATTTAATTTTATGTTTATTCAGTTATAATTGACTGCATTTCCTCCCCATCCCTGCACCTCACCCTAGCCAGTCCCACCTCCCCCAGACACCTCAAAACTCCCCTTTGATTTTCTCCTTGTGCATTTTAGAGTAGTAGATCCTGTAGACCACTCTCCCCTCTATCCCCTCCCTCTTCCCCTCTGACTATTGTACCATTGTTCTTAAAGTCCTATGTGTCTGTTTCTATTTTGTTTCCTTTTTTCCTCAGTTGATTATGTTGTCCTTAAAGGTGAGATCATTTGGTATTTCTCCCTCACAGCCTGGCGCATTTCACTTAACCTAATGCTGTCCAGTTCCATCCATACCATTGCAAAGTGTATCAGCTCCTTCTTTCTCTCTTCGGTGCAGATTTCCATTGTGTAAATGTACCATAGTTTTTGGATCCACTCATTAGCTAATGGGCACCTAGGTAGCCTCCAGCACTGGGCTATTGTAAATCGTGGTGCTATGGACATTGGGGTGCACAGGTTCTCTGGCATTGGTGTTTCAGTGTTCTAAGGGTACAATCCCAGCAGTGGAATTTCTGGGTCAAACGGCTTTTCCATTTTTAGTTTGCAGAGGAAATTCCATACAGTTCTCCACAGTGGCCGCACCAGTCTGCATTCGCACCAACAATGTCCTGGTTGTCCCTTTTCTCCTCATCCTCTCCGACATCCGTGTCTTGCTTTGTTTATGTTGGCCACTCCGGCTGTTGTGAGATGGAACCTCATTGTGGTTTAATTTTATAAACGAAGAACACAGTAGAAGGAATCAAAAGCAGGATCGGGGGAGCTGAGGACCGCCTCAACAAATTCACTTTTCTCTATACTTTCTTTCAAGTATTTATCGTTATTGTTCCTTTATTCGTGCAAGGGGTTTTCTATTACTCATCCATGCAGACTAGGATTATTGGGATTGTATTATGCGGTGGAGATTGCTGCTAAAATGCCTTGGAGAAAGACGACAAAGGTAAATTAGGCAGGGTCTCAGGCCTCAGAAAATGTGCAGCCCAGTGTAGCTCCGATGTTTAACGCCTCCTGCGGTCTTCTATTGCATACTATAACGTGTTCATTGGATGTTTCTTAAAGTCATTGGACAATAAGAAGCAGAGTCGTCTTCTATTTAAAAAACTAGTGGCAATCCCGTGTCACGCAAATGAATCAGAGCAATTATTATTGTCCCAAGTTCAAGGATCATAAATTCGAAGTCCATCTGCCTTTTCTCCCACTGCCATCTTTACACGTATTACAAGATTTTGATCCATCTTCCCCAAAGTGTCTTTATCCTTCATCTCTTCCCTTGCCATTCTACTGCTAAAACTGCAGTTCCAAAGTAGTAGGAACATGTCAGCGATGGTCTCTACGTGACCCATCTGTCCTTGATTAAAGAATTTTGTATGAGAGACACTGGGGTAGGGTTGAGGGATGGGGAGACATGCAGAAAATTGTAAGTGAATTTTTTTTTTTCAGAGAGACCCTGAAATAAAACCCAACAGCCAGAAGCAAGAGGGAGTTGCGGGGAGATAATGAGGGTGGGGAAGGGGGCAGGGGTATCAGGAACATGTATACGGAGATGTGGACAGAGCCAAAAGTGATGGGAAGATGGAGGATCGAACATGGGCATGGGTCTGGAGGGAGGCAGTGGGGACTCACCGGAGTTAGAGGTGGTTTTGTGGGAGGTAGTATGGTCAAAGAGAAATGAAAAGTCTTTGCATTGAATAATGTTTTCCTATATGAATATTTGAAAAAATCCTCTGTTCTTATCTGTACCTGAAGCCTAACATTTAACTTGTTAATGTGCATGTCCCTGTTCATATTTTGTTTCCTTTTTTCCTCAGTTGATGATGTTGTACTTAAAGGTGAGATCATTTGGTATCTCTCCGTCACAGCCTGGCACATTTCACTTAGCATGATGGTGTCCATTTCCATCCATAGCATTGCATGGTTGTCTCTAAAAGACTCCCACCACATCATCCCTATGAGGAGCCTTGGGAACTATGTCGTCTAACAACCTACTTTCACAGATAACAGGTCTTGGAAGTTAATTGATTGGTGTGTGCTCTGTTACTATGAGCACGATTGTCTCAGTTACATCTAACTGCTTTGTATGTCCATAGAGTCCTTGCAGTTTGGCTTCCTTTGCAAACTATTTAAGATGTGTGAGTATGTACGCTCATGTATGCTTGTGTATTCCTTTGGTTTGGGGTTTGCATTTCAATGAAAATTAATTGCTGATTCTTACCTGATGAATTCATTGGTTCTGAATCAGGTTTATGCTTTAGACCACACTTACCATTTTGTTCATCCTAAGATCTTTTCTCTGAATTAAACCTCGTAGTATAAGACAGACTTCTCGAACTTCTCCTTAGTACCCCCAGCCTATTACTGTGGTTTGGAAAGTGTTTCACTTACTGAAACAGGACCCTGGATTGTAAGAAGCGTTGCTAGTATAGTCAGCGTTTTCTCAAGGCTTGGAAAGTGAAATGTTATGCTTCTGTAGATTATAAAGTTGAAATGTATATTTCCTAGGCTTTGGCCCTTTACACATTCCTTCTATGAATATTCAAGAGTCTCTCAATGTATCTACAAGTTGACGTAACAAGGAAGTGCTTACCCTTCAACGACCTCCCACGTTTGAAGCACTCTAGGAAGCAAGTCATTAGGTCTTATGTATTTATATACATGAAGAATATTCAAATGATCTTTGACTAGGGCTTCCCAGAGAGTACCAACCCAGTATGTGTTATATATCACATTATAAGGAGCTGGCACCAATACTTATAAATTGTAGAAGAAATACAACGGTCCTATATAAATTTTGTCTTTTTCATGTGACTGTCTTGACGTGATAACTTTGCATGTTTTTTGACATATATTTTTCCCCTCTGTCATGAATGAGTATTGTGCATACGCTGTATTTCTTCCCTGAAAAAAAGCGCTCTACTGTTCATTTTTTCTGGAGCATGAACTGCTATCTAGGGATATTTCTCTGGCCTTCTCTGAATTCTTTTTTCCCCGTAGTAACGCATACGATAGGATCAGGAAATGTCAAAAGGAAGAACAATGCCATTTTCCACCAATGTTTATGGAAAGATGTGAAAACTGTGAGCAGGGTTAATGACGGTCTTTCTTACTGAATGGAAAAAATCTAGAGTAATGATTTTAAAAATATTGGTCTTTAATATTTATGGGCTGTTGTTTAATTCATCAAAAATATTTCACACTTTACTTTTGGAGTCCCTGATTCTCCCATTTCCATTAAGTACGTGAAGTTTCTCTACAGAAAACCACCTACACCTGGAAAAATACCCTACTTCATTTGGTTTCAAAGGGTCCCATGAAAAATGTAGGTTAATGTCAAGACTACTTCACCATACAGGAAGCCTACTGTGTCTACATATATTTGCTTCTCATCGTTAATGGAAGGAGTGAATTAATTTTTTCTTCCCTAGAGTGTACAATTTATTTTGTCCAATGATTTATTAATCCTAGAAGTTGGTTCTATGGGGTTGACACCTATGGTTCATGATTCCTTATGGATATGTTACAGCTTGACCTTAGAGCGGGGAGCAGCTTTACCACTTGTCATTATTTTTTTACTCACTTTGTGGTATGAGAGACAGTTTTTATCCTTTCTGATATTTACCAAAGTCCATATTTTCAAGTTTCCGATAATCAATACATCTATTGTCATTACAGAGAACATGCTTGGGACTGTTATTGTTGCAAAATGCACTTTGAATTGGGTATTCTCTGCTTAGAGTAGTCTTCATTTTCTCCGGTTTTTAGAGGTAACCGCATGCCCTTTTACAATTTCATGAAGCAGAAGTAATTAAGGCCAAACTGACGGAATTTTAAATATGTCCAATTCATCTAGCAGGAAAGAACCACCAAAGGTAGTCGAAGCTATGTCTTCCATTTTAAGTAATGACGTGAGTGTGTCTAAAAAAATACAAGAAGGGGGGAGTTGTTAAAAGTCAGAAAATAGTTGTAAACATCCTTCATTACATCCCAAGTACAGAGGAAACCAGCAGTTCCAGAAAGGAAGAAAAATATCTACAGACTAGTTTTATGGAAGGGCATTTGAACTAAACCAAGAAAGGACTGCAGGGTGGAGACAAGGTGACGCGCTTACCCTTACAGAGCAAAATACTGTCACGCAAAGGGAAAAGTTAAGCTAGTATGCAGAAGCTAGATGCGTGATACTATTCTGGATTTAACGTAGCATGCGAAGGCCATGGTTCACATCATTTTTCCAAGTGTGAAAGCGACACAGACAGACTCTTACCTCACAGACACTAAATGCTTTCCCCTGACACGGTTTGTTCACTGGTGTCTTAACCTTCCTGGGACATCTGAAGGTTTCCTTGTCATATTCAGCCACGGATCTCGCAGTAGAATGTGCGCCACACATCGCAAGGCTCCTAAACTCTCTCAGGCTCTGTACCTGTGCTGCATTTTAATGCGATCTCGTGCTACATTCTGCATCACTAAACCTGCCACACCAACCAAGTTGTATTCTCTTTCGCCGTGCCTTAGCATGACTGCCTTCTAAATATGAACTTGGAGTGAACATGACTTCACCTTGACATCATGCTTTCTTTCCTTCAAATAATTTCAGTGCTTACCCAGTTTCAATTAACGGCATAACATCTGTTGAGGTCGTATTCTTCATCAAGGACATTTTTTAAGTCGGTGAAACATATGTTTTACATATATTGTGTTATGCACACACATTTCCCTACTCTGGCTTGACAGTAGATTGGGAGAGGAAGAATTAAAGGATATAAGAACTAATTCTAACAAGGGAAATCATTGTTACTTGCCCCTTCAATATTCACCATCACCACTTCCCTTCTTTATTGCTGTCAGAAGGCATGTTTTTCGTGGAGAAAGCACTTTAAAAGTCTTCAGCACCGAGTTGCATTTTATCTATCCCAATCAGGGCCAAGTGTTTCTCCCTTTCATGGTCTGCATTATAGATGTGAGGGGCCATGTGATCCCGGTCTGCAACTCAGGGCACAGAACCCAGTCTGCCAGGGTCACCTTTGGAAAAACTGTTTCTTTATCCGTTAAAAAGGAAAGCCAAGGTGCCACCACTTTCTTGACTCCCATTCGACAGCATGGAATGCTGATGCTGTATGTGGGTTAGAACAGCCATCTTGAGACCTGTAGGGAAGCCAAGGGACCACAACCAGTACAGTTAAGCCACGTGAGAAGTGTCAACAGCAGCTTTGTAGTTGCTTCCCCTTATTGTCGGCCAAAAAGGAAAACTATGCCACCTACTGAAGCATTAATTGTCTGCATCAGTTTGCTTATTACTCCCACAAAAGGGATTGAAAATGGAGCCATGCAGCATGTTTTGTAAACAAAACACTTTAGTTAGGTTTCGTCTCAAGAAGAAGCAAAGCATAAATCTCATGGATTAAAGCAAACACATATCTCTCACTTCTGAGTCTTCAGTTTAAGTATGATTTTTGTCGAGTCTCCTCATCTTGTCTTGGCTTGAATTTTGGTGGAAGGTAGAACTTTGGATTGAATGAGGTGTTTCCTCTGAGGGAAGGCAAGAATGAATGTGTATCCATTCAATAGAACATTTCTTGTGTAGGCAGCTGTCCCAAGTTAATGAGGAGTCACCGTAATTAGCGTTTCTTGGACGTTTACACATCACGTCCTCCTCTTGCCAATCATTGACAACGTCACATAGCCAAGGTCAACATCATAGCAGGGAAATACGTTCTCGCAGCGGTAAGGGGTAAAGTGGAGAGGGAGCATTTTCTCTGAATAAAATTTACAACACATAATGTTAACTCTGGGATTATGGTGTTGCATAATTGGTTATATTCACTTTTATCGCTACTAAATTCAATATTATTACATGAAAAGATATTTATCTCACTATTTGGTTTGAAGGATTTCAGTTACTCGTCTTTAGAGAGAGGAAGTGAGGGAGAGAAACACCAAGGCATGGTGGCCTCTCAGGCGCCCCCTAGTGAGGACACAGCCCACAACCCAGCCATGTGCCTTGACTAGGAATTGAACACCTAACCCTTTGCAAAATGCATTTCCTTCCTGGAAATGGTCATGCTTTCTGTCGCATCAGGCCTTTCACATCTGCTTATTCCCCTGGCTCCGTTATGATCTGCCATTATTCCTACCCGCCCTTTTCCCATCTGAAAGCCTGCTTACCCTCCGCCCCCCATGAACTGACAGTGCTCATGCCTGACTCAGCTCAGATAGAAGTCCCTCTGAAGAGTCACCTTTCATCCTTGTCTTTCCAGTAGCCCGGGATCCACAAATATGTTTTTATTGCTGTATATATAGCGTGCGATGTTAATGATGTAAATACATGTCAATGTATTTCCCTCTTCCTGTATCCGACCACGAATGCCTTTGACTCAGAGATCATATCGTATTTATGTTTACACCTAACATAGAACACACAACCTTGATCAGTAAATTAGTGGTGATCACTACAGGAATTAAATACATCCAAATCTCACTCTCCCGCGAGTGCTG
The DNA here is from genome assembly GCF_022682495.2 of Desmodus rotundus. Classification (NCBI taxonomy): domain Eukaryota; kingdom Metazoa; phylum Chordata; class Mammalia; order Chiroptera; family Phyllostomidae; genus Desmodus; species Desmodus rotundus. The sequence goes on along the minus strand of NW_026527214.1, from coordinate 1,680,761 downwards.
GGACCAAGAGTAAAAATCCTTGAGCCCTCCACCATTTCTCCACACGTTATATAGGTTCCAAGAAATTCAGCCAATGACATTGGGTTGAAAGAGATGTCCCAAACAGTTCGATGAAACTCGCAGTGTTGCAGAAGAGCAGCCATGGCTCCACAGGGGGTATCTAAGGAGATTAATGGTGTGCATAGAAGCTTCTGGTCATTTTGAACATCTACTGGTGGAGCTAAGCTACTCCTCCCTGCCCCTGGCATTTCACACTGCAGTCAGCAGCACAGATGGGGAGTAAATATGCTGAGAATCTTGAGGAGAGTGGCCAAAATACGTTGCCCTTCAGGACACTCTGACACTTGTTGTTTTCTCGTGAAATCTCACCCCTATGCATTTGTCATGTGTGAGAAACAAGCTCTTGATTCTGACCACAAACTCCTGAAGTATCTCCTAGGAGCTGGCGTTAAGTCCTGCACTTCAACTTGGAAACGCGGTGTGCCCAGGAGAACAGCGATCAGCAGGGTGACCAGGAGCGAAAAGACAGCCAAGACTGTAGTGCATTTTCCTGTGTAATCCTCCCTTTGTGGTAAAATATCCCAGGGGCTCCCTTTCTTGATATGCTTCCTTTGTCTTTACAGAGGATTAGAACCATTTGTTTCATACAAGTTCACTATTTACTTGTTTGTTTCTCTGTTTATTTCTTTATTGCATACAAAACTCTAATATGTTGCTACACTATTATTCCTATAAAATTGTTGCTATACTAATACTCCCTGTGATGGAGGCCATCTGTCTCCCCTGGCCACGCGCCCACTGAGTTGCTGATTGGTCAGCTGTCCCTTGTGACGTCACAGTGCATATTCCCTCCTGCCATGGGAACACAGGGTCCCTTGGGGCCGGCCAGCAGGAACTGTTGGGGCAGGCCTTCAGGAGCGGCTGGTCCTGTGGCAGGAAGGCGGAGTATCCTCGCAGGCAGCGCAGCCTTGGGCTATAGGCTCTGAGCAGCAGACAGCAGTGGAGGACAAGGAGATGGAAGAGCCAGGGGTGGAGGAGCAAGAGGTGCTGGAGGAGGAGGTGCAGGAGCCTAGGATTGAGGAGCCAGGGAACAGCGGCGCACAGGTGAGCAGTAGCCTCTCAGGTCCTGCTGTTCCAAGTGAGTCCCCAACTCTCCCTGCCCCCCGCCCCCACCATACACGCCACAGCCAGGTTCCAACTTCTTACCCGCCGACCTGGGGGGTGGCTGACCCTCCAACCACCTTCCCCAGAAGCCACGCCCGCCCTAACCCATGGTCCCCCTCACCCGTGGTTCCCCCTTGGTCCCTGTCAGGATATCCAGTCCATCCCCGCTGCCTGGGACACATCCACGGCGCTGAGGCGACTGCACAAGGAACTGGCGAACATCACGATCGATCCCCCGCCCATGTGCTCTGCAGGGCCAGTGGATGACAACATGTTCCAATGGAAGGGGACCATCATGGGACCCCCGGACAGCCCCTATGAGGGAGGGGTGTTCTGCCTAAACATACAATTCCCTCGAAATTACCCCTTCAGGCCTCTGGCGATTTCCTTCACCACCCCGATCTACCACCCCAATATCAACCGAAAGGGATATATCTGTGTCGATATTCTCAGGTCACAGTGGTCTCCTATAATGACCATATCCAAACTCTTGCTGTCCATCAGCTCCTTGCTATGTGACCCCAACCCCAACCATGCCTTTGTTCCATCCATTGGGAGAATGTACCTAAAGGACAGGAAGGCATATGATACCATGGCGCGAGCTTGGACCAAGAAGTATGCTATGTGAGGGAGGGGCAAATGATCACCCCTCACCTCAATAAAACACCTGGCTGTTGAATGGGCTCTTCTTTGATTGCTTTCTGGGAGGAATCCTTTCCCTTCTCACATCTGCCTATGAGGGTGTGTGGAGGCCTGGTGGGAAGCAGTGTTTGGGGGAAGGGCAAGGTTGGGAGACGGGGTATTTTGAGACAGGCTAGTAGTAATAAATATTTGACTGAAACACTTCTTTCCTGCTTCAGGATGGGAAAGCAAGAACAAGGGGGTGGAGGGATTAGCAGGCGTCCTTTAGCACGCCCAAGGTGGGGGAAACACTGGATGAAGAATAGGAAGATCATTAGGTATCTGGTTCATACTGAGGTACCTGTGTCTTCAGGGTTTTTGCTTGGACCGACATGGAAGGTAAGCCACAGCCTCTTCTTTCAGGCCCACATTTAACTGTAGAAACATTAAGTGGATGAGGAGATGTCACAAAAGAAAACGAAGTCTTTTCTTCCAAGAATTCTCCACCCCCCCACACGACACTGCCCGCCTTTTTGACCCGTCTGCCACCCTCCACAGTCTGGGCTATATTCCCATTCTCAGGTCATGCTTATTGACAATAGAACACTTGTACAGGCTGCCCAAGTGCCCATGAGTAGATGAGTGGATAAAAGAACTGTGGTATGTGCACACAATGGAATAAATAGTACATGGAAATCTGTCCCTTTGTGACAGTGTGGATGGACCTGAAAAACCTTAGGCTCCGTGAAATAAGCCAGTCAGAGGACGACAAATAAATACCATAGGATCTCTGTCATAAGGAGCATCTAATGAACAAACTGAAGTAACAAGGAAAATGGGGAGAGGCTCCTAGAGAGCTGGCAGCCAGCTGTCAGAGGGGGTATGGGGTGCAGGCTAGGTGGGAAACCGGAAGGGAGTAAGAAAAGACCTTCCCAGATAACAGTATGGAGAAGACCAAGGGAAAAGGGGTGGGGCGGTGCAATAGAAGGGCATGAAGGGGGACAGCGGGTGCTGCCAGAAGCAGACTTGAATGGGGTGGTGATCACACAATACAATATGCAAAGGATGAAGTGTAGACTCCCACGCTGCAAACCTGCAAATTTCACTCACCTGTGTCACCCCCCAGTAAGTGCAATTAAAAAATAACAGGACAGGAAAGTTTCCTTTCTTTGTGTAAATCTTTTCTCTATGAAAGAGTGTCCTCAATCCGTTGTCAGTGGAGCACTCCTGCGACTGAGCAGCAGTTTGGGTCCTGCTGCCTGCCTGCTAGGCTAAGTGTTAGAGGCAAAGGTTGGGTGGTGAAGGAAAGGGGTTAGGAACACCAGGAAGACAAACGAGAGAGACGCCAATGAAAACCACAATGAGATATAACCTCACAAGGTGAAAATGGCCATCATTGGATATATCTAATCGCCACAAATGCTGGCAGGGTTTGAAAACAAAGGCAACCATTTTGCCCTGTGGGTGGGAATGCAGAATGGGGAAGTCACGGTGGAAAACATGTTTGCATTTCTTCAGGTAATGGAACTGCCTGTTGGTCCATCAATTCCATTGGTGTATTTATACCCTGAGAATCCACAAAGATGCGCCATGCTACAGGTCAACATTATAAATGAGTAAGAACAATTAAGTAATCAGCGCCAAGGAGTGAGAGGGTCAGAATTCAAAAGGCAAGAGTGGCTAAACTCAACTACCAGGTGTGCAGGGACTTTGAGCATCCACGTGAGAGAGGATTTAGAGCTATGTGAAAGGGGCAGATCCTGATGACCTGACTGACAGGAGAGATTTTCCAAATTCTGCTTTCATAACATTAGGGTGCTGATTCCTTGCAGGATTGCTCATTGGTGTCATGAGAAAGAGGCATCTAACAGCCTTTTCAGGACCTTGGGACCCTACAGGCAGTCTGTGTGGTCCCTTTTTGCACTCTATGTCTGAGTGAGGCCATCTTTTCATCATTTCCTTCTACCAAAACAATATCTTCCAGTAGTTTGTAGAAAGGAGCAGACATACGAATGCCTCTGTCTTCCTTAAGCTGGCAAATAAAGAGATTTGCAGAAATAGAAAAAAACAAAAACAAAAACAAAAACCGAAAAACCCAGGACACTACACTCATTAAACGTAGGTATTATTAATATATGCTGTTTACAATTTAATAAGAATCCATGGACATATAAGTAAATCTCTTTCCATGCATTAAATATATGCAAAGATAGATTGGGATAAACTACTGTGGGGGCTGAAAATGTTTAATGCTTTTCCTTCCTCCTTTTAAGTTCTTCAGGCTGGGCTAATAACCAAATTGATAGAGGTGGGCTGATAGGAGAAAATGCAAGTTCAATAGACGTTCATGGGTAATTCACACTAGCATGACACATCCACGGGAATTCCAAAGACAGTGAGACAACACCGGGTTGCTAGGACATTTTGGACAAAGAAGAAAAGGCAGGGTAACATGGTACTAGATTTTGAGGAATGCGAAAGAGTGATTTACAAGCAGTTGAGGAAGCGCCAAGCACACAGGCCAGGGCCTTAGTTCTGGGTGAATCCGCAACAATGGGACGCAGCAGGTACTCGGCTATGTGGACATGCCTTAAGCGGTCTACTCTTCACACTTAGTTCCATTAGGCTGAGGACATTCAGCAGTTTCTCTGTCTGAGTCTCTAGGGCAGGAAAGGGAGGAAGACCCACGGTTCCGAGAGTGGTTTGTTTCTTGATAAATAGCTTACGATTCCTTTCCCAAAAAGCACTTTCAGGACGGCAGAATTTTCCCTTCACTACAGCTGCTGGAAAGAGAAGGTCCGGACAGAGGCGTCTGAGCAAACATGGTGAGCTTGGTTGGGAGGCATGTTATCAAGGGTGCACAGCGGGGAGCATTCCTTTGGTGTCCCTTTCCTTCCTGCACAGCACTTCAGGCAGACACCACCGGGTGGTCAGAGGTGAACTTTACTTACAAATTTCGGCCTCATAGCTTCAGCCAAGTGGTTTGCAGTGCACATATTTTGGCTAAGACGATCACTAGCTTCCAGTTCCATCCCTGGATTCACGGTAGTGCAGCTGGTTTGCAGGCGTTCCCTTTCCAGGTGCCTTCTGCCAGGACCTCATAGTCTAATCTGTGATGTTCGGTGGTTTCTGTTCTACTACGAGCGAGTCACGTGTGTGGAGGATTTGACTTCCTTACGAATTGCAAATGAACAGATGCAACAACTGATCCACGGGAGGTAAAGTAAATGGTAAAAACACGTGTTACTTTGACAAGGCAGATGTAGAAATAGAACTGAGTCTCACATGTGCATTTGTGTCTGAGAGCTGGGAGTAGAGACCTGGGATGTGCAGAAAAGTTTATGTGGAAAAACCAACTGATTTAAACCCTCATTTTAAAAATTAATTAATTTATTTTATTCAGTTACAATTGTCTGGATTATCTCCTGTTCGCTCCCCCACCCCGGGCAAGTCCCACCTCACTACTCCCCTCTAACCTCCCCTTTAAATTTATCCTTGTGTCCTATATAGTAGCTCCTATAGAGCACTGTCCCCCCTATGGCGTCCCAATGCCCTGTGGCTACTGTTACAATGTTCTTAATTTCAATATCTCTGGTTATATTTTGTTTGCTTTTTCTTTTCTTGATTATGTTCCAGTTCAACGTGAGATCCTCTGCACCCCAATGTTCATAGCAACACAATTTACAATAACCAAGTACTGGAAGTAACTTAAGTGCCCATCAGTTAATGAGAGGATCCAAAAAGTATGGTACTTTTAGACAATGGAATTTTACGCAGCGGAGAGAAAGGAGGAGCTAATACCCTGTGCAATGGCATGGGTGAAAGTTGTGGGCACTATGCTAAGTGAAATAAGGCAGGTGTTGAGGGAGAAATACTATTTAGCGCCCCTCGCCTGCACCGCTTTTTCTTTTCTTTTCTTTTTTTTTTTTTTTTTTTTTTTGCGAATTTTATAGGATTAATGCTGACAGCAAAGGGTAACCAATCTCCTGAGTGGAATTAAAGGCTCAATGAAGAGTCAAAGAGTCTGGCTACATGAATTATATGTTGAAGGGTAATGTGTCTAATTATATTTTCCAAATGATCTTAAGTAATCCATGCATTTTGAAAGGATATCTACCATTTGAAATGGACACTAAAGACTGCAAAATAGGCACGTGTGGAATCCAATGAGTTCTATAACCTAACAAAAATGTAGAAACAGGGATGATACACGAAACAGAACGAGGGTTGTCGCAAGGGAAGCGGCTGGGTGAATGGAAGAAGAAGGTGAAGGGATTACTGGAAGGACAGCTGTTCAGGATCCTTGGACACGGATCACAATGGGGGGGTGGCCAGAGGGAAGAGGAGCGGCAGCTGGGTGCAGGAGAGCAAAGGGGGAAGAGGGGTGAACAACTGTATTAGCAGAAACAACCCCCAAAATGTACATTAAAAACTAGTCCCTTCAAAACAACTTGGCCAATAATTGGCAGTGTTCCCTTCCCTCCTCACTAAACCCACCACAGAACTCTACCCACAGGAAGAACACATTGTGTCCTGGTTCCCGTTCCTGTGTCATGCTCTGAAATATTCCGAGAAGGTATTTCCGGGACATTGTCCGCACAGTTCCTGGATCTCCACTGAGAATTTGGCTTATTCAGGTAACTGGGCCACAGTCACTGGCAAAATGGGTCAGTTCACTGAGTTCCTTGTGGAGGCCAGGTAATGGAATCAAAGTACCTTGGAAGAAAGTGTAGCACTTCTGCTCTGAGTGAATGAGATTCCGATGTAAATACACATCATCCATGGCGATGAGAGAGGCAATTGTGAGAAGCAACTATGACTGCTGGGAACTATGCTGTGACTCCAAGGGGAGATACAGTGTTAACACTCCATTTATCAAAATTTCAGTGTACTTGATGGTTTCATGAATGGTAATAATATTGCAAAAGAAAGGATAGATCAGGTCCTAGGAGTCTTATCCATTGACTGAGAGTATAATTCAAATCGTATCTACCAGGTAACCCACTTTAGAATCTAAGCACATGCTTTCTATGAGAGAACTAAGGGAATGATATATACAAACGTACATAATTCTTTCTATACGTCTACACATGCATTCTTTCAGAAAGAAATTAACATTATTTTGAAAAAGAATTGTATGTATCATGTGCATAGAAAACATGGAGAAAAACATTTTTTACACTCACCTCCTGACTGGAAATATTTCTCATCGAATGGAAATGTGTGTTTTTCAAGGGAGGGAACAGGAGGAAATGAGGAAACAACACTGGAAAAAAGTTTGTTCCTCTGCAGCCATATTTAATGTTTCCATTCGTTATTATATATGAAATAATAGAGAATGCTTGAATATCACTTGCAAACTGAGAACTGACTTTCTTTTAACTTTCAAACTGAAAGACATTCGGTGAAATATAAACTTACCATGAGGAGAAATATCTGGGGATAGGAGAAGAAATATATTTGTATGCAGTTTTCCTTTCTCACACGTGACAAAACAGACAGACGTGACATTTGTTCCGTCCTGGGATTCAGCGAAAGGCAAATGACCATTAGGTCTGATTCTATATTTCACCAATTGCGTGGATATCCAAGACATTATCGTCACAATATTGATTCCAGTATGGCAGTGGTAAATGTTACGTGTGTCATCCCGAGCTGTGCTGAGTCAGTCCATGTTAGATTTACTCCGAGGAAACGTCATTGCTAGAAAATGTACATTTTCCCTTTCCACAGACAAGTGCTTGACAAGAAACAGTCTGGCTAGTACCACAGCAGCAAGTGAATGACTGGGTCTTTCGTCCTGAGCAGCTATGAAGTCGAACCTATTGTTCACTTGATGTACACAGCATCACAGTACCTCTTCAATAGGCATATTTCATGTGGGAACATGGAGATAAGGCCTCAATCGAAGGATTTTGTAAAAATAAAACACTTGTTAAACGCCTGAGCCCTTGTTTTGGGTATGATAATTGAATGTCATCTCTGTTCTTGATTTTGTCAGAAAAGGACAGGCTACCCTTTACATTCTTGATATCTTTTCAGGATTAGGAAGTAAGCCTCCAATTCTGCTCTTCTCATCACTGTGCTTGCACCTGGTATGACCATTCTTGTCTTCAACCATTGTTTTCCTTCTTGGAAACAGTCTCTGGAGGCTACTCTCATTGTCACTTCCGTCTTAGAGCAGACAGGAGACTAGGCAGGGAATGTCTTAAAATGGGATAGTACAGGGAACCGAATGAAGGCTCCTGTCTTCCATATTACGAAACCACTTAGCTAGGGTGACTTAACACACAGAAACCTATGGAAGATTCAATAGAATAATAAACTTCTCCTTTATTACTCCCTCCAGTCATATTAACAATATTACACACCACATTTTTTTAACCGTTTGGGGTTTGTTAGAGACAGAAACATCAATCTGAGAGTGAAGCATCAATCATTGCCTCTCATTCACAGCCCACGTGGGGACCGAACCTGCATCCAGGGCACGTGCCCTATGGCAATCAAACCAGCACCTTCTGACTGTGTAGGGTGACACAAAACCGATGTAGCCACACCTGGGAGGGCTAAATATCCCTTACCTCTACGCTATGGTGAAGAAAAGTAGGGCTTTGGAGGCACCCGGGACTGCCTTCATCACAGTCTCGTGATGCAGCTTTGAATAATTTTGTATCTCTTTGAGCCTCAAGTTTCTGATTGGCAAAATAAAATAAATTATACTTCGTCCAAGAAATGGTTTTGAAGTCTCAGTGAGAAAATGTTATTTGGAAACAGTAACTATCCACCCAATAATTCTAGGCTTTATGGAAATAGTAATAAATATTTCCTCCCTCAACAAATTGCAGTACCATTGGAAAGACACTAGAGTCACCTCTGGCGAAGACACAGGCATACGTAGATGCCCTTTCCCTCCTCACACAGCCAAAACAAGGAGAGCAATGAATTTAAAAACAAAAACCAGCCAGAAACTGGCAGAAAATGGAACTGGATGAGAGTCCAACAACCAAGGAGTTACAGAATAACATTCACACAGACCAGTAGGAGGGGTAGAAGCGGCAAGTAGGGGTGGAGAGGACTCGCAGCAGGAAGGTGGCTGGAGAACTGGGACGGGAGAGGCGGCCCTGGCAGACAGGTGGCTGGTGGACCAGGCAAGGCAGCAGCTCCAGAGCGAGGGGTAGCATATTTGCTAGCAGATCAATGGAGATGAACAACGGTGGAGCGAAATGGACGACGCAAGCCAGGGCTCCAGCGCAGCTAAATAAAACCTCAAACCTCTGCTGGGAAACACCTGAGGGGTTTGCAGCAGCACAGAACACTCTCAGCCTCACAGGAGAGTTCCTTGGAGAGACACACAGAGTCCCAGAACGTATACAAAACCACTCCCCTGAGAATCAGCTTCACATGGGACTGTTTTGATTGTGGGTAGTAGGGGAAGTGACTGAAAGCCAGCAGAGAGCTAGGCAAGCAGCATCGTTCCCTGTCACACCCCTCCCCAAAATACGGCTCACAGCACGGCCAGGTGGGCTGCCCTAATGAAACCCTAAGGCTCTGCCCATTACCACATAAGAGGCACTCTGAAACAAACAACCAAAAACACATGGCCCAAATGAAAGAAGAGATCAAAGCTCCGACAAAAATGCAGCTAAGTGATGAAGGGTTAGCCAACCTACCAGAGGCACAGTTCCAAATGCTGGTCGTTGTGATGCTCAGCAATTGGCTGAGTATGGTCACAACATAGAGGAACAAGTGCAGCCTAGGAAAAGTGAAATAGAGGAACATGTTCAGGGAACCAACACGGACGGGAAGGAAAGCGGGACTGAGACGAACAGTTTGGAGCAGAAGGAAGAAAAACACATTCAACCAGAACAGAATGAAGAAACAACGATTCAAATCATTGAGGAGAGTCTTAGGAACCTCCAGGGTAATTCTAAGTGGTCCAACATCCAAATCATAGTGGTGGCAGGAGGACAAGAGGAAGAACAAGAAATGGAGACATTCTTTGAAAAGTGAATGAAGGACAACTTCCCCTATCTGGCACAAGAAACAGCCTTCCAGGAAGTCCAGGAAGCCCAGAGAGTCCCAAGGCAGTTGGACCCAAAGAGGAACAACCAAGGCACAGCACAATTACATTGCCCGAGATTAAAGATAAGGAGAGAATCTGAGAAGCTGCAAGAGATAAGGAGACAGTTACCTACAAAGGAATTCCCAAAAGATTGTCAGCTGATTTCTCAACAGAAACATTGGAGGCAAGAAAGGGCTGGGAAGAAGTATCCCAAGTGATGAAATGCAAGGAACTCCATCCAAGATTGTTCTATCCAGCAAAGCTGTCTTTTCGAACGCTCGGGCAGATAAAGTGCTGCCCAGACAAGTTCAATTTAAAGGAGTTCATCATCTCCAAGCCCTTATTATATGAAAAGATACAGAAAGTTGCCTAAGGAAAAAGAAGGTAAAAAAAAAAAAATGCGAATAAAATGGCAGCAAAGTCACATCTATCAACAACCTAACCTTAAAAGCAAAAATAAAAACACACTACGCAGACAATTCCAACAGGAACTGAATGGCAGAAATGGAGGTAATATGGAGGGTTATTAGCGGGAGGGGGTGGACCGACAACGGGGGAAAAGGTACAGGGAATAAGAAACATTAATGATAGGAGCAAAATAGACCGGAGGAGGTAAGGGTGGTATAGGAAGAGGAATGGGAATGACATTATTGATACAGGAAAACAAAGGCAGCGATGACACAATATCCCTGGTTATTTTTCTTCTATGACTGTGTTCTGTCTTCCTCACTGGTTTCCACTCTTTCTATTCCTAACTCTAGGCTCTCATCAAAGTCAGGTTTTTCTTTTGTTTTAACTTCAAAACTTAATTTTTATTTTTTAGCCATAAAACACGATTTTCATAAAACCCTTCTACTAGGTTAAATTTTTAATAGATATTGATTTAATTTTATGTTTATTCAGTTATAATTGACTGCATTTCCTCCCCATCCCTGCACCTCACCCTAGCCAGTCCCACCTCCCCCAGACACCTCAAAACTCCCCTTTGATTTTCTCCTTGTGCATTTTAGAGTAGTAGATCCTGTAGACCACTCTCCCCTCTATCCCCTCCCTCTTCCCCTCTGACTATTGTACCATTGTTCTTAAAGTCCTATGTGTCTGTTTCTATTTTGTTTCCTTTTTTCCTCAGTTGATTATGTTGTCCTTAAAGGTGAGATCATTTGGTATTTCTCCCTCACAGCCTGGCGCATTTCACTTAACCTAATGCTGTCCAGTTCCATCCATACCATTGCAAAGTGTATCAGCTCCTTCTTTCTCTCTTCGGTGCAGATTTCCATTGTGTAAATGTACCATAGTTTTTGGATCCACTCATTAGCTAATGGGCACCTAGGTAGCCTCCAGCACTGGGCTATTGTAAATCGTGGTGCTATGGACATTGGGGTGCACAGGTTCTCTGGCATTGGTGTTTCAGTGTTCTAAGGGTACAATCCCAGCAGTGGAATTTCTGGGTCAAACGGCTTTTCCATTTTTAGTTTGCAGAGGAAATTCCATACAGTTCTCCACAGTGGCCGCACCAGTCTGCATTCGCACCAACAATGTCCTGGTTGTCCCTTTTCTCCTCATCCTCTCCGACATCCGTGTCTTCCTTTGTTTATGTTGGCCACTCCGGCTGTTGTGAGATGGAACCTCATTGTGGTTTAATTTTATAAACGAAGAACACAGTAGAAGGAATCAAAAGCAGGATCGGGGGAGCTGAGGACCGCCTCAACAAATTCACTTTTCTCTATACTTTCTTTCGAGTATTTATCGTTATTGTTCCTTTATTCGTGCAAGGGGTTTTCTATTACTCATCCATGCAGACTAGGATTATTGGGATTGTATTATGCGGTGGAGATTGCTGCTAAAATGCCTTGGAGAAAGACGACAAAGGTAAATTAGGCAGGGTCTCAGGCCTCAGAAAATGTGCAGCCCAGTGTAGCTCCGATGTTTAACGCCTCCTGCGGTCTTCTATTGCATACTATAACGTGTTCATTGGATGTTTCTTAAAGTCATTGGACAATAAGAAGCAGAGTCGTCTTCTATTTAAAAAACTAGTGGCAATCCCGTGTCACGCAAATGAATCAGAGCAATTATTATTGTCCCAAGTTCAAGGATCATAAATTCGAAGTCCATCTGCCTTTTCTCCCACTGCCATCTTTACACGTATTACAAGATTTTGATCCATCTTCCCCAAAGTGTCTTTATCCTTCATCTCTTCCCTTGCCATTCTACTGCTAAAACTGCAGTTCCAAAGTAGTAGGAACATGTCAGCGATGGTCTCTACGTGACCCATCTGTCCTTGATTAAAGAATTTTGTATGAGAGACACTGGGGTAGGGTTGAGGGATGGGGAGACATGCAGAAAATTGTAAGTGAATTTTTTTTTTCAGAGAGACCCTGAAATAAAACCCAACAGCCAGAAGCAAGAGGGAGTTGCGGGGAGATAATGAGGGTGGGGAAGGGGGCAGGGGTATCAGGAACATGTATACGGAGATGTGGACAGAGCCAAAAGTGATGGGAAGATGGAGGATCGAACATGGGCATGGGTCTGGAGGGAGGCAGTGGGGACTCACCGGAGTTAGAGGTGGTTTTGTGGGAGGTAGTATGGTCAAAGAGAAATGAAAAGTCTTTGCATTGAATAATGTTTTCCTATATGAATATTTGAAAAAATCCTCTGTTCTTATCTGTACCTGAAGCCTAACATTTAACTTGTTAATGTGCATGTCCCTGTTCATATTTTGTTTCCTTTTTTCCTCAGTTGATGATGTTGTACTTAAAGGTGAGATCATTTGGTATCTCTCCGTCACAGCCTGGCACATTTCACTTAGCATGATGGTGTCCATTTCCATCCATAGCATTGCATGGTTGTCTCTAAAAGACTCCCACCACATCATCCCTATGAGGAGCCTTGGGAACTATGTCGTCTAACAACCTACTTTCACAGATAACAGGTCTTGGAAGTTAATTGATTGGTGTGTGCTCTGTTACTATGAGCACGATTGTCTCAGTTACATCTAACTGCTTTGTATGTCCATAGAGTCCTTGCAGTTTGGCTTCCTTTGCAAACTATTTAAGATGTGTGAGTATGTACGCTCATGTATGCTTGTGTATTCCTTTGGTTTGGGGTTTGCATTTCAATGAAAATTAATTGCTGATTCTTACCTGATGAATTCATTGGTTCTGAATCAGGTTTATGCTTTAGACCACACTTACCATTTTGTTCATCCTAAGATCTTTTCTCTGAATTAAACCTCGTAGTATAAGACAGACTTCTCGAACTTCTCCTTAGTACCCCCAGCCTATTACTGTGGTTTGGAAAGTGTTTCACTTACTGAAACAGGACCCTGGATTGTAAGAAGCGTTGCTAGTATAGTCAGCGTTTTCTCAAGGCTTGGAAAGTGAAATGTTATGCTTCTGTAGATTATAAAGTTGAAATGTATATTTCCTAGGCTTTGGCCCTTTACACATTCCTTCTATGAATATTCAAGAGTCTCTCAATGTATCTACAAGTTGACGTAACAAGGAAGTGCTTACCCTTCAACGACCTCCCACGTTTGAAGCACTCTAGGAAGCAAGTCATTAGGTCTTATGTATTTATATACATGAAGAATATTCAAATGATCTTTGACTAGGGCTTCCCAGAGAGTACCAACCCAGTATGTGTTATATATCACATTATAAGGAGCTGGCACCAATACTTATAAATTGTAGAAGAAATACAACGGTCCTATATAAATTTTGTCTTTTTCATGTGACTGTCTTGACGTGATAACTTTGCATGTTTTTTGACATATATTTTTCCCCTCTGTCATGAATGAGTATTGTGCATACGCTGTATTTCTTCCCTGAAAAAAAGCGCTCTACTGTTCATTTTTTCTGGAGCATGAACTGCTATCTAGGGATATTTCTCTGGCCTTCTCTGAATTCTTTTTTCCCCGTAGTAACGCATACGATAGGATCAGGAAATGTCAAAAGGAAGAACAATGCCATTTTCCACCAATGTTTATGGAAAGATGTGAAAACTGTGAGCAGGGTTAATGACGGTCTTTCTTACTGAATGGAAAAAATCTAGAGTAATGATTTTAAAAATATTGGTCTTTAATATTTATGGGCTGTTGTTTAATTCATCAAAAATATTTCACACTTTACTTTTGGAGTCCCTGATTCTCCCATTTCCATTAAGTACGTGAAGTTTCTCTACACAAAACCACCTACACCTGGAAAAATACCCTACTTCATTTGGTTTCAAAGGGTCCCATGAAAAATGTAGGTTAATGTCAAGACTACTTCACCATACAGGAAGCCTACTGTGTCTACATATATTTGCTTCTCATCGTTAATGGAAGGAGTGAATTAATTTTTTCTTCCCTAGAGTGTACAATTTATTTTGTCCAATGATTTATTAATCCTAGAAGTTGGTTCTATGGGGTTGACACCTATGGTTCATGATTCCTTATGGATATGTTACAGCTTGACCTTAGAGCGGGGAGCAGCTTTACCACTTGTCATTATTTTTTTACTCACTTTGTGGTATGAGAGACAGTTTTTATCCTTTCTGATATTTACCAAAGTCCATATTTTCAAGTTTCCGATAATCAATACATCTATTGTCATTACAGAGAACATGCTTGGGACTGTTATTGTTGCAAAATGCACTTTGAATTGGGTATTCTCTGCTTAGAGTAGTCTTCATTTTCTCCGGTTTTTAGAGGTAACCGCATGCCCTTTTACAATTTCATGAAGCAGAAGTAATTAAGGCCAAACTGACGGAATTTTAAATATGTCCAATTCATCTAGCAGGAAAGAACCACCAAAGGTAGTCGAAGCTATGTCTTCCATTTTAAGTAATGACGTGAGTGTGTCTAAAAAAATACAAGAAGGGGGGAGTTGTTAAAAGTCAGAAAATAGTTGTAAACATCCTTCATTACATCCCAAGTACAGAGGAAACCAGCAGTTCCAGAAAGGAAGAAAAATATCTACAGACTAGTTTTATGGAAGGGCATTTGAACTAAACCAAGAAAGGACTGCAGGGTGGAGACAAGGTGACGCGCTTACCCTTACAGAGCAAAATACTGTCACGCAAAGGGAAAAGTTAAGCTAGTATGCAGAAGCTAGATGCGTGATACTATTCTGGATTTAACGTAGCATGCGAAGGCCATGGTTCACATCATTTTTCCAAGTGTGAAAGCGACACAGACAGACTCTTACCTCACAGACACTAAATGCTTTCCCCTGACACGGTTTGTTCACTGGTGTCTTAACCTTCCTGGGACATCTGAAGGTTTCCTTGTCATATTCAGCCACGGATCTCGCAGTAGAATGTGCGCCACACATCGCAAGGCTCCTAAACTCTCTCAGGCTCTGTACCTGTGCTGCATTTTAATGCGATCTCGTGCTACATTCTGCATCACTAAACCTGCCACACCAACCAAGTTGTATTCTCTTTCGCCGTGCCTTAGCATGACTGCCTTCTAAATATGAACTTGGAGTGAACATGACTTCACCTTGACATCATGCTTTCTTTCCTTCAAATAATTTCAGTGCTTACCCAGTTTCAATTAACGGCATAACATCTGTTGAGGTCGTATTCTTCATCAAGGACATTTTTTAAGTCGGTGAAACATATGTTTTACATATATTGTGTTATGCACACACATTTCCCTACTCTGGCTTGACAGTAGATTGGGAGAGGAAGAATTAAAGGATATAAGAACTAATTCTAACAAGGGAAATCATTGTTACTTGCCCCTTCAATATTCACCATCACCACTTCCCTTCTTTATTGCTGTCAGAAGGCATGTTTTTCGTGGAGAAAGCACTTTAAAAGTCTTCAGCACCGAGTTGCATTTTATCTATCCCAATCAGGGCCAAGTGTTTCTCCCTTTCATGGTCTGCATTATAGATGTGAGGGGCCATGTGATCCCGGTCTGCAACTCAGGGCACAGAACCCAGTCTGCCAGGGTCACCTTTGGAAAAACTGTTTCTTTATCCGTTAAAAAGGAAAGCCAAGGTGCCACCACTTTCTTGACTCCCATTCGACAGCATGGAATGCTGATGCTGTATGTGGGTTAGAACAGCCATCTTGAGACCTGTAGGGAAGCCAAGGGACCACAACCAGTACAGTTAAGCCACGTGAGAAGTGTCAACAGCAGCTTTGTAGTTGCTTCCCCTTATTGTCGGCCAAAAAGGAAAACTATGCCACCTACTGAAGCATTAATTGTCTGCATCAGTTTGCTTATTACTCCCACAAAAGGGATTGAAAATGGAGCCATGCAGCATGTTTTGTAAACAAAACACTTTAGTTAGGTTTCGTCTCAAGAAGAAGCAAAGCATAAATCTCATGGATTAAAGCAAACACATATCTCTCACTTCTGAGTCTTCAGTTTAAGTATGATTTTTGTCGAGTCTCCTCATCTTGTCTTGGCTTGAATTTTGGTGGAAGGTAGAACTTTGGATTGAATGAGGTGTTTCCTCTGAGGGAAGGCAAGAATGAATGTGTATCCATTCAATAGAACATTTCTTGTGTAGGCAGCTGTCCCAAGTTAATGAGGAGTGACCGTAATTAGCGTTTCTTGGACGTTTACACATCACGTCCTCCTCTTGCCAATCATTGAGAACGTCACATAGCCAAGGTCAACATCATAGCAGGGAAATACGTTCTCGCAGCGGTAAGGGGTAAAGTGGAGAGGGAGCATTTTCTCTGAATAAAATTTACAACACATAATGTTAACTCTGGGATTATGGTGTTGCATAATTGGTTATATTCACTTTTATCGCTACTAAATTCAATATTATTACATGAAAAGATATTTATCTCACTATTTGGTTTGAAGGATTTCAGTTACTCGTCTTTAGAGAGAGGAAGTGAGGGAGAGAAACACCAAGGCATGGTGGCCTCTCAGGCGCCCCCTAGTGAGGACACAGCCCACAACCCAGCCATGTGCCTTGACTAGGAATTGAACACCTAACCCTTTGCAAAATGCATTTCCTTCCTGGAAATGGTCATGCTTTCTGTCGCATCAGGCCTTTCACATCTGCTTATTCCCCTGGCTCCGTTATGATCTGCCATTATTCCTACCCGCCCTTTTCCCATCTGAAAGCCTGCTTACCCTCCGCCCCCCATGAACTGACAGTGCTCATGCCTGACTCAGCTCAGATAGAAGTCCCTCTGAAGAGTCACCTTTCATCCTTGTCTTTCCAGTAGCCCGGGATCCACAAATATGTTTTTATTGCTGTATATATAGCGTGCGATGTTAATGATGTAAATACATGTCAATGTATTTCCCTCTTCCTGTATCCGACCACGAATGCCTTTGACTCAGAGATCATATCGTATTTATGTTTACACCTAACATAGAACACACAACCTTGATCAGTAAATTAGTGGTGATCACTACAGGAATTAAATACATCCAAATCTCACTCTCCCGCGAGTGCTGGGACCAAGAGTAAAAGTCCTTGAGCCCTCCACCATTTCTCCACACGTTATATAGGTTCCAAGAAATTCAGCCAATGACATTGGGTTGAAAGAGATGTCCCAAACAGTTCGATGAAACTCGCAGTGTTGCAGAAGAGCAGCCATGGCTCCACAGGGGGTATCTAAGGAGATTAATGGTGTGCATAGAAGCTTCTGGTCATTTTGAACATCTACTGGTGGAGCTAAGCTACTCTTCCCTGCCCCTGGCATTTCACACTGCAGTCAGCAGCACAGATGGGGAGTAAATATGCTGAGAATCTTGAGGAGAGTGGCCAAAATACGTTGCCCTTCAGGACACTCTGACACTTGTTGTTTTCTCGTGAAATCTCACCCCTATGCATTTGTCATGTGTGAGAAACAAGCTCTTGATTCTGACCACAAACTCCTGAAGTATCTCCTAGGAGCTGGCGTTAAGTCCTGCACTTCAACTTGGAAACGCGGTGTGCCCAGGAGAACAGCGATCAGCAGGGTGACCAGGAGCGAAAAGACAGCCAAGACTGTAGTGCATTTTCCTGTGTAATCCTCCCTTTGTGGTAAAATATCCCAGGGGCTCCCTTTCTTGATATGCTTCCTTTGTCTTTACAGAGGATTAGAACCATTTGTTTCATACAAGTTCACTATTTACTTGTTTGTTTCTCTGTTTATTTCTTTATTGCATACAAAACTCTAATATGTTGCTACACTATTATTCCTATAAAATTGTTGCTATACTAATACTCCCTGTGATGGAGGCCATCTGTCTCCCCTGGCCACGCGCCCACTGAGTTGCTGATTGGTCAGCTGTCCCTTGTGACGTCACAGTGCATATTCCCTCCTGCCATGGGAACACAGGGTCCCTTGGGGCCGGCCAGCAGGAACTGTTGGGGCAGGCCTTCAGGAGCGGCTGGTCCTGTGGCAGGAAGGCGGAGTATCCCCGCAGGCAGCGCAGCCTTGGGCTATAGGCTCTGAGCAGCAGACAGCAGTGGAGGACAAGGAGATGGAAGAGCCAGGGGTGGAGGAGCAAGAGGTGCTGGAGGAGGAGGTGCAGGAGCCTAGGATTGAGGAGCCAGGGAACAGCGGCGCACAGGTGAGCAGTAGCCTCTCAGGTCCTGCTGTTCCAAGTGAGTCCCCAACTCTCCCTGCCCCCCGCCCCCACCATACACGCCACAGCCAGGTTCCAACTTCTTACCCGCCGACCTGGGGGGTGGCTGACCCTCCAACCACCTTCCCCAGAAGCCACGCCCGCCCTAACCCATGGTCCCCCTCACCCGTGGTTCCCCCTTGGTCCCTGTCAGGATATCCAGTCCATCCCCGCTGCCTGGGACACATCCACGGCGCTGAGGCGACTGCACAAGGAACTGGCGAACATCACGATCGATCCCCCGCCCATGTGCTCTGCAGGGCCAGTGGATGACAACATGTTCCAATGGAAGGGGACCATCATGGGACCCCCGGACAGCCCCTATGAGGGAGGGGTGTTCTGCCTAAACATACAATTCCCTCGAAATTACCCCTTCAGGCCTCTGGCGATTTCCTTCACCACCCCGATCTACCACCCCAATATCAACCGAAAGGGATATATCTGTGTCGATATTCTCAGGTCACAGTGGTCTCCTATAATGACCATATCCAAACTCTTGCTGTCCATCAGCTCCTTGCTATGTGACCCCAACCCCAACCATGCCTTTGTTCCATCCATTGGGAGAATGTACCTAAAGGACAGGAAGGCATATGATACCATGGCGCGAGCTTGGACCAAGAAGTATGCTATGTGAGGGAGGGGCAAATGATCACCCCTCACCTCAATAAAACACCTGGCTGTTGAATGGGCTCTTCTTTGATTGCTTTCTGGGAGGAATCCTTTCCCTTCTCACATCTGCCTATGAGGGTGTGTGGAGGCCTGGTGGGAAGCAGTGTTTGGGGGAAGGGCAAGGTTGGGAGACGGGGTATTTTGAGAGAGGCTAGTAGTAATAAATATTTGACTGAAACACTTCTTTCCTGCTTCAGGATGGGAAAGCAAGAACAAGGGGGTGGAGGGATTAGCAGGCGTCCTTTAGCACGCCCAAGGTGGGGGAAACACTGGATGAAGAATAGGAAGATCATTAGGTATCTGGTTCATACTGAGGTACCTGTGTCTTCAGGGTTTTTGCTTGGACCGACATGGAAGGTAAGCCACAGCCTCTTCTTTCAGGCCCACATTTAACTGTAGAAACATTAAGTGGATGAGGAGATGTCACAAAAGAAAACGAAGTCTTTTCTTCCAAGAATTCTCCACCCCCCCACACGACACTGCCCGCCTTTTTGACCCGTCTGCCACCCTCCACAGTCTGGGCTATATTCCCATTCTCAGGTCATGCTTATTGACAATAGAACACTTGTACAGGCTGCCCAAGTGCCCATGAGTAGATGAGTGGATAAAAGAACTGTGGTATGTGCACACAATGGAATAAATAGTACATGGAAATCTGTCCCTTTGTGACAGTGTGGATGGACCTGAAAAACCTTAGGCTCCGTGAAATAAGCCAGTCAGAGGACGACAAATAAATACCATAGGATCTCTGTCATAAGGAGCATCTAATGAACAAACTGAAGTAACAAGGAAAATGGGGAGAGGCTCCTAGAGAGCTGGCAGCCAGCTGTCAGAGGGGGTATGGGGTGCAGGCTAGGTGGGAAACCGGAAGGGAGTAAGAAAAGACCTTCCCAGATAACAGTATGGAAAAGACCAAGGGAAAAGGGGTGGGGCGGTGCAATAGAAGGGCATGAAGGGGGACAGCGGGTGCTGCCAGAAGCAGACTTGAATGGGGTGGTGATCACACAATACAATATGCAAAGGATGAAGTGTAGACTCCCACGCTGCAAACCTGCAAATTTCACTCACCTGTGTCACCCCCCAGTAAGTGCAATTAAAAAATAACAGGACAGGAAAGTTTCCTTTCTTTGTGTAAATCTTTTCTCTATGAAAGAGTGTCCTCAATCCGTTGTCAGTGGAGCACTCCTGCGACTGAGCAGCAGTTTGGGTCCTGCTGCCTGCCTGCTAGGCTAAGTGTTAGAGGCAAAGGTTGGGTGGTGAAGGAAAGGGGTTAGGAACACCAGGAAGACAGACGAGAGAGACGCCAATGAAAACCACAATGAGATATAACCTCACAAGGTGAAAATGGCCATCATTGGATATATCTAATCGCCACAAATGCTGGCAGGGTTTGAAAACAAAGGCAACCATTTTGCCCTGTGGGTGGGAATGCAGAATGGGGAAGTCACGGTGGAAAACATGTTTGCATTTCTTCAGGTAATGGAACTGCCTGTTGGTCCATCAATTCCATTGGTGTATTTATACCCTGAGAATCCACAAAGATGCGCCATGCTACAGGTCAACATTATAAATGAGTAAGAACAATTAAGTAATCAGCGCCAAGGAGTGAGAGGGTCAGAATTCAAAAGGCAAGAGTGGCTAAACTCAAATACCAGGTGTGCAGGGACTTTGAGCATCCACGTGAGAGAGGATTTAGAGCTATGTGAAAGGGGCAGATCCTGATGACCTGACTGACAGGAGAGATTTTCCAAATTCTGCTTTCATAACATTAGGGTGCTGATTCCTTGCAGGATTGCTCATTGGTGTCATGAGAAAGAGGCATCTAACAGCCTTTTCAGGACCTTGGGACCCTACAGGCAGTCTGTGTGGTCCCTTTTTGCACTCTATGTCTGAGTGAGGCCATCTTTTCATCATTTCCTTCTACCAAAACAATATCTTCCAGTAGTTTGTAGAAAGGAGCAGACATACGAATGCCTCTGTCTTCCTTAAGCTGGCAAATAAAGAGATTTGCAGAAATAGAAAAAAACAAAAACAAAAACAAAAACCGAGAAACCCAGGACACTACACTCATTAAACGTAGGTATTATTAATATATGCTGTTTACAATTTAATAAGAATCCATGGACATATAAGTAAATCTCTTTCCATGCATTAAATATATGCAAAGATAGATTGGGATAAACTACTGTGGGGGCTGAAAATGTTTAATGCTTTTCCTTCCTCCTTTTAAGTTCTTCAGGCTGGGCTAATAACCAAATTGATAGAGGTGGGCTGATAGGAGAAAATGCAAGTTCAATAGACGTTCATGGGTAATTCACACTAGCATGACACATCCACGGGAATTCCAAAGACAGTGAGACAACACCGGGTTGCTAGGACATTTTGGACAAAGAAGAAAAGGCAGGGTAACATGGTACTAGATTTTGAGGAATGCGAAAGAGTGATTTACAAGCAGTTGAGGAAGCGCCAAGCACACAGGCCAGGGCCTTAGTTCTGGGTGAATCCGCAACAATGGGACGCAGCAGGTACTCGGCTATGTGGACATGCCTTAAGCGGTCTACTCTTCACACTTAGTTCCATTAGGCTGAGGACATTCAGCAGTTTCTCTGTCTGAGTCTCTAGGGCAGGAAAGGGAGGAAGACCCACGGTTCCGAGAGTGGTTTGTTTCTTGATAAATAGCTTACGATTCCTTTCCCAAAAAGCACTTTCAGGACGGCAGAATTTTCCCTTCACTACAGCTGCTGGAAAGAGAAGGTCCGGACAGAGGCGTCTGAGCAAACATGGTGAGCTTGGTTGGGAGGCATGTTATCAAGGGTGCACAGCGGGGAGCATTCCTTTGGTGTCCCTTTCCTTCCTGCACAGCACTTCAGGCAGACACCACCGGGTGGTCAGAGGTGAACTTTACTTACAAATTTCGGCCTCATAGCTTCAGCCAAGTGGTTTGCAGTGCACATATTTTGGCTAAGACGATCACTAGCTTCCAGTTCCATCCCTGGATTCACGGTAGTGCAGCTGGTTTGCAGGCGTTCCCTTTCCAGGTGCCTTCTGCCAGGACCTCATAGTCTAATCTGTGATGTTCGGTGGTTTCTGTTCTACTACGAGCGAGTCACGTGTGTGGAGGATTTGACTTCCTTACGAATTGCAAATGAACAGATGCAACAACTGATCCACGGGAGGTAAAGTAAATGGTAAAAACACGTGTTACTTTGACAAGGCAGATGTAGAAATAGAACTGAGTCTCACATGTGCATTTGTGTCTGAGAGCTGGGAGTAGAGACCTGGGATGTGCAGAAAAGTTTATGTGGAAAAACCAACTGATTTAAACCCTCATTTTAAAAATTAATTAATTTATTTTATTCAGTTACAATTGTCTGGATTATCTCCTGTTCGCTCCCCCACCCCGGGCAAGTCCCACCTCACTACTCCCCTCTAACCTCCCCTTTAAATTTATCCTTGTGTCCTATATAGTAGCTCCTATAGAGCACTGTCCCCCCTATGGCGTCCCAATGCCCTGTGGCTACTGTTACAATGTTCTTAATTTCAATATCTCTGGTTATATTTTGTTTGCTTTTTCTTTTCTTGATTATGTTCCAGTTCAACGTGAGATCCTCTGCACCCCAATGTTCATAGCAACACAATTTACAATAACCAAGTACTGGAAGTAACTTAAGTGCCCATCAGTTAATGAGAGGATCCAAAAAGTATGGTACTTTTAGACAATGGAATTTTACGCAGCGGAGAGAAAGGAGGAGCTAATACCCTGTGCAATGGCATGGGTGAAAGTTGTGGGCACTATGCTAAGTGAAATAAGGCAGGTGTTGAGGGAGAAATACTATTTAGCGCCCCTCGCCTGCACCGCTTTTTCTTTTCTTTTCTTTTCTTTTTTTTTTTTTTTTTTTGCGAATTTTATAGGATTAATGCTGACAGCAAAGGGTAACCAATCTCCTGAGTGGAATTAAAGGCTCAATGAAGAGTCAAAGAGTCTGGCTACATGAATTATATGTTAAGGGTAATGTGTCTAATTATATTTTCCAAATGATCTTAAGTAATCCATGCATTTTGAAAGGATATCTACCATTTGAAATGGACACTAAAGACTGCAAAATAGGCACGTGTGGAATCCAATGAGTTCTATAACCTAACAAAAATGTAGAAACAGGGATGATACACGAAACAGAACGAGGGTTGTCGCAAGGGAAGCGGCTGGGTGAATGGAAGAAGAAGGTGAAGGGATTACTGGAAGGACAGCTGTTCAGGATCCTTGGACACGGATCACAATGGGGGGGTGGCCAGAGGGAAGAGGAGCGGCAGCTGGGTGCAGGAGAGCAAAGGGGGAAGAGGTGTGAACAACTGTATTAGCAGAAACAACCCCCAAAATGTACATTAAAAACTAGTCCCTTCAAAACAACTTGGCCAATAATTGGCAGTGTTCCCTTCCCTCCTCACTAAACCCACCACAGAACTCTACCCACAGGAAGAACACATTGTGTCCTGGCTCCGGTTCCTGTGTCATGCTCTGAAATATTCCGAGAAGGTATTTCCGGGACATTGTCCGCACAGTTCCTGGATCTCCACTGAGAATTTGGCTTATTCAGGTAACTGGGCCACAGTCACTGGCAAAATGGGTCAGTTCACTGAGTTCCTTGTGGAGGCCAGGTAATGGAATCAAAGTACCTTGGAAGAAAGTGTAGCACTTCTGCTCTGAGTGAATGAGATTCCGATGTAAATACACATCATCCATGGCGATGAGAGAGGCAATTGTGAGAAGCAAGTATGACTGCTGGGAACTATGCTGTGACTCCAAGGGGAGAAACAGTGTTAACACTCCATTTATCAAAATTTCAGTGTACTTGATGGTTTCATGAATGGTAATAATATTGCAAAAGAAAGGATAGATCAGGTCCTTGGAGTCTTATCCATTGACTGAGAGTATAATTCAAATCGTATCTACCAGGGAACCCACTTTAGAATCTAAGCACATGCTTTCTATGAGAGAACTGAGGGAATGATATATACAAACGTACATAATTCTTTCTATACGTCTACACATGCATTCTTTCAGAAAGAAATTAACATTATTTTGAAAAAGAATTGTATGTATCATGTGCATAGAAAACATGGAGAAAAACATTTTTTACACTCACCTCCTGACTGGAAATATTTCTCATCGAATGGAAATGTGTGTTTTTCAAGGGAGGGAACAGGAGGAAATGAGGAAACAACACTGGAAAAAAGTTTGTTCCTCTGCAGCCATATTTAATGTTTCCATTCGTTATTATATATGAAATAATAGAGAATGCTTGAATATCACTTGCAAACTGAGAACTGACTTTCTTTTAACTTTCAAACTGAAAGACATTCGGTGAAATATAAACTTACCATGAGGAGAAATATCTGGGGATAGGAGAAGAAATATATTTGTATGCAGTTTTCCTTTCTCACACGTGGCAAAACAGACAGACGTGACATTTGTTCCGTCCTGGGATTCAGCGAAAGGCAAATGCCCATTAGGTCTGATTCTATATTTCACCAATTGCGTGGATATCCAAGACATTATCGTCACAATATTGATTCCAGTATGGCAGTGGTAAATGTTACGTGTGTCATCCCGAGCTGTGCTGAGTCAGTCCATGTTAGATTTACTCCGAGGAAACGTCATTGCTAGAAAATGTACATTTTCCCTTTCCACAGACAAGTGCTTGACAAGAAACAGTCTGGCTAGTACGACAGCAGCAAGTGAATGACTGGGTCTTTCGTCCTGAGCAGCTATGAAGACGATCCTATTGTTCACTTGATGTACACAGCATCACAGTACCTCTTCAATAGGCATATTTCATGTGGGAACATGGAGATAAGGCCTCAATCGAAGGATTTTGTAAAAATAAAACACTTGTTAAACGCCTGAGCCCTTGTTTTGGGTATGATAATTGAATGTCATCTCTGTTCTTGATTTTGTCAGAAAAGGACAGGCTACCCTTTACATTCTTGACATCTTTTCAGGATTAGGAAGTAAGCCTCCAATTCTGCTCTTCTCATCACTGTGCTTGCACCTGGTATGACCATTCTTGTCTTCAACCATTGTTTTCCTTCTTGGAAACAGTCTCTGGAGGCTACTCTCATTGTCACTTCCGTCTTAGAGCAGACCGGAGACTAGGCAGGGAATGCCTTAAAATGGGATAGTACAGGGAACCGAATGAAGGCTTCTGTCTTCCATATTACGAAACCACTTAGCTAGGGTGACTTAACACACAGAATCCTAAGGAAGATTCAATAGAATAATAAACTTCTCCTTTATTACTCCCTCCAGTCATATTAACAATATTACACATCACATTTTTTTAACCGTTTGGGGTTTGTTAGAGACAGAAACATCAATCTGAGAGTGAAGCATCAATCATTGCCTCTCATTCACAGCCCACGTGGGGACCGAACCTGCATCCAGGGCACGTGCCCTATGGCAATCAAACCAGCACCTTCTGACTGTGTAGGGGGACACAAAACCGATGTAGCCACACCTGGGAGGGCTAAATATCCCTTACCTCTACGCTATGGTGAAGAAAAGTAGGGCTTTGGAGGCACCCGGGACTGCCTTCATCACAGTCTCGTGATGCAGCTTTGAATAATTTTGTATCTCTTTGAGCCTCAAGTTTCTGATTGGCAAAATAAAATAAATTATACTTCGTCCAAGAAATGGTTTTGAAGTCTCAGTGAGAAAATGTTATTTGGAAACAGTAACTATCCACCCAATAATTCTAGGCTTTATGGAAATAGTAATAAATATTTCCTCCCTCAACAAATTGCAGTACCATTGGAAAGACACTAGAGTCACCTCTGGCGAAGACACAGGCATACGTAGATGCCCTTTCCCTCCTCACACAGCCAAAACAAGGAGAGCAATGAATTTAAAAACAAAAACCAGCCAGAAACTGGCAGAAAATGGAACTGGATGAGAGTCCAACAACCAAGGAGTTACAGACTAAACATTCACACAGACCAGTAGGAGGGGTAGAAGCGGCAAGTAGGGGTGGAGAGGACTCGCAGCAGGAAGGTGGCTGGAGAACTGGGACGGGAGAGGCGGCCCTGGCAGACAGGTGGCTGGTGGACCAGGCAAGGCAGCAGCTCCAGAGCGAGGGGTAGCATATTTGCTAGCAGATCAATGGAGATGAACAACGGTGGAGCGAAATGGACGACGCAAGCCAGGGCTCCAGCGCAGCTAAATAAATCCGCAAACCTCTGCTGGGAAACACCTGAGGGGTTTGCAGCAGCACAGAACACTCTCAGCCTCACAGGAGAGTTCCTTGGAGAGACACACAGAGTCCGAGAACGTATACAAAACCACTCTCCTGAGAATCAGCTTCACATGGGACTGTTTTGATTGTGGGTAGTAGGGGAAGTGACTGAAAGCCAGCAGAGAGCTAGGCAAGCAGCATCGTTCCCTGTCACACCCCTCCCCAAAATACGGCTCACAGCACGGCCAGGTGGGCTGCCCTAATGAAACCCTAAGGCTCTGCCCATTACCACATAAGAGGCACTCTGAAACAAACAACCAAAAACACATGGCCCAAATGAAAGAAGAGATCAAAGCTCCGACAAAAATGCAGCTAAGTGATGAAGGGTTAGCCAACCCATCAGAGGCACAGTTCCAAATGCTGGTCGTTGTGATGCTCAGCAATTGGCTGAGTATGGTCACAACATAGAGGAACAAGTGCAGCCTAGGAAAAGTGAAATAGAGGAACATGTTCAGGGAACCAACACGGACGGGAAGGAAAGCGGGACTGAGACGAACAGTTTGGAGCAGAAGGAAGAAAAACACATTCAACCAGAACAGAATGAAGAAACAACGATTCAAATCATTGAGGAGAGTCTTAGGAACCTCCAGGGTAATTCTAAGTGGTCCAACATCCAAATCATAGTGGTGGCAGGAGTACAAGAGGAAGAACAAGAAATGGAGACATTCTTTGAAAAGTGAATGAAGGACAACTTCCCCTATCTGGCACAAGAAACAGCCTTCCAGGAAGTCCAGGAAGCCCAGAGAGTCCCAAGGCAGTTGGACCCAAAGAGGAACAACCAAGGCACAGCACAATTACATTGCCCGAGATTAAAGATAAGGAGAGAATCTGAGAAGCTGCAAGAGATAAGGAGACAGTTACCTACAAAGGAATTCCCAAAAGATTGTCAGCTGATTTCTCAACAGAAACATTGGAGGCAAGAAAGGGCTGGGAAGAAGTATCCCAAGTGATGAAATGCAAGGAACTCCATCCAAGATTGTTCTATCCAGCAAAGCTGTCTTTTCGAACGCTCGGGCAGATAAAGTGCTGCCCAGACAAGTTCAATTTAAAGGAGTTCATCATCTCCAAGCCCTTATTATATGAAAAGATACAGAAAGTTGCCTAAGGAAAAAGAAGGTAAAAAAAAAAAATGCGAATAAAATGGCAGCAAAGTCACATCTATCAACAACCTAACCTTAAAAGCAAAAATAAAAACACACTACGCAGACAATTCCAACAGGAACTGAATGGCAGAAATGGAGGTAATATGGAGGGTTATTAGCGGGAGGGGGTGGACCGACAACGGGGGAAAAGGTACAGGGAATAAGAAACATTAATGATAGGAGCAAAATAGACCGGAGGAGGTAAGGGTGGTATAGGAAGAGGAATGGGAATGACATTATTGATACAGGAAAACAAAGGCAGCGATGACACAATACCCCTGGTTATTTTTCTTCTATGACTGTGTTCTGTCTTCCTCACTGGTTTCCACTCTTTCTATTCCTAACTCTAGGCTCTCATCAAAGTCAGGTTTTTCTTTTGTTTTAACTTCAAAACTTAATTTTTATTTTTTAGCCATAAAACACGATTTTCATAAAACCCTTCTACTAGGTTAAATTTTTAATAGATATTGATTTAATTTTATGTTTATTCAGTTATAATTGACTGCATTTCCTCCCCATCCCTGCACCTCACCCTAGCCAGTCCCACCTCCCCCAGACACCTCAAAACTCCCCTTTGATTTTCTCCTTGTGCATTTTAGAGTAGTAGATCCTGTAGACCACTCCCCCTCTAGCCCCTCCCTCTTCCCCTCTGACTATTGTACCATTGTTCTTAAAGTCCTATGTGTCTGTTTCTATTTTGTTTCCTTTTTTCCTCAGTTGATTATGTTGTCCTTAAAGGTGAGATCATTTGGTATTTCTCCCTCACAGCCTGGCGCATTTCACTTAACCTAATGCTGTCCAGTTCCATCCATACCATTGCAAAGTGTATCAGCTCCTTCTTTCTCTCTTCGGTGCAGATTTCCATTGTGTAAATGTACCATAGTTTTTGGATCCACTCATTAGCTAATGGGCACCTAGGTAGCCTCCAGCACTGGGCTATTGTAAATCGTGGTGCTATGGACATTGGGGTGCACAGGTTCTCTGGCATTGGTGTTTCAGTGTTCTAAGGGTACAATCCCAGCAGTGGAATTTCTGGGTCAAACGGCTTTTCCATTTTTAGTTTGCAGAGGAAATTCCATACAGTTCTCCACAGTGGCCGCACCAGTCTGCATTCGCACCAACAATGTCCTGGTTGTCCCTTTTCTCCTCATCCTCTCCGACATCCGTGTCTTGCTTTGTTTATGTTGGCCACTCCGGCTGTTGTGAGATGGAACCTCATTGTGGTTTAATTTTATAAACGAAGAACACAGTAGAAGGAATCAAAAGCAGGATCGGGGGAGCTGAGGACCGCCTCAACAAATTCACTTTTCTCTATACTTTCTTTCGAGTATTTATCGTTATTGTTCCTTTATTCGTGCAAGGGGTTTTCTATTACTCATCCATGCAGACTAGGATTATTGGGATTGTATTATGCGGTGGAGATTGCTGCTAAAATGCCTTGGAGAAAGACGACAAAGGTAAATTAGGCAGGGTCTCAGGCCTCAGAAAATGTGCAGCCCAGTGTAGCTCCGATGTTTAACGCCTCCTGCGGTCTTCTATTGCATACTATAACGTGTTCATTGGATGGTTCTTAAAGTCATTGGACAATAAGAAGCAGAGTCGTCTTCTATTTAAAAAACTAGTGGCAATCCCGTGTCACGCAATTGAATCAGCGCAATTATTATTGTCCCAAGTTCAAGGATCATAAATTCGAAGTCCATCTGCCTTTTCTCCCACTGCCATCTTTACACGTATTACAAGATTTTGATCCATCTTCCCCAAAGTGTCTTTATCCTTCATCTCTTCCCTTGCCATTCTACTGCTAAAACTGCAGTTCCAAAGTAGTAGGAACATGTCAGCGATGGTCTCTACGTGACCCATCTGTCCTTGATTAAAGAATTTTGTATGAGAGACACTGGGGTAGGGTTGAGGGATGGGGAGACATGCAGAAAATTGTAAGTGAATTTTTTTTTTTCAGAGAGACCCTGAAATAAAACCCAACAGCCAGAAGCAAGAGGGAGTTGCGGGGAGATAATGAGGGTGGGGAAGGGGGCAGGGGTATCAGGAACATGTATACGGAGATGTGGACAGAGCCAAAAGTGATGGGAAGATGGAGGATCGAACATGGGGATGGGTCTGGAGGGAGGCAGTGGGGACTCACCGGAGTTAGAGGTGGTTTTGTGGGAGGTAGTATGGTCAAAGAGAAATGAAAAGTCTTTGCATTGAATAATGTTTTCCTATATGAATATTTGAAAAAATCCTCTGTTCTTATCTGTACCTGAAGCCTAACATTTAACTTGTTAATGTGCATGTCCCTGTTCATATTTTGTTTCCTTTTTTCCTCAGTTGATGATGTTGTACTTAAAGGTGAGATCATTTGGTATTTCTCCGTCACAGCCTGGCACATTTCACTTAGCATGATGGTGTCCACTTCCATCCATAGCATTGCATGGTTGTCTCTAAAAGACTCCCACCACATCATCCCTATGAGGAGCCTTGGGAACTATGTCGTCTAACAACCTACTTTCACAGATAACAGGTCTTGGAAGTTAATTGATTGGTGTGTGCTCTGTTACTATGAGCACGATTGTCTCAGTTACATCTAACTGCTTTGTATGTCCATAGAGTCCTTGCAGTTTGGCTTCCTTTGCAAACTATTTAAGATGTGTGAGTATGTACGCTCATGTATGCTTGTGTATTCCTTTGGTTTGGGGTTTGCATTTCAATGAAAATTAATTGCTGATTCTTACCTGATGAATTCATTGGTTCTGAATCAGGTTTATGCTTCAGACCACACTTACCATTTTGTTCATCCTAAGATCTTTTCTCTGAATTAAACCTCGTAGTATAAGACAGACTTCTCGAACTTCTCCTTAGTACCCCCAGTCTATTACTGTGGTTTGGAAAGTGTTTCACTTACTGAAACAGGACCCAGGATTGTAAGAAGCGTTGCTAGTATAGTCAGCGTTTTCTCAAGGCTTGGAAAGTGAAATGTTATGCTTCTGTAGATTATAAAGTTGAAATGTATATTTCCTAGGCTTTGGCCCTTTACACATTCCTTCTATGAATATTCAAGAGTCTCTCCATGTATCTACAAGTTGATGTAACAAGGAAGTGCTTACCCTTCAACGACCTCCCACATTTGAAGCACTCTAGGAAGCAAGTCATTAGGTCTTATGTATTTATATACATGAAGAATATTCAAATGATCTTTGGCTAGGGCTTCCCAGAGAGTACCAACCCAGTATGTGTTATATATCACATTATAAGGAGCTGGCACCAATACTTATAAATTGTAGAAGAAATACAACGGTCCTATATAAATTTTGTCTTTTTCATGTGACTGTCTTGACGTGATAACTTTGCATGTTTTTTGACATATATTTTTCGTCTCTGTCATGAATGAGTATTGTGCATACGCTGTATTTCTTCCCTGAAAAAAAGCGCTCTACTGTTCATTTTTTCTGGAGCATGAACTGCTATCTAGGGATATTTCTCTGGCCTTCTCTGAATTCTTTTTTCCCTGTAGTAACGCATACGATAGGATCAGGAAATGTCAAAAGGAAGAACAATGCCATTTTCCACCAATGTTTATGGAAAGATGTGAAAACTGTGAGCAGGGTTAATGACGGTCTTTCTTAATGAATGGAAAAAATCTAGAGTAATGATTTTAAAAATATTGGTCTTTAATATTTATGGGCTGTTGTTTAATTCATCAAAAATATTTCACACTTTACTTTTGGAGTCCCTGATTCTCCCATTTCCATTAAGTACGTGAAGTTTCTCTACACAAAACCACCTACACCTGGAAAAATACCCTACTTCATTTGGTTTCAAAGGGTCCCATGAAAAATGTAGGTTAATGTCAAGACTACTTCACCATACAGGATGCCTACTGTGTCTACATATATTTGCTTCTCATCGTTAATGGAAGGAGTGAATTAATTTTTTCTTCCCTAGAGTGTACAATTTATTTTGTCCAATGATTTATTAATCCTAGAAGTTGGTTCTATGGGGTTGACACCTATGTTTCATGATTCCTTATGGATATGTTACAGCTTGACCTTAGAGCGGAGAGCAGCTTTACCACTTGTCATTATTTTTTTACTCACTTTGTGGTATGAGAGACAGTTTTTATCCTTTCTGATATTTACCAAAGTCCATATTTTCAAGTTTCCGATAATCAATACATCTATTGTCATTACAGAGAACATGCTTGGGACTGTTATTGTTGCAAAATGCACTTTGAATTGGGTCTTCTCTGCTTAGAGTACTCTTCATTTTCTCCGGTTTTTAGAGGTAACCGCATGCCCTTTTACAATTTCATGAAGCAGAAGTAATTAAGGCCAAACTGACGGAATTTTAAATATGTCCAATTCATCTAGCAGGAAAGAACCACCAAAGGTAGTCGAAGCTATGTCTTCCATTTTAAGTAATGACGTGAGTGTGTCTAAAAAAATACAAGAAGGGGGGAGTTGTTAAAAGTCAGAAGATAGTTGTAAACATCCTTCATTACATCCCAAGTACAGAGGAAACCAGCAGTTCCAGAAAGGAAGAAAAATATCTACAGACTAGTTTTATGGAAGGGCATTTGAACTAAACCAAGAAAGGACTGCAGGGTGGAGACAAGGTGACGCGCTTACCCTTACAGAGCAAAATACTGTCACGCAAAGGAAAAAGTTATGCTAGTATGCAGAAGCTAGATGCGTGATACTATTCTGGATTTAACGCAGCATGCGAAGGCCATGGTTCACATCATTTTTCCAAGTGTGAAAGCGACACAGACAGACTCTTACCTCACAGACACTAAATACTTTCCCCTGACACGGTTTGTTCACTGGTGTCTTAACCTTCCTGGGACATCTGAAGGTTTCCTTGTCATATTCAGCCACGGATCTCGCAGTAGAATGTGCGCCACACATCGCAAGGCTCCTAAACTCTCTCAGGCTCTGTACCTGTGCTGCATTTTAATGCGATCTCGTGCTACATTCTGCATCACTAAATCTGCCACACCAACCAAGTTGTATTCTCTTTCGCCGTGCCTTAGCATGACTGCCTTCTAAATATGAACTTGGAGTGAACATGACTTCACCTTGACATCATGCTTTCTTTCCTTCAAATAATTTCAGTGCTTACCCAGTTTCAATTAACGGCATAACATCTGTTAAGTTCGTATTCTTCATCAAGGACATTTTTTAAGTCGGTGAAACATATGTTTTACATATATTGTGTTATGCACACATATTTCCCTACTCTGGCTTGACAGTAGATTGGGAGAGGAAGAATTAAAGGATATAAGAACTAATTCTAACAAGGGAAATCATTGTTACTTGCCCCTTCAATATTCACCATCACCACTTCCCTTCTTTATTGCTGTCAGAAGGCATGTTTTTCGTGGGGAAAGCACTTTAAAAGTCTTCAGCACCGAGTTGCATTTTATCTATCCCAATCAGGGCCAAGTGTTTCTCCCTTTCATGGTCTGCATTATAGATGTGAGGGGCCATGTGATCCCGGTCTGCAACTCAGGGTACAGAACGCAGTCTGCCAGGGTCACCTTTGGAAAAACTGTTTCTTTATCCGTTAAAAAGGAAAGCCAAGGTGCCACCACTTTCTTGACTCCCATTCGACAGCATGGAATGCTGATGCTGTATGTGGGTTAGAACAGCCATCTTGAGACCTGTAGGGAAGCCAAGGGACCACAACCAGTACAGTTAAGCCACGTGAGAAGTGTCAACAGCAGCTTTGTAGTTGCTTCCCCTTATTGTCGGCCAAAAAGGAAAACTATGCCACCTACTGAAGCATTAATTGTCTGCATCAGTTTGCTTATTACTCCCACAAAAGGGATTGAAAATGGAGCCATGCAGCATGTTTTGTAAACAAAACACTTTAGTTAGGTTTCGTCTCAAGAAGAAGCAAAGCATAAATCTCATGGATTAAAGCAAACACATATCTCTCACTTCTGAGTCTTCAGTTTAAGTATGATTTTTGTCGAGTCTCCTCATCTTGTCTTGGCTTGAATTTTGGTGGAAGGTAGAACTTTGGATTGAATGAGGTGTTTCCTCTGAGGGAAGGCAAGAATGAATGTGTATCCATTCAATAGAACATTTCTTGTGTAGGCAGCTGTCCCAAGTTAATGAGGAGTGACCGTAATTAGCGTTTCTTGGACGTTTACACATCACGTCCTCCTCTTGCCAATCATTGAGAACGTCACATAGCCAAGGTCAACATCATAGCAGGGAAATACGTTCTCGCAGCGGTAAGGGGTAAAGTGGAGAGGGAGCATTTTCTCTGAATAAAATTTACAACACATAATGTTAACTCTGGGATTATGGTGTTGCATAATTGGTTATATTCACTTTTATCGCTACTAAATTCAATATTATTACATGAAAAGATATTTATCTCACTATTTGGTTTGAAGGATTTCAGTTACTCGTCTTTAGAGAGAGGAAGTGAGGGAGAGAAACACCAAGGCATGGTGGCCTCTCAGGCGCCCCCTAGTGAGGACACAGCCCACAACCCAGCCATGTGCCTTGACTAGGAATTGAACACCTAACCCTTTGCAAAATGCATTTCCTTCCTGGAAATGGTCATGCTTTCTGTCGCATCAGGCCTTTCACATCTGCTTATTCCCCTGGCTCCGTTATGATCTGCCATTATTCCTACCCGCCCTTTTCCCATCTGAAAGCCTGCTTACCCTCCGCCCCCCATGAACTGACAGTGCTCATGCCTGACTCAGCTCAGATAGAAGTCCCTCTGAAGAGTCACCTTTCATCCTTGTCTTTCCAGTAGCCCGGGATCCACAAATATGTTTTTATTGCTGTATATATAGCGTGCGATGTTAATGATGTAAATACATGTCAATGTATTTCCCTCTTCCTGTATCAGACCACGAATGCCTTTGACTCAGAGATCATATCGTATTTATGTTTACACCTAACATAGAACACACAACCTTGATCAGTAAATTAGTGGTGATCACTACAGGAATTAAATGCATCCAAATCTCACTCTCCCGCGAGTGCTGGGACCAAGAGTAAAAATCCTTGAGCCCTCCACCATTTCTCCACACGTTATATAGGTTCCAAGAAATTCAGCCAATGACATTGGGTTGAAAGAGATGTCCCAAACAGTTCAATGAAACTCGCAGTGTTGCAGAAGAGCAGCCATGGCTCCACAGGGGGTATCTAAGGAGATTAATGGTGTGCATAGAAGCTTCTGGTCATTTTGAACATCTACTGGTGGAGCTAAGCTACTCTTCCCTGCCCCTGGCATTTCACACTGCAGTCAGCAGCACAGATGGGGAGTAAATATGCTGAGAATCT
This sequence comes from Desmodus rotundus, assembly GCF_022682495.2. Classification (NCBI taxonomy): domain Eukaryota; kingdom Metazoa; phylum Chordata; class Mammalia; order Chiroptera; family Phyllostomidae; genus Desmodus; species Desmodus rotundus. The sequence continues at coordinate 1,645,935 of NW_026527214.1, read as the reverse complement.
TGAGGAGAGTGGCCAAAATACGTTGCCCTTCAGGACACTCTGACACTTGTTGTTTTCTCGTGAAATCTCACCCCTATGCATTTGTCATGTGTGAGAAACAAGCTCTTGATTCTGACCACAAACTCCTGAAGTATCTCCTAGGAGCTGGCGTTAAGTCCTGCACTCAACTTGGAAACGCGGTGTGCCCAGGAGAACACCGATCAGCAGGGTGACCAGGAGCGAAAAGACAGCCAAGACTGTAGTGCATTTTCCTGTGTAATCCTCCCTTTGTGGTAAAATATCCCAGGGGCTCCCTTTCTTGATATGCTTCCTTTGTCTTTACAGAGGATTAGAACCATTTGTTTCATACAAGTTCACTATTTACTTGTTTGTTTCTCTGTTTATTTCTTTATTGCATACAAAACTCTAATATGTTGCTACACTATTATTCCTATAAAATTGTTGCTATACTAATACTCCCTGTGATGGAGGCCATCTGTCTCCCCTGGCCACGCGCCCACTGAGTTGCTGATTGGTCAGCTGTCCCTTGTGACGTCACAGTGCATATTCCCTCCTGCCATGGGAACACAGGGTCCCTTGGGGCCGGCCAGCAGGAACTGTTGGGGCAGGCCTTCAGGAGCGGCTGGTCCTGTGGCAGGAAGGCGGAGTATCCCCGCAGGCAGCGCAGCCTTGGGCTATAGGCTCTGAGCAGCAGACAGCAGTGGAGGACAAGGAGATGGAAGAGCCAGGGGTGGAGGAGCAAGAGGTGCAGGAGGAAGAGGTGCAGGAGCCTAGGATTGAGGAGCCAGTGAACAGCGGCGCACAGGTGAGCAGTAGCCTCTCAGGTCCTGCTGTTCCAAGTGAGTCCCCAACTCTCCCTGCCCCCCGCCCCCACCATACACGCCACAGCCAGGTTCCAACTTCTTACCTGCCGACCTGGGGGGTGGCTGACCCTGCAACCATCTTCCCCAGAAGCCACGCCCGCCCTAACCCATGGTCCCCCTCACCCGTGGTTCCCCCTTGGTCCCTGTCAGGATATCCAGTCCATCCCCGCTGTCTGGGACACATCCACGGCGCTGAGGCGACTGCACAAGGAACTGGCGAACATCACGATCGATCCCCCGCCCATGTGCTCTGCAGGGCCAGTGGATGACAACATGTTCCAATGGAAGGGGACCATCATGGGACCCCCGGACAGCCCCTATGAGGGAGGGGTGTTCTGCCTAAACATACAATTCCCTCGAAATTACCCCTTCAAGCCTCCGGCGATTTCCTTCACCACCCCGATCTACCACCCCAATATCAACCGAAAGGGATATATCTGTGTCGATATTCTCAGGTCCCAGTGGTCTCCTATAATGACCATATCCAAACTCTTGCTGTCCATCAGCTCCTTGCTATGTGACCCCAACCCCAACCATGCCTTTGTTCCATCCATTGGGAGAATGTACTTAAAGGACAGGAAGGCATATGATACCATGGCGCGAGCTTGGACCAAGAAGTATGCTATGTGAGGGAGGGGCAAATGATCACCCCTCACCTCAATAAAACACCTGGCTGTTGAATGGGCTCTTCTTTGATTGCTTTCTGGGAGGAATCCTTTCCCTTCTCACATCTGCCTATGAGGGTGTGTGGAGGCCTGGTGGGAAGCAGTGTTTGGGGGAAGGGCAAGGTTGGGAGACGGGGTATTTTGAGAGAGGCTAGTAGTAATAAATATTTGACTGAAACACTTCTTTCCTGCTTCAGGATGGGAAAGCAAGAACAAGGGGGTGGTGGGATTAGCAGGCGTCCTTTAGCACGCCCAAGGTGGGGGAAACACTGGATGAAGAATAGGAAGATCATTAGGTATCTGGTTCATACTGAGGTACCTGTGTCTTCAGGGTTTTTGCTTGGACCGACATGGAAGGTAAGCCACAGCCTCTTCTTTCAGGCCCACATTTAACTGTAGAAACATTAAGTGGACGAGGAGATGTCACAAAAGAAAACGAAGTCTTTTCTTCCAAGAATTCTCCACCCCCCCACACGACACTGCCCGCCTTTTTGACCCGTCTGCCACCCTCCACAGTCTGGGCTATATTCCCATTCTCAGGTCATGCTTATTGACAATAGAACACTTGTACAGGCTGCCCAAGTGCCCATGAGTAGATGAGTGGATAAAAGAACTGTGGTATGTGCACACAATGGAATAAATAGTAAATGGAAATCTGTCCCTTTGTGACAGTGTGGATGGACCTGAAAAACCTTAGGCTCCGTGAAATAAGCCAGTCAGAGGACGGCAAATAAATACCATAGGATCTCTGTCATAAGGAGCATCTAATGAACAAACTGAAGTAACAAGGAAAATGGGGAGAGGCTCCTAGAGAGCTGGCAGCCAGCTGTCAGAGGGGGTATGGGGTGCAGGCTAGGTGGGAAACCGAAAGGGAGTAAGAAAAGACCTTCCCAGATAACAGTATGGAGAAGACCAAGGGAAAAGGGGTGGGGCGGTGCAATAGAAGGGCATGAAGGGGGACAGCGGGTGCTGCCAGAAGCAGACTTGAATGGGGTGGTGATCACACAATACAATATGCAAAGGATGAAGTGTAGACTCCCACGCTGCAAACCTGCAAATTTCACTCACCTGTGTCACCCCCCAGTAAGTGCAATTAAAAAATAACAGGATAGGAAAGTTTCCTTTCTTTGTGTAAATCTTTGCTCTATGAAAGAGTGTCCTCAATCCGTTGTCAGTGGAGCACTCCTGCGACTGAGCAGCAGTTTGGGTCCTGCTGCCTGCCTGCTAGGCTAAGTGTTAGAGGCAAAGGTTGGGTGGTGAAGGAAAGGGGTTAGGAACACCAGGAAGACAGACGAGAGAGACGCCAATGAAAACCACAATGAGATATAACCTCACAAGGTGAAAATGGCCATCATTGGATATATCTAATCGCCACAAATGCTGGCAGGGTTTGAAAACAAAGGCAACCATTTTGCCCTGTGGGTGGGAATGCAGAATGGGGAAGTCACGGTGGAAAACATGTTTGCATTTCTTCAGGTAATGGAACTGCCTGTTGGTCCATCAATTCCATTGGTGTATTTATACCCTGAGAATCCACAAAGATGCGCCATGCTACAGGTCAACATTATAAATGAGTAAGAACAATTAAGTAATCAGCGCCAAGGAGTGAGAGGGTCAGAATTCAAAAGGCAAGAGTGGCTAAACTCAACTACCAGGTGTGCAGGGACTTTGAGCATCCACGTGAGAGAGGATTTAGAGCTATGTGAAAGGGGCAGATCCTGATGACCTGACTGACAGGAGAGATTTTCCAAATTCTGCTTTCATAACATTAGGGTGCTGATTCCTTGCAGGATTGCTCATTGGTGTCATGAGAAAGAGGCATCTAACAGCCTTTTCAGGACCTTGGGACCCTACAGGCAGTCTGTGTGGTCCCTTTTTGCACTCTATGTCTGAGTGAGGCCATCTTTTCATCATTTCCTTCTACCAAAACAATATCTTCCAGTAATTTGTAGAAAAGAGCAGACATACGAATGCCTCTGTCTTCCTTAAGCTGGCAAATAAAGAGATTTGCAGAAATAGAAAAAAACAAAAACAAAAACAAAAACCGAGAAACCCAGGACACTACACTCATTAAACGTAGGTATTATTAATATATGCTGTTTACAATTTAATAAGAATCCATGGACATATAAGTAAATCTCTTTCCATGCATTAAATATATGCAAAGATAGATTGGGATAAACTACTGTGGGGGCTGAAAATGTTTAATGCTTTTCCTTCCTCCTTTTAAGTTCTTCAGGCTGGGCTAATAACCAAATTGATAGAGGTGGGCTGATAGGAGAAAATGCAAGTTCAATAGACGTTCATGGGTAATTCACACTAGCATGACACATCCACGGGAATTCCAAAGACAGTGAGACAACACCGGGTTGCTAGGACATTTTGGACAAAGAAGAAAAGGCAGGGTAACATGGTACTAGATTTTGAGGAATGCGAAAGAGTGATTTACAAGCAGTTGAGGAAGCGCCAAGCACACAGGCCAGGGCCTTAGTTCTGGGTGAATCCGCAACAATGGGACGCAGCAGGTACTCGGCTATGTGGACATGCCTTAAGCGGTCTACTCTTCACACTTAGTTCCATTAGCCTGAGGACATTCAGCAGTTTCTCTGTCTGAGTCTCTAGGGCAGGAAAGGGAGGAAGACCCACGGTTCCGAGAGTGGTTTGTTTCTTGATAAATAGCTTACGATTCCTTTCCCAAAAAGCACTTTCAGGACGGCAGAATTTTCCCTTCACTACAGCTGCTGGAAAGAGAAGGTCCGGACAGAGGCGTCTGAGCAAACATGGTGAGCTTGGTTGGGAGGCATGTTATCAAGGGTGCACAGCGGGGAGCATTCCTTTGGTGTCCCTTTCCTTCCTGCACAGCACTTCAGGCAGACACCACCGGGTGGTCAGAGGTGAACTTTACTTACAAATTTCGGCCTCATAGCTTCAGCCAAGTGGTTTGCAGTGCACATATTTTGGCTAAGACGATCACTAGCTTCCAGTTCCATCCCTGGATTCACGGTAGTGCAGCTGGTTTGCAGGCGTTCCCTTTCCAGGTGCCTTCTGCCAGGACCTCATAGTCTAATCTGTGATGTTCGGTGGTTTCTGTTCTACTACGAGCGAGTCACGTGTGTGGAGGATTTGACTTCCTTACGAATTGCAAATGAACAGATGCAACAACTGATCCACGGGAGGTAAAGTAAATGGTAAAAACACGTGTTACTTTGACAAGGCAGATGTAGAAATAGAACTGAGTCTCACATGTGCATTTGTGTCTGAGAGCTGGGAGTAGAGACCTGGGATGTGCAGAAAAGTTTATGTGGAAAAACCAACTGATTTAAACCCTCATTTTAAAAATTAATTAATTTATTTTATTCAGTTACAATTGTCTGGATTATCTCCTGTTCGCTCCCCCACCCCGGGCAAGTCCCACCTCACTACTCCCCTCTAACCTCCCCTTTAAATTTATCCTTGTGTCCTATATAGTAGCTCCTATAGAGCACTGTCCCCCCTATGGCGTCCCAATGCCCTGTGGCTACTGTTACAATGTTCTTAATTTCAATATCTCTGGTTATATTTTGTTTGCTTTTTCTTTTCTTGATTATGTTCCAGTTCAACGTGAGATCCTCTGCACCCCAATGTTCATAGCAACACAATTTACAATAACCAAGTACTGGAAGTAACTTAAGTGCCCATCAGTTAATGAGAGGATCCAAAAAGTATGGTACTTTTAGACAATGGAATTTTACGCAGGGGAGAGAAAGGAGAAGCTAATACCCTGTGCAATGGCATGGGTGAAAGTTGTGGGCACTATGCTAAGTGAAATAAGGCAGGTGTTGAGGGAGAAATACTATTTAGCGCCCCTCGCCTGCACCGCTTTTTCTTTTCTTTTCTTTTTTTTTTTTTTTTTTTTTTTTTTGCGAATTTTATAGGATTAATGCTGACAGCAAAGGGTAACCAATCTCCTGAGTGGAATTAAAGGCTCAATGAAGAGTCAAAGAGTCTGGCTACATGAATTATATGTTAAGGGTAATGTGTCTAATTATATTTTCCAAATGATCTTAAGTAATCCATGCATTTTGAAAGGATATCTACCATTTGAAATGGACACTAAAGACTGCAAAATAGGCACGTGTGGAATCCAATGAGTTCTATAACCTAACAAAAATGTAGAAACAGGGATGATACACGAAACAGAACGAGGGTTGTCGCAAGGGAAGCGGCTGGGTGAATGGAAGAAGAAGGTGAAGGGATTACTGGAAGGACAGCTGTTCAGGATCCTTGGACACGGATCACAATGGGGGGGTGGCCAGAGGGAAGAGGAGCGGCAGCTGGGTGCAGGAGAGCAAAGGGGGAAGAGGTGTGAACAACTGTATTAGCAGAAACAACCCCCAAAATGTACATTAAAAACTAGTCCCTTCAAAACAACTTGGCCAATAATTGGCAGTGTTCCCTTCCCTCCTCACTAAACCCACCACAGAACTCTACCCACAGGAAGAACACATTGTGTCCTGGCTCCCGTTCCTGTGTCATGCTCTGAAATATTCCGAGAAGGTATTTCCGGGACATTGTCCGCACAGTTCCTGGATCTCCACTGAGAATTTGGCTTATTCAGGTAACTGGGCCACAGTCACTGGCAAAATGGGTCAGTTCACTGAGTTCCTCGTGGAGGCCAGGTAATGGAATCAAAGTACCTTGGAAGAAAGTGTAGCACTTCTGCTCTGAGTGAATGAGATTCCGATGTAAATACACATCATCCATGGCGATGAGAGAGGCAATTGTGAGAAGCAACTATGACTGCTGGGAACTATGCTGTGACTCCAAGGGGAGAAACAGTGTTAACACTCCATTTATCAAAATTTCAGTGTACTTGATGGTTTCATGAATGGTAATAATATTGCAAAAGAAAGGATAGATCAGGTCCTTGGAGTCTTATCCATTGACTGAGAGTATAATTCAAATCGTATCTACCAGGTAACCCACTTTAGAATCTAAGCACATGCTTTCTATGAGAGAACTAAGGGAATGATATATACAAACGTACATAATTCTTTCTATACGTCTACACATGCATTCTTTCAGAAAGAAATTAACATTATTTTGAAAAAGAATTGTATGTATCATGTGCATAGAAAACATGGAGAAAAACATTTTTTACACTCACCTCCTGACTGGAAATATTTCTCATCGAATGGAAATGTGTGTTTTTCAAGGGAGGGAACAGGAGGAAATGAGGAAACAACACTGGAAAAAAGTTTGTTCCTCTGCAGCCATATTTAATGTTTCCATTCGTTATTATATATGAAATAATGGAGAATGCTTGAATATCACTTGCAAACTGAGAACTGACTTTCTTTTAACTTTCAAACTGAAAGACATTTGGTGAAATATAAACTTACCATGAGGAGAAATATCTGAGGATAGGAAAAGAAATATATTTGTATGCAGTTTTCCTTTCTCACACGTGACAAAAGAGACAGACGTGACATTTTGTTCCGTCCTGGGATTCAGCGAAAGGCAAATACCCATTAGGTCTGATTCTATATTTCACCAATTGCGTGGATATCCAAGACATTATCGTCGCAATATTGATTCCAGTATGGCAGTGGTAAATGTTACGTGTGTCATCCCGAGCTGTGCTGAGTCATTCCATGTTAGATTTACTCCGAGGAAACGTCATTGCTAGAAAATGTACATTTTCCCTTTCCACAGACAAGTGCTTGACAAGAAATAGTCTGGCTAGTACGACAGCAGCAAGTGAATGACTGGGTCTTTCGTCCTGAAGAGCTGTGAAGACGAACCTGTTGTTCACTTGATGTACACAGCATCACAGTAACTCTTCAATAGGCATATTTCATGTGGGAACATGGAGATAAGGCCTCAATCGAAGGATTTTGTAAAAATAAAACACTTGTTAAACGCCTGAGCCCTTGTTTTGGGTATGATAATTGAATGTCATCTCTGTTCTTGATTTTGTCAGAAAAGGACAGGCTACCCTTTACATTCTTGACATCTTTTCAGGATTAGGAAGTAAGCCTCCAATTCTGCTCTTCTCATCACTGTGCTTGCACCTGGTATGACCATTCTTGTCTTCAACCATTGTTTTCCTTCTTGGAAGCAGTCTCTGGAGGCTACTCTCATTGTCACTTCCGTCTTAGAGCAGACAGGAGACTAGGCAGGGAATGTCTTAAAATGGGATAGTACAGGGAACCGAATGAAGGCTCCTGTCTTCCATATTACGAAACCACTTAGCTAGGGTGACTTAACACACAGAATCCTAAGGAAGATTCAATAGAATAATAAACTTCTCCTTTATTACTCCCTCCAGTCATATTAACAATATTACACATCACATTTTTTTAACCGTTTGGGGTTTGTTAGAGTCAGAAACATCAATCTGAGAGTGAAGTATCAATCATTGCCTCTCATTCACAGCCCACGTGGGGACCGAACCTGCATCCAGGGCACGTGCCCTATGGCAATCAAACCAGCACCTTCTGACTGTGTAGGGTGACACAAAACCGATGTAGCCACACCTGGGAGGGCTAAATATCCCTTACCTCTACGCTATGGTGAAGAAAAGTAGGGCTTTGGAGGCACCCGGGACTGCCTTCATCACAGTCTCGTGATGCAGCTTTGAATAATTTTGTATCTCTTTGAGCCTCAAGTTTCTGATTGGCAAAATAAAATAAATTATACTTCGTCCAAGAAATGGTTTTGAAGTCTCAGTGAGAAAATGTTATTTGGAAACAGTAACTATCCACCCAATAATTCTAGGCTTTATGGAAATAGTAATAAATATTTCCTCCCTCAACAAATTGCAGTACCATTGGAAAGACACTAGAGTCACCTCTGGCGAAGACACAGGCATACGTAGATGCCCTTTCCCTCCTCACACAGCCAAAACAAGGAGAGCAATGAATTTAAAAACAAAAACCAGCCAGAAACTGGCAGAAAATGGAACTGGATGAGAGTCCAACAACCAAGGAGTTACAGACTAAACATTCACACAGACCAGTAGGAGGGGTAGAAGCGGCAAGTAGGGGTGGAGAGGACTCGCAGCAGGAAGGTGGCTGGAGAACTGGGACGGGAGAGGCGGCCCTGGCAGACAGGTGGCTGGTGGACCAGGCAAGGCAGCAGCTCCAGAGCGAGGGGTAGCATATTTGCTAGCAGATCAATGGAGATGAACAACGGTGGAGCGAAATGGACGACGCAAGCCAGGGCTCCAGCGCAGCTAAATAAAACCTCAAACCTCTGCTGGGAAACACCTGAGGGGTTTGCAGCAGCACAGAACATTCTCAGCCTCACAGGAGAGTTCCTTGGAGAGACACACAGAGTCCGAGAACGTATACAAAACCACTCCCCTGCGAATCAGCTTCACATGGGACTGTTTTGATTGTGGGTAGTAGGGGAAGTGACTGAAAGCCAGCAGAGAGCTAGGCAAGCAGCATCGTTCCCTGTCACACGCCTCCCCAAAATACGGCTCACAGCACGGCCAGGTGGGCTGCCCTAATGAAACCCTAAGGCTCTGCCCATTACCACATAAGAGGCACTCTGAAACAAACAACCAAAAACACATGGCCCAAATGAAAGAAGAGATCAAAGCTCCGACAAAAATGCAGCTAAGTGATGAAGGGTTAGCCAACCCATCAGAGGCACAGTTCCAAATGCTGGTCGTTGTGATGCTCAGCAATTGGCTGAGTATGGTCACAACATAGAGGAACAAGTGCAGCCTAGGAAAAGTGAAATAGAGGAACATGTTCAGGGAACCAACACGGACGGGAAGGAAAGCGGGACTGAGATGAACAGTTTGGAGCAGAAGGAAGAAAAACACATTCAACCAGAACAGAATGAAGAAACAACAATTCAAATCACTGAGGAGAGTCTTAGGAACCTCCAGAGTAATTCTAAGTGGTCCAACATCCAAATCATAGTGGTGGCAGGAGGACAAGAGGAAGAACAAGAAATGGAGACATTCTTTGAAAAGTGAATGAAGGACAACTTCCCCTATCTGGCACAAGAAACAGCCTTCCAGGAAGTCCAGGAAGCCCAGAGAGTCCCAAGGCAGTTGGACCCAAAGAGGAACAACCAAGGCACAGCACAATTACATTGCCCGAGATTAAAGATAAGGAGAGAATCTGAGAAGCTGCAAGAGATAAGGAGACAGTTACCTACAAAGGAATTCCCAAAAGATTGTCAGCTGATTTCTCAACAGAAACATTGGAGGCAAGAAAGGGCTGGGAAGAAGTATCCCAAGTGATGAAATGCAAGGAACTCCATCCAAGATTGTTCTATCCAGCAAAGCTGTCTTTTCGAACGCTCGGGCAGATAAAGTGCTGCCCAGACAAGTTCAATTTAAAGGAGTTCATCATCTCCAAGCCCTTATTATATGAAAAGATACAGAAAGTTGCCTAAGGAAAAAGAAGGTTAAAAAAAAAAAAATGCGAATAAAATGGCAGCAAAGTCACATCTATCAACAACCTAACCTTAAAAGCAAAAATAAAAACACACTACGCAGACAATTCCAACAGGAACTGAATGGCAGAAATGGAGGTAATATGGAGGGTTATTAGCGGGAGGGGGTGGACCGACAACGGGGGAAAAGGTACAGGGAATAAGAAACATTAATGATAGGAGCAAAATAGACCGGAGGAGGTAAGGGTGGTATAGGAAGAGGAATGGGAATGACATTATTGATACAGGAAAACAAAGGCAGCGATGACACAATACCCCTGGTTATTTTTCTTCTATGACTGTGTTCTGTCTTCCTCACTGGTTTCCACTCTTTCTATTCCTAACTCTAGGCTCTCATCAAAGTCAGGTTTTTCTTTTGTTTTAACTTCAAAACTTAATTTTTATTTTTTAGCCATAAAACACGATTTTCATAAAACCCTTCTACTAGGTTTAATTTTTAATAGATATTGATTTAATTTTATGTTTATTCAGTTATAATTGACTGCATTTCCTCCCCATCCCTGCACCTCACCCTAGCCAGTCCCACCTCCCCCAGACACCTCAAAACTCCCCTTTGATTTTCTCCTTGTGCATTTTAGAGTAGTAGATCCTGTAGACCACTCCCCCTCTATCCCCTCCCTCTTCCCCTCTGACTATTGTACCATTGTTCTTAAAGTCCTATGTGTCTGTTTCTATTTTGTTTCCTTTTTTCCTCAGTTGATTATGTTGTCCTTAAAGGTGAGATCATTTGGTATTTCTCCCTCACAGCCTGGCGCATTTCACTTAACCTAATGCTGTCCAGTTCCATCCATACCATTGCAAAGTGTATCAGCTCCTTCTTTCTCTCTTCGGTGCAGATTTCCATTGTGTAAATGTACCATAGTTTTTGGATCCACTCATTAGCTGATGGGCACCTAGGTAGCCTCCAGCACTGGGCTATTGTAAATCGTGGTGCTATGGACATTGGGGTGCACAGGTTCTCTGGCATTGGTGTTTCAGTGTTCTAAGGGTACAATCCCAGCAGTGGAATTTCTGGGTCAAACGGCTTTTCCATTTTTAGTTTGCAGAGGAAATTCCATACAGTTCTCCACAGTGGCCGCACCAGTCTGCATTCGCACCAACAATGTCCTGGTTGTCCCTTTTCTCCTCATCCTCTCCGACATCCGTGTCTTGCTTTGTTTATGTTGGCCACTCCGGCTGGTGTGAGATGGAACCTCATTGTGGTTTAATTTTATAAACGAAGAACACAGTAGAAGGAATCAAAAGCAGGATCGGGGGAGCTGAGGACCGCCTCAACAAATTCACTTTTCTCTATACTTTCTTTCGAGTATTTATCGTTATTGTTCCTTTATTCGTGCAAGGGGTTTTCTATTACTCATCCATGCAGACTAGGATTATTGGGATTGTATTATGCGGTGGAGATTGCTGCTAAAATGCCTTGGAGAAAGACGACAAAGGTAAATTAGGCAGGGTCTCAGGCCTCAGAAAATGTGCAGCCCAGTGTAGCTCCGATGTTTAACGCCTCCTGCGGTCTTCTATTGCATACTATAACGTGTTCATTGGATGTTTCTTAAAGTCATTGGACAATAAGAAGCAGAGTCGTCTTCTATTTAAAAAACTAGTGGCAATCCCGTGTCACGCAATTGAATCAGCGCAATTATTATTGTCCCAAGTTCAAGGATCATAAATTCGAAGTCCATCTGCCTTTTCTCCCACTGCCATCTTTACACGTATTACAAGATTTTGATCCATCTTCCCCAAAGTGTCTTTATCCTTCATCTCTTCCCTTGCCATTCTACTGCTAAAACTGCAGTTCCAAAGTAGTAGGAACATGTCAGCGATGGTCTCTACGTGACCCATCTGTCCTTGATTAAAGAATTTTGTATGAGAGACACTGGGGTAGGGTTGAGGGATGGGGAGACATGCAGAAAATTGTAAGTGAATTTTTTTTTTTCAGAGAGACCCTGAAATAAAACCCAACAGCCAGAAGCAAGAGGGAGTTGCGGGGAGATAATGAGGGTGGGGAAGGGGGCAGGGGTATCAGGAACATGTATACGGAGATGTGGACAGAGCCAAAAGTGATGGGAAGATGGAGGATCGAACATGGGGATGGGTCTGGAGGGAGGCAGTGGGGACTCACCGGAGTTAGAGGTGGTTTTGTGGGAGGTAGTATGGTCAAAGAGAAATGAAAAGTCTTTGCATTGAATAATGTTTTCCTATATGAATATTTGAAAAAATCCTCTGTTCTTATCTGTACCTGAAGCCTAACATTTAACTTGTTAATGTGCATGTCCCTGTTCATATTTTGTTTCCTTTTTTCCTCAGTTGATGATGTTGTACTTAAAGGTGAGATCATTTGGTATTTCTCCGTCACAGCCTGGCACATTTCACTTAGCATGATGGTGTCCACTTCCGTCCATAGCATTGCATGGTTGTCTCTAAAAGACTCCCACCACATCATCCCTATGAGGAGCCTTGGGAACTATGTCGTCTAACAACCTACTTTCACAGATAACAGGTCTTGGAAGTTAATTGATTGGTGTGTGCTCTGTTACTATGAGCATGATTGTCTCAGTTACATCTAACTGCTTTGTATGTCCATAGAGTCCTTGCAGTTTGGCTTCCTTTGCAAACTATTTAAGATGTGTGAGTATGTACGCTCATGTATGCTTGTGTATTCCTTTGGTTTGGGGTTTGCATTTCAATGAAAATTAATTGCTGATTCTTACCTGATGAATTCATTGGTTCTGAATCAGGTTTATGCTTCAGACCACACTTACCATTTTGTTCATCCTAAGATCTTTTCTCTGAATTAAACCTCGTAGTATAAGACAGACTTCTCGAACTTCTCCTTAGTACCCCCAGCCTATTACTGTGGTTTGGAAAGTGTTTCACTTACTGAAACAGGACCCTGGATTGTAAGAAGCGTTGCTAGTATAGTCAGCGTTTTCTCAAGGCTTGGAAAGTGAAATGTTATGCTTCTGTAGATTATAAAGTTGAAATGTATATTTCCTAGGCTTTGGCCCTTTACACATTCCTTCTATGAATATTCAAGAGTCTCTCCATGTATCTACAAGTTGATGTAACAAGGAAGTGCTTACCCTTCAACGACCTCCCACATTTGAAGCACTCTAGGAAGCAAGTCATTAGGTCTTATGTATTTATATACATGAAGAATATTCAAATGATCTTTGGCTAGGGCTTCCCAGAGAGTACCAACCCAGTATGTGTTATATATCACATTATAAGGAGCTGGCACCAATACTTATAAATTGTAGAAGAAATACAACGGTCCTATATAAATTTTGTCTTTTTCATGTGACTGTCTTGACGTGATAACTTTGCATGTTTTTTGACATATATTTTTCGTCTCTGTCATGAATGAGTATTGTGCATACGCTGTATTTCTTCCCTGAAAAAAAGCGCTCTACTGTTCATTTTTTCTGGAGCATGAACTGCTATCTAGGGATATTTCTCTGGCCTTCTCTGAATTCTTTTTTCCCCGTAGTAACGCATACGATAGGATCAGGAAATGTCAAAAGGAAGAACAATGCCATTTTCCACCAATGTTTATGGAAAGATGTGAAAACTGTGAGCAGGGTTAATGACGGTCTTTCTTACTGAATGGAAAAAATCTAGAGTAATGATTTTAAAAATATTGGTCTTTAATATTTATGGGCTGTTGTTTAATTCATCAAAAATATTTCACACTTTACTTTTGGAGTCCCTGATTCTCCCATTTCCATTAAGTACGTGAAGTTTCTCTACAGAAAACCACCTACACCTGGAAAAATACCCTACTTCATTTGGTTTCAAAGGGTCCCATGAAAAATGTAGGTTAATGTCAAGACTACTTCACCATACAGGAAGCCTACTGTGTCTACATATATTTGCTTCTCATCGTTAATGGAAGGAGTGAATTAATTTTTTCTTCCCTAGAGTGTACAATTTATTTTGTCCAATGATTTATTAATCCTAGAAGTTGGTTCTATGGGGTTGACACCTATGGTTCATGATTCCTTATGGATATGTTACAGCTTGACCTTAGAGTGGTGAGCAGCTTTACCACTTGTCATTAATTTTTTACTCACTTTGTGGTATGAGAGACAGTTTTTATCCTTTCTGATATTTACCAAAGTCCATATTTTCAAGTTTCCGATAATCAATACATCTATTGTCATTACAGAGAACATGCTTGGGACTGTTATTGTTGCAAAATGCACTTTGAATTGGGTCTTCTCTGCTTAGAGTACTCTTCATTTTCTCCGGTTTTTAGAGGTAACCGCATGCCCTTTTACAATTTCATGAAGCAGAAGTAATTAGGGCCAAACTGACGGAATTTTAAATATGTCCAATTCATCTAGCAGGAAAGAACCACCAAAGGTAGTCGAAGCTATGTCTTCCATTTTAAGTAATGACGTGAGTGTGTCTAAAAAAATACAAGAAGGGGGGAGTTGTTAAAAGTCAGAAGATAGTTGTAAACATCCTTCATTACATCCCAAGTACAGAGGAAACCAGCAGTTCCAGAAAGGAAGAAAAATATCTACAGACTAGTTTTATGGAAGGGCATTTGAACTAAACCAAGAAAGGACTGCAGGGTGGAGACAAGGTGACGCGCTTACCCTTACAGAGCAAAATACTGTCATGCAAAGGGAAAAGTTAAGCTAGTATGCAGAAGCTAGATGCGTGATACTATTCTGGATTTAACGTAGCATGCGAAGGCCATGGTTCACATCATTTTTCCAAGTGTGAAAGCGACACAGACAGACTCTTACCTCACAGACACTAAATACTTTCCCCTGACACGGTTTGTTCACTGGTGTCTTAACCTTCCTGGGACATCTGAAGGTTTCCTTGTCATATTCAGCCACGGATCTCGCAGTAGAATGTGCGCCACACATCGCAAGGCTCCTAAACTCTCTCAGGCTCTGTACCTGTGCTGCATTTTAATGCGATCTCGTGCTACATTCTGCATCACTAAATCTGCCACACCAACCAAGTTGTATTCTCTTTCGCCGTGCCTTAGCATGACTGCCTTCTAAATATGAACTTGGAGTGAACATGACTTCACCTTGACATCATGCTTTCTTTCCTTCAAATAATTTCAGTGCTTACCCAGTTTCAATTAACGGCATAACATCTGTTAAGGTCGTATTCTTCATCAAGGACATTTTTTAAGTCGGTGAAACATATGTTTTACATATATTGTGTTATGCACACACATTTCCCTACTCTGGCTTGACAGTAGATTGGGAGAGGAAGAATTAAAGGATGTAAGAACTAATTCTAACAAGGGAAATCATTGTTACTTGCCCCTTCAATATTCACCATCACCACTTCCCTTCTTTATTGCTGTCAGAAGGCATGTTTTTCGTGGGGAAAGCACTTTAAAAGTCTTCAGCACCGAGTTGCATTTTATCTATCCCAATCAGGGCCAAGTGTTTCTCACTTTCATGGTCTGCATTATAGATGTGAGGGGCCATGTGATCCCGGTCTGCAACTCAGGGCACAGAACCCAGTCTGCCAGGGTCACCTTTGGAAAAACTGTTTCTTTATCCGTTAAAAAGGAAAGCCAAGGTGCCACCACTTTCTTGACTCCCATTCGACAGCATGGAATGCTGATGCTGTATGTGGGTTAGAACAGCCATCTTGAGACCTGTAGGGAAGCCAAGGGACCACAACCAGTACAGTTAAGCCACGTGAGAAGTGTCAACAGCAGCTTTGTAGTTGCTTCCCCTTATTGTCGGCCAAAAAGGAAAACTATGCCACCTACTGAAGCATTAATTGTCTGCATCAGTTTGCTTATTACTCCCACAAAAGGGATTGAAAATGGAGCCATGCAGCATGTTTTGTAAACAAAACACTTTAGTTAGGTTTCGTCTCAAGAAGAAGCAAAGCATAAATCTCATGGATTAAAGCAAACACATATCTCTCACTTCTGAGTCTTCAGTTTAAGTATGATTTTTGTCGAGTCTCCTCATCTTGTCTTGGCTTGAATTTTGGTGGAAGGTAGAACTTTGGATTGAATGAGGTGTTTCCTCTGAGGGAAGGCAAGAATGAATGTGTATCCATTCAATAGAACATTTCTTGTGTAGGCAGCTGTCCCAAGTTAATGAGGAGTGACCGTAATTAGCGTTTCTTGGACATTTACACATCACGTCCTCCGCTTGCCAATCATTGAGAACGTCACATAGCCAAGGTCAACATCATAGCAGGGAAATACGTTCTCGCAGCGGTAAGGGGTACAGTGGAGAGGGAGCATTTTCTCTGAATAAAATTTACAACACATAATGTTAACTCTGGGATTATGGTGTTGCATAATTGGTTATATTCACTTTTATCGCTACTAAATTCAATATTATTACATGAAAAGATATTTATCTCACTATTTGGTTTGAAGGATTTCAGTTACTCGTCTTTAGAGAGAGGAAGTGAGGGAGAGAAACACCAAGGCATGGTGGCCTCTCAGGCGCCCCCTAGTGAGGACACAGCCCACAACCCAGCCATGTGCCTTGACTAGGAATTGAACACCTAACCCTTTGCAAAATGCATTTCCTTCCTGGAAATGGTCATGCTTTCTGTCGCATCAGGCCTTTCACATCTGCTTATTCCCCTGGCTCCGTTATGATCTGCCATTATTCCTACCCGCCCTTTTCCCATCT
Organism: Desmodus rotundus; assembly: GCF_022682495.2. Lineage (NCBI taxonomy): Eukaryota > Metazoa > Chordata > Mammalia > Chiroptera > Phyllostomidae > Desmodus > Desmodus rotundus. The sequence goes on along the minus strand of NW_026527214.1, from coordinate 1,629,309 downwards.
GAAAGCCTGCTTACCCTCCGCCCCCCATGAACTGACAGTGCTCATGCCTGACTCAGCTCAGATAGAAGTCCCTCTGAAGAGTCACCTTTCATCCTTGTCTTTCCAGTAGCCCGGGATCCACAAATATGTTTTTATTGCTGTATATATAGCGTGCGATGTTAATGATGTAAATACATGTCAATGTATTTCCCTCTTCCTGTATCAGACCACGAATGCCTTTGACTCAGAGATCATATCGTATTTATGTTTACACCTAACATAGAACACACAACCTTGATCAGTAAATTAGTGGTGATCACTACAGGAATTAAATGCATCCAAATCTCACTCTCCCGCGAGTGCTGGGACCAAGAGTAAAAATCCTTGAGCCCTCCACCATTTCTCCACACGTTATATAGGTTCCAAGAAATTCAGCCAATGACATTGGGTTGAAAGAAATGTCCCAAACAGTTCGATGAAACTCGCAGTGTTGCAGAAGAGCAGCCATGGCTCCACAGGGGGTATCTAAGGAGATTAATGGTGTGCATAGAAGCTTCTGGTCATTTTGAACATCTACTGGTGGAGCTAAGCTACTCTTCCCTGCCCCTGGCATTTCACACTGCAGTCAGCAGCACAGATGGGGAGTAAATATGCTGAGAATCTTGAGGAGAGTGGCCAAAATACGTTGCCCTTCAGGACACTCTGACACTTGTTGTTTTCTCGTGAAATCTCACCCCTATGCATTTGTCATGTGTGAGAAACAAACTCTTGATTCTGACCACAAACTCCTGAAGTATCTCCTAGGAGCTGGCGTTAAGTCCTGCACTTCAACTTGGAAACGCGGTGTGCCCAGGAGAACACCGATCAGCAGGGTGACCAGGAGCGAAAAGACAGCCAAGACTGTAGTGCATTTTCCTGTGTAATCCTCCCTTTGTGGTAAAATATCCCAGGGGCTCCCTTTCTTGATATGCTTCCTTTGTCTTTACAGAGGATTAGAACCATTTGTTTCATACAAGTTCACTATTTACTTGTTTGTTTCTCTGTTTATTTCTTTATTGCATACAAAACTCTAATATGTTGCTACACTATTATTCCTATAAAATTGTTGCTATACTAATACTCCCTGTGATGGAGGCCATCTGTCTCCCCAGGCCACGCGCCCACTGAGTTGCTGATTGGTCAGCTGTCCCTTGTGACGTCACAGTGCATATTCCCTCCTGCCATGGGAACACAGGGTCCCTTGGGGCCGGCCAGCAGGAACTGTTGGGGCAGGCCTTCAGGAGCGGCTGGTCCTGTGGCAGGAAGGCGGAGTATCCCCGCAGGCAGCGCAGCCTTGGGCTATAGGCTCTGAGCAGCAGACAGCAGTGGAGGACAAGGAGATGGAAGAGCCAGGGGTGGAGGAGCAAGAGGTGCAGGAGGAGGAGGTGCAGGAGCCTAGGATTGAGGAGCCAGGGAACAGCGGCGCACAGGTGAGCAGTAGCCTCTCAGGTCCTGCTGTTCCAAGTGAGTCCCCAACTCTCCCTGCCCCCCGCCCCCACCATACACGCCACAGCCAGGTTCCAACTTCTTACCCGCCGACCTGGGGGGTGGCTGACCCTCCAACCATCTTCCCCAGAAGCCACGCCCGCCCTAACCCATGGTCCCCCTCACCCGTGGTTCCCCCTTGGTCCCTGTCAGGATATCCAGTCCATCCCCGCTGCCTGGGACACATCCACGGCGCTGAGGCGACTGCACAAGGAACTGGCGAACATCACGATCGATCCCCCGCCCATGTGCTCTGCAGGGCCAGTGGATGACAACATGTTCCAATGGAAGGGGACCATCATGGGACCCCCGGACAGCCCCTATGAGGGAGGGGTGTTCTGCCTAAACATACAATTCCCTCGAAATTACCCCTTCAGGCCTCTGGCGATTTCCTTCACCACACCGATCTACCACCCCAATATCAACCGAAAGGGATATATCTGTGTCGATATTCTCAGGTCCCAGTGGTCTCCTATAATGACCATATCCAAACTCTTGCTGTCCATCAGCTCCTTGCTATGTGACCCCAACCCCAACCATGCCTTTGTTCCATCCATTGGGAGAATGTACCTAAAGGACAGGAAGGCATATGATACCATGGCGCGAGCTTGGACCAAGAAGTATGCTATGTGAGGGAGGGGCAAATGATAACCCCTCACCTCAATAAAACACCTGGCTGTTGAATGGGCTCTTCTTTGATTGCTTTCTGGGAGGAATCCTTTCCCTTCTCACATCTGCCTATGAGGGTGTGTGGAGGCCTGGTGGGAAGCGGTGTTTGGGGGAAGGGCAAGGTTGGGAGACGGGGTATTTTGAGAGAGGCTAGTAGTAATAAATATTTGACTGAAACACTTCTTTCCTGCTTCAGGATGGGAAAGCAAGAACAAGGGGGTGGAGGGATTAGCAGGCGTCCTTTAGCACGCCCAAGGTGGGGGAAACACTGGATGAAGAATAGGAAGATCATTAGGTATCTGGTTCATACTGAGGTACCTGTGTCTTCAGGGTTTTTGCTTGGACCGACATGGAAGGTAAGCCACAGCCTCTTCTTTCAGGCCCACATTTAACTGTAGAAACATTAAGTGGATGAGGAGATGTCACAAAAGAAAACGAAGTCTTTTCTTCCAAGAATTCTCCACCCCCCCACACGACACTGCCCGCCTTTTTGACCCGTCTGCCACCCTCCACAGTCTGGGCTATATCCCCATTCTCAGGTCATGCTTATTGACAATAGAACACTTGTACAGGCTGCCCAAGTGCCCATGAGTAGATGAGTGGATAAAAGCACTGTGGTATGTGCACACAATGGAATAAATAGTACATGGAAATCTGTCCCTTTGTGACAGTGTGGATGGACCTGAAAAACCTTAGGCTCCGTGAAATAAGCCAGTCAGAGGACGACAAATAAATACCATAGGATCTCTGTCATAAGGAGCATCTAATGAACAAACTGAAGTAACAAGGAAAATGGGGAGAGGCTCCTAGAGAGCTGGCAGCCAGCTGTAAGAGGGGGTATGGGGTGCAGGCTAGGTGGGAAACCGGAAGGGAGTAAGAAAAGACCTTCCCAGATAACAGTATGGAGAAGACCAAGGGAAAAGGGGTGGGGCGGTGCAATAGAAGGGCATGAAGGGGGACAGCGGGTGCTGCCAGAAGCAGACTTGAATGGGGTGGTGATCACAAAATACAATATGCAAAGGATGAAGTGTAGACTCCCACGCTGCAAACCTGCAAATTTCACTCACCTGTGTCACCCCCCAGTAAGTGCAATTAAAACATAACAGGATAGGAAAGTTTCCTTTCTTTGTTTAAATCTTTTCTCTATGAAAGAGTGTCCTCAATCCGTTGTCAGTGGAGCACTCCTGCGACTGAGCAGCAGTTTGGGTCCTGCTGTCTGCCTGCTAGGCTAAGTGTTAGAGGCAAAGGTTGGGTGGTGAAGGAAAGGGGTTAGGAACACCAGGAAGACAGACGAGAGAGACGCCAATGAAAACCACAATGAGATATAACCTCACAAGGTGAAAATGGCCATCATTGGATATATCTAATCGCCACAAATGCTGGCAGGGTTTGAAAACAAAGGCAACCATTTTGCCCTGTGGGTGGGAATGCAGAATGGGGAAGTCACGGTGGAAAACATGTTTGCATTTCTTCAGGTAATGGAACTGCCTGTTGGTCCATCAATTCCATTGGTGTATTTATACCCTGAGAATCCACAAAGATGCGCCATGCTACAGGTCAACATTATAAATGAGTAAGAACAATTAAGTAATCAGCGCCAAGGAGTGAGAGGGTCAGAATTCAAAAGGCAAGAGTGGCTAAACTCAAATACCAGGTGTGCAGGGACTTTGAGCATCCACGTGAGAGAGGATTTAGAGCTATGTGAAAGGGGCAGATCCTGATGACCTGACTGACAGGAGAGATTTTCCAAATTCTGCTTTCATAACATTAGGGTGCTGATTCCTTGCAGGATTGCTCATTGGTGTCATGAGAAAGAGGCATCTAACAGCCTTTTCAGGACCTTGGGACCCTAGAGGCAGTCTGTGTGGTCCCTTTTTGCACTCTATGTCTGAGTGAGGCCATCTTTTCATCATTTCCTTCTACCAAAACAATATCTTCCAGTAGTTTGTAGAAAGGAGCAGACATACGAATGCCTCTGTCTTCCTTAAGCTGGCAAATAAAGAGATTTGCAGAAATAGAAAAAAACAAAAACAAAAACAAAAACCGAAAAACCCAGGACACTACACTCATTAAACGTAGGTATTATTAATATATGCTGTTTACAATTTAATAAGAATCCATGGACATATAAGTAAATCTCTTTCCATGCATTAAATATATGCAAAGATAGATTGGGATAAACTACTGTGGGGGCTGAAAATGTTTAATGCTTTTCCTTCCTCCTTTTAAGTTCTTCAGGCTGGGCTAATAACCAAATTGATAGAGGTGGGCTGATAGGAGAAAATGCAAGTTCAATAGACGTTCATGGGTAATTCACACTAGCATGACACATCCACGGGAATTCCAAAGACAGTGAGACAACACCGGGTTGCTAGGACATTGTGGACAAAGAAGAAAAGGCAGGGTAACATGGTACTAGATTTTGAGGAATGCGAAAGAGTGATTTACAAGCAGTTGAGGAAGCGCCAAGCACACAGGCCAGGGCCTTAGTTCTGGGTGAATCCGCAACAATGGGACGCAGCAGGTACTCGGCTATGTGGACATGCCTTAAGCGGTCTACTCTTCACACTTAGTTCCATTAGCCTGAGGACATTCAGCAGTTTCTCTGTCTGAGTCTCTAGGGCAGGAAAGGGAGGAAGACCCACGGTTCCGAGAGTGGTTTGTTTCTTGATAAATAGCTTACGATTCCTTTCCCAAAAAGCACTTTCAGGACGGCAGAATTTTCCCTTCACTACAGCTGCTGGAAAGAGAAGGTCCGGACAGAGGCGTCTGAGCAAACATGGTGAGCTTGGTTGGGAGGCATGTTATCAAGGGTGCACAGCGGGGAGCATTCCTTTGGTGTCCCTTTCCTTCCTGCACAGCACTTCAGGCAGACACCACCGGGTGGTCAGAGGTGAACTTTACTTACAAATTTCGGCCTCATAGCTTCAGCCAAGTGGTTTGCAGTGCACATATTTTGGCTAAGACGATCACTAGCTTCCAGTTCCATCCCTGGATTCACGGTAGTGCAGCTGGTTTGCAGGCGTTCCCTTTCCAGGTGCCTTCTGCCAGGACCTCATAGTCTAATCTGTGATGTTCGGTGGTTTCTGTTCTACTACGAGCGAGTCACGTGTGTGGAGGATTTGACTTCCTTACGAATTGCAAATGAACAGATGCAACAACTGATCCACGGGAGGTAAAGTAAATGGTAAAAACACGTGTTACTTTGACAAGGCAGATGTAGAAATAGAACTGAGTCTCACATGTGCATTTGTGTCTGAGAGCTGGGAGTGGAGACCTGGGATGTGCAGAAAAGTTTATGTGGAAAAACCAACTGATTTAAACCCTCATTTTAAAAATTAATTAATTTATTTTATTCAGTTACAATTGTCTGGATTATCTCCTGTTCGCTCCCCCACCCCGGGCAAGTCCCACCTCACTACTCCCCTCTAACCTCCCCTTTAAATTTATCCTTGTGTCCTATATAGTAGCTCCTATAGAGCACTGTCCCCCCTATGGCGTCCCAATGCCCTGTGGCTACTGTTACAATGTTCTTAATTTCAATATCTCTGGTTATATTTTGTTTGCTTTTTCTTTTCTTGATTATGTTCCAGTTCAACGTGAGATCCTCTGCACCCCAATGTTCATAGCAACACAATTTACAATAACCAAGTACTGGAAGTAACTTAAGTGCCCATCAGTTAATGAGAGGATCCAAAAAGTATGGTACTTTTAGACAATGGAATTTTACGCAGCGGAGAGAAAGGAGGAGCTAATACCCTGTGCAATGGCATGGGTGAAAGTTGTGGGCACTATGCTAAGTGAAATAAGGCAGGTGTTGAGGGAGAAATACTATTTAGCGCCCCTCGCCTGCACCGCTTTTTCTTTTCTTTTCTTTTTTTTTTTTTTTTTTTTTTGGCGAATTTTATAGGATTAATGCTGACAGCAAAGGGTAACCAATCTCCTGAGTGGAATTAAAGGCTCAATGAAGAGTCAAAGAGTCTGGCTACATGAATTATATGTTAAGGGTAATGTGTCTAATTATATTTTCCAAATGATCTTAAGTAATCCATGCATTTTGAAAGGATATCTACCATTTGAAATGGACACTAAAGACTGCAAAATAGGCACGGGTGGAATCCAATTAGTTCTATAACCTAACAAAAAGGTAGAAACAGGGATGATACACGAAACAGAACGAGGGTTGTCGCAAGGGAAGCGGCTGGGTGAATGGAAGAAGAAGGTGAAGGGATTACTGGAAGGACAGCTGTTCAGGATCCTTGGACACGGATCACAATGGGGGGGTGGCCAGAGGGAAGAGGAGCGGGAGCTGGGTGCAGGAGAGCCAAGGGGGAAGAGGGGTGAACAACTGTATTAGCAGAAACAACCCCCAAAATGTACATTAAAAACTAGTCCCTTCAAAACAACTTGGCCAATAATTGGCAGTGTTCCCTTCCCTCCTCACTAAACCCACCACAGAACTCTACCCACAGGAAGAACACATTGTGTCCTGGCTCCCGTTCCTGTGTCATGCTCTGAAATATTCCGAGAAGGTATTTCCGGGACATTGTCCGCACAGTTCCTGGATCTCCACTGAGAATTTGGCTTATTCAGGTAACTGGGCCACAGTCACTGGCAAAATGGGTCAGTTCACTGAGTTCCTTGTGGAGGCCAGGTAATGGAATCAAAGTACCTTGGAAGAAAGTGTAGCACTTCTGCTCTGAGTGAATGAGATTCCGATGTAAATACACATCATCCATGGCGATGAGAGAGGCAATTGTGAGAAGCAACTATGACTGCTGGGAACTATGCTGTGACTCCAAGGGGAGAAACAGTGTTAACACTCCATTTATCAAAATTTCAGTGTACTTGATGGTTTCATGAATGGTAATAATATTGCAAAAGAAAGGATAGATCAGGTCCTTGGAGTCTTATCCATTGACTGAGAGTATAATTCAAATCGTATCTACCAGGGAACCCACTTTAGAATCTAAGCACATGCTTTCTATGAGAGAACTAAGGGAATGATATATACACACGTACATAATTCTTTCTATACGTCTACACATGCATTCTTTCAGAAAGAAATTAACATTATTTTGAAAAAGAATTGTATGTATCATGTGCATAGAAAACATGGAGAAAAACATTTTTTACACTCACCTCCTGACTGGAAATATTTCTCATCGAATGGAAATGTGTGTTTTTCAAGGGAGGGAACAGGAGGAAATGAGGAAACAACACTGGAAAAAAGTTTGTTCCTCTGCAGCCATATTTAATGTTTCCATTCGTTATTATATATGAAATAATAGAGAATGCTTGAATATCACTTGCAAACTGAGAACTGACTTTCTTTTAACTTTCAAACTGAAAGACATTCGGTGAAATATAAACTTACCATGAGGAGAAATATCTGGGGATAGGAGAAGAAATATATTTGTATGCAGTTTTCCTTTCTCACACGTGACAAAACAGACAGACGTGACATTTGTTCCGTCCTGGGATTCAGCGAAAGGCAAATGCCCATTAGGTCTGATTCTATATTTCACCAATTGCGTGGATATCCAAGACATTATCGTCACAATATTGATTCCAGTATGGCAGTGGTAAATGTTACGTGTGTCATCCCGAGCTGTGCTGAGTCAGTCCATGTTAGATTTACTCCGAGGAAACGTCATTGCTAGAAAATGTACATTTTCCCTTTCCACAGACAAGTGCTTGACAAGAAACAGTCTGGCTAGTACGACAGCAGCAAGTGAATGACTGGGTCTTTCGTCCTGAGCAGCTATGAAGACGAACCTATTGTTCACTTGATGTACACAGCATCACAGTAACTCTTCAATAGGCATATTTCATGTGGGAACATGGAGATAAGGCCTCAATCGAAGGATTTTGTAAAAATAAAACACTTGTTAAACGCCTGAGCCCTTGTTTTGGGTATGATAATTGAATGTCATCTCTGTTCTTGATTTTGTCAGAAAAGGACAGGCTACCCTTTACATTCTTGACATCTTTTCAGGATTAGGAAGTAAGCCTCCAATTCTGCTCTTCTCATCACTGTGCTTGCACCTGGTATGACCATTCTTGTCTTCAACCATTGTTTTCCTTCTTGGAAACAGTCTCTGGAGGCTACTCTCATTGTCACTTCCGTCTTAGAGCAGACCGGAGACTAGGCAGGGAATGTCTTAAAATGGGATAGTACAGGGAACCGAATGAAGGCTTCTGTCTTCCATATTACGAAACCACTTAGCTAGGGTGACTTAACACACAGAATCCTAAGGAAGATTCAATAGAATAATAAACTTCTCCTTTATTACTCCCTCCAGTCATATTAACAATATTACACATCACATTTTTTTAACCGTTTGGGGTTTGTTAGAGACAGAAACATCAATCTGAGAGTGAAGCATCAATCATTGCCTCTCATTCACAGCCCACGTGGGGACCGAACCTGCATCCAGGGCACGTGCCCTATGGCAATCAAACCAGCACCTTCTGACTGTGTAGGGGGACCCAAAACCGATGTAGCCACACCTGGGAGGGCTAAATATCCCTTACATCTACGCTATGGTGAAGAAAAGTAGGGCTTTGGAGGCACCCGGGACTGCCTTCATCACAGTCTCGTGATGCAGCTTTGAATAATTTTGTATCTCTTTGAGCCTCAAGTTTCTGATTGGCAAAATAAAATAAATTATACTTCGTCCAAGAAATGGTTTTGAAGTCTCAGTGAGAAAATGTTATTTGGAAACAGTAACTATCCACCCAATAATTCTAGGCTTTATGGAAATAGTAATAAATATTTCCTCCCTCAACAAATTGCAGTACCATTGGAAAGACACTAGAGTCACCTCTGGCGAAGACACAGGCATACGTAGATGCCCTTTCCCTCCTCACACAGCCAAAACAAGGAGAGCAATGAATTTAAAAACAAAAACCAGCCAGAAACTGGCAGAAAATGGAACTGGATGAGAGTCCAACAACCAAGGAGTTACAGACGAAACATTCACACAGACCAGTAGGAGGGGTAGAAGCGGCAAGTAGGGGTGGAGAGGACTCGCAGCAGGAAGGTGGCTGGAGAACTGGAACGGGAGAGGCGGCCCTGGCAGACAGGTGGCTGGTGGACCAGGCAAGGCAGCAGCTCCAGAGCGAGGGGTAGCATATTTGCTAGCAGATCAATGGAGATGAACAACGGTGGAGCGAAATGGACGACGCAAGCCAGGGCTCCAGCGCAGCTAAATAAAACCTCAAACCTCTGCTGGGAAACACCTGAGGGGTTTGCAGCAGCACAGAACACTCTCAGCCTCACAGGAGAGTTCCTTGGAGAGACACACAGAGTCCGAGAACGTATACAAAACCACTCCCCTGAGAATCAGCTTCACATGGGACTGTTTTGATTGTGGGTAGTAGGGGAAGTGACTGAAAGCCAGCAGAGAGCTAGGCAAGCAGCATCGTTCCCTGTCACACGCCTCCCCAAAATACGGCTCACAGCACGGCCAGGTGGGCTGCCCTAATGAAACCCTAAGGCTCTGCCCATTACCACATAAGAGGCACTCTGAAACAAACAACCAAAAACACATGGCCCAAATGAAAGAAGAGATCAAAGCTCCGACAAAAATGCAGCTAAGTGATGAAGGGTTAGCCAACCCATCAGAGGCACAGTTCCAAATGCTGGTCGTTGTGATGCTCAGCAATTGGCTGAGTATGGTCACAACATAGAGGAACAAGTGCAGCCTAGGAAAAGTGAAATAGAGGAACATGTTCAGGGAACCAACACGGACGGGAAGGAAAGCGGGACTGAGATGAACAGTTTGGAGCAGAAGGAAGAAAAACACATTCAACCAGAACAGAATGAAGAAACAACGATTCAAATCATTGAGGAGAGTCTTAGGAACCTCCAGGGTAATTCTAAGTGGTCCAACATCCAAATCATAGTGGTGGCAGGAGGACAAGAGGAAGAACAAGAAATGGAGACATTCTTTGAAAAGTGAATGAAGGACAACTTCCCCTATCTGGCACAAGAAACAGCCTTCCAGGAAGTCCAGGAAGCCCAGAGAGTCCCAAGGCAGTTGGACCCAAAGAGGAACAACCAAGGCACAGCACAATTACATTGCCCGAGATTAAAGATAAGGAGAGAATCTGAGAAGCTGCAAGAGATAAGGAGACAGTTACCTACAAAGGAATTCCCAAAAGATTGTCAGCTGATTTCTCAACAGAAACATTGGAGGCAAGAAAGGGCTGGGAAGAAGTATCCCAAGTGATGAAATGCAAGGAACTCCATCCAAGATTGTTCTGTCCAGCAAAGCTGTCTTTTCGAACGCTCGGGCAGATAAAGTGCTGCCCAGACAAGTTCAATTTAAAGGAGTTCATCATCTCCAAGCCCTTATTATATGAAAAGATACAGAAAGTTGCCTAAGGAAAAAGAAGGTAAAAAAAAAAAAAAATTCGAATAAAATGGCAGCAAAGTCACATCTATCAACAACCTAACCTTAAAAGCAAAAATAAAAACACACTACGCAGACAATTCCAACAGGAAATGAATGGCAGAAATGGAGGTAATATGGAGGGTTATTAGCGGGAGGGGGTGGACCGACAACGGGGGAAAAGGTACAGGGAATAAGAAACATTAATGATAGGAGCAAAATAGACCGGAGGAGGTAAGGGTGGTATAGGAAGAGGAATGGGAATGACATTATTGATACAGGAAAACAAAGGCAGCGATGACACAATACCCCTGGTTATTTTTCTTCTATGACTGTGTTCTGTCTTCCTCACTGGTTTCCACTCTTTCTATTCCTAACTCTAGGCTCTCATCAAAGTCAGGTTTTTCTTTTGTTTTAACTTCAAAACTTAATTTTTATTTTTTAGCCATAAAACACGATTTTCATAAAACCCTTCTACTAGGTTAAATTTTTAATAGATATTGATTTAATTTTATGTTTATTCAGTTATAATTGACTGCATTTCCTCCCCATCCCTGCACCTCACCCTAGCCAGTCCCACCTCCCCCAGACACCTCAAAACTCCCCTTTGATTTTCTCCTTGTGCATTTTAGAGTAGTAGATCCTGTAGACCACTCTCCCCTCTATCCCCTCCCTCTTCCCCTCTGACTATTGTACCATTGTTCTTAAAGTCCTATGTGTCTGTTCTATTTTGTTTCCTTTTTTCCTCAGTTGATTATGTTGTCCTTAAAGGTGAGATCATTTGGTATTTCTCCCTCACAGCCTGGCGCATTTCACTTAACCTAATGCTGTCCAGTTCCATCCATACCATTGCAAAGTGTATCAGCTCCTTCTTTCTCTCTTCGGTGCAGATTTCCATTGTGTAAATGTACCATAGTTTTTGGATCCACTCATTAGCTAATGGGCACCTAGGTAGCCTCCAGCACTGGGCTATTGTAAATCGTGGTGCTATGGACATTGGGGTGCACAGGTTCTCTGGCATTGGTGTTTCAGTGTTCTAAGCGTACAATCCCAGCAGTGGAATTTCTGGGTCAAACGGCTTTTCCATTTTTAGTTTGCAGAGGAAATTCCATACAGTTCTCCACAGTGGCCGCACCAGTCTGCATTCGCACCAACAATGTCCTGGTTGTCCCTTTTCTCCTCATCCTCTCCGACATCCGTGTCTTGCTTTGTTTATGTTGGCCACTCCGGCTGTTGTGAGATGGAACCTCATTGTGGTTTAATTTTATAAACGAAGAACACAGTAGAAGGAATCAAAAGCAGGATCGGGGGAGCTGAGGACCGCCTCAACAAATTCACTTTTCTATATAATTTCTTTCGAGTATTTATCGTTATTGTTCCTTTATTCGTGCAAGGGGTTTTCTATTACTCATCCATGCAGACTAGGATTATTGGGATTGTATTATGCGGTGGAGATTGCTGCTAAAATGCCTTGGAGAAAGACGACAAAGGTAAATTAGGCAGGGTCTCAGGCCTCAGAAAATGTGCAGCCCAGTGTAGCTCCGATGTTTAACGCCTCCTGCGGTCTTCTGTTGCATACTATAACGTGTTCATTGGATGTTTCTTAAAGTCATTGGACAATAAGAAGCAGAGTCGTCTTCTATTTAAAAAACTAGTGGCAATCCCGTGTCACGCAATTGAATCAGCGCAATTATTATTGTCCCAAGTTCAAGGATCATAAATTCGAAGTCCATCTGCCTTTTCTCCCACTGCCATCTTTACACGTATTACAAGATTTTGATCCATCTTCCCCAAAGTGTCTTTATCCTTCATCTCTTCCCTTGCCATTCTACTGCTAAAACTGCAGTTCCAAAGTAGTAGGAACATGTCAGCGATGGTCTCTACGTGACCCATCTGTCCTTGATTAAAGAATTTTGTATGAGAGACACTGGGGTAGGGTTGAGGGATGGGGAGACCTGCAGAAAATTGTAAGTGAATTTTTTTTTTCAGAGAGACCCTGAAATAAAACCCAACAGCCAGAAGCAAGAGGGAGTTGCGGGGAGATAATGAGGGTGGGGAAGGGGGCAGGGGTACCAGGAACATGTATACGGAGATGTGGACAGAGCCAAAAGTGATGGGAAGATGGAGGATCGAACATGGGGATGGGTCTGGAGGGAGGCAGTGGGGACTCACCGGAGTTAGAGGTGGTTTTGTGGGAGGTAGTATGGTCAAAGAGAAATGAAAAGTCTTTGCATTGAATAATGTTTTCCTATATGAATATTTGAAAAAATCCTCTGTTCTTATCTGTACCTGAAGCCTAACATTTAACTTGTTAATGTGCATGTCCCTGTTCATATTTTGTTTCCTTTTTTCCTCAGTTGATGATGTTGTACTTAAAGGTGAGATCATTTGGTATTTCTCCGTCACAGCCTGGCACATTTCACTTAGCATGATGGTGTCCATTTCCATCCATAGCATTGCATGGTTGTCTCTAAAAGACTCCCACCACATCATCCCTATGAGGAGCCTTGGGAACTATGTCGTCTAACAACCTACTTTCACAGATAACAGGTCTTGGAAGTTAATTGATTGGTGTGTGCTCTGTTACTATGAGCACGATTGTCTCAGTTACATCTAACTGCTTTGTATGTCCATAGAGTCCTTGCAGTTTGGCTTCCTTTGCAAACTATTTAAGATGTGTGAGTATGTACGCTCATGTATGCTTGTGTATTCCTTTGGTTTGGGGTTTGCATTTCAATGAAAATTAATTGCTGATTCTTACCTGATGAATTCATTGGTTCTGAATCAGGTTTATGCTTTAGACCACACTTACCATTTTGTTCATCCTAAGATCTTTTCTCTGAATTAAACCTCGTAGTATAAGACAGACTTCTCGAACTTCTCCTTAGTACCCCCAGCCTATTACTGTGGTTTGGAAAGTGTTTCACTTACTGAAACAGGACCCTGGATTGTAAGACGCATTGCTAGTATGGTCAGCGTTTTCTCAAGGCTTGGAAAGTGAAATGTTATGCTTCTGTAGATTATAAAGTTGAAATGTATATTTCCTAGGCTTTGGCCCTTTACACATTCCTTCTATGAATATTCAAGAGTCTCTCCATGTATCTACAAGTTGACGTAACAAGGAAGTGCTTACCCTTCAACGACCTCCCACGTTTGAAGCACTCTAGGAAGCAAGTCATTAGGTCTTATGTATTTATATACATGAAGAATATTCAAATGATCTTTGACTAGGGCTTCCCAGAGAGTACCAACCCAGTATGTGTTATATATCACATTATAAGGAGCTGGCACCAATACTTATAAATTGTAGAAGAAATACAACGGTCCTATATAAATTTTGTCTTTTTCATGTGACTGTCTTGACGTGATAACTTTGCATGTTTTTTGACATATATTTTTCGTCTCTGTCATGAATGAGTATTGTGCATACGCTGTATTTCTTCCCTGAAAAAAAGCGCTCTACTGTTCATTTTTTCTGGAGCATGAACTGCTATCTAGGGATATTTCTCTGGCCTTCTCTGAATTCTTTTTTCCCTGTAGTAACGCATACGATAGGATCAGGAAATGTCAAAAGGGAGAACAATGCCATTTTCCACCAATGTTTATGGAAAGATGTGAAAACTGTGAGTAGGGTTAATGACGGTCTTTCTTAATGAATGGAAAAAATCTAGAGTAATGATTTTAAAAATATTGGTCTTTAATATTTATGGGCTGTTGTTTAATTCATCAAAAATATTTCACACTTTACTTTTGGAGTCCCTGATTCTCCCATTTCCATTAAGTACGTGAAGTTTCTCTACACGAAACCACCTACACCTGGAAAAATACCCTACTTCATTTGGTTTCAAAGGGTCCCATGAAAAATGTAGGTTAATGTCAAGACTACTTCACCATACAGGATGCCTACTGTGTCTACATATATTTGCTTCTCATCGTTAATGGAAGGAGTGAATTAATTTTTTCTTCCCTAGAGTGTACAATTTATTTCGTCCAATGATTTATTAATCCTAGAAGTTGGTTCTATGGGGTTGACACCTATGTTTCATGATTCCTTATGGATATGTTACAGCTTGACCTTAGAGCGGAGAGCAGCTTTACCACTTGTCATTATTTTTTTACTCACTTTGTGGTATGAGAGACAGTTTTTATCCTTTCTGATATTTACCAAAGTCCATATTTTCAAGTTTCCGATAATCAATACATCTATTGTCATTACAGAGAACATGCTTGGGACTGTTATTGTTGCAAAATGCACTTTGAATTGGGTATTCTCTGCTTAGAGTACTCTTCATTTTCTCAGGTTTTTAGAGGTAACCCCATGCCCTTTTACAATTTCATGAAGCAGAAGTAATTAAGGCCAAACTGACGGAATTTTAAATATGTCCAATTCATCTAGCAGGAAAGAACCACCAAAGGTAGTCGAAGCTATGTCTTCCATTTTAAGTAATGACGTGAGTGTGTCTAAAAAAATACAAGAAGGGGGGAGTTGTTAAAAGTCAGAAGATAGTTGTAAACATCCTTCATTACATCCCAAGTACAGAGGAAACCAGCAGTTCCAGAAAGGAAGAAAAATATCTACAGACTAGTTTTATGGAAGGGCATTTGAACTAAACCAAGAAAGGACTGCAGGGTGGAGACAAGGTGACGCGCTTACCCTTACAGAGCAAAATACTGTCACGCAAAGGAAAAAGTTATGCTAGTATGCAGAAGCTAGATGCGTGATACTATTCTGGATTTAACGCAGCATGCGAAGGCCATGGTTCACATCATTTTTCCAAGTGTGAAAGTGACACAGACAGACTCTTACCTCACAGACACTAAATGCTTTCCCCTGACACGGTTTGTTCACTGGTGTCTTAACCTTCCTGGGACATCTGAAGGTTTCCTTGTCATATTCAGCCACGGATCTCGCAGTAGAATGTGCGCCACACATCGCAAGGCTCCTAAACTCTCTCAGGCTCTGTACCTGTGCTGCATTTTAATGCGATCTCGTGCTACATTCTGCATCACTAAACCTGCCACACCAACCAAGTTGTATTCTCTTTCGCCGTGCCTTAGCATGACTGCCTTCTAAATATGAACTTGGAGTGAACATGACTTCACCTTGACATCATGCTTTCTTTCCTTCAAATAATTTCAGTGCTTACCCAGTTTCAATTAACGGCATAACATCTGTTAAGGTCGTATTCTTCATCAAGGACATTTTTTAAGTCGGTGAAACATATGTTTTACATATATTGTGTTATGCACACATATTTCCCTACTCTGGCTTGACAGTAGATTGGGAGAGGAAGAATTAAAGGATATAAGAACTAATTCTAACAAGGGAAATCATTGTTACTTGCCCCTTCAATATTCACCATCACCACTTCCCTTCTTTATTGCTGTCAGAAGGCATGTTTTTCGTGGGGAAAGCACTTTAAAAGTCTTCAGCACCGAGTTGCATTTTATCTATCCCAATCAGGGCCAAGTGTTTCTCACTTTCATGGTCTGCATTATAGATGTGAGGGGCCATGTGATCCCGGTCTGCAACTCAGGGCACAGAACGCAGTCTGCCAGGGTCACCTTTGGAAAAACTGTTTCTTTATCCGTTAAAAAGGAAAGCCAAGGTGCCACCACTTTCTTGACTCCCATTCGACAGCATGGAATGCTGATGCTGTATGTGGGTTAGAACAGCCATCTTGAGACCTGTAGGGAAGCCAAGGGACCACAACCAGTACAGTTAAGCCACGTGAGAAGTGTCAACAGCAGCTTTGTAGTTGCTTCCCCTTATTGTCGGCCAAAAAGGAAAACTATGCCACCTACTGAAGCATTAATTGTCTGCATCAGTTTGCTTATTACTCCCACAAAAGGGATTGAAAATGGAGCCATGCAGCATGTTTTGTAAACAAAACACTTTAGTTAGGTTTCGTCTCAAGAAGAAGCAAAGCATAAATCTCATGGATTAAAACAAACACATATCTCTCCCTTCTGAGTCTTCAGTTTAAGTATGATTTTTGTCGAGTCTCCTCATCTTGTCTTGGCTTGAATTTTGGTGGAAGGTAGAACTTTGGATTGAATGAGGTGTTTCCTCTGAGGGAAGGCAAGAATGAATGTGTATCCATTCAATAGAACATTTCTTGTGTAGGCAGCTGTCCCAAGTTTATGAGGAGTGACCGTAATTAGCGTTTCTTGGACGTTTACACATCACGTCCTCCTCTTGCCAATCATTGAGAACGTCACATAGCCAAGGTCAACATCATAGCAGGGAAATACGTTCTCGCAGCGGTAAGGGGTAAAGTGGAGAGGGAGCATTTTCTCTGAATAAAATTTACAACACATAATGTTAACTCTGGGATTATGGTGTTGCATAATTGGTTATATTCACTTTTATCGCTACTAAATTCAATATTATTACATGACAAGATATTTATCTCACTATTTGGTTTGAAGGATCAGTTACTCGTCTTTAGAGAGAGGAAGTGAGGGAGAGAAACACCAAGGCATGGTGGCCTCTCAGGCGCCCCCTAGTGAGGACACAGCCCACAACCCAGCCATGTGCCTTGACTAGGAATTGAACACCTAACCCTTTGCAAAATGCATTTCCTTCCTGGAAATGGTCATGCTTTCTGTCGCATCAGGCCTTTCACATCTGCTTATTCCCCTGGCTCCGTTATGATCTGCCATTATTCCTACCCGCCCTTTTCCCATCTGAAAGCCTGCTTACCCTCCGCCCCCCATGAACTGACAGTGCTCATGCCTGACTCAGCTCAGATAGAAGTCCCTCTGAAGAGTCACCTTTCATCCTTGTCTTTCCAGTAGCCCGGGATCCACAAATATGTTTTTATTGCTGTATATATAGCGTGCGATGTTAATGATGTAAATACATGTCAATGTATTTCCCTCTTCCTGTATCCGACCACGAATGCCTTTGACTCAGAGATCATATCGTATTTATGTTTACACCTAACATAGAACACACAACCTTGATCAGTAAATTAGTGGTGATCACTACAGGAATTAAATGCATCCAAATCTCACTCTCCCGCGAGTGCTGGGACCAAGAGTAAAAATCCTTGAGCCCTCCACCATTTCTCCACACGTTATATAGGTTCCAAGAAATTCAGCCAATGACATTGGGTTGAAAGAGATGTCCCAAACAGTTCAATGAAACTCGCAGTGTTGCAGAAGAGCAGCCATGGCTCCACAGGGGGTATCTAAGGAGATTAATGGTGTGCATAGAAGCTTCTGGTCATTTTGAACATCTACTGGTGGAGCTAAGCTACTCTTCCCTGCCCCTGGCATTTCACACTGCAGTCAGCAGCACAGATGGGGAGTAAATATGCTGAGAATCTTGAGGAGAGTGGCCAAAATACGTTGCCCTTCAGGACACTCTGACACTTGTTGTTTTCTCGTGAAATCTCACCCCTATGCATTTGTCATGTGTGAGAAACAAGCTCTTGATTCTGACCACAAACTCCTGAAGTATGTCCTAGGAGCTGGCGTTAAGTCCTGCACTTCAACTTGGAAATGCGGTGTGCCCAGGAGAACACCGATCAGCAGGGTGACCAGGAGCGAAAAGACAGCCAAGACTGTAGTGCATTTTCCTGTGTAATCCTCCCTTTGTGGTAAAATATCCCAGGGGCTCCCTTTCTTGATATGCTTCCTTTGTCTTTACAGAGGATTAGAACCATTTGTTTCATACAAGTTCACTATTTACTTGTTTGTTTCTCTGTTTATTTCTTTATTGCATACAAAACTCTAATATGTTGCTACACTATTATTCCTATAAAATTGTTGCTATACTAATACTCCCTGTGATGGAGGCCATCTGTCTCCCCTGGCCACGCGCCCACTGAGTTGCTGATTGGTCAGCTGTCCCTTGTGACGTCACAGTGCATATTCCCTCCTGCCATGGGAACACAGGGTCCCTTGGGGCCGGCCAGCAGGAACTGTTGGGGCAGGCCTTCAGGAGCGGCTGGTCCTGTGGCAGGAAGGCGGAGTATCCCCGCAGGCAGCGCAGCCTTGGGCTATAGGCTCTGAGCAGCAGACAGCAGTGGAGGACAAGGAGATGGAAGAGCCAGGGGTGGAGGAGCAAGAGGTGCTGGAGGAGGAGGTGCAGGAGCCTAGGATTGAGGAGCCAGGGAACAGCGGCGCACAGGTGAGCAGTAGCCTCTCAGGTCCTGCTGTTCCAAGTGAGTCCCCAACTCTCCCTGCCCCCCGCCCCCACCATACACGCCACAGCCAGGTTCCAACTTCTTACCCGCCGACTTGGGGGGTGGCTGACCCTGCAACCATCTTCCCCAGAAGCCACGCCCGCCCTAACCCATGGTCCCCCTTACCCGTGGTTCCCCCTTGGTCCCTGTCAGGATATCCAGTCCATCCCCGCTGTCTGGGACACATCCACGGCGCTGAGGCGACTGCACAAGGAACTGGCGAACATCACGATCGATCCCCCGCCCATGTGCTCTGCAGGGCCAGTGGATGACAACATGTTCCAATGGAAGGGGACCATCATGGGACCCCCGGACAGCCCCTATGAGGGAGGGGTGTTCTGCCTAAACATACAATTCCCTCGAAATTACCCCTTCAGGCCTCCGGCGATTTCCTTCACCACCCCGATCTACCACCCCAATATCAACCGAAAGGGATATATCTGTGTCGATATTCTCAGGTCCCAGTGGTCTCCTATAATGACCATATCCAAACTCTTGCTGTCCATCAGCTCCTTGCTATGTGACCCCAACCCCAACCATGCCTTTGTTCCATCCATTGGGAGAATGTACCTAAAGGACAGGAAGGCATATGATACCATGGCGCGAGCTTGGACCAAGAAGTATGCTATGTGAGGGAGGGGCAAATGATCACCCCTCACCTCAATAAAACACCTGGCTGTTGAATGGGCTCTTCTTTGATAGCTTTCTGGGAGGAATCCTTTCCCTTCTCACATCTGCCTATGAGGGTGTGTGGAGGCCTGGTGGGAAGCAGTGTTTGGGGGAAGGGCAAGGTTGGGAGACGGGGTATTTTGAGAGAGGCTAGTAGTAATAAATATTTGACTGAAACACTTCTTTCCTGCTTCAGGATGGGAAAGCAAGAACAAGGGGGTGGTGGGATTAGCAGGCGTCCTTTAGCACGCCCAAGGTGGGGGAAACACTGGATGAAGAATAGGAAGATCATTAGGTATCTGGTTCATACTGAGGTACCTGTGTCTTCAGGGTTTTTGCTTGGACCGACATGGAAGGTAAGCCACAGCCTCTTCTTTCAGGCCCACAATTAACTGTAGAAATATTAAGTGGATGAGGAGATGTCACAAAAGAAAACGAAGTCTTTTCTTCCAAGAATTCTCCACCCCCCCACACGACACTGCCCGCCTTTTTGACCCGTCTGCCACCCTCCACAGTCTGGGCTATATTCCCATTCTCAGGTCATGCTTATTGACAATAGAACACTTGTACAGGCTGCCCAAGTGCCCATGAGTAGATGAGTGGATAAAAGAACTGTGGTATGTGCACACAATGGAATAAATAGTACATGGAAATCTGTCCCTTTGTGACAGTGTGGATGGACCTGAAAAACCTTAGGCTCCGTGAAATAAGCCAGTCAGAGGACGACAAATAAATACCATAGGATCTCTGTCATAAGGAGCATCTAATGAACAAACTGAAGTAACAAGGAAAATGGGGAGAGGCTCCTAGAGAGCTGGCAGCCAGCTGTCAGAGGGGGTATGGGGTGCAGGCTAGGTGGGAAACCGGAAGGGAGTAAGAAAAGACCTTCCCAGATAACAGTATGGAGAAGACCAAGGGAAAAGGGGTGGGGCGGTGCAATAGAAGGGCGTGAAGGGGGACAGCGGGTGCTGCCAGAAGCAGACTTGAATGGGGTGGTGAACACACAATACAATATGCAAAGGATGAAGTGTAGACTCCCACGCTGCAAACCTGCAAATTTCACTCACCTGTGTCACCCCCCAGTAAGTGCAATTAAAAAATAACAGGATAGGAAAGTTTCCTTTCTTTGTGTAAATCTTTTCTCTATGAAAGAGTGTCCTCAATCCGTTGTCAGTGGAGCACTCCTGCGACTGAGCAGCAGTTTGGGTCCTGCTGCCTGCCTGCTAGGCTAAGTGTTAGAGGCAAAGGTTGGGTGGTGAAGGAAAGGGGTTAGGAACACCAGGAAGACAGACGAGAGAGACGCCAATGAAAACCACAATGAGATATAACCTCACAAGGTGAAAATGGCAATCATTGGATATATCTAATCGCCACAAATGCTGGCAGAGTTTGAAAACAAAGGCAACCATTTTGCCCTGTGGGTGGGAATGCAGAATGGGGAAGTCACGGTGGAAAACATGTTTGCATTTCTTCAGGTAATGGAACTGCCTGTTGGTTCATCAATTCCATTGGTGTATTTATACCCTGAGAATCCACAAAGATGCGCCATGCTACAGGTCAACATTATAAATGAGTAAGAACAATTAAGTAATCAGCGCCAAGGAGTGAGAGGGTCAGAATTCAAAAGGCAAGAGTGGCTAAACTCAAATACCAGGTGTGCAGGGACTTTGAGCATCCACGTGAGAGAGGATTTAGAGCTATGTGAAAGGGGCAGATCCTGATGACCTGACTGACAGGAGAGATTTTCCAAATTCTGCTTTCATAACATTAGGGTGCTGATTCCTTGCAGGATTGCTCATTGGTGTCATGAGAAAGAGGCATCTAACAGCCTTTTCAGGACCTTGGGACCCTACAGGCAGTCTGTGTGGTCCCTTTTTGCACTCTATGTCTGAGTGAGGCCATCTTTTCATCATTTCCTTCTACCAAAACAATATCTTCCAGTAGTTTGTAGAAAGGAGCAGACATACGAATGCCTCTGTCTTCCTTAAGCTGGCAAATAAAGAGATTTGCAGAAATAGAAAAAAACAAAAACAAAAACAAAAACCGAAAAACCCAGGACACTACACTCATTAAACGTAGGTATTATTAATATATGCTGTTTACAATTTAATAAGAATCCATGGACATATAAGTAAATCTCTTTCCATGCATTAAATATATGCAAAGATAGATTGGGATAAACTACTGTGGGGGCTGAAAATGTTTAATGCTTTTCCTTCCTCCTTTTAAGTTCTTCAGGCTGGGCTAATAACCAAATTGATAGAGGTGGGCTGATAGGAGAAAATGCAAGTTCAATAGACGTTCATGGGTAATTCACACTAGCATGACACATCCACGGGAATTCCAAAGACAGTGAGACAACACCGGATTGCTAGGACATTTTGGACAAAGAAGAAAAGGCAGGGTAACATGGTACTAGATTTTGAGGAATGCGAAAGAGTGATTTACAAGCAGTTGAGGAAGCGCCAAGCACACAGGCCAGGGCCTTAGTTCTGGGTGAATCCGCAACAATGGGACGCAGCAGGTACTCGGCTATGTGGACATGCCTTAAGCGGTCTACTCTTCACACTTAGTTCCATTAGGCTGAGGACATTCAGCAGTTTCTCTGTCTGAGTCTCTAGGGCAGGAAAGGGAGGAAGACCCACGGTTCCGAGAGTGGTTTGTTTCTTGATAAATAGCTTACGATTCCTTTCCCAAAAAGCACTTTCAGGACGGCAGAATTTTCCCTTCACTACAGCTGCTGGAAAGAGAAGGTCCGGACAGAGGCGTCTGAGCAAACATGGTGAGCTTGGTTGGGAGGCATGTTATCAAGGGTGCACAGCGGGGAGCATTCCTTTGGTGTCCCTTTCCTTCCTGCACAGCACTTCAGGCAGACACCACCGGGTGGTCAGAGGTGAACTTTACTTACAAATTTCGGCGTCATAGCTTCAGCCAAGTGGTTTGCAGTGCACATATTTTGGCTAAGACGATCACTAGCTTCCAGTTCCATCCCTGGATTCACGGTAGTGCAGCTGGTTTGCAGGCGTTCCCTTTCCAGGTGCCTTCTGCCAGGACCTCATAGTCTAATCTGTGATGTTCGGTGGTTTCTGTTCTACTACGAGCGAGTCACGTGTGTGGAGGATTTGACTTCCTTACGAATTGCAAATGAACAGATGCAACAACTGATCCACGGGAGGTAAAGTAAATGGTAAAAACACGTGTTACTTTGACAAGGCAGATGTAGAAATAGAACTGAGTCTCACATGTGCATTTGTGTCTGAGAGCTGGGAGTAGAGACCTGGGATGTGCAGAAAAGTTTATGTGGAAAAACCAACTGATTTAAACCCTCATTTTAAAAATTAATTAATTTATTTTATTCAGTTACAATTGTCTGGATTAGCTCCTGTTCGCTCCCCCACCCCGGGCAAGTCCCACCTCACTACTCCCCTCTAACCTCCCCTTTAAATTTATCCTTGTGTCCTATATAGTAGCTCCTATAGAGCACTGTCCCCCCTATGGCGTCCCAATGCCCTGTGGCTACTGTTACAATGTTCTTAATTTCAATATCTCTGGTTATATTTTGTTTGCTTTTTCTTTTCTTGATTATGTTCCAGTTCAACGTGAGATCCTCTGCACCCCAATGTTCAGAGCAACACAATTTACAATAACCAAGTACTGGAAGTAACTTAAGTGCCCATCAGTTAATGAGAGGATCCAAAAAGTATGGTACTTTTAGACAATGGAATTTTACGCAGCGGAGAGAAAGAAGGAGCTAATACCCTGTGCAATGGCATGGGTGAAAGTTGTGGGCACTATGCTAAGTGAAATAAGGCAGGTGTTGAGGGAGAAATACTATTTAGCGCCCCTCGCCCGCACAGCTTTTTCTTTTCTTTTTTTTTTTTTTTTTTTTTTTGCGAATTTTATAGGATTAATGCTGACAGCAAAGGGTAACCAATCTCCTGAGTGGAATTAAAGGCTCAATGAAGAGTCAAAGAGTCTGACTACATGAATTATATGTTGAAGGGTAATGTGTCTAATTATATTTTCCAAATGATCTTAAGTAATCCATGCATTTTGAAAGGATATCTACCATTTGAAATGGACACTAAAGACTGCAAAATAGGCACGTGTGGAATCCAATGAGTTCTATAACCTAACAAAAATGTAGAAACAGGGATGATACACGAAACAGAA
The DNA here is from genome assembly GCF_022682495.2 of Desmodus rotundus. Lineage (NCBI taxonomy): Eukaryota > Metazoa > Chordata > Mammalia > Chiroptera > Phyllostomidae > Desmodus > Desmodus rotundus. The sequence goes on along the minus strand of NW_026527214.1, from coordinate 1,605,701 downwards.
CGAGGGTTGTCGCAAGGGAAGCGGCTGGGTGAATGGAAGAAGAAGGTGAAGGGATTACTGGAAGGACAGCTGTTCAGGATCCTTGGACACGGATCACAATGGGGGGGTGGCCAGAGGGCAGAGGAGCGGGAGCTGGGTGCAGGAGAGCAAAGGGGGAAGAGGGGTGAACAACTGTATTAGCAGAAACAACCCCCAAAATGTACATTAAAAACTAGTCCCTTCAAAACAACTTGGCCAATAATTGGCAGTGTTCCCTTCCCTCCTCACTAAACCCACCACAGAACTCTACCCACAGGAAGAACACATTGTGTCCTGGCTCCGGTTCCTCTGCCATGCTCTGAAATATTCCGAGAAGGTATTTCCGGGACATTGTCCACACAGTTCCTGGATCTCCACTGAGAATTTGGCTTATTCAGGTAACTGGGCCACAGTCACTGGCAAAATGGGTCAGTTCACTGAGTTCCTTGTGGAGGCCAGGTAATGGAATCAAAGTACCTTGGAAGAAAGTGTAGCACTTCTGCTCTGAGTGAATGAGATTCCGATGTAAATACACATTATCCATGGCGATGAGAGAGGCAATTGTGAGAAGCAACTATGACTGCTGGGAACTATGCTGTGACTCCAAGGGGAGAAACAGCGTTAACACTCCATTTATCAAAATTTCAGTGTACTTGATGGTTTCATGAATTGTAATAATATTGCAAAAGAAAGGATAGATCAGGTCCTTGGAGTCTTATCCATTGATTGAGAGTATAATTCAAATCGTATCTACCAGGTAACCCCCTTTGGAATCTAAGCACATGCTTTCTATGAGAGAACTGAGGGAATGATATATACACACGTACATAATTCTTTCTATATGTCTACACATGCATTCTTTCAGAAAGAAATTAACATTATTTTGAAAAAGAATTGTATGTATCATGTGCATAGAAAACATGGAGAAAAACATTTTTTACACTCACCTCCTGACTGGAAATATTTCTCATCGAATGGAAATGTGTGTTTTTCAAGGGAGGGAACAAGAGGAAATGAGGAAACAACACTGGAAAAAAGTTTGTTCCTCTGCAGCCATATTTAATGTTTCCATTCGTTATTATATATGAAATAATGGAGAATGCTTGAATATCACTTGCAAACTGAGAACTGACTTTCTTTTAACTTTCAAACTGAAAGACATTCGGTGAAATATAAACTTACCATGAGGAGAAATATCTGAGGATAGGAAAAGAAATATATTTGTATGCAGTTTTCCTTTCTCACACGTGACAAAAGAGACAGACGTGACATTTTGTTCCGTCCTGGGATTCAGCGAAAGGCAAATACCCATTAGGTCTGATTCTATATTTCACCAATTGCGTGGATATCCAAGACATTATCGTCGCAATATTGATTCCAGTATGGCAGTGGTAAATGTTACGTGTGTCATCCCGAGCTGTGCTGAGTCATTCCATGTTAGATTTACTCCGAGGAAACGTCATTGCTACAAAATGTACATTTTCCCTTTCCACAGACAAGTGCTTGACAAGAAATAGTCTGGCTAGTACGACAGCAGCAAGTGAATGACTGGGTCTTTCGTCCTGAAGAGCTGTGAAGACGAACCTGTTGTTCACTTGATGTACACAGCATCACAGTAACTCTTCAATAGGCATATTTCATGTGGGAACATGGAGATAAGGCCTCAATCGAAGGATTTTGTAAAAATAAAACACTTGTTAAACGCCTGAGCCCTTGTTTTGGGTATGATAATTGAATGTCATCTCTGTTCTTGATTTTGTCAGAAAAGGACAGGCTACCCTTTACATTCTTGACATCTTTTCAGGATTAGGAAGTAAGCCTCCAATTCTGCTCTTCTCATCACTGTGCTTGCACCTGGTATGACCATTCTTGTCTTCAACCATTGTTTTCCTTCTTGGAAACAGTCTCTGGAGGCTACTCTCATTGTCACTTCCGTCTTAGAGCAGACAGGAGACTAGGCAGGGAATGTCTTAAAATGGGATAGTACAGGGAACCGAATGAAGGCTCCTGTCTTCCATATTACGAAACCACTTAGCTAGGGTGACTTAACACACAGAATCCTAAGGAAGATTCAATAGAATAATAAACTTCTCCTTTATTACTCCCTCCAGTCATATTAACAATATTACACATCACATTTTTTTAACCGTTTGGGGTTTGTTAGAGACAGAAACATCAATCTGAGAGTGAAGCATCAATCATTGCCTCTCATTCACAGCCCACGTGGGGACCGAACCTGCATCCAGGGCACGTGCCCTATGGCAATCAAACCAGCACCTTCTGACTGTGTAGGGTGACACAAAACCGATGTAGCCACACCTGGGAGGGCTAAATATCCCTTACCTCTACGCTATGGTGAAGAAAAGTAGGGCTTTGGAGGCACCCGGGACTGCCTTCATCACAGTCTCGTGATGCAGCTTTGAATAATTTTGTATCTCTTTGAGCCTCAAGTTTCTGATTGGCAAAATAAAATAAATTATACTTCGTCCAAGAAATGGTTTTGAAGTCTCAGTGAGAAAATGTTATTTGGAAACAGTAACTATCCACCCAATAATTCTAGGCTTTATGGAAATAGTAATAAATATTTCCTCCCTCAACAAATTGCAGTACCATTGGAAAGACACTAGAGTCATCTCTGGCGAAGACACAGGCATACGTAGATGCCCTTTCCCTCCTCACACAGCCAAAACAAGGAGAGCAATGAATTTAAAAACAAAAACCAGCCAGAAACTGGCAGAAAATGGAACTGGATGAGAGTCCAACAACCAAGGAGTTACAGACTAAACATTCACACAGACCAGTAGGAGGGGTAGAAGCGGCAAGTAGGGGTGGAGAGGACTCGCAGCAGGAAGGTGGCTGGAGAACTGGGACGGGAGAGGCGGCCCTGGCAGACAGGTGGCTGGTGGACCAGGCAAGGCAGCAGCTCCAGAGCGAGGGGTAGCATATTTGCTAGCAGATCAATGGAGATGAACAACGGTGGAGCGAAATGGACGACGCAAGCCAGGGCTCCAGCGCAGCTAAATAAAACCTCAAACCTCTGCTGGGAAACACCTGAGGGGTTTGCAGCAGCACAGAACATTCTCAGCCTCACAGGAGAGTTCCTTGGAGAGACACACAGAGTCCGAGAACGTATACAAAACCACTCCCCTGCGAATCAGCTTCACATGGGACTGTTTTGATTGTGGGTAGTAGGGGAAGTGACTGAAAGCCAGCAGAGAGCTAGGCAAGCAGCATCGTTCCCTGTCACACCCCTCCCCAAAATACGGCTCACAGCACGGCCAGGTGGGCTGCCCTAATGAAACCCTAAGGCTCTGCCCATTACCACATAAGAGGCACTCTGAAACAAACAACCAAAAACACATGGCCCAAATGAAAGAAGAGATCAAAGCTCCGACAAAAATGCAGCTAAGTGATGAAGGGTTAGCCAACCTACCAGAGGCACAGTTCCAAATGCTGGTCGTTGTGATGCTCAGCAATTGGCTGAGTATGGTCACAACATAGAGGAACAAGTGCAGCCTAGGAAAAGTGAAATAGAGGAACATGTTCAGGGAACCAACACGGACGGGAAGGAAAGCGGGACTGAGATGAACAGTTTGGAGCAGAAGGAAGAAAAACACATTCAACCAGAACAGAATGAAGAAACAACAATTCAAATCACTGAGGAGAGTCTTAGGAACCTCCAGGGTAATTCTAAGTGGTCCAACATCCAAATCATAGTGGTGGCAGGAGGACAAGAGGAAGAACAAGAAATGGAGACATTCTTTGAAAAGTGAATGAAGGACAACTTCCCCTATCTGGCACAACAAACAGCCTTCCAGGAAGTCCAGGAAGCCCAGAGAGTCCCAAGGCAGTTGGACCCAAAGAGGAACAACCAAGGCACAGCACAATTACATTGCCCGAGATTAAAGATAAGGAGAGAATCTGAGAAGCTGCAAGAGATAAGGAGACAGTTACCTACAAAGGAATTCCCAAAAGATTGTCAGCTGATTTCTCAACAGAAACATTGGAGGCAAGAAAGGGCTGGGAAGAAGTATCCCAAGTGATGAAATGCAAGGAACTCCATCCAAGATTGTTCTGTCCAGCAAAGCTGTCTTTTCGAACGCTCGGGCAGATAAAGTGCTGCCCAGACAAGTTCAATTTAAAGGAGTTCATCATCTCCAAGCCCTTATTATATGAAAAGATACAGAAAGTTGCCTAAGGAAAAAGAAGGTAAAAAAAAAATGCGAATAAAATGGCAGCAAAGTCACATCTATCAACAACCTAACCTTAAAAGCAAAAATAAAAACACACTACGCAGACAATTCCAACAGGAACTGAATGGCAGAAATGGAGGTAATATGGAGGGTTATTAGCGGGAGGGGGTGGACCGACAATGGGGGAAAAGGTACAGGGAATAAGAAACATTAATGATAGGAGCAAAATAGACCGGAGGAGGTAAGGGTGGTATAGGAAGAGGAATGGGAATGACATTATTGATACAGGAAAACAAAGGCAGCGATGACACAATACCCCTGGTTATTTTTCTTCTATGACTGTGTTATGTCTTCCTCACTGGTTTCCACTCTTTCTATTCCTAACTCTAGGCTCTCATCAAAGTCAGGATTTCTTTTGTTTTAACTTCAAAACTTAATTTTTATTTTTTAGCCATAAAACACGATTTTCATAAAACCCTTCTACTAGGTTTAATTTTTAATAGATATTGATTTAATTTTATGTTTATTCAGTTATAATTGACTGCATTTCCTCCCCATCCCTGCACCTCACCCTAGCCAGTCCCACCTCCCCCAGACACCTCAAAACTCCCCTTTGATTTTCTCCTTGTGCATTTTAGAGTAGTAGATCCTGTAGACCACTCTCCCCTCTATCCCCTCCCTCTTCCCCTCTGACTATTGTACCATTGTTCTTAAAGTCCTATGTGTCTGTTTCTATTTTGTTTCCCTTTTTCCTCAGTTCATTATGTTGTCCTTAAAGGTGGGATTTGGTATTTCTCCCTCACAGCCTGGCGCATTTCACTTAACCTAATGCTGTCCAGTTCCATCCATACCATTGCAAAGTGTATCAGCTCCTTCTTTCTCTCTTCGGTGCAGATTTCCATTGTGTAAATGTACCATAGTTTTTGGATCCACTCATTAGCTGATGGGCACCTAGGTAGCCTCCAGCACTGGGCTATTGTAAATCGTGGTGCTATGGACATTGGGGTGCACAGGTTCTCTGGCATTGGTGTTTCAGTGTTCTAAGGGTACAATCCCAGCAGTGGAATTTCTGGGTCAAACGGCTTTTCCATTTTTAGTTTGCAGAGGAAATTCCATACAGTTCTCCACAGTGGCCGCACCAGTCTGCATTCGCACCAACAATGTCCTGGTTGTCCCTTTTCTCCTCATCCTCTCCGACATCCGTGTCTTGCTTTGTTTATGTTGGCCACTCCGGCTGGTGTGAGATGGAACCTCATTGTGGTTTAATTTTATAAACGAAGAACACAGTAGAAGGAATCAAAAGCAGGATCGGGGGAGCTGAGGACCGCCTCAACAAATTCACTTTTCTCTATACTTTCTTTCGAGTATTTATCGTTATTGTTCCTTTATTCGTGCAAGGGGTTTTCTATTACTCATCCATGCAGACTAGGATTATTGGGATTGTATTATGCGGTGGAGATTGCTGCTAAAATGCCTTGGAGAAAGACGACAAAGGTAAATTAGGCAGGGTCTCATGCCTCAGAAAATGTGCAGCCCAGTGTAGCTCCGATGTTTAACGCCTCCTGCGGTCTTCTATTGCATACTATAACGTGTTCATTGGATGTTTCTTAAAGTCATTGGACAATAAGAAGCAGAGTCGTCTTCTATTTAAAAAACTAGTGGCAATCCCGTGTCACGCAATTGAATCAGCGCAATTATTATTGTCCCAAGTTCAAGGATCATAAATTCGAAGTCCATCTGCCTTTTCTCCCACTGCCATCTTTACACGTATTACAAGATTTTGATCCATCTTCCCCAAAGTGTCTTTATCCTTCATCTCTTCCCTTGCCATTCTACTGCTAAAACTGCAGTTCCAAAGTAGTAGGAACATGTCAGCGATGGTCTCTACGTGACCCATCTGTCCTTGATTAAAGAATTTTGTATGAGAGACACTGGGGTAGGGTTGAGGGATGGGGAGACATGCAGAAAATTGTAAGTGAATTTTTTTTTTTCAGAGAGACCCTGAAATAAAACCCAACAGCCAGAAGCAAGAGGGAGTTGCGGGGAGATAATGAGGGTGGGGAAGGGGGCAGGGGTATCAGGAACATGTATACGGAGATGTGGACAGAGCCAAAAGTGATGGGAAGATGGAGGATCGAACATGGGGATGGGTCTGGAGGGAGGCAGTGGGGACTCACCGGAGTTAGAGGTGGTTTTGTGGGAGGTAGTATGGTCAAAGAGAAATGAAAAGTCTTTGCATTGAATAATGTTTTCCTATATGAATATTTGAAAAAATCCTCTGTTCTTATCTGTACCTGAAGCCTAACATTTAACTTGTTAATGTGCATGTCCCTGTTCATATTTTGTTTCCTTTTTTCCTCAGTTGATGATGTTGTACTTAAAGGTGAGATCATTTGGTATTTCTCCGTCACAGCCTGGCACATTTCACTTAGCATGATGGTGTCCACTTCCGTCCATAGCATTGCATGGTTGTCTCTAAAAGACTCCCACCACATCATCCCTATGAGGAGCCTTGGGAACTATGTCGTCTAACAACCTACTTTCACAGATAACAGGTCTTGGAAGTTAATTGATTGGTGTGTGCTCTGTTACTATGAGCACGATTGTCTCAGTTACATCTAACTGCTTTGTATGTCCATAGAGTCCTTGCAGTTTGGCTTCCTTTGCAAACTATTTAAGATGTGTGAGTATGTACGCTCATGTATGCTTGTGTATTCCTTTGGTTTGGGGTTTGCATTTCAATGAAAATTAATTGCTGATTCTTACCTGATGAATTCATTGGTTCTGAATCAGGTTTATGCTTCAGACCACACTTACCATTTTGTTCATCCTAAGATCTTTTCTCTGAATTAAACCTCGTAGTATAAGACAGACTTCTCGAACTTCTCCTTAGTACCCCCAGCCTATTACTGTGGTTTGGAAAGTGTTTCACTTACTGAAACAGGACCCAGGATTGTAAGAAGCGTTGCTAGTATAGTCAGCGTTTTCTCAAGGCTTGGAAAGTGAAATGTTATGCTTCTGTAGATTATAAAGTTGAAATGTATATTTCCTAGGCTTTGGCCCTTTACACATTCCTTCTATGAATATTCAAGAGTCTCTCCATGTATCTACAAGTTGATGTAACAAGGAAGTGCTTACCCTTCAACGACCTCCCACGTTTGAATCACTCTAGGAAGCAAGTCATTAGGTCTTATGTATTTATATACATGAAGAATATTCAAATGATCTTTGACTAGGGCTTCCCAGAGAGTACCAACCCAGTAAGTGTTATATATCACATTATAAGGAGCTGGCACCAATACTTATAAATTGTAGAAGAAATACAACGGTCCTATATAAATTTTGTCTTTTTCATGTGACTGTCTTGACGTGATAACTTTGCATGTTTTTTGACATATATTTTTCCCCTCTGTCATGAATGAGTATTGTGCATACGCTGTATTTCTTCCTTGAAAAAAAGCGCTCGACTGTTCATTTTTTCTGGAGTATGAACTGCTATCTAGGGATATTTCTCTGGCCTTCTCTGAATTCTTTTTTTCCCCGTAATAACGCATACTATAGGATCAGGAAATGTCAAAAGGAAGAACAATGCCATTTTCCACCAATGTTTATGGAAAGATGTGAAAACTGTGAGCAGGGTTAATGACGGTCTTTCTTACTGAATGGAAAAAATCTAGAGTAATGATTTTAAAAATATTGGTCTTTAATATTTATGGGCTGTTGTTTAATTCATCAAAAATATTTCACACTTTACTTTTGGAGTCCCTGATTCTCCCATTTCTATTAAGTACGTGAAGTTTCTCTACACAAAACCACCTACACCTGGAAAAATACCCTACTTCATTTGGTTTCAAAGGGTCCCATGAAAAATGTAGGTTAATGTCAAGACTACTTCACCATACAGGATGCCTACTGTGTCTACATATATTTGCTTCTCATCGTTAATGGAAGGAGTGAATTAATTTTTTCTTCCCTAGAGTGTACAATTTATTTCGTCCAATGATTTATTAATCCTAGAAGTTGGTTCTATGGGGTTGACACCTATGGTTCATGATTCCTTATGGATATGTTACAGCTTGACCTTAGAGCGGAGAGCACCTTTACCACTTGTCATTATTTTTTTACTCACTTTGTGGTATGAGAGACAGTTTTTATCCTTTCTGATATTTACCAAAGTCCATATTTTCAAGTTTCCAATAATCAATACATCTATTGTCATTACAGAGAACATGCTTGGGACTGTTATTGTTGCAAAATGCACTTTGAATTGGGTATTCTCTGCTTAGAGTACTCTTCATTTTCTCCGGTTTTTAGAGGTAACCGCATGGCCTTTTACCATTTCATGAAGCAGAAGTAATTAAGGCCAAACTGACGGAATTTTAAATATGTCCAATTCATCTAGCAGGAAAGAACCACCAAAGGTAGTCGAAGCTATGTCTTCCATTTTAAGTAATGACGTGAGTGTGTCTAAAAAAATACAAGAAGGGGGGAGTTGTTAAAAGTCAGAAGATAGTTGTAAACATCCTTCATTACATCCCAAGTACAGAGGAAACCAGCAGTTCCAGAAAGGAAGAAAAATATCTACAGACTAGTTTTATGGAAGGGCATTTGAACTAAACCAAGAAAGGACTGCAGGGTGGAGACAAGGTGACGCGCTTACCCTTACAGAGCAAAATACTGTCACGCAAAGGAAAAAGTTATGCTAGTATGCAGAAGCTAGATGCGTGATACTATTCTGGATTTAACGCAGCATGCGAAGGCCATGGTTCACATCATTTTTCCAAGTGTGAAAGTGACACAGACAGACTCTTACCTCACAGACACTAAATGCTTTCCCCTGACACGGTTTGTTCACTGGTGTCTTAACCTTCCTGGGACATCTGAAGGTTTCCTTGTCATATTCAGCAACGGATCTCGCAGTAGAATGTGCGCCCTACATCGCAAGGCTCCTAAACTCTCTCAGGCTCTGTACCTGTGCTGCATTTTAATGCGATCTCGTGCTACATTCTGCATCACTAAATCTGCCACACCAACCAAGTTGTATTCTCTTTCGCCGTGCCTTAGCATGACTGCCTTCTAAATATGAACTTGGAGTGAACATGACTTCACCTTGACATCATGCTTTCTTTCCTTCAAATAATTTCAGTGCTTACCCAGTTTCAATTAACGGCATAACATCTGTTGAGGTCGTATTCTTCATCAAGGACATTTTTTAAGTCGGTGAAACATATGTTTTACATATATTGTGTTATGCACACACATTTCCCTACTCTGGCTTGACAGTAGATTGGGAGAGGAAAAATTAAAGGATATAAGAACTAATTCTAACAAGGGAAATCATTGTTACTTGCCCCTTCAATATTCACCATCACCACTTCCCTTCTTTATTGCTGTCAGAAGGCATGTTTTTCGTGGGGAAAGCACTTTAAAAGTCTTCAGCACCGAGTTGCATTTTATCTATCCCAATCAGGGCCAAGTGTTTCTCCCTTTCATGGTCTGCATTATAGATGTGAGGGGCCATGTGATCCCGGTCTGCAACTCAGGGCACAGAACCCAGTCTGCCAGGGTCACCTTTGGAAAAACTGTTTCTTTATCCGTTAAAAAGGAAAGCCAAGGTGCCACCACTTTCTTGACTCCCATTCGACAGCATGGAATGCTGATGCTGTATGTGGGTTAGAACAGCCATCTTGAGACCTGTAGGGAAGCCAAGGGACCACAACCAGTACAGTTAAGCCACGTGAGAAGTGTCAACAGCAGCTTTGTAGTTGCTTCCCCTTATTGTCGGCCAAAAAGGAAAACTATGCCACCTACTGAAGCATTAATTGTCTGCATCAGTTTGCTTATTACTCCCACAAAAGGGATTGAAAATGGAGCCATGCAGCATGTTTTGTAAACAAAACACTTTAGTTAGGTTTCGTCTCAAGAAGAAGCAAAGCATAAATCTCATGGATTAAAGCAAACACATATCTCTCACTTCTGAGTCTTCAGTTTAAGTATGATTTTTGTCGAGTCTCCTCATCTTGTCTTGGCTTGAATTTTGGTGGAAGGTAGAACTTGGGATTGAATGAGGTGTTTCCTCTGAGGGAAGGCAAGAATGAATGTGTATCCATTCAATAGAACATTTCTTGTGTAGGCAGCTGTCCCAAGTTAATGAGGAGTGACCGTAATTAGCGTTTCTTGGACGTTTACACATCACGTCCTCCTCTTGCCAATCATTGACAACGTCACATAGCCAAGGTCAACATCATAGCAGGGAAATACGTTCTCGCAGCGGTAAGGGGTAAAGTGGAGAGGGAGCATTTTCTCTGAATAAAATTTACAACACATAATGTTAACTCTGGGATTATGGTGTTGCATAATTGGTTATATTCACTTTTATCGCTACTAAATTCAATATTATTACATGAAAAGATATTTATCTCACTATTTGGTTTGAAGGATTTCAGTTACTCGTCTTTAGAGAGAGGAAGTGAGGGAGAGAAACACCAAGGCATGGTGGCCTCTCAGGCGCCCCCTAGTGAGGACACAGCCCACAACCCAGCCATGTGCCTTGACTAGGAATTGAACACCTAACCCTTTGCAAAATGCATTTCCTTCCTGGAAATGGTCATGCTTTCTGTCGCATCAGGCCTTTCACATCTGCTTATTCCCCTGGCTCCGTTATGATCTGCCATTATTCCTACCCGCCCTTTTCCCATCTGAAAGCCTGCTTACCCTCCGCCCCCCATGAACTGACAGTGCTCATGCCTGACTCAGCTCAGGTAGAAGTCCCTCTGAAGAGTCACCTTTCATCCTTGTCTTTCCAGTAGCCCGGGATCCACAAATATGTTTTTATTGCTGTATATATAGCGTGCGATGTTAATGATGTAAATACATGTCAATGTATTTCCCTCTTCCTGTATCAGACCACGAATGCCTTTGACTCAGAGATCATATCGTATTTATGTTTACACCTAACATAGAACACACAACCTTGATCAGTAAATTAGTGGTGATCACTACAGGAATTAAATGCATCTAAATCTCACTCTCCCGCGAGTGCTGGGACCAAGAGTGAAAATCCTTGAGCCCTCCACCATTTCTCCACACGTTATATAGGTTCCAAGAAATTCAGCCAATGACATTGGGTTGAAAGAAATGTCCCAAACAGTTCGATGAAACTCGCAGTGTTGCAGAAGAGCAGCCATGGCTCCACAGGGGGTATCTAAGGAGATTAATGGTGTTCATAGAAGCTTCTGGTCATTTTGAACATCTACTGGTGGAGCTAAGCTACTCTTCCCTGCCCCTGGCATTTCACACTGCAGTCAGCAGCACAGATGGGGAGTAAATATGCTGAGAATCTTGAGGAGAGTGGCCAAAATACATTGCCCTTCAGTACACTCTGACACTTGTTGTTTTCTCGTGAAATCTCACCCCTATGCATTTGTCATGTGTGAGAAACAAGCTCTTGATTCTGACCACAAACTCCTGAAGTATCTCCTAGGAGCTGGCGTTAAGTCCTGCACTTCAACTTGGAAACGCGGTGTGCCCAGGAGAACACCGATCAGCAGGGTGACCAGGAGCGAAAAGACAGCCAAGACTGTAGTGCATTTTCCTGTGTAATCCTCCCTTTGTGGTAAAATATCCCAGGGGCTCCCTTTCTTGATATGCTTCCTTTGTCTTTACAGAGGATTAGAACCATTTGTTTCATACAAGTTCACTATTTACTTGTTTGTTTCTCTGTTTATTTCTTTATTGCATAGACAACTCTAATATGTTGCTACACTATTATTCCTATAAAATTGTTGCTATACTAATACTCCCTGTGATGGAGGCCATCTGTCTCCCCTGGCCACGCGCCCACTGAGTTGCTGATTGGTCAGCTGTCCCTTGTGACGTCACAGTGCATATTCCCTCCTGCCATGGGAACACAGGGTCCCTTGGGGCCGGCCAGCAGGAACTGTTGGGGCAGGCCTTCAGGAGCGGCTGGTCCTGTGGCAGGAAGGCGGAGTATCCCCGCAGGCAGCGCAGCCTTGGGCTATAGGCTCTGAGCAGCAGACAGCAGTGGAGGACAAGGAGATGGAAGAGCCAGGGGTGGAGGAGCAAGAGGTGCAGGAGGAGGAGGTGCAGGAGCCTAGGATTGAGGAGCCAGGGAACAGCGGCGCACAGGTGAGCAGTAGCCTCTCAGGTCCTGCTGTTCCAAGTGAGTCCCCAACTCTCCCTGCCCCCCGCCCCCACCATACACGCCACAGCCAGGTTCCAACTTCTTACCCGCCGACCTGGGGGGTGGCTGACCCTCCAACCATCTTCCCCAGAAGCCACGCCCGCCCTAACCCATGGTCCCCCTTACCCGTGGTTCCCCCTTGGTCCCTGTCAGGATATCCAGTCCATCCCCGCTGCCTGGGACACGTCCACGGCGCTGAGGCGACTGCACAAGGAACTGGCGAACATCACGATCGATCCCCCGCCCATGTGCTCTGCAGGGCCAGTGGATGACAACATGTTCCAATGGAAGGGGACCATCATGGGACCCCCGGACAGCCCCTATGAGGGAGGGGTGTTCTGCCTAAACATACAATTCCCTCGAAATTACCCCTTCAGGCCTCCGGCGATTTCCTTCACCACCCCGATCTACCACCCCAATATCAACCGAAAGGGATATATCTGTGTCGATATTCTCAGGTCCCAGTGGTCTCCTATAATGACCATATCCAAACTCTTGCTGTCCATCAGCTCCTTGCTATGTGACCCCAACCCCAACCATGCCTTTGTTCCATCCATTGGGAGAATGTACCTAAAGGACAGGAAGGCATATGATACCATGGCGCGAGCTTGGACCAAGAAGTATGCTATGTGAGGGAGGGGCAAATGATAACCCCTCACCTCAATAAAACACCTGGCTGTTGAATGGGCTCTTCTTTGATTGCTTTCTGGGAGGAATCCTTTCCCTTCTCACATCTGCCTATGAGGGTGTGTGGAGGCCTGGTGGGAAGCAGTGTTTGGGGAAGGGCAAGGTTGGGAGACGGGGTATTTTGAGAGAGGATAGTAGTAATAAATATTTGACTGAAACACTTCTTTCCTGCTTCAGGATGGGAAAGCAAGAACAAGGGGGTGGTGGGATTAGCAGGCATCCTTTAGCACGCACAACGTGGGGGAAACACTGGATGAAGAATAGGAAGATCATTAGGTATCTGGTTCATACTGAGGTACCTGTGTCTTCAGGGTTTTTGCTTGGACCGACATGGAAGGTAAGCCACAGCCTCTTCTTTCAGGCCCACATTTAACTGTAGAAACATTAAGTGGATGAGGAGATGTCACAAAAGAAAACGAAGTCTTTTCTTCCAAGAATTCTCCACCCCCCCACACTACACTGCCCGCCTTTTTGACCCGTCTGCCACCCTCCACAGTCTGGGCTATATCCCCATTCTCAGGTCATGCTTATTGACAATAGAACACTTGTACAGGCTGCCCATGAGTAGATGAGTGGATAAAAGCACTGTGGTATGTGCACACAATGGAATAAATAGTACATGGAAATCTGTCCCTTTGTGACAGTGTGGATGGACCTGAAAAACCTTAGGCTCCGTGAAATAAGCCAGTCAGAGGACGACAAATAAATACCATAGGATCTCTGTCATAAGGAGCATCTAATGAACAAACTGAAGTAACAAGGAAAATGGGGAGAGGCTCCTAGAGAGCTGGCAGCCAGCTGTCAGAGGGGGTATGGGGTGCAGGCTAGGTGGGAAACCGGAAGGGAGTAAGAAAAGACCTTCCCAGATAACAGTATGGAGAAGACCAAGGGAAAAGGGGTGGGGCGGTGCAATAGAAGGGCGTGAAGGGGGACAGCGGGTGCTGCCAGAAGCAGACTTGAATGGGATGGTGAACACACAATACAACATGCAAAGGATGAAGTGTAGACTCCCACGCTGCAAACCTGCATAATTTCACTCACCTGTGTCACCCCCCAGTAAGTGCAATTAAAAAATAACAGGATAGGAAAGTTTCCTTTCTTTGTGTAAATCTTTTCTCTATGAAAGAGTGTCCTCAATCCGTTGTCAGTGGAGCACTCCTGCGACTGAGCAGCAGTTTGGGTCCTGCTGCCTGCCTGCTAGGCTAAGTGTTAGAGGCAAAGGTTGGGTGGTGAAGGAAAGGGGTTAGGAACACCAGGAAGACAGACGAGAGAGACGCCAATGAAAACCACAATGAGATATAACCTCACAAGGTGAAAATGGCCATCATTGGATACATCTAATCGCCACAAATGCTGGCAGGGTTTGAAAACAAAGGCAACCATTTTTCCCTGTGGGTGGGAATGCAGAATGGGGAAGTCACGGTGGAAAACATGTTTGCATTTCTTCAGGTAATGGAACTGCCTGTTGGTCCATCAATTCCATTGGTGTATTTATACCCTGAGAATCCACAAAGATGCGCCATGCTACAGGTCAACATTATAAATGAGTAAGAACAATTAAGTAATCAGCGCCAAGGAGTGAGAGGGTCAGAATTCAAAAGGCAAGAGTGGCTAAACTCAAATACCAGGTGTGCAGGGACTTTGAGCATCCACGTGAGAGAGGATTTAGAGCTATGTGAAAGGGGCAGATCCTGATGACCTGACTGACAGGAGAGATTTTCCAAATTCTGCTTTCATAACATTAGGGTGCTGATTCCTTGCAGGATTGCTCATTGGTGTCATGAGAAAGAGGCATCTAACAGCCTTTTCAGGACCTTGGGACCCTACAGGCAGTCTGTGTGGTCCCTTTTTGCACTCTATGTCTGAGTGAGGCCATCTTTTCATCATTTCCTTCTACCAAAACAATATCTTCCAGTAGTTTGTAGAAAGGAGCAGACATACGAATGCCTCTGTCTTCCTTAAGCTGGCAAATAAAGAGATTTGCAGAAATAGAAAAAAACAAAAACAAAAACAAAAACCGAAAAACCCAGGACACTACACTCATTAAACGTAGGTATTATTAATATATGCTGTTTACAATTTAATAAGAATCCATGGACATATAAGTAAATCTCTTTCCATGCATTAAATATATGCAAAGATAGATTGGGATAAACTACTGTGGGGGCTGAAAATGTTTAATGCTTTTCCTTCCTCCTTTTAAGTTCTTCAGGCTGGGCTAATAACCAAATTGATAGAGGTGGGCTGATAGGAGAAAATGCAAGTTCAATAGACGTTCATGGGTAATTCACACTAGCATGACACATCCACGGGAATTCCAAAGACAGTGAGACAACACCGGGTTGCTAGGACATTTTGGACAAAGAAGAAAAGGCAGGGTAACATGGTACTAGATTTTGAGGAATGCGAAAGAGTGATTTACAAGCAGTTGAGGAAGCGCCAAGCACACAGGCCAGGGCCTTAGTTCTGGGTGAATCCGCAACAATGGGACGCAGCAGGTACTCGGCTATGTGGACATGCCTTAAGCGGTCTACTCTTCACACTTAGTTCCATTAGGCTGAGGACATTCAGCAGTTTCTCTGTCTGAGTCTCTAGGGCAGGAAAGGGAGGAAGACCCACGGTTCCGAGAGTGGTTTGTTTCTTGATAAATAGCTTACGATTCCTTTCCCAAAAAGCACTTTCAGGACGGCAGAATTTTCCCTTCACTACAGCTGCTGGAAAGAGAAGGTCCGGACAGAGGCGTCTGAGCAAACATGGTGAGCTTGGTTGGGAGGCATGTTATCAAGGGTGCACAGCGGGGAGCATTCCTTTGGTGTCCCTTTCCTTCCTGCACAGCACTTCAGGCAGACACCACCGGGTGGTCAGAGGTGGATTTTACTTACAAATTTCGGCGTCATAGCTTCAGCCAAGTGGTTTGCAGTGCACATATTTTGGCTAAGACGATCACTAGCTTCCAGTTCCATCCCTGGATTCACGGTAGTGCAGCTGGTTTGCAGGCGTTCCCTTTCCAGGTGCCTTCTGCCAGGACCTCATAGTCTAATCTGTGATGTTCGGTGGTTTCTGTTCTACTACGAGCGAGTCACGTGTGTGGAGGATTTGACTTCCTTACGAATTGCAAATGAACAGATGCAACAACTGATCCACGGGAGGTAAAGTAAATGGTAAAAACACGTGTTACTTTGACAAGGCAGATGTAGAAATAGAACTGAGTCTCACATGTGCATTTGTGTCTGAGAGCTGGGAGTAGAGACCTGGGATGTGCAGAAAAGTTTATGTGGAAAAACCAACTGATTTAAACCCTCATTTTAAAAACTAATTAATTTATTTTATTCAGTTACAATTGTCTGGATTATCTCCTGTTCGCTCCCCCACCCCGGGCAAGTCCCACCTCACTACTCCCCTCTAACCTCCCCTTTAAATTTATCCTTGTGTCCTATATAGTAGCTCCTAAAGAGCACTGTCCCCCCTATGGCGTCCCAATGCCCTGTGGCTACTGTTACAATGTTCTTAATTTCAATATCTCTGGTTATATTTTGTTTGCTTTTTCTTTTCTTGATTATGTTCCAGTTCAACGTGAGATCCTCTGCACCCCAATGTTCAGAGCAACACAATTTACAATAACCAAGTACTGGAAGTAACTTAAGTGCCCATCAGTTAATGAGAGGATCCAAAAAGTATGGTACTTTTAGACAATGGAATTTTACGCAGCGGAGAGAAAGAAGGAGCTAATACCCTGTGCAATGGCATGGGTGAAAGTTGTGGGCATTATGCTAAGTGAAATAAGGCAGGTGTTGAGAGAGAAATACTATTTAGCGCCCCTCGCCTGCACTGCTTTTTCTTTTCTTTTCTTTTTTTTTTTTTTTTTTTGGCGAATTTATAGGATTAATGCTGACAGCAAAGGGTAACCAATCTCCTGAGTGGAATTAAAGGCTCAATGAAGAGTCAAAGAGTCTGACTACATGAATTATATGTGAAGGGTAATGTGTCTAATTATATTTTCCAAATGATCTTAAGTAATCCATGCATTTTGAAAGGATATCTACCATTTGAAATGGACACTAAAGACTGCAAAATAGGCACGTGTGGAATCCAATGAGTTCTATAACCTAACAAAAATGTAGAAACAGGGATGATACGAAACAGAACGAGGGTTGTCGCAAGGGAAGCGGCTGGGTGAATGGAAGAAGAAGGTGAAGGGATTACTGGAAGGACAGCTGTTCAGGATCCTTGGACACGGATCACAATGGGGGGGTGGCCAGAGGGAAGAGGAGCGGCAGCTGGGTGCAGGAGAGCAAAGGGGGAAGAGGGGTGAACAACTGTATTAGCAGAAACAACCCCCAAAATGTACATTAAAAACTAGTCCCTTCAAAACAACTTGGCCAATAATTGGCAGTGTTCCCTTCCCTCCTCACTAAACCCACCACAGAACTCTACCCACAGGAAGAACACATTGTGTCCTGGCTCCGGTTCCTGTGCCATGCTCTGAAATATTCCGAGAAGGTATTTCCGGGACATTGTCCACACAGTTCCTGGATCTCCACTGAGAATTTGGCTTATTCAGGTAACTGGGCCACAGTCACTGGCAAAATGGGTCAGTTCACTGAGTTCCTTGTGGAGGCCAGGTAATGGAATCAAAGTACCTTGGAAGAAAGTGTAGCACTTCTGCTCTGAGTGAATGAGATTCCGATGTAAATACACATCATCCATGGCGATGAGAGAGGCAATTGTGAGAAGCAACTATGACTGCTGGGAACTATGCTGTGACTCCAAGGGGAGAAACAGTGTTAACACTCCATTTATCAAAATTTCAGTGTACTTGATGGTTTCATGAATGGTAATAATATTGCAAAACAAAGGATAGATCAGGTCCTTGGAGTCTTATCCATTGATTGAGAGTATAATTCAAATCGTATCTACCAGGTAACCCACTTTAGAATCTAAGCACATGCTTTCTATGAGAGAACTAAGGGAATGATATATACACACGTACATAATTCTTTCTGTACGTCTACACATGCATTCGTTCAGAAAGAATTTAACATTATTTTGAAAAAGAATTGTATGTATCATTTGCATAGAAAACATGGAGAAAAACATTTTTTACACTCACCTCCTGACTGGAAATATTTCTCATCGAATGGAAATGTGTGTTTTTCAAGGGAGGGAACAAGAGGAAATGAGGAAACAACACTGGAAAAAAGTTTGTTCCTCTGCAGCCATATTTAATATTTCCATTCGTTATTATATATGAAATAATAGAGAATGCTTGAATATCACTTGCAAACTGAGAACTGACTTTCTTTTAACTTTCAAACTGAAAGACATTCGGTGAAATATAAACTTACCATGAGGAGAAATATCTGGGGATAGGAAAAGAAATATATTTGTATGCAGTTTTCCTTTCTCACAAGTGACAAAACAGACAGACGTGACATTTGTTCCGTCCTGGGATTCAGCGAAAGGCAAATACCCATTAGGTATGATTCTATATTTCACCAATTGCGTGGATATCCAAGACATTATCGTCACAATATTGATTCCAGTATGGCAGTGGTAAATGTTACGTGTGTCATCCCGAGCTGTGCTGAGTCAGTCCATGTTAGATTTACTCCGAGGAAACGTCATTGCTAGAAAATGTACATTTTCCCTTTCCACAGACAAGTGCTTGACAAGAAATAGTCTGGCTAGTACGACAGCAGCAAGTGAATGACTGGGTCTTTCGTCCTGAGCAGCTATGAAGACGAACCTATTGTTCACTTGATGTACACAGCATCACAGTACCTCTTCAATAGGCATATTTCATGTGGGAACATGGAGATAAGGCCTCAATCGAAGGATTTTGTAAAAATAAAACACTTGTTAAACGCCTGAGCCCTTGTTTTGGGTATGATAATTGAATGTCATCTCTGTTCTTGATTTTGTCAGAAAAGGACAGGCTACCCTTTACATTCTTGACATCTTTTCAGGATTAGGAAGTAAGCCTCCAATTCTGCTCTTCTCATCACTGTGCTTGCACCTGGTATGACCATTCTTGTCTTCAACCATTGTTTTCCTTCTTGGAAACAGTCTCTGGAGGCTACTCTCATTGTCACTTCCGTCTTACAGCAGACAGGAGACTAGGCAGGGAATGTCTTAAAATGGGATAGTACAGGGAACCGAATGAAGGCTCCTGTCTTCCATATTACGAAACCACTTAGCTAGGGTGACTTAACACACAGAATCCTAAGGAAGATTCAATAGAATAATAAACTTCTCCTTTATTACTCCCTCCAGTCATATTAACAATATTACACATCACATTTTTTTTAACCGTTTGGGGTTTGTTAGAGACAGAAACATCAATCTGAGAGTGAAGCATCAATCATTGCCTCTCATTCACAGCCCACGTGGGGACCGAACCTGCATCCAGGGCACGTGCCCTATGGCAATCAAACCAGCACCTTCTGACTGTGTAGGGTGACACAAAACCGATGTAGCCACACCTGGGAGGGCTAAATATCCCTTACCTCTACGCTATGGTGAAGAAAAGTAGGGCTTTGGAGGCACCCGGGACTGCCTTCATCACAGTCTCGTGATGCAGCTTTGAATAATTTTGTATCTCTTTGAGCCTCAAGTTTCTGATTGGCAAAATAAAATAAATTATACTTCGTCCAAGAAATGGTTTTGAAGTCTCAGTGAGAAAATGTTATTTGGAAACAGTAACTATCCACCCAATAATTCTAGGCTTTATGGAAATAGTAATAAATATTTCCTCCCTCAACAAATTGCAGTACCATTGGAAAGACACTAGAGTCACCTCTGGTGAAGACACAGGCATACGTAGATGCCCTTTCCCTCCTCACACAGCCAAAACAAGGAGAGCAATGAATTTAAAAACAAAAACCAGCCAGAAACTGGCAGAAAATGGAACTGGATGAGAGTCCAACAACCAAGGAGTTACAGACGAAACATTCACACAGACCAGTAGGAGGGGTAGAAGCGGCAAGTAGGGGTGGAGAGGACTCGCAGCAGGAAGGTGGCTGGAGAACTGGGACGGGAGAGGCGGCCCTGGCAGACAGGTGGCTGGTGGACCAGGCAAGGCAGCAGCTCCAGAGCGAGGGGTAGCATATTTGCTAGCAGATCAATGGAGATGAACAACGGTGGAGCGAAATGGACGACGCAAGCCAGGGCTCCAGCGCAGCTAAATAAAACCTCAAACCTCTGCTGGGAAACACCTGAGGGGTTTGCAGCAGCACAGAACACTCTCAGCCTCACAGGAGAGTTCCTTGGAGAGACACACAGAGTCCGAGAACGTATACAAAACCACTCCCCTGAGAATCAGCTTCACATGGGACTGTTTTGATTGTGGGTAGTAGGGGAAGTGACTGAAAGCCAGCAGAGAGCTAGGCAAACAGCATCGTTCCCTGTCACACCCCTCCCCAAAATACGGCTCACAGCACGGCCAGGTGGGCTGCCCTAATGAAACCCTAAGGCTCTGCCCATTACCACATAAGAGGCACTCTGAAACAAACAACCAAAAACACATGGCCCAAATGAAAGAAGAGATCAAAGCTCCGACAAAAATGCAGCTAAGTGATGAAGGGTTAGCCAACCCATCAGAGGCACAGTTCCAAATGCTGGTCGTTGTGATGCTCAGCAATTGGCTGAGTATGGTCACAACATAGAGGAACAAGTGCAGCCTAGGAAAAGTGAAATAGAGGAACATGTTCAGGGAACCAACACGGACGGGAAGGAAAGCGGGACTGAGACGAACAGTTTGGAGCAGAGGAAGAAAAACACATTCAACCAGAACAGAATGAAGAAACAACGATTCAAATCATTGAGGAGAGTCTTAGGAACCTCCAGGGCAATTCTAAGTGGTCCAACATCCAAATCATAGTGGTGGCAGGAGGACAAGAGGAAGAACAAGAAATGGAGACATTCTTTGAAAAGTGAATGAAGGACAACTTCCCCTATCTGGCACAAGAAACAGCCTTCCAGGAAGTCCAGGAAGCCCAGAGAGTCCCAAGGCAGTTGGACCCAAAGAGGAACAACCAAGGCACAGCACAATTACATTGCCCGAGATTAAAGATAAGGAGAGAATCTGAGAAGCTGCAAGAGATAAGGAGACAGTTACCTACAAAGGAATTCCCAAAAGATTGTCAGCTGATTTCTCAACAGAAACATTGGAGGCAAGAAAGGGCTGGGAAGAAGTATCCCAAGTGAAGAAATGCAAGGAACTCCATCCAAGATTGTTCTATCCAGCAAAGCTGTCTTTTCGAACGCTCGGGCAGATAAAGTGCTGCCCAGACAAGTTCAATTTAAAGGAGTTCATCATCTCCAAGCCCTTATTATATGAAAAGATACAGAAAGTTGCCTAAGGAAAAAGAAGGTAAAAGAAAAAAATGCGAATAAAATGGCAGCAAAGTCACATCTATCAACAACCTAACCTTAAAAGCAAAAATAAAAACACACTACGCAGACAATTCCAACAGGAACTGAATGGCAGAAATGGAGGTAATATGGAGGGTTATTAGCGGGAGGGGGTGGACCGACAACGGGGGAAAAGGTACAGGGAATAAGAAACATTAATGATAGGAGCAAAATAGACCGGAGGAGGTAAGGGTGGTATAGGAAGAGGAATGGGAATGACATTATTGATACAGGAAAACAAAGGCAGCAATGACACAATACCCCTGGTTATTTTTCTTCTATGACTGTGTTCTGTCTTCCTCACTGGTTTCCACTCTTTCTATTCCTAACGCTAGGCTCTCATCAAAGTCAGGTTTTTCTTTTGTTTTAACTTCAAAACTTAATTTTTATTTTTTAGCCATAAAACACGATTTTCATAAAACCCTTCTACTAGGTTTAATTTTTAATAGATATTGATTTAATTTTATGTTTATTCAGTTATAATTGACTGCATTTCCTCCCCATCCCTGCACCTCACCCTAGCCAGTCCCACCTCCCCCAGACACCTCAAAACTCCCCTTTGATTTTCTCCTTGTGCATTTTAGAGTAGTAGATCCTGTAGACCACTCTCCCCTCTATCCCCTCCCTCTTCCCCTCTGACTATTGTACCATTGTTCTTAAAGTCGTATGTGTCTGTTTCTATTTTGTTTCCTTTTTTCCTCAGTTGATTATGTTGTCCTTAAAGGTGAGATCATTTGGTATTTCTCCCTCACAGCCTGGCGCATTTCACTTAACCTAATGCTGTCCAGTTCCATCCATACCATTGCAAAGTGTATCAGCTCCTTCTTTCTCTCTTCGGTGCAGATTTCCATTGTGTAAATGTACCATAGTTTTTGGATCCACTCATTAGCTGATGGGCACCTAGGTAGCCTCCAGCACTGGGCTATTGTGAATCGTGGTGCTATGGACATTGGGGTGCACAGGTTCTCTGGCATTGGTGTTTCAGTGTTCTAAGGGTACAATCCCAGCAGTGGAATTTCTGGGTCAAACGGCTTTTCCATTTTTAGTTTGCAGAGGAAATTCCATACAGTTCTCCACAGTGGCCGCACCAGTCTGCATTCGCACCAACAATGTCCTGGTTGTCCCTTTTCTCCTCATCCTCTCCGACATCCGTGTCTTCCTTTGTTTATGTTGGCCACTCCGGCTGTTGTGAGATGGAACCTCATTGTGGTTTAATTTTATAAACGAAGAACACAGTAGAAGGAATCAAAAGCAGGATCGGGGGAGCTGAGGACTGCCTCAACAAATTCACTTTTCTCTATACTTTCTTTCGAGTATTTATCGTTATTGTTCCTTTATTCGTGCAAGGGGTTTTCTATTACTCATCCATGCAGACTAGGATTATTGGGATTGTATTATGCGGTGGAGATTGCTGCTAAAATGCCTTAGAGAAAGACGACAAAGGTAAATTAGGCAGGGTCTCAGGCCTCAGAAAATGTGCAGCCCAGTGTAGCTCCGATGTTTAACGCCTCCTGCGGTCTTCTATTGCATACTATAACGTGTTCATTGGATGTTTCTTAAAGTCATTGGACAATAAGAAGCAGAGTCGTCTTCTATTTAAAAACTAGTGGCAATCCCGTGTCACGCAATTGAATCAGAGCAATTATTATTGTCCCAAGATCAAGGATCATAAATTCGAAGTCCATCTGCCTTTTCTCCCACTGCCATCTTTACACGTATTACAAGATTTTGATCCGTCTTCCCCAAAGTGTCTTTATCCTTCATCTCTTCCCTTGCCATTCTACTGCTAAAACTGCAGTTCCAAAGTAGTAGGAACATGTCAGCGATGGTCTCTACGTGACCCATCTGTCCTTGATTAAAGAATTTTGTATGAGAGACACTGGGGTAGGGTTGAGGGATGGGGAGACATGTAGAAAATTGTAAGTGAATTTTTTTTTTTTTTTCAGAGAGACCCTGAAATAAAACCCAACAGCCAGAAGCAAGAGGGAGTTGCGGGGAGATAATGAGGGTGGGGAAGGGGGCAGGGGTATCAGGAACATGTATACGGAGATGTGGACAGAGCCAAAAGTGATGGGAAGATGGAGGATCGAACATGGGGATGGGTCTGGAGGGAGGCAGTGGGGACTCACCGGAGTTAGAGGTGGTTATGTGGGAGGTAGTATGGTCAAAGAGAAATGAAAAGTCTTTGCATTGAATAATGTTTTCCTATATGAATATTTGAAAAAATCCTGTTCTTATCTGTACCTGAAGCCTAACATTTAACTTGTTAATGTGCATGTCCCTGTTCATATTTTGTTTCCTTTTTTCCTCAGTTGATGATGTTGTACTTAAAGGTGAGATCATTTGGTATTTCTCCGTCACAGCCTGGCACATTTCACTTAGCATGATGGTGTCCACTTCCATCCATAGCATTGCATGGTTGTCTCTAAAAGACTCCCACCACATCATCCCTATGAGGAGCCTTGGGAACTATGTCGTCTAACAACCTACTTTCACAGATAACAGGTCTTGGAAGTTAATTGATTGGTGTGTGCTCTGTTACTATGAGCACGATTGTCTCAGTTACATCTAACTGCTTTGTATGTCCATAGAGTCCTTGCAGTTTGGCTTCCTTTGCAAACTATTTAAGATGTGTGAGTATGTACGCTCATGTATGCTTGTGTATTCCTTTGGTTTGGGGTTTGCATCTAAATGAAAATTAATTGCTGATTCTTACCTGATGAATTCATTGGTTCTGAATCAGGTTTATGCTTTAGACCACACTTACCATTTTGTTCATCCTAAGATCTTTTCTCTGAATTAAACCTCGTAGTATAAGACAGACTTCTCGAACTTCTCCTTAGTACCCCCAGCCTATTACTGTGGTTTGGAAAGTGTTTCACTTACTGAAACAGGACCCTGGATTGTAAGAAGCGTTGCTAGTATAGTCAGCGTTTTCTCAAGGCTTGGAAAGTGAAATGTTATGCTTCTGTAGATTATAAAGTTGAAATGTATATTTCCTAGGCTTTGGCCCTTTACACATTCCTTCTATGAATATTCAAGAGTCTCTCCATGTATCTACAAGTTGACGTAACAAGGAAGTCCTTACCCTTCAACGACCTCCCACGTTTGAAGCACTCTAGGAAGCAAGTCATTAGGTCTTATGTATTTATATACATGAAGAATATTCAAATGATCTTTGACTAGGGCTTCCCAGAGAGTACCAACCCAGTATGTGTTATATATCACATTATAAGGAGCTGGCACCAATACTTATAAATTGTAGAAGAAATACAACGGTCCTATATAAATTTTGTCTTTTTCATGTGACTGTCTTGACGTGATAACTTTGCATGTTTTTTGACATATATTTTCCCCCTCTGTCATGAATGAGTATTGTGCATACGCTGTATTTCTTCCCTGAAAAAAAGCGCTCTACTGTTCATTTTTTCTGGAGCATGAACTGCTATCTAGGGATATTTCTCTGGCCTTCTCTGAATACTTTTTTCCCCGTAGTAACGCATACGATAGGATCAGGCAATGTCAAAGGAAGAACAATGCCATTTTCCACCAATGTTTATGGAAAGATGTGAAAACTGTGAGAAGGGTTAATGACGGTCTTTCTTACTGAATGGAAAAAATCTAGAGTAATGATTTTAAAAATATTGGTCTTTAATATTTATGGGCTGTTGTTTAATTCATCAAAAATATTTCACACTTTACTTTTGGAGTCCCTGATTCTCCCATTTCCATTAAGTACGTGAAGCTTCTCTACACAAAACCACCTACACCTGGAAAAATACCCTACTTCATTTGGTTTCAAAGGGTCCCATGAAAAATGTAGGTTAATGTCAAGACTACTTCACCATACAGGATGCCTACTGTGTCTACATATATTTGCTTCTCATCGTTAATGGAAGGAGTGAATTAATTTTTTCTTCCCTAGAGTGTACAATTTATTTCGTCCAATGATTTATTAATCCTAGAAGTTGGTTCTATGGGGTTGACACCTATGGTTCATGATTCCTTATGGATATGTTACAGCTTGACCTTAGAGTGGAGAGCAGCTTTACCACTTGTCATTATTTTTTTACTCACTTTGTGGTATGAGAGACAGTTTTTATCCTTTCTGATATTTACCAAAGTCCATATTTTCAAGTTTCCGATAATCAATACATCTATTGTCATTACAGAGAACATGCTTGGGACTGTTATTGTTGCAAAATGCACTTTGAATTGGGTATTCTCTGCTTAGAGTACTCTTCATTTTCTCCGGTTTTTAGAGGTAACCGCATGCCCTTTTACAATTTCATGAAGCAGAAGTAATTAAGGCCAAACTGACGGAATTTTAAATATGTCCAATTCATCTAGCAGGAAAGAACCACCAAAGGTAGTCGAAGCTATGTCTTCCATTTTAAGTAATGACGTGAGTGTGTCTAAAAAAATACAAGAAGGGGGGAGTTGTTAAAAGTCAGAAAATAGTTGTAAACATCCTTCATTACATCCCAAGTACAGAGGAAACCAGCAGTTCCAGAAAGGAAGAAAAATATCTACAGACTAGTTTTATGGAAGGGCATTTGAACTAAACCAAGAAAGGACTGCAGGGTGGAGACAAGGTGACGCGCTTACCCTTACAGAGCAAAATACTGTCACGCAAAGGGAAAAGTTAAGCTAGTATGCAGAAGCTAGATGCGTGATACTATTCTGGATTTAACGTAGCATGCGAAGGCCATGGTTCACATCATTTTTCCAAGTGTGAAAGCGACACAGACAGACTCTTACCTCACAGACACTAAATGCTTTCCCCTGACACGGTTTGTTCACTGGTGTCTTAACCTTCCTGGGACATCTGAAGGTTTCCTTGTCATATTCAGCCACGGATCTCGCAGTAGAATGTGCGCCACACATCGCAAGGCTCCTAAACTCTCGCAGGCTCTGTACCTGTGCTGCATTTTAATGCGATCTCGTGCTACATTCTGCATCACTAAATCTGCCACACCAACCAAGTTGTATTCTCTTTCGCCGTGCCTTAGCATGACTGCCTTCTAAATATGAACTTGGAGTGAACATGACTTCACCTTGACATCATGCTTTCTTTCCTTCAAATAATTTCAGTGCTTACCCAGTTTCAATTAACGGCATAACATCTGTTAAGGTCGTATTCTTCATCAAGGACATTTTTTAAGTCGGTGAAACATATGTTTTACATATATTGTGTTATGCACACACATTTCCCTACTCTGGCTTGACAGTAGATTGGGAGAGGAAGAATTAAAGGATGTAAGAACTAATTCTAACAAGGGAAATCATTGTTACTTGCCCCTTCAATATTCACCATCACCACTTCCCTTCTTTATTGCTGTCAGAAGGCATGTTTTTCGTGGGGAAAGCACTTTAAAAGTCTTCAGCACCGAGTTGCATTTTATCTATCCCAATCAGGGCCAAGTGTTTCTCCCTTTCATGGTCTGCATTATAGATGTGAGGGGCCATGTGATCCCGGTCTGCAACTCAGGGCACAGAACCCAGTCTGCCAGGGTCACCTTTGGAAAAACTGTTTCTTTATCCGTTAAAAAGGAAAGCCAAGGTGCCACCACTTTCTTGACTCCCATTCGACAGCATGGAATGCTGATGCTGTATGTGGGTTAGAACAGCCATCTTGAGACCTGTAGGGAAGCCAAGGGACCACAACCAGTACAGTTAAGCCACGTGAGAAGTGTCAACAGCAGCTTTGTAGTTGCTTCCCCTTATTGTCGGCCAAAAAGGAAAACTATGCCACCTACTGAAGCATTAATTGTTTGCATCAGTTTGCTTATTACTCCCACAAAAGGTATTGAAAATGGAGCCATGCAGCATGTTTTGTAAACAAAACACTTTAGTTAGGTTTCGTCTCAAGAAGAAGCAAAGCATAAATCTCATGGATTAAAGCAAACACATATCTCTCACTTCTGAGTCTTCAGTTTAAGTATGATTTTTGTCGAGACTCCTCATCTTGTCTTGGCTTGAATTTTGGTGGAAGGTAGAACTTGGGATTGAATGAGGTGTTTCCTCTGAGGGAAGGCAAGAATGAATGTGTATCCATTCAATAGAACATTTCTTGTGTAGGCAGCTGTCCCAAGTTAATGAGGAGTGACCGTAATTAGCGTTTCTTGGACGTTTACACATCACGTCCTCCTCTTGCCATTGATTGAAAACGTCACATAGCCAAGGTCAACATCATAGCAGGGAAATCCGTTCTCGCAGCGGTAAGGGGTAAAGTGGAGAGGGAGCATTTTCTCTGAATAAAATTTACAACACATAATGTTAACTCTGGGATTATGGTGTTGCATAATTGGTTATATTCACTTTTATCGCTACTAAATTCAATATTATTACATGAAAAGATATTTATCTCACTATTTGTTTTGAAGGATTTCAGTTACTCGTCTTTAGAGAGAGGAAGTGAGGGAGAGAAACACCAAGGCATGGTGGCCTCTCAGGCGCCCCCTAGTGAGGACACAGCCCACAACCCAGCCATGTGCCTTGACTAGGAATTGAACACCTAACCCTTTGCAAAATGCATTTCCTTCCTGGAAATGGTCATGCTTTCTGTCGCATCAGGCCTTTCACATCTGCTTATTCCCCTGGCTCCGTTATGATCTGCCATTATTCCTACCCGCCCTTTTCCCATCTGAAAGCCTGCTTACCCTCCGCCCCCCATGAACTGACAGTGCTCATGCCTGACTCAGCTCAGATAGAAGTCCCTCTGAAGAGTCACCTTTCATCCTTGTCTTTCCAGTAGTCCGGGATCCACAAATATGTTTTTATTGCTGTATATATAGCGTGCGATGTTAATGATGTAAATACATGTCAATGTATTTCCCTCCTCCTGTATCAGACCACGAATGCCTTTGACTCAGAGATCATATCGTATTTATGTTTACACCTAACATAGAACACACAACCTTGATCAGTAAATTAGTGGTGATCACTACAGGAATTAAATGCATCTAAATCTCACTCTCCCGCGAGTGCTGGGACCAAGAGTAAAAATCCTTGAGCCCTCCACCATTTCTCCACACGTTATATAGGTTCCAAGAAATTCAGCCAATGACATTGGGTTGAAAGAGATGTCCCAAACAGTTCAATGAAACTCGCAGTGTTGCAGAAGAGCAGCCATGGCTCCACAGGGGGTATCTAAGGAGATTAATGGTGGGCATAGAAGCTTCTGGTCATTTTGAACATCTACTGGTGGAGCTAAGCTACTCTTCCCTGCCCCTGGCATTTCACACTGCAGTCAGCAGCACAGATGGGGAGTAGATATGCTGAGAATCTTGAGGAGAGTGGCCAAAATACGTTGCCCTTCAGGACACTCTGACACTTGTTGTTTTCTCGTGAAATCTCACCCCTATGCATTTGTCATGTGTGAGAAACAAGCTCTTGATTCTGACCACAAACTCCTGAAGTATCTCCTAGGAGCTGGCGTTAAGTCCTGCACTTCAACTTGGAAACGCGGTGTGCCCAGGAGAACACCGATCAGCAGGGTGACCAGGAGCGAAAAGACAGCCAAGACTGTAGTGCATTTTCCTGTGTAATCCTCCCTTTGTGGTAAAATATCCCAGGGGCTCCCTTTCTTGATATGCTTCCTTTTTCTTTACAGAGGATTAGAACCATTTGTTTCATACAAGTTCACTATTTACTTGTTTGTTTCTCTGTTTACTTCTTTATTGCATAGACAACTCTAATATGTTGCTACACTATTATTCCTATAAAATTGTTGCTATACTAATACTCCCTGTGATGGAGGCCATCTGTCTCCCCTGGCCACGCGCCCACTGAGTTGCTGATTGGTCAGCTGTCCCTTGTGACGTCACAGTGCATATTCCCTCCTGCCATGGGAACACAGGGTCCCTTGGGGCCGGCCAGCAGGAACTGTTGGGGCAGGCCTTCAGGAGCGGCTGGTCCTGTGGCAGGAAGGCGGAGTATCCCCGCAGGCAGCGCAGCCTTGGGCTATAGGCTCTGAGCAGCAGACAGCAGTGGAGGACAAGGAGATGGAAGAGCCAGGGGTGGAGGAGCAAGAGGTGCAGGAAGAGGAGGTGCAGGTGCCTAGGATTGAGGAGCCAGGGAACAGCGGCGCACAGGTGAGCAGTAGCCTCTCAGGTCCTGCTGTTCCAAGTGAGTCCCCAACTCTCCCTGCCCCCCGCCCCCACCATACACGCCACAGCCAGGTTCCAACTTCTTACCCGCCGACCTGGGGGGTGGCTGACCCTCCAACCATCTTCCCCAGAAGCCACGCCCGCCCTAACCCATGGTCCCCCTTACCCGTGGTTCCCCCTTGGTCCCTGTCAGGATATCCAGTCCATCCCCGCTGCCTGGGACACGTCCACGGCGCTGAGGCGACTGCACAAGGAACTGGCGAACATCACGATCGATCCCCCGCCCATGTGCTCTGCAGGGCCAGTGGATGACAACATGTTCCAATGGAAGGGGACCATCATGGGACCCCCGGACAGCCCCTATGAGGGAGGGGTGTTCTGCCTAAACATACAATTCCCTCGAAATTACCCCTTCAGGCCTCCGGCGATTTCCTTCACCACCCCGATATACCACCCCAATATCAACCGAAAGGGATATATCTGTGTCGATATTCTCAGGTCCCAGTGGTCTCCTATAATGACCATATCCAAACTCTTGCTGTCCATCAGCTCCTTGCTATGTGACCCCAACCCCAACCATGCCTTTGTTCCATCCATTGGGAGAATGTACCTAAAGGACAGGAAGGCATATGATACCATGGCGCGAGCTTGGACCAAGAAGTATGCTATGTGAGGGAGGGGCAAATGATAACCCCTCACCTCAATAAAACACCTGGCTGTTGAATGGGCTCTTCTTTGATTGCTTTCTGGGAGGAATCCTTTCCCTTCTCACATCTGCCTATGAGGGTGTGTGGAGGCCTGGTGGGAAGCAGTGTTTGGGGGAAGGGCAAGGTTGGGAGACGGGGTATTTTGAGAGAGGATAGTAGTAATAAATATTTGACTGAAACACTTCTTTCCTGCTTCAGGATGGGAAAGCAAGAACAAGGGGGTGGTGGGATTAGCAGGCATCCTTTAGCACGCACAAGGTGGGGGAAACACTGGATGAAGAATAGGAAGATCATTAGGTATCTGGTTCATTCTGAGGTACCTGTGTCTTCAGGGTTTTTGCTTGGACCGACATGGAAGGTAAGCCACAGCCTCTTCTTTCAGGCCCACATTTAACTGTAGAAACATTAAGTGGATGAGGAGATGTCACAAAAGAAAACGAAGTCTTTTCTTCCAAGAATTCTCCACCCCCCCACACTACACTGCCCGCCTTTTTGACCCGTCTGCCACCCTCCACAGTCTGGGCTATATCCCCATTCTCAGGTCATGCTTATTGACAATAGAACACTTGTACAGGCTGCCCATGAGTAGATGAGTGGATAAAAGCACTGTGGTATGTGCACACAATGGAATAAATAGTACATGGAAATCTGTCCCTTTGTGACAGTGTGGATGGACCTGAAAAACCTTAGGCTCCGTGAAATAAGCCAGTCAGAGGACGACAAATAAATACCATAGGATCTCTGTCATAAGGAGCATCTAATGAACAAACTGAAGTAACAAGGAAAATGGGGAGAGGCTCCTAGAGAGCTGGCAGCCAGCTGTCAGAGGGGGTATGGGGTGCAGGCTAGGTGGGAAACCGGAAGGGAGTAAGAAAAGACCTTCCCAGATAACAGTATGGAGAAGACCAAGGGAAAAGGGGTGGGGCGGTGCAATAGAAGGGCGTGAAGGGGGACAGCGGGTGCTGCCAGAAGCAGACTTGAATGGGGTGGTGAACACACAATACAATATGCAAAGGATGAAGTGTAGACTCCCACGCTGCAAACCTGCATAATTTCACTCACCTGTGTCACCCCCCAGTAAGCGCAATTAAAAAATAACAGGATAGGAAAGTTTCCTTTCTTTGTGTAAATCTTTTCTCTATGAAAGAGTGTCCTCAATCCGTTGTCAGTGGAGCACTCCTGCGACTGAGCAGCAGTTTGGGTCCTGCTGCCTGCCTGCTAGGCTAAGTGTTAGAGGCAAAGGTTGGGTGGTGAAGGAAAGGGGTTAGGAACACCAGGAAGACAGACGAGAGAGACGCCAATGAAAACCACAATGAGATATAACCTCACAAGGTGAAAATGGCCATCATTGGATACATCTAATCGCCACAAATGCTGGCAGGGTTTGAAAACAAAGGCAACCATTTTGCCCTGTGGGTGGGAATGCAGAATGGGGAAGTCACGGTGGAAAACATGTTTGCATTTCTTCAGGTAATGGAACTGCCTGTTGGTCCATCAATTCCATTGGTGTATTTATACCCTGAGAATCCACAAAGATGCGCCATGCTACAGGTCAACATTATAAATGAGTAAGAACGATTAAGTAATCAGCGCCAAGGAGTGAGAGGGTCAGAATTCAAAAGGCAAGAGTGGCTAAACTCAAATACCAGGTGTGCAGGGACTTTGAGCATCCACGTGAGAGAGGATTTAGAGCTATGTGAAAGGGGCAGATCCTGATGACCTGACTGACAGGAGAGATTTTCCAAATTCTGCTTTCATAACATTAGGGTGCTGATTCCTTGCAGGATTGCTCATTGGTGTCATGAGAAAGAGGCATCTAACAGCCTTTTCAGGACCTTGGGACCCTACAGGCAGTCTGTGTGGTCCCTTTTTGCACTCTATGTCTGAGTGAGGCCATCTTTTCATCATTTCCTTCAACCAAAACAATATCTTCCAGTAGTTTGTAGAAAGGAGCAGACATACGAATGCCTCTGTCTTCCTTAAGCTGGCAAATAAAGAGATTTGCAGAAATAGAAAAAAAAAAAAACAAAAACAAAAACCGAAAAACCCAGGACACTACACTCATTAAACGTAGGTATGATTAATATATGCTGTTTACAATTTAATAAGAATCCATGGACATATAAGTAAATCTCTTTCCATGCATTAAATATATGCAAAGATAGATTGGGATAAACTACTGTGGGGGCTGAAAATGTTTAATGCTTTTCCTTCCTCCTTTTAAGTTCTTCAGGCTGGGCTAATAACCAAATTGATAGAGGTGGGCTGATAGGAGAAAATGCAAGTTCAATAGACGTTCATGGGTAATTCACACTAGCATGACACATCCACGGGAATTCCAAAGACAGTGAGACAACACCGGGTTGCTGGGACATTTTGGACAAAGAAGAAAAGGCAGGGTAACATGGTACTAGATTTTGAGGAATGCGAAAGAGTGATTTACAAGC
Organism: Desmodus rotundus; assembly: GCF_022682495.2. Classification (NCBI taxonomy): domain Eukaryota; kingdom Metazoa; phylum Chordata; class Mammalia; order Chiroptera; family Phyllostomidae; genus Desmodus; species Desmodus rotundus. The sequence goes on along the minus strand of NW_026527214.1, from coordinate 1,572,923 downwards.
AGTTGAGGAAGCGCCAAGCACACAGGCCAGGGCCTTAGTTCTGGGTGAATCCGCAACAATGGGACGCAGCAGGTACTCGGCTATGTGGACATGCCTTAAGCGGTCTACTCTTCACACTTAGTTCCATTAGGCTGAGGACATTCAGCAGTTTCTCTGTCTGAGTCTCTAGGGCAGGAAAGGGAGGAAGACCCACGGTTCCGAGAGTGGTTTGTTTCTTGATAAATAGCTTACGATTCCTTTCCCAAAAAGCACTTTCAGGACGGCAGAATTTTCCCTTCACTACAGCTGTTGGAAAGAGAAGGTCCGGACAGAGGCGTCTGAGCAAACATGGTGAGCTTGGTTGGGAGGCATGTTATCAAGGGTGCACAGCGGGGAGCATTCCTTTGGTGTCCCTTTCCTTCCTGCACAGCACTTCAGGCAGACACCACCGGGTGGTCAGAGGTGAACTTTACTTACAAATTTCGGCCTCATAGCTTCAGCCAAGTGGTTTGCAGTGCACATATTTTGGCTAAGACGATCACTAGCTTCCAGTTCCATCCCTGGATTCACGGTAGTGCAGCTGGTTTGCAGGCGTTCCCTTTCCAGGTGCCTTCTGCCAGGACCTCATAGTCTAATCTGTGATGTTCGGTGGTTTCTGTTCTACTACGAGCGAGTCACGTGTGTGGAGGATTTGACTTCCTTACGAATTGCAAATGAACAGATGCAACAACTGATCCACGGGAGGTAAAGTAAATGGTAAAAACACGTGTTACTTTGACAAGGCAGATGTAGAAATAGAACTGAGTCTCACATGTGCATTTGTGTCTGAGAGCTGGGAGTAGAGACCTGGGATGTGCAGAAAAGTTTATGTGGAAAAACCAACTGATTTAAACCCTCATTTTAAAAATTAATTAATTTATTTTATTCAGTTACAATTGTCTGGATTATCTCCTGTTCGCTCCCCCACCCCGGGCAAGTCCCACCTCACTACTCCCCTCTAACCTCCCCTTTAAATTTATCCTTGTGTCCTATATAGTAGCTCCTATAGAGCACTGTCCCCCCTATGGCGTCCCAATGCCCTGTGGCTACTGTTACAATGTTCTTAATTTCAATATCTCTGTTTATATTTTGTTTGCTTTTTCTTTTCTTGATTATGTTCCAGTTCAACGTGAGATCTTCTGCACCCCAATGTTCAGAGCAACACAATTTACAATAACCAAGTACTGGAAGTAACTTAAGTGCCCATCAGTTAATGAGAGGATCCAAAAAGTATGGTACCTTTAGACAATGGAATTTTACGCAGCGGAGAGAAAGAAGGAGCTAATACCCTGTGCAATGGCATGGGTGAAAGTTGTGGGCATTATGCTAAGTGAAATAAGGCAGGTGTTGAGAGAGAAATACTATTTAGCGCCCCTCGCCTGCACCGCTTTTTCTTTTCTTTTTTTTTTTTTTTTTTTTTTTTTTTTTTTGCGAATTTATAGGATTAATGCTGAGAGCAAAGGGTAACCAATCTCCTGAGTGGAATTAAAGGCTCAATGAAGAGTCAAAGAGTCTGACCACATGAATTATATGTTGAAGGGTAATGTGTCTAATTATATTTTCCAAATGATCTTAAGTAATCCATGCATTTTGAAAGGATATCTACCATTTGAAATGGACACTAAAGACTGCAAAATAGGCACGTGTGGAATCCAATGAGTACTATAACCTAACAAAACTGTAGAAACAGGGATGATACACGAAACAGAACGAGGGTTGTCGCAAGGGAAGCGGCTGAGTGAATGGAAGAAGAAGGTGAAGGGATTACTGGAAGGACAGCTGTTCAGGATCCTTGGACACGGATCACAATGGGGGGGTGGCCAGAGGGAAGAGGAGCGGCAGCTGGGTGCAGGAGAGCCAAGGGGGAAGAGGGGTGAACAACTGTATTAGCAGAAACAACCCCCAAAATGTACATTAAAAACTAGTCCCTTCAAAACAACTTGGCCAATAATTGGCAGTGTTCCCTTCCCTCCTCACTAAACCCACCACAGAACTCTACCCACAGGAAGAACACATTGTGTCCTGGCTCCCGTTCCTGTGCCATGCTCTGAAATATTCCGAGAAGGTATTTCCGGGACATTGTCCGCACAGTTCCTGTATCTCCACTGAGAATTTGGCTTATTCAGGTAACTGGGCCACAGTCACTGGCAAAATGGGTCAGTTCACTGGGTTCCTTCTGGAGGCCAGGTAATGGAATCAAAGTACCTTGGAAGAAAGTGTAGCACTTCTGCTCTGAGTGAATAAGATTCCGATGTAAATACACATCATCCATGGCGATGAGAGAGGCAATTGTGAGAAGCAACTATGACTGCTGGGAAATATGCTGTGACTCCAAGTGGAGAAACAGTGTTAACACTCCATTTATCAAAATTTCAGTGTACTTGATGGTTTCATGAATTGTAATAATATTGCAAAAGAAAGGATAGATCAGGTCCTTGGAGTCTTATCCTTTGATTGAGAGTATAATTCAAATCGTATCTACCAGGTAACCCACTTTAGAATCTAATCACATGCTTTCTATGAGAGAACTAAGGGAATGATATATACACACGTACATAATTCTTTCTGTACGTCTACACATGCATTCTTTCAGAAAGAAATTAACATTATTTTGAAAAAGAATTCTATGTATCATGTGCATAGATAACATGGAAAAAAACATTTTTTACACTCACCTCCTGACTGGAAATATTTCTCATCGAATGGAAATGTGTGTTTTTCAAGGGAGGGAACAAGAGGAAATGAGGAAACAACACTGGAAAAAAGTTTGTTCCTCTGCAGCCATATTTAATGTTTCCATTCGTTATTATATATGAAATAATAGAGAATGCTTGAATATCACTTGCAAACTGAGAACTGACTTTCTTTTAACTTTCAAACTGAAAGACATTCGGTGAAATATAAACTTACCATGAGGAGAAATATCTGGGGATAGGAGAAGAAATATATTTGTATGCAGTTTTCCTTTCTCACACGTGACAAAACAGACAGACGTGACATTTTGTTCCGTCCTGGGATTCAGCGAAAGGCAAATACCCATTAGGTCTGATTCTATATTTCACCAATTGCGTGGATATCCAAGACATTATCGTCGCAATATTGATTCCAGTATGGCAGTGGTAAATGTTACGTGTGTCATCCCGAGCTGTGCTGAGTCAGTCCATGTTAGATTTACTCCGAGGAAACGTCATTGCTAGAAAATGTACATTTTCCCTTTCCACAGACAAGTGCTTGACAAGAAATAGTCTGGCTAGTACGACAGCAGCAAGTGAATGACTGGGTCTCTCGTCCTGAACAGCTATGAAGACGAACCTATTGTTCACTTGATGTACACAGCATCACAGTACCTCTTCAATAGGCATATTTCATGTGGGAACATGGAGATAAGGCCTCAATCGAAGGATTTTGTAAAAATAAAACACTTGTTAAACGCCTGAGCCCTTGTTTTGGGTATGATAATTGAATGTCATCTCTGTTCTTGATTTTGTCAGAAAAGGACTGGCTACCCTTTACATTCTTGACATCTTTTCAGGATTAGGAAGTAAGCCTCCAATTCTGCTCTTCTCATCACTGTGCTTGCACCTGGTATGACCATTCTTGTCTTCAACCATTGTTTTCCTTCTTGGAAACAGTCTCTGGAGGCTACTATCATTGTCACTTCCGTCTTAGAGCAGACAGGAGACTAGGCAGGGAATGTCTTAAAATGGGATAGTACAGGGAACCGAATGAAGGCTCCTGTCTTCCATATTACGAAACCACTTAGCTAGGGTGACTTAACACACAGAAACCTAAGGAAGATTCAATAGAATAATAAACTTCTCCTTTATTACTCCCTCCAGTCATATTAACAATATTACACATCACATTTTTTTTAACCGTTTGGGGTTTGTTAGAGACAGAAACATCAATCTGAGAGTGAAGCATCAATCATTGCCTCTCATTCACAGACCACGTGGGGACCGAACTTGCATCCAGGGCGCGTGCACTATGGCAATCAAACCAGCACCTTCTGACTGTGTAGGGTGACACAAAACCGATGTAGCCACACCTGGGAGGGCTAAATATCCCTTACCTCTACGTTATGGTGAAGAAAAGTAGGGCTTTGGAGGCACCCGGGACTGCCTTCATCACAGTCTCGTGATGCAGCTTTGAATAATTTTGTATCTCTTTGAGCCACAAGTTTCTGATTGGCAAAATAAAATAAATTATACTTCGTCCAAGAAATGGTTTTGAAGTCTCAGTGAGAAAATGTTATTTGGAAACAGTAACTATCCACCCAATAATTCTAGGCTTTATGGAAATAGTAATAAATATTTCCTCCCTCAACAAATTGCAGTACCATTGGAAAGACACTAGAGTCACCTCTGGCGAAGACACAGGCATACGTAGATGCCCTTTCCCGCCTCACACAGCCAAAACAAGGAGAGCAATGAATTTAAAAACAAAAACCAGCCAGAAACTGGCAGAAAATGGAACTGGGTGAGAGTCCAACAACCAAGGAGTTACAGACTAAACATTCACACAGACCAGTAGGAGTGGTAGAAGCGGCAAGTAGGGGTGGAGAGGACTCGCAGCAGGAAGGTGGCTGGAGAACTGGGACGGGAGAGGCGGCCCTGGCAGACAGGTGGCTGGTGGACCAGGCAAGGCAGCAGCTCCAGATCGAGGGGTAGCATATTTGCTAGCAGATCAATGGAGATGAACAACGGTGGAGCGAAATGGAGGACGCAAGCCAGGGCTCCAGCGCAGCTAAATAAAACCTCAAACCTCTGCTTGGAAACACCTGAGGGGTTTGCAGCAGCACAGAACACTCTCAGCCTCACAGGAGAGTTCCTTGGAGAGACACACAGAGTCCGAGAATGTATACAAAACCACTCCCCTGAGAATCAGCTTCACATGGGACTGTTTTGATTGTGGGTAGTAGGGGAAGTGACTGAAAGCCAGCAGAGAGCTAGGCAAGCAGCATCGTTCCCTGTCACACCCCTCCCCAAAATACGGCTCACAGCACGGCCAGGTGGGCTGCCCTAATGAAACCCTAAGGCTCTGCCCATTACCACATAAGAGGCACTCTGAAACAAACAACCAAAAACACATGGCCCAAATGAAAGAAGAGATCAAAGCTCCGACAAAAATGCAGCTAAGTGATGAAGGGTTAGCCAACCTATCAGAGGCACAGTTCCAAATGCTGGTCGTTGTGATGCTCAGCAATTGGCTGAGTATGGTCACAACATAGAGGAACAAGTGCAGCCTAGGAAAAGTGAAATAGAGGAACATGTTCAGGGAACCAACACGGACGGGAAGGAAAGCGGGACTGAGACGAACAGTTTGGAGCAGAAGGAAGAAAAACACATTCAACCAGAACAGAATGAAGAAACAACGATTCAAATCATTGAGGAGAGTCTTAGGAACCTCCAGGGCAATTCTAAGTGGTCCAACATCCAAATCATAGTGGTGGCAGGAGGACAAGAGGAAGAACAAGAAATGGAGACATTCTTTGAAAAGTGAATGAAGGACAACTTCCCCTATCTGGCACAAGAAACAGCCTTCCAGGAAGTCCAGGAAGCCCAGAGAGTCCCAAGGCAGTTGGACCCAAAGAGGAACAATCAAGGCACAGCACAATTACATTGCCCGAGATTAAAGATAAGGAGAGAATCTGAGAAGCTGCAAGAGATAAGGAGACAGTTACCTACAAAGGAATTCCCAAAAGATTGTCAGCTGATTTCTCAACAGAAACATTGGAGGCAAGAAAGGGCTGGGAAGAAGTATCCCAAGTGATGAAATGCAAGGAACTCCATCCAAGATTGTTCTATCCAGCAAAGCTGTCTTTTCGAACGCTCGGGCAGATAAAGTGCTGCCCAGACAAGTTCAATTTAAAGGAGTTCATCATCTCCAAGCCCTTATTATATGAAAAGATACAGAAAGTTGCCTAAGGAAAAAGAAGGTAAAAGAAAAAAATGCGAATAAAATGGCAGCAAAGTCACATCTATCAACAACCTAACCTTAAAAGCAAAAATAAAAACACACTACGCAGACAATTCCAACAGGAACTGAATGGCAGAAATGGAGGTAATATGGAGGGTTATTAGCGGGAGGGGGTGGACCGACAACGGGGGAAAAGGTACAGGGAATAAGAAACATTAATGATAGGAGCAAAATAGACCGGAGGAGGTAAGGGTGGTATAGGAAGAGGAATGGGAATGACATTATTGATACAGGAAAACAAAGGCAGCGATGACACAATACCCCTGGTTATTTTTCTTCTATGGCTGTGTTCTGTCTTCCTCACTGGTTTCCACTCTTTCTATTCCTAACTCTAGGCTCTCATCAAAGTCAGGTTTTTCTTTTGTTTTAACTTCAAAACTTAATTTTTATTTTTTAGCCATAAAACACGATTTTCATAAAACCCTTCTACTAGGTTTAATTTTTAATAGATATTGATTTAATTTTATGTTTATTCAGTTATAATTGACTGCATTTCCTCCCCATCCCTGCACCTCACCCTAGCCAGTCCCACCTCCCCCAGACACCTCAAAACTCCCCTTTGATTTTCTCCTTGTGCATTTTAGAGTAGTAGATCCTGTAGACCACTCTCCCCTCTATCCCCTCCCTCTTCCCCTCTGACTATTGTACCATTGTTCTTAAAGTCGTATGTGTCTGTTTCTATTTTGTTTCCTTTTTTCCTCAGTTGATTATGTTGTCCTTAAAGGTGAGATCATTTGGTATTTCTCCCTCACAGCCTGGCGCATTTCACTTAACCTAATGCTGTCCAGTTCCATCCATACCATTGCAAAGTGTATCAGCTCCTTCTTTCTCTCTTCGGTGCAGATTTCCATTGTGTAAATGTACCATAGTTTTTGGATCCACTCATTAGCTGATGGGCACCTAGGTAGCCTCCAGCACTGGGCTATTGTGAATCGTGGTGCTATGGACATTGGGGTGCACAGGTTCTCTGGCATTGGTGTTTCAGTGTTCTAAGGGTACAATCCCAGCAGTGGAATTTCTGGGTCAAACGGCTTTTCCATTTTTAGTTTGCAGAGGAAATTCCATACAGTTCTCCACAGTGGCCGCACCAGTCTGCATTCGCACCAACAATGTCCTGGTTGTCCCTTTTCTCCTCATCCTCTCCGACATCCGTGTCTTGCTTTGTTTATGTTGGCCACTCCGGCTGTTGTGAGATGGAACCTCATTGTGGTTTAATTTTATAAACGAAGAACACAGTAGAAGGAATCAAAAGCAGGATCGGGGGAGCTGAGTACTGCCTCAACAAATTCACTTTTCTCTATACTTTCTTTCGAGTATTTATCGTTATTGTTCCTTTATTTGTGCAAGGGGTGTTCTATTACTCATCCATGCAGACTAAGATTATTGGGATTGTATTATGCGGTGGAGATTGCTGCTAAAATGCCTTGGAGAAAGACGACAAAGGTAAATTATGCAGGGTCTCAGGCCTCAGAAAATTTGCAGCCCAGTGTAGCTCCGATGTTTAACGCCTCCTGCAGTCTTCTATTGCATGTTATAACGTGTTCATTGGATGTTTCTTAAAGTCATTGGACAATAAGAAGCAGAGTCGTCTTCTATTTAAAAACTAGTTGCAATCCCGTGTCACGCAATTGAATCAGAGCAATTATTATTGTCCCAAGTTCAAGGATCATAAATTCGAAGTCCATCTGCCTTTCCTCCCACTGCCATCTTTACACGTATTACAAGATTTTGATCCATCTTCCCCAAAGTGTCTTTATCCTTCATCTCTTCCCTTGCCATTCTACTGCTAAAACTGCAGTTCCAAAGTAGTAGGAACATGTCAGCGATGGTCTCTACGTGACCCATCTGTCCTTGATTAAAGAATTTTGTATGAGAGACACTGGGGTAGGGTTGAGGGATGGGGAGACATGCAGAAAATTGTAAGTGAATTTTTTTTTTTTCAGAGAGACCCTGAAATAAAACCCAACAGCCAGAAGCAAGAGGGAGTTGCGGGGAGATAATGAGGGTGGGGAAGGGGGCAGGGGTATCAGGAACATGTATACAGAGATGTGGACAGAGCCAAAAGTGATGGGAAGATGGAGGATCGAACATGGGGATGGGTTTGGAGGGAGGCACTGGGAACTCACCGGAGTTAGAGGTGGTTTTGTGGGAGGTAGTATGGTCAAAGAGAAATGAAAAGTCTTTGCATTGAATAATGTTTTCCTATATGAATATTATAAAAAATCCTCTGTTCTTATCTGTACCTGAAGCCTAACATTTAACTTGTTAATGTGCATGTCCCTGTTCATATTTTGTTTCCTTTTTTCCTCAGTTGATGATGTTGTACTTAAAGGTGAGATCATTTGGTATTTCTCCGTCACAGCCTGGCACATTTCACTTAGCATGATGGTGTCCACTTCCATCCATAGCATTGCATGGTTGTCTCTAAAAGACTCCCACCACATCATCCCTATGAGGAGCCTTGGGAACTAAGTCGTCTAACAACCTACTTTCACAGATAACAGGTCTTGGAAGTTAATTGATTGGTGTGTGCTCTGTTACTATGGGCACGATTGTCTCAGTTACATCTAACTGCTTTGTATGTCCATAGAGTCCTTGCAGTTTGGCTTCCTTTGCAAACTAAGATGTGTGAGTATGTACGCTCATGTATGCTTGTGTATTCCTTTGGTTTGGGGTTTGCATTTCAATGAAAATTAATTGCAGATTCTTAACTGATGAATTCATTGGTTCTGAATCAGGTTTATGCTTTAGACCACACTTACCATTTTGTTCATCCTAAGATCTTTTCTCTGAATTAAACCTCGTAGTATAAGACAGACTTCTCGAACTTCTCCTTAGTACCCCCAGCCTATTACTGTGGTTTGGAAAGTGTTTCACTTACTGAAACAGGACCCTGGATTGTAAGAAGCGTTGCTAGTATAGTCAGCGTTTTCTCAAGGCTTGGAAAGTGAAATGTTATGCTTCTGTAGATTATAAAGTTGAAATGTATATTTCCTAGGCTTTGGCCCTTTACACATTCCTTCTATGAATATTCAAGAGTCTCTCCATGTATCTACAAGTTGACGTAACAAGGAAGTGCTTACCCTTCAACGACCTCCCACGTTTGAAGCACTCTAGGAAGCAAGTCATTAGGTCTTATGTATTTATATACATGAAGAATATTCAAATGATCTTTGACTAGGGCTTCCCAGAGAGTACCAACCCAGTATGTGTTATATATCACATTATAAGGAGCTGGCACCAATACTTATAAATTGTAGAAGAAATACAACGGTCCTATATAAATTTTGTCTTTCTCATGTGACTGTCTTGACGTGATAACTTTGCATGTTTTTTGACATATATTTTCCCCCTCTGTCATGAATGAGTATTGTGCATACGCTGTATTTCTTCCCTGAAAAAAAGCGCTCTACTGTTCATTTTTTCTGGAGCATGAACTGCTATCTAGGGATATTTCTCTGGCCTTCTCTGAATACTTTTTTCCCCGTAGTAACAGATACGATAGGATCAGGAAATGTCAAAAGGAAGAACAATGCCATTTTCCACCAATGTTTATGGAAAGATGTGAAAACTGTGAGCAGGGTTAATGACGGTCTTTCTTACTGAATGGAAAAAATCTAGAGTAATGATTTTAAAAATATTGGTCTTTAATATTTATGGGCTGTTGTTTAATTCATCAAAATTATTTCACACTTTACTTTTGGAGTCCCTGATTCTCCCTTTTCCATTAAGTACGTGAAGTTTCTCTACACAAAACCACCTACACCTGGAAAAATACCCTACTTCATTTGGTTTCAAAGGGTCCCATGAAAAATGTAGGTTAATGTCAAGACTACTTCACCATACAGGATGCCTACTGTGTCTACATATATTTGCTTCTCATCGTTAATGGAAGGAGTGAATTAATTTTTTCTTCCCTAGAGTGTACAATTTATTTCGTCCAATGATTTATTAATCCTAGAAGTTGGTTCTATGGGGTTGACACCTATGTTTCATGATTCTTATGGATATGTTACAGCTTGACCTTAGAGCGGAGAGCACCTTTACCACTTGTCATTATTTTTTTACTCACTTTGTGGTATGAGAGACAGTTTTTATCCTTTCTGATATTTACCAAAGTCCATATTTTCAAGTTTCCGATAATCAATACATCTATTGTCATTACAGAGAACATGCTTGGGACTTTTATTGTTGCAAAATGCACTTTGAATTGGGTCTTCTCTGCTTAGAGTACTCTTCATTTTCTCCGGTTTTTAGAGGTAACCGCATGCCCTTTTACAATTTCATGAAGCAGAAGTAATTAAGGCCCAACTGACGGAATTTTAAATATGTCCAATTCATCTGGCAGGAAAGAACCACCAAAGGTAGTCGAAGCTATGTCTTCCATTTTAAGTAATGACGTGAGTGTGTCTAAAAAAATACAAGAAGGGGGGAGTTGTTAAAAGTCAGAAGATAGTTGTAAACATACTTCATTACATCCCAAGTACAGAGGAAACCAGCAGTTCCAGAAAGGAAGAAAAATATCTACAGACTAGTTTTATGGAAGGGCATTTGAACTAAACCAAGAAAGGACTGCAGGGTGGAGACAATGTGACGCGCTTACCCTTACAGAGCAAAATACTGTCATGCAAAGGAAAAAGTTATGCTAGTATGCAGAAGCTAGATGCGTGATACTATTCTGGATTTAACGTAGCATGCGAAGGCCATGGTTCACATCATTTTTCCAAGTGTGAAAGCGACACAGACAGACTCTTACCTCACAGACACTAAATGCTTTCCCCTGACACGGTTTGTTCACTGGTGTCTTAACCTTCCTGGGACATCTGAAGGTTTCCTTGTCATATTCAGCCACGGATCTCGCAGTAGAATGTGCGCCACACATCGCAAGGCTCCTAAACTCTCTCAGGCTCTGTACCTGTGCTGCATTTTAATGCGATCTCGTGCTACATTCTGCATCACTAAATCTGCCACACCAACCAAGTTGTATTCTCTTTCGCCGTGCCTTAGCATGACTGCCTTCTAAATATGAACTTGGAGTGAACATGACTTCACCTTGACATCATGCTTTCTTTCCTTCAAATAATTTCAGTGCTTACCCAGTTTCAATTAACGGCATAACATCTGTTAAGGTCGTATTCTTCATCAAGGACATTTTTTAATTCGGTGAAACATATGTTTTACATATATTGTGTTATGCACACACATTTCCCTACTCTGGCTTGACAGTAGATTGGGAGAGGAAGAATTAAAGGATGTAAGAACTAATTCTAACAAGGGAAATCATTGTTACTTGCCCCTTCAATATTCACCATCACCACTTCCCTTCTTTATTGCTGTCAGAAGGCATGTTTTTCGTGGGGAAAGCACTTTAAAAGTCTTCAGCACCGAGTTGCATTTTATCTATCCCAATCAGGGCCAAGTGTTTCTCCCTTTCATGGTCTGCATTATAGATGTGAGGGGCCATGTGATCCCGGTCTGCAACTCAGGGCACAGAACCCAGTCTGCCAGGGTCACCTTTGGAAAAACTGTTTCTTTATCCGTTAAAAAGGAAAGCCAAGGTGCCACCACTTTCTTGACTCCCATTCGACAGCATGGAATGCTGATGCTGTATGTGGGTTAGAACAGCCATCTTGAGACCTGTAGGGAAGCCAAGGGACCACAACCAGTACAGTTAAGCCACGTGAGAAGTGTCAACAGCAGCTTTGTAGTTGCTTCCCCTTATTGTCGGCCAAAAAGGAAAACTATGCCACCTACTGAAGCATTAATTGTTTGCATCAGTTTGCTTATTACTCCCACAAAAGGTATTGAAAATGGAGCCATGCAGCATGTTTTGTAAACAAAACACTTTAGTTAGGTTTCGTCTCAAGAAGAAGCAAAGCATAAATCTCATGGATTAAAGCAAACACATATCTCTCACTTCTGAGTCTTCAGTTTAAGTATGATTTTTGTCGAGACTCCTCATCTTGTCTTGGCTTGAATTTTGGTGGAAGGTAGAACTTGGGATTGAATGAGGTGTTTCCTCTGAGGGAAGGCAAGAATGAATGTGTATCCATTCAATAGAACATTTCTTGTGTAGGCAGCTGTCCCAAGTTAATGAGGAGTGACCGTAATTAGCGTTTCTTGGACGTTTACACATCACGTCCTCCTCTTGCCATTGATTGAAAACGTCACATAGCCAAGGTCAACATCATAGCAGGGAAATCCGTTCTCGCAGCGGTAAGGGGTAAAGTGGAGAGGGAGCATTTTCTCTGAATAAAATTTACAACACATAATGTTAACTCTGGGATTATGGTGTTGCATAATTGGTTATATTCACTTTTATCGCTACTAAATTCAATATTATTACATGAAAAGATATTTATCTCACTATTTGTTTTGAAGGATTTCAGTTACTCGTCTTTAGAGAGAGGAAGTGAGGGAGAGAAACACCAAGGCATGGTGGCCTCTCAGGCGCCCCCTAGTGAGGACACAGCCCACAACCCCGCCATGTGCCTTGACTAGGAATTGAACACCTAACCCTTTGCAAAATGCATTTCCTTCCTGGAAATGGTCATGCTTTCTGTCGCATCAGGCCTTTCACATCTGCTTATTCCCCTGGCTCCGTTATGATCTGCCATTATTCCTACCCGCCCTTTTCCCATCTGAAAGCCTGCTTACCCTCCGCCCCCCATGAACTGACAGTGCTCATGCCTGACTCAGCTCAGATAGAAGTCCCTCTGAAGAGTCACCTTTCATCCTTGTCTTTCCAGTAGCCCGGGATCCACAAATATGTTTTTATTGCTGTATATATAGCGTGCGATGTTAATGATGTAAATACATGTCAATGTATTTCCCTCTTCCTGTATCAGACCACGAATGCCTTTGACTCAGAGATCATATCGTATTTATGTTTACACCTAACATAGAACACACAACCTTGATCAGTAAATTAGTGGTGATCACTACAGGAATTAAATGCATCTAAATCTCACTCTCCCGCGAGTGCTGGGACCAAGAGTAAAAATCCTTGAGCCCTCCACCATTTCTCCACACGTTATATAGGTTCCAAGAAATTCAGCCAATGACATTGGGTTGAAAGAAATGTCCCAAACAGTTCGATGAAACTCGCAGTGTTGCAGAAGAGCAGCCATGGCTCCACAGGGGGTATCTAAGGAGATTAATGGTGTGCATAGAAGCTTCTGGTCATTTTGAACATCTACTGGTGGAGCTAAGCTACTCTTCCCTGCCCCTGGCATTTCAGACTGCAGTCAGCAGCACAGATGGGGAGTAAATATGCTGAGAATCTTGAGGAGAGTGGCCAAAATACGTTGCCCTTCAGTACACTCTGACACTTGTTGTTTTCTCGTGAAATCTCACCCCTATGCATTTGTCATGTGTGAGAAACAAGCTCTTGATTCTGACCACAAACTCCTGAAGTATCTCCTAGGAGCTGGCGTTAAGTCCTGCACTTCAACTTGGAAACGCGGTGTGCCCAGGAGAACACCGATCAGCAGGGTGACCAGGAGCGAAAAGACAGCCAAGACTGTAGTGCATTTTCCTGTGTAATCCTCCCTTTGTGGTAAAATATCCCAGGGGCTCCCTTTCTTGATATGCTTCCTTTTTCTTTACAGAGGATTAGAACCATTTGTTTCATACAAGTTCACTATTTACTTGTTTGTTTCTCTGTTTATTTCTTTATTGCATAGACAACTCTAATATGTTGCTACACTATTATTCCTATAAAATTGTTGCTATACTAATACTCCCTGTGATGGAGGCCATCTGTCTCCCCTGGCCACGCGCCCACTGAGTTGCTGATTGGTCAGCTGTCCCTTGTGACGTCACAGTGCATATTCCCTCCTGCCATGGGAACACAGGGTCCCTTGGGGCCGGCCAGCAGGAACTGTTGGGGCAGGCCTTCAGGAGCGGCTGGTCCTGTGGCAGGAAGGCGGAGTATCCCCGCAGGCAGCGCAGCCTTGGGCTATAGGCTCTGAGCAGCAGACAGCAGTGGAGGACAAGGAGATGGAAGAGCCAGGGGTGGAGGAGCAAGAGGTGCAGGAGGAGGAGGTGCAGGAGCCTAGGATTGAGGAGCCAGGGAACAGCGGCGCACAGGTGAGCAGTAGCCTCTCAGGTCCTGCTGTTCCAAGTGAGTCCCCAACTCTCCCTGCCCCCCGCCCCCACCATACACGCCACAGCCAGGTTCCAACTTCTTACCCGCCGACCTGGGGGGTGGCTGACCCTCCAACCATCTTCCCCAGAAGCCACGCCCGCCCTAACCCATGGTCCCCCTTACCCGTGGTTCCCCCTTGGTCCCTGTCAGGATATCCAGTCCATCCCCGCTGCCTGGGACACGTCCACGGCGCTGAGGCGACTGCACAAGGAACTGGCGAACATCACGATCGATCCCCCGCCCATGTGCTCTGCAGGGCCAGTGGATGACAACATGTTCCAATGGAAGGGGACCATCATGGGACCCCCGGACAGCCCCTATGAAGGAGGGGTTTTCTGCCTAAACATACAATTCCCTCGAAATTACCCCTTCAGGCCTCCGGCGATTTCCTTCACCACCCCGATCTACCACCCCAATATCAACCGAAAGGGATATATCTGTGTCGATATTCTCAGGTCCCAGTGGTCTCCTATAATGACCATATCCAAACTCTTGCTGTCCATCAGCTCCTTGCTATGTGATCCCAACCCCAACCATGCCTTTGTTCCATCCATTGGGAGAATGTACCTAAAGGACAGGAAGGCATATGATACCATGGCGCGAGCTTGGACCAAGAAGTATGCTATGTGAGGGAGGGGCAAATGATAACCCCTCACCTCAATAAAACACCTGGCTGTTGAATGGGCTCTTCTTTGATTGCTTTCTGGGAGGAATCCTTTCCCTTCTCACATCTGCCTATGAGGGTGTGTGGAGGCCTGGTGGGAAGCGGTGTTTGGGGGAAGGGCAAGGTTGGGAGACGGGGTATTTTGAGAGAGGCTAGTAGTAATAAATATTTGACTGAAACACTTCTTTCCTGCTTCAGGATGGGAAAGCAAGAACAAGGGGGTGGTGGGATTAGCAGGCGTCCTTTAGCACGCACAACGTGGGGGAAACACTGGATGAAGAATAGGAAGATCATTAGGTATCTGGTTCATTCTGAGGTACCTGTGTCTTCAGGGTTTTTGCTTGGACCGACATGGAAGGTAAGCCACAGCCTCTTCTTTCAGGCCCACATTTAACTGTAGAAACATTAAGTGGATGAGGAGATGTCACAAAAGAAAACGAAGTCTTTTCTTCCAAGAATTCTCCACCCCCCCACACTACACTGCCCGCCTTTTTGACCCGTCTGCCACCCTCCACAGTCTGGGCTATATCCCCATTCTCAGGTCATGCTTATTGACAATAGAACACTTGTACAGGCTTCCCAAGTGCCCATGAGTAGATGAGTGGATAAAAGCACTGTGGTATGTGCACACAATGGAATAAATAGTACATGGAAATCTGTCCCTTTGTGACAGTGTGGATGGACCTGAAAAACCTTAGGCTCCGTGAAATAAGCCAGTCAGAGGACGACAAATAAATACCATAGGATCTCTGTCATAAGGAGCATCTAATGAACAAACTGAAGTAACAAGGAAAATGGGGAGAGGCTCCTAGAGAGCTGGCAGCCAGCTGTCAGAGGGGGTATGGGGTGCAGGCTAGGTGGGAAACCGGAAGGCAGTAAGAAAAGTCCTTCCCAGAAAACAGTATGGAGAAGACCAAGGGAAAAGGGGTGGGGTGGTGCAATAGAAGGGCGTGAAGGGGGACAGCGGGTGCTGCCAGAAGCAGACTTGAATGGGGTGGTGAACACACAATACAATATGCAAAGGATGAAGTGTAGACTCCCACGCTGCAAACCTGCATAATTTCACTCACCTGTGTCACCCCCCAGTAAGTGCAATTAAAAAATAACAGGATAGGAAAGTTTCCTTTCTTTGTGTAAATCTTTTCTCTATGAAAGAGTGTCCTCAATCCGTTGTCAGTGGAGCACTCCTGCGACTGAGCAGCAGTTTGGGTCCTGCTGCCTGCCTGCTAGGCTAAGTGTTAGAGGCAAAGGTTGGGTGGTGAAGGAAAGGGGTTAGGAACACCAGGAAGACAGACGAGAGAGACGCCAATGAAAACCACAATGAGATATAACCTCACAAGGTGAAAATGGCCATCATTGGATACATCTAATCGCCACAAATGCTGGCAGGGTTTGAAAACAAAGGCAACCATTTTGCCCTGTGGGTGGGAATGCAGAATGGGGAAGTCACGGTGCAAGGCATGTTTGCATTTCTTCAGGTAATGGAACTGCCTGTTGGTCCATCAATTCCATTGGTGTATTTATACCCTGAGAATCCACAAAGATGCGCCATGCTACAGGTCAACATTATAAATGAGTAAGAACAATTAAGTAATCAGCGCCAAGGAGTGAGAGGGTCAGAATTCAAAAGGCAAGAGTGGCTAAACTCAAATACCAGGTGTGCAGGGACTTTGAGCATCCACGTGAGAGAGGATTTAGAGCTATGTGAAAGGGGCAGGTCCTGATGACCTGACTGACAGGAGAGATTTTCCAAATTCTGCTTTCATAACAGGGTGCTGATTCCTTGCAGGATTGCTCATTGGTGTCATGAGAAAGAGGCATCTAACAGCCTTTTCAGGACCTTGGGACCCTACAGGCAGTCTGTGTGGTCCCTTTTAGCACTCTATGTCTGAGTGAGGCCATCTTTTCATCATTTCCTTCAACCAAAACAATATCTTCCAGTAGTTTGTAGAAAGGAGCAGACATACGAATGCCTCTGTCTTCCTTAAGCTGGCAAATAAAGAGATTTGCAGAAATAGAAAACAAAAACAAAAACAAAAACCGAAAAACCCAGGACACTACACTCATTAAATGTAGGTATTATTAATATATGCTGTTTACAATTTAATAAGAATCCATGGACATATAAGTAAATCTCTTTCCATGCATTAAATATATGCAAAGATAGATTGGGATAAACTACTGTGGGGGCTGAAAATGTTTAATGCTTTTCCTTCCTCCTTTTAAGTTCTTCAGGCTGGGCTAATAACCAAATTGATAGAGGTGGGCTGATAGGAGAAAATGCAAGTTCAATAGACGTTCATGGGTAATTCACACTAGCATGACACATCCACGGGAATTCCAAAGACAGTGAGACAACACCGGGTTGCTGGGACATTTTGGACAAAGAAGAAAAGGCAGGGTAACATGGTACTAGATTTTGAGGAATGCAAAAGAGTGATTTACAAGCAGTTGAGGAAGCGCCAAGCACACAGGCCAGGGCCTTAGTTCTGGGTGAATCCGCAACAATGGGACGCAGCAGGTACTCGGCTATGTGGACATGCCTTAAGCGGTCTACTCTTCACACTTAGTTCCATTAGGCTGAGGACATTCAGCAGTTTCTCTGAGTCTCTAGGGCAGGAAAGGGAGGAAGACCCACGGTTCCGAGAGTGGTTTGTTTCTTGATAAATAGCTTACGATTCCTTTCCCAAAAAGCACTTTCAGGACGGCAGAATTTTCCCTTCACTACAGCTGTTGGAAAGAGAAGGTCCGGACAGAGGCGTCTGAGCAAACATGGTGAGCTTGGTTGGGAGGCATGTTATCAAGGGTGCACAGCGGGGAGCATTCCTTTGGTGTCCCTTTCCTTCCTGCACAGCACTTCAGGCAGACACCACCGGGTGGTCAGAGGTGAACTTTACTTACAAATTTCGGCCTCATAGCTTCAGCCAAGTGGTTTGCAGTGCACATATTTTGGCTAAGACGATCACTAGCTTCCAGTTCCATCCCTGGATTCACGGTAGTGCAGCTGGTTTGCAGGCGTTCCCTTTCCAGGTGCCTTCTGCCAGGACCTCATAGTCTAATCTGTGATGTTCGGTGGTTTCTGTTCTACTACGAGCGAGTCACGTGTGTGTAGGATTTGACTTCCTTACGAATTGCAAATGAACAGATGCAACAACTGATCCACGGGAGGTAAAGTAAATGGTAAAAACACGTGTTACTTTGACAAGGCAGATGTAGAAATAGAACTGAGTCTCACATGTGCATTTGTGTCTGAGAGCTGGGAGTGGAGACCTGGGATGTGCAGAAAAGTTTATGTGGAAAAACCAACTGATTTAAACCCTCATTTTAAAAATTAATTAATTTATTTTATTCAGTTACAATTGTCTGGATTATCTCCTGTTCGCTCCCCCACCCCGGGCAAGTCCCACCTCACTACTCCCCTCTAACCTCCCCTTTAAATTTATCCTTGTGTCCTATATAGTAGCTCCTATAGAGCACTGTCCCCCCTATGGCGTCCCAATGCCCTGTGGCTACTGTTACAATGTTCTTAATTTCAATATCTCTGGTTATATTTTGTTTGCTTTTTCTTTTCTTGATTATGTTCCAGTTCAACGTGAGATCCTCTGCACCCCAATGTTCATAGCAACACAATTTACAATAACCAAGTACTGGAAGTAACTTAAGTGCCCATCAGTTAATGAGAGGATCCAAAAAGTATGGTACTTTTAGACAATGGAATTTTACGCAGCGGAGAGAAAGAAGGAGCTAATACCCTGTGCAATGGCATGGGTGAAAGTTGTGGGCATATGCTAAGTGAAATAAGGCAGGTGTTGAGGGAGAAATACTATTTGGCGCCCCTCGCCTGCACCGCTTTTTCTTTTCTTTTTTTTTTTTTTTTTTTGCGAATTTTATAGGATTAATGCTGACAGCAAAGGGTAACCAATCTTCTGAGTGGAATTAAAGGCTCAATGAAGAGTCAAAGAGTCTGGCTACATGAATTATATGTTGAAGGGTAATGTGTCTAATTATATTTTCCAAATGATCTTAAGTAATCCATGCATTTTGAAAGGATATCTACCATTTGAAATGGACACTAAAGACTGCAAAATAGGCACGTGTGGAATCCAATGAGTTCTATAACCTAACAAAAATGTAGAAACAGGGATGATACACGAAACAGAACGAGGGTTGTCGCAAGGGAAGCGGCTGGGTGAATGGAAGAAGAAGGTGAAGGGATTACTGGAAGGACAGCTGTTCAGGATCCTTGGACACGGATCACAATGGGGGGGTGGCCAGAGGGAAGAGGAGCGGCAGCTGGGTGCAGGAGAGCAAAGGGGGAAGAGGGGTGAACAACTGTATTAGCAGAAACAACCCCCAAAATGTACATTAAAAACTAGTCCCTTCAAAACAACTTGGCCAATAATTGGCAGTGTTCCCTTCCCTCCTCACTAAACCCACCACAGAACTCTACCCACAGGAAGAACACATTGTGTCCGGGCTCCCGTTCCTGTGCCATGCTCTGAAATATTCCGAGAAGGTATTTCTGGGACATTGTCCGCACAGTTCCTGGATCTCCACTGAGAATTTGGCTTATTCAGGTAACTGGGCCACAGTCACTGGCAAAATGGGTCAGTTCACTGAGTTCCTTGTGGAGGCCAGGTAATGGAATCAAAGTACCTTGGAAGAAAGTGTAGCACTTCTGCTCTGAGTGAATGAGATTCCGATGTAAATACACATCATCCATGGCGATGAGAGAGGCAATTGTGAGAAGCAACTATGACTGCTGGGAACTATGCTGTGACTCCAAGGGGAGAAACAGTGTTAACACTCCATTTATCAAAATTTCAGTGTACTTGATGGTTTCATGAATGGTAATAATATTGCAAAAAAAGGATAGATCAGGTCCTTGGAGTCTTATCCATTGATTGAGAGTATAATTCAAAAGGTATCTACCAGGTAACCCACTTTAGAATCTAAGCACATGCTTTCTATGAGAGAACTAAGGGAATGATATATACACACGTACATAATTCTTTCTATACGTCTACACATGCATTCTTTCAGAAAGAAATTAACATTATTTTGAAAAAGAATTGTATGTATCATGTGCATAGAAAACATGGAGAAAAACATTTTTTACACTCACCTCATGACTGGAAATATTTCTCATCGAATGGAAATGTGTGTTTTTCAAGGGAGGGAACAAGAGGAAATGAGGAAACAACACTGGAAAAAAGTTTGTTCCTCTGCCGCCATATTTAATGTTTCCATTCGTTATTATATATGAAATAATAGAGAATGCTTGAATATCACTTGCAAACTGAGAACTGACTTTCTTTTAACTTTCAAACTGAAAGACATTCGGTGAAATGTAAACTTACCATGACGAGAAATATCTGGGGATAGGAGAAGAAATATATTTGTATGCAGTTTTCCTTTCTCACATGTGACAAAACAGACAGACGTGACATTTGTTCCGTCCTGGGATTCAGCGAAAGGCAAATGCCCATTAGGTCTGATTCTATATTTCACCAATTGCGTGGATATCCAAGACATTATCGTCACAATATTGATTCCAGTATGGCAGTGGTAAATGTTACGTGTGTCATCCCGAGCTGTGCTGAGTCAGTCCATGTTAGATTTACTCCGAGGAAACGTCATTGCTAGAAAATGTACATTTTCCCTTTCCACAGACAAGTGCTTGACAAGAAACAGTCTGGCTAGTACGACAGCAGCAAGTGAATGACTGGGTCTTTCGTCCTGAGCAGCTATGAAGACGAACCTATTGTTCACTTGATGTACACAGCATCACAGTACCTCTTCAATAGGCATATTTCATGTGGGAACATGGAGATAAGGCCTCAATCGAAGGATTTTTTAAAAATAAAACACTTGTTAAACGCCTGAGCCCTTGTTTTGGGTATGATAATTGAATGTCATCTCTGTTCTTGATTTTGTCAGAAAAGGACAGGCTACCCTTTACATTCTTGACATCTTTTCAGGATTAGGAAGTAAGCCTCCAATTCTGCTCTTCTCATCACTGTGCTTGCACCTGGTATGACCATTCTTGTCTTCAACCATTGTTTTCCTTCTTGGAAACAGTCTCTGGAGGCTACTCTCATTGTCACTTCCGTCTTAGAGCAGACCGGAGACTAGGCAGGGAATGTCTTAAAATGGGATAGTACAGGGAACCGAATGAAGGCTTCTGTCTTCCATATTACGAAACCACTTAGCTAGGGTGACTTAACACACAGAATCCTAAGGAAGATTCAATAGAATAATAAACTTCTCCTTTATTACTCCCTCCAGTCATATTAACAATATTACACATCACATTTTTTTAACCGTTTGGGGTTTGTTAGAGACAGAAACATCAATCTGAGAGTGAAGCATCAATCATTGCCTCTCATTCACAGCCCACGTGGGGACCGAACCTGCATCCAGGGCACGTGCCCTATGGCAATCAAACCAGCACCTTCTGACTGTGTAGGGGGACACAAAACCGATGTAGCCACACCTGGGAGGGCTAAATATCCCTTACCTCTACGCTATGGTGAAGAAAAGTAGGGCTTTGGAGGCACCCGGGACTGCCTTCATCACAGTCTCGTGATGCAGCTTTGAATAATTTTGTATCTCTTTGAGCCTCAAGTTTCTGATTGGCAAAATAAAATAAATTATACTTCGTCCAAGAAATGGTTTTGAAGTCTCAGTGAGAAAATGTTATTTGGAAACAGTAACTATCCACCCAATAATTCTAGGCTTTATGGAAATAGTAATAAATATTTCCTCCCTCAACAAATTGCAGTACCATTGGAAAGACACTAGAGTCACCTCTGGCGAAGACACAGGCATACGTAGATGCCCTTTCCCTCCTCACACAGCCAAAACAAGGAGAGCAATGAATTTAAAAACAAAAACCAGCCAGAAACTGGCAGAAAATGGAACTGGATGAGAGTCCAACAACCAAGGAGTTACAGACTAAACATTCACACAGACCAGTAGGAGGGGTAGAAGCGGCAAGTAGGGGTGGAGAGGACTCGCAGCAGGAAGGTGGCTGGAGAACTGGGACGGGAGAGGCGGCCCTGGCAGACAGGTGGCTGGTGGACCAGGCAAGGCAGCAGCTCCAGAGCGAGGGGTAGCATATTTGCTAGCAGATCAATGGAGATGAACAACGGTGGAGCGAAATGGACGACGCAAGCCAGGGCTCCAGCGCAGCTAAATAAAACCTCAAACCTCTGCTTGGAAACACCTGAGGGGTTTGCAGCAGCACAGAACACTCTCAGCCTCACAGGAGAGTTCCTTGGAGAGACACACAGAGTCCGAGAACGTATACAAAACCACTCCCCTGCGAATCAGCTTCACATGGGACTGTTTTGATTGTGGGTAGTAGGGGAAGTGACTGAAAGCCAGCAGAGAGCTAGGCAAGCAGCATCGTTCCCTGTCACACCACTCCCCAAAATACGGCTCACAGCACGGCCAGGTGGGCTGCCCTAATGAAACCCTAAGGCTCTGCCCATTACCACATAAGAGGCACTCTGAAACAAACAACCAAAAACACATGGCCCAAATGAAAGAAGAGATCAAAGCTCCGACAAAAATGCAGCTAAGTGATGAAGGGTTAGCCAACCCATCAGAGGCACAGTTCCAAATGCTGGTCGTTGTGATGCTCAGCAATTGGCTGAGTATGGTCACAACATAGAGGAACAAGTGCAGCCTAGGAAAAGTGAAATAGAGGAACATGTTCAGGGAACCAACACGGACGGGAAGGAAAGCGGGACTGAGACGAACAGTTTGGAGCAGAAGGAAGAAAAACACATTCAACCAGAACAGAATGAAGAAACAACGATTCAAATCATTGAGGAGAGTCTTAGGAACCTCCAGGGCAATTCTAAGTGGTCCAACATCCAAATCGTAGTGGTGGCAGGAGGACAAGAGGAAGAACAAGAAATGGAGACATTCTTTGAAAAGTGAATGAAGGACAACTTCCCCTATCTGGCACAAGAAACAGCCTTCCAGGAAGTCCAGGAAGCCCAGAGAGTCCCAAGGCAGTTGGACCCAAAGAGGAACAACCAAGGCACAGCACAATTACATTGCCCGAGATTAAAGATAAGGAGAGAATCTGAGAAGCTGCAAGAGATAAGGAGACAGTTACCTACAAAGGAATTCCCAAAAGATTGTCAGCTGATTTCTCAACAGAAACATTGGAGGCAAGAAAGGGCTGGGAAGAAGTATCCCAAGTGATGAAATGCAAGGAACTCCATCCAAGATTGTTCTGTCCAGCAAAGCTGTCTTTTCGAACGCTCGGGCAGATAAAGTGCTGCCCAGACAAGTTCAATTTAAAGGAGTTCATCATCTCCAAGCCCTTATTATATGAAAAGATACAGAAAGTTGCCTAAGGAAAAAGAAGGTAAAAAAAAAAAAATGCGAATAAAATGGCAGCAAAGTCACATCTATCAACAACCTAACCTTAAAAGCAAAAATAAAAACACACTACGCAGACAATTCCAACAGGAACTGAATGGCAGAAATGGAGGTAATATGGAGGGTTATTAGCGGGAGGGGGTGGACCGACAACGGGGGAAAAGGTACAGGGAATAAGAAACATTAATGATAGGAGCAAAATAGACCGGAGGAGGTAAGGGTGGTATAGGAAGAGGAATGGGAATGACATTATTGATACAGGAAAACAAAGGCAGCGATGACACAATACCCCTGGTTATTTTACTTCTATGACTGTGTTCTGTCTTCCTCACTGGTTTCCACTCTTTCTATTCCTAACTCTAGGCTCTCATCAAAGTCAGGTTTTTCTTTTGTTTTAACTTCAAAACATAATTTTTATTTTTTAGCCATAAAACACGATTTTCATAAAACCCTTCTACTAGGTTTAATTTTTAATAGATATTGATTTAATTTTATGTTTATTCAGTTATAATTGACTGCATTTCCTCCCCATCCCTGCACCTCACCCTAGCCAGTCCCACCTCCCCCAGACACCTCAAAACTCCCCTTTGATTTTCTCCTTGTGCATTTTAGAGTAGTAGATCCTGTAGACCACTCTCCCCTCTATCCCCTCCCTCTTCCCCTCTGACTATTGTACCATTGTTCTTAAAGTCGTATGTGTCTGTTTCTCTTTTGTTTCCTTTTTTCCTCAGTTGATTATGTTGTCCTTAAAGGTGAGATCATTTGGTATTTCTCCCTCACAGCCTGGCGCATTTCACTTAACCTAATGCTGTCCAGTTCCATCCATACCATTGCAAAGTGTATCAGCTCCTTCTTTCTCTCTTCGGTGCAGATTTCCATTGTGTAAATGTACCATAGTTTTTGGATCCACTCATTAGCTGATGGGCACCTAGGTAGCCTCCAGCACTGGGCTATTGTGAATCGTGGTGCTATGGACATTGGGGTGCACAGGTTCTCTGGCATTGGTGTTTCAGTGTTCTAAGGGTACAATCTCAGCAGTGGAATTTCTGGGTCAAACGGCTTTTCCATTTTTAGTTTGCAGAGGAAATTCCATACAGTTCTCCACAGTGGCCACACCAGTCTGCATTCGCACCAACAATGTCCTGGTTGTCCCTTTTCTCCTCATCCTCTCCGACATCCGTGTCTTGCTTTGTTTATGTTGGCCACTCCGGCTGTTGTGAGATGGAACCTCATTGTGGTTTAATTTTATAAACGAAGAACACAGTAGAAGGAATCAAAAGCAGGATCGGGGGAGCTGAGGACCGCCTCAACAAATTCACTTTTCTCTATACTTTCTTTCGAGTATTTATCGTTATTGTTCCTTTATTCGTGCAAGGGGTTTTCTATTACTCATCCATGCAGACTAGGATTATTGGGATTGTATTATGCGGTGGAGATTGCTGCTAAAATGCCTTGGAGAAAGACGACAAAGGTAAATTAGGCAGGGTCTCAGGCCTCAGAAAATGTGCAGCCCAGTGTAGCTCCGATGTTTAACGCCTCCTGCGGTCTTCTATTGCATACTATAACGTGTTCATTGGATGTTTCTTAAAGTCATTGGACAATAAGAAGCAGAGTCGTCTTCTATTTAAAAACTAGTTGCAATCCCGTGTCACGCAATTGAATCAGAGCAATTATTATTGTCCCAAGTTCAAGGATCATAAATTCGAAGTCCATCTGCCTTTTCTCCCACTGCCATCTTTACACGTATTACAAGATTTTGATCCATCTTCCCCAAAGTGTCTTTATCCTTCATCTCTTCCCTTGCCATTCTACTGCTAAAACTGCAGTTCCAAAGTAGTAGGAACATGTCAGCGATGGTCTCTACGTGACCCATCTGTCCTTGATTAAAGAATTTTGTATGAGAGACACTGGGGTAGGGTTGAGGGATGGGGAGACATGCAGAAAATTGTAAGTGAATTTTTTTTTTTTCAGAGAGACCCTGAAATAAAACCCAACAGCCAGAAGCAAGAGGGAGTTGCGGGGAGATAATGAGGGTGGGGAAGGGGGCAGGGGTATCAGGAACATGTATACGGAGATGTGGACAGAGCCAAAAGTGATGGGAAGATGGAGGATCGAACATGGGGATGGGTTTGGAGGGAGGCACTGGGAACTCACCGGAGTTAGAGGTGGTTTTGTGGGAGGTAGTATGGTCAAAGAGAAATGAAAAGTCTTTGCATTGAATAATGTTTTCCTATATGAATATTTGAAAAAATCCTCTGTTCTTATCTGTACCTGAAGCCTAACATTTAACTTGTTAATGTGCATGTCCCTGTTCATATTTTGTTTCCTTTTTTCCTCAGTTGATGATGTTGTACTTAAAGGTGAGATCATTTGGTATTTCTCCGTCACAGCCTGGCACATTTCACTTAGCATGATGGTGTCCACTTCCATCCATAGCATTGCATGGTTGTCTCTAAAAGACTCCCACCACATCATCCCTATGAGGAGCCTTGGGAACTAAGTCGTCTAACAACCTACTTTCACAGATAACAGGTCTTGGAAGTTAATTGATTGGTGTGTGCTCTGTTACTATGGGCACGATTGTCTCAGTTACATCTAACTGCTTTGTATGTCCATAGAGTCCTTGCAGTTTGGCTTCCTTTGCAAACTAAGATGTGTGAGTATGTACGCTCATGTATGCTTGTGTATTCCTTTGGTTTGGGGTTTGCATTTCAATGAAAATTAATTGCAGATTCTTAACTGATGAATTCATTGGTTCTGAATCAGGTTTATGCTTTAGACCACACTTACCATTTTGTTCATCCTAAGATCTTTTCTCTGAATTAAACCTCGTAGTATAAGACAGACTTCTCGAAATTCTCCTTAGTACACCCAGCCTATTACTGTGGTTTGGAAAGTGTTTCACTTACTGAAACAGGACCCTGGATTGTAAGAAGCGTTGCTAGTATAGTCAGCGTTTTCTCAAGGCTTGGAAAGTGAAATGTTATGCTTCTGTAGATTATAAAGTTGAAATGTATATTTCCTAGGCTTTGGCCCTTTACACATTCCTTCTATGAATATTCAAGAGTCTCTCCATGTATCTACAAGTTGACGTAACAAGGAAGTGCTTACCCTTCAACGACCTCCCACGTTTGAAGCACTCTAGGAAGCAAGTCATTAGGTCTTATGTATTTATATACATGAAGAATATTCAAATGATCTTTGACTAGGGCTTCCCAGAGAGTACCAACCCAGTATGTGTTATATATCACATTATAAGGAGCTGGCACCAATACTTATAAATTGTAGAAGAAATACAACGGTCCTATATAAATTTTGTCTTTTTCATGTGACTGTCTTGACGTGATAACTTTGCATGTTTTTTGACATATATTTTCCCCCTCTGTCATGAATGAGTATTGTGCATACGCTGTATTTCTTCCCTGAAAAAAAGCGCTCTACTGTTCATTTTTTCTGGAGCATGAACTGCTATCTAGTGATATTTCTGTGGCCTTCTCTGAATTCTTTTTTCCCCGTAGTAACGCATACGATAGGATCAGGAAATGTCAAAAGGAAGAACAATGCCATTTTCCACCAATGTTTATGGAAAGATGTGAAAACTGTGAGCAGGGTTAATGAAGGTCTTTCTTACTGAATGGAAAAAATCTAGAGTAATGATTTTAAAAATATTGGTCTTTAATATTTATGGGCTGTTGTTTAATTCATCAAAAATATTTCACACTTTACTTTTGGAGTCCCTGATTCTCCCATTTCCATTAAGTACGTGAAGTTTCTCTACACAAAACCACCTACACCTGGAAAAATACCCTACTTCATTTGGTTTCAAAGGGTCCCATGAAAAATGTAGGTTAATGTCAAGACTACTTCACCATACAGGATGCCTACTGTGTCTACATATATTTGCTTCTCATCGTTAATGGAAGGAGTGAATTAATTTTTTCTTCCCTAGAGTTTACAATTTATTTTGTCCAATGATTTATTAATCCTAGAAGTTGGTTCTATGGGGTTGACACCTATGGTTCATGATTCCTTATGGATATGTTACAGCTTGACCTTAGAGCGGAGAGCAGCTTTACCACTTGTCATTATTTTTTTACTCACTTTGTGGTATGAGAGACAGTTTTTATCCTTTCTGATATTTACCAAAGTCCATATTTTCAAGTTTCCGATAATCAATACATCTATTGTCATTACAGAGAACATGCTTGGGACTGTTATTGTTGCAAAATGCACTTTGAATTGGGTATTCTCTGCTTAGAGTACTCTTCATTTTCTCCGGTTTTTAGAGGTAACCGCATGCCCTTTTATAATTTCATGAAGCAGAAGTAATTAAGGCCAAACTGACAGAATTTTAAATATGTCCAATTCATCTAGCAGGAAAGAACCACCAAAGGTAGTTGAAGCTATGTCTTCCATTTTAAGTAATAACGTGAGTGTGTCTAAAAAAATACAAGAAGGGGGGAGTTGTTAAAAGTCAGAAGATAGTTGTAAACATACTTCATTACATCCCAAGTACAGAGGAAACCAGCAGTTCCAGAAAGGAAGAAAAATATCTACAGACTAGTTTTATGGAAGGGCATTTGAACTAAACCAAGAAAGGACTGCAGGGTGGAGACAAGGTGACGCGCTTACCCTTACAGAGCAAAATACTGTCATGCAAAGGAAAAAGTTATGCTAGTATGCAGAAGCTAGATGCGTGATACTATTCTGGATTTAACGTAGCATGCGAAGGCCATGGTTCACATCATTTTTCCAAGTGTGAAAGCGACACAGACAGACTCTTACCTCACAGACACTAAATACTTTCCCCTGACACGGTTTGTTCACTGGTGTCTTAACCTTCCTGGGACATCTGAAGGTTTCCTTGTCATATTCAGCCACGGATCTCGCAGTAGAATGTGCGCCACACATCGCAAGGCTCCTAAACTCTCTCAGGCTCTGTACCTGTGCTGCATTTTAATGCGATCTCGTGCTACATTCTGCATCACTAAATCTGCCACACCAACCAAGTTGTATTCTCTTTCGCCGTGCCTTAGCATGACTGCCTTCTAAATATGAACTTGGAGTGAACATGACTTCACCTTGACATCATGCTTTCTTTCCTTCAAATAATTTCAATGCTTACCCAGTTTCAGTTAACTGCATAAAATCTGTTAAGGTCGTATTCTTCATCAAGGACATTTTTTAAGTCGGTGAAACATATGTTTTGCATATATTGTGTTATGCACACATATTTCCCTACTCTGGCTTGACAGTAGATTGGGAGAGGAAGAATGAAAGGATATAAGAACTAATTCTAACAAGGGAAATCATTGTTACTTGCCCCTTCAATATTCACCATCACCACTTCCCTTCTTTATTGCTGTCAGAAGGCATGTTTTTCGTGGGGAAAGCACTTTAAAAGTCTTCAGCACCGAGTTGCATTTTATCTATCCCAATCAGGGCCAAGTGTTTCTCACTTTCATGGTCTGCATTATAGATGTGAGGGGCCATGTGATCCCGGTCTGCAACTCAGGGCACAGAACCCAGTCTGCCAGGGTCACCTTTGGAAAAACTGTTTCTTTATCCGTTAAAAAGGAAAGCCAAGGTGCCACCACTTTCTTGACTCCCATTCGACAGCATGGAATGCTGATGCTGTATGTGGGTTAGAACAGCCATCTTGAGACCTGTAGGGAAGCCAAGGGACCACAACCAGTACAGTTAAGCCACGTGAGAAGTGTCAACAGCAGCTTTGTAGTTGCTTCCCCTTATTGTCGGCCAAAAAGGAAAACTATGCCACCTACTGAAGCATTAATTGTCTGCATCAGTTTGCTTATTACTCCCACAAAAGGTATTGAAAATGGAGCCATGCAGCATGTTTTGTAAACAAAACACTTTAGTTGGGTTTCGTCTCAAGAAGAAGCAAAGCATAAATCTCATGGATTAAAGCAAACACATATCTCTCACTTCTGAGTCTTCAGTTTAAGTATGATTTTTGTCGAGTCTCCTCATCTTGTCTTGGCTTGAATTTTGGTGGAAGGTAGAACTTTGGATTGAATGAGGTGTTTCCTCTGAGGGAAGGCAAGAATGAATGTGTATCCATTCAATAGAACATTTTTTGTGTAGGCAGCTGTCCCAAGTTAATGAGGAGTGACCGTAATTAGCGTTTCTTGGACGTTGACACATCACGTCCTCCTCTTGCCATTGATTGAGAACGTCACATAGCCAAGGTCAACATCATAGCAGGGAAATACGTTCTCGCAGCGGTAAGGGGTAAAGTGGAGAGGGAGCATTTTCTCTGAATAAAATTTACAACACATAATGTTAACTCTGGGATTATGGTGTTGCATAATTGGTTATATTCACTTTTATCGCTACTAAATTCAATATTATTACATGAAAAGATATTTATCTCACTATTTGTTTTGAAGGATTTCAGTTACTCGTCTTTAGAGAGAGGAAGTGAGGGAGAGAAACACCAAGGCATGGTGGCCTCTCAGGCGCCCCCTAGTGAGGACACAGCCCACAACCCAGCCATGTGCCTTGACTAGGAATTGAACACCTAACCCTTTGCAAAATGCATTTCCTTCCTGGAAATGGTCATGCTTTCTGTCGCATCAGGCCTTTCACATCTGCTTATTCCCCTGGCTCCGTTATGATCTGCCATTATTCCTACCCGCCCTTTTTCCATCTGAAAGCCTGCTTACCCTCCGCCCCCCATGAACTGACAGTGCTCATGCCTGACTCAGCTCAGATAGAAGTCCCTCTGAAGAGTCACCTTTCATCCTTGTCTTTCAAGTAGCCCGGGATCCACAAATATGTTTTTATTGCTGTATATGTAGCGTGCGATGTTAATGATGTAAATACATGTCAATGTATTTCCCTCTTCCTGTATCAGACCACGAATGCCTTTGACTCAGAGATCATATCGTATTTATGTTTACACCTAACATAGAACACACAACCTTGATCAGTAAATTAGTGGTGATCACTACAGGAATTAAATGCATCTAAATCTCACTCTCCCGCGAGTGCTGGGACCAAGAGTAAAAATCCTTGAGCCCTCCACCATTTCTCCACACGTTATATAGGTTCCAAGAAATTCAGCCAATGACATTGGGTTGAAAAAAATGTCCCAAACAGTTCGATGAAACTCGCAGTGTTGCAGAAGAGCAGCCATGGCTCCACAGGGGGTATCTAAGGAGATTAATGGTGGGCATAGAAGCTTCTGGTCATTTTGAACATCTACTGGTGCAGCTAAGCTACTCTTGCCTGCCCCTGGCATTTCACACTGCATTCAGCAGCACAGATGGGGAGTAAATATGCTGAGAATCTTGAGGAGAGTGGCCAAAATACGTTGCCCTTCAGTACACTCTGACACTTGTTGTTTTCTCGTGAAATCTCACCCCTATGCATTTGTCATGTGTGAGAAACAAGCTCTTGATTCTGACCACAAACTCCTGAAATATCTATCTCCTAGGAGCTGGCGTTAAGTCCTGCACTTCAACTTGGAAACGCTGTGTGCCCAGGAGAACACCGATCAGCAGGGTGACCAGGAGCGAAAAGACAGCCAAGACTGTAGTGCATTTTCCTGTGTAATCCTCCCTTTGTGGTAAAATATCCCAGGGGCTCCCTTTCTTGATATGCTTCCTTTTTCTTTACAGAGGATTAGAACCATTTGTTTCATACAAGTTCACTATTTACTTGTTTGTTTCTCTGTTTATTTCTTTATTGCATAGACAACTCTAATATGTTGCTACACTATTATTCCTATAAAATTGTTGCTATACTAATACTCCCTGTGATGGAGGCCATCTGTCTCCCCTGGCCACGCGCCCACTGAGTTGCTGATTGGTCAGCTGTCCCTTGTGACGTCACAGTGCATATTCCCTCCTGCCATGGGAACACAGGGTCCCTTGGGGCCGGCCAGCAGGAACTGTTGGGGCAGGCCTTCAGGAGCGGCTGGTCCTGTGGCAGGAAGGCGGAGTATCCCCGCAGGCAGCGCAGCCTTGGGCTATAGGCTCTGAGCAGCAGACAGCAGTGGAGGACAAGGAGATGGAAGAGCCAGGGGTGGAGGAGCAAGAGGTGCAGGAGGAGGAGGTGCAGGAGCCTAGGATTGAGGAGCCAGGGAACAGCGGCGCACAGGTGAGCAGTAGCCTCTCAGGTCCTGCTGTTCCAAGTGAGTCCCCAACTCTCCCTGCCCCCCGCCCCCACCATACACGCCACAGCCAGGTTCCAACTTCTTACCCGCCGACCTGGGGTGTGGCTGACCCTCCAACCATCTTCCCCAGAAGCCACGCCCGCCCTAACCCATGGTCCCCCTTACCCGTGGTTCCCCCTTGGTCCCTGTCAGGATATCCAGTCCATCCCCGCTGCCTGGGACACGTCCACGGCGCTGAGGCGACTGCACAAGGAACTGGCGAACATCACGATCGATCCCCCGCCCATGTGCTCTGCAGGGCCAGTGGATGACAACATGTTCCAATGGAAGGGGACCATCATGGGACCCCCGGACAGCCCCTATGAGGGAGGGGTGTTCTGCCTAAACATACAATTCCCTCGAAATTACCCCTTCAGGCCTCCGGCGATTTCCTTCACCACCCCGATCTACCACCCCAATATCAACCGAAAGGGATATATCTGTGTCGATATTCTCAGGTCCCAGTGGTCTCCTATAATGACCATATCCAAACTCTTGCTGTCCATCAGCTCCTTGCTATGTGACCCCAACCCCAACCATGCCTTTGTTCCATCCATTGGGAGAATGTACCTAAAGGACAGGAAGGCATATGATACCATGGCGCGAGCTTGGACCAAGAAGTATGCTATGTGAGGGAGGGGCAAATGATAACCCCTCACCTCAATAAAACACCTGGCTGTTGAATGGGCTCTTCTTTGATTGCTTTCTGGGAGGAATCCTTTCCCTTCTCACATCTGCCTATGAGGGTGTGTGGAGGCCTGGTGGGAAGCGGTGTTTGGGGGAAGGGCAAGGTTGGGAGACGGGGTATTTTGAGAGAGGCTAGTAGTAATAAATATTTGACTGAAACACTTCTTTACTGCTTCAGGATGGGAAAGCAAGAACAAGGGTGAGGTGGTATTAGCAGGCATCCTTTAGCACGCACAAGGTGGGGGAAACACTGGATGAAGAATAGGAAGATCATTAGGTATCTGGTTCATTCTGAGGAACCTGTGTCTTCAGGGTTTTTGCTTGGACCGACATGGAAGGTAAGCCACAGCCTCTTCTTTCAGGCCCACATTTAACTGTAGAAACATTAAGTGGATGAGGAGATGTCACAAAAGAAAACGAAGTCTTTTCTTCCAAGAATTCTCCACCCCCCCACACTACACTGCCCGCCTTTTTGACCCGTCTGCCACCCTCCACAGTCTGGGCTATATCCCCATTCTCAGGTCATGCTTATTGACAATAGAACACTTGTACAGGCTGCCCAAGTGCCCATGAGTAGATGAGTGGATAAAAGCACTGTGGTATGTGCACACAATGGAATAAATAGTACATGGAAATCTGTCCCTTTGTGACAGTGTGGATGGACCTGAAAAACCTTAGGCTCCGTGAAATAAGCCAGTCAGAGGACGACAAATAAATACCATAGGATCTCTGTCATAAGGAGCATCTAATGAACAAACTGAAGTAACAAGGAAAATGGGGAGAGGCTCCTAGAGAGCTGGCAGCCAGCTGTCAGAGGGGGTATGGGGTGCAGGCTAGGTGGGAAACCGGAAGGGAGTAAGAAAAGACCTTCCCAGATAACAGTATGGAGAAGACCAAGGGAAAAGGGGTGGGGCGGTGCAATAGAAGGGCGTGAAGGGGGACAGCGGGTGCTGCCAGAAGCAGACTTGAATGGGGTGGTGAACACACAATACAATATGCAAAGGATGAAGTGTAGACTCCCACGCTGCAAACCTGCATAATTTCACTCACCTGTGTCACCCCCCAGTAAGTGCAATTAAAAAATAACAGGATAGGAAAGTTTCTTTCTTTGTGTAAATCTTTTCTCTATGAAAGAGTGTCCTCAATCCGTTGTCAGTGGAGCACTCCTGCGACTGAGCAGCAGTTTGGGTCCTGCTGCCTGCCTGCTAGGCTAAGTGTTAGAGGCAAAGGTTGGGTGGTGAAGGAAAGGGGTTAGGAACACCAGGAAGACAGACGAGAGAGACGCCAATGAAAACCACAATGAGATATAACCTCACAAGGTGAAAATGGCCATCATTGGATACATCTAATCGCCACAAATGCTGGCAGGGTTTGAAAACAAAGGCAACCATTTTGCCCTGTGGGTGGGAATGCAGAATGGGGAAGTCACGGTGGAAAACATGTTTGCATTTCTTCAGGTAATGGAACTGCCTGTTGGTCCATCAATTCCATTGGTGTATTTATACCCTGAGAATCCACAAAGATGCGCCATGCTACAGGTCAACATTATAAATGAGTAAGAACAATTAAGTAATCAGCGCCAAGGATTGAGAGGGTCAGAATTCAAAAGGCAAGAGTGGCTAAACTCAAATACCAGGTGTGCAGGGACTTTGAGCATCCACGTGAGAGAGGATTTAGAGCTATGTGAAAGGGGCAGATCCTGATGACCTGACTGACAGGAGAGATTTTCCAAATTCTGCTTTCATAACATTAGGGTGCTGATTCCTTGCAGGATTGCTCATTGGTGTCATGAGAAAGAGGCATCTAACAGCCTTTTCAGGACCTTGGGACCCTACAGGCAGTCTGTGTGGTCCCTCTTTGCACTCTATGTCTGAGTGAGGCCATCTTTTCAACATTTCCTTCAACCAAAACAATATCTTCCAGTAGTTTGTAGAAAGGAGCAGACATACGAATGCCTCTGTCTTCCTTAAGCTGGCAAATAAAGAGATTTGCAGAAATAGAAAACAAAAACAAAAACAAAAACCGAAAAACCCAGGACACTACACTCATTAAATGTAGGTATTATTAATATATGCTGTTTACAATTTAATAAGAATCCATGGACATATAAGTAAATCTCTTTCCATGCATTAAATATATGCAAAGATAGATTGGGATAAACTACTGTGGGGGCTGAAAATGTTTAATGCTTTTCCTTCCTCCTTTTAAGTTCTTCAGGCTGGGCTAATAACCAAATTGATAGAGGTGGGCTGATAGGAGAAAATGCAAGTTCAATAGACGTTCATGGGTAATTCACACTAGCATGACACATCCACGGGAATTCCAAAGACAGTGAGACAACACCGGGTTGCTGGGACATTGTGGACAAAGAAGAAAAGGCAGGGTAACATGGTACTAGATTTTGAGGAATGCGAAAGAGTGATTTACAAGCAGTTGAGGAAGCGCCAAGCACACAGGCCAGGGCCTTAGTTCTGGGTGAATCCGCAACAATGGGACGCAGCAGGTACTCGGCTATGTGGACATGCCTTAAGCGGTCTACTCTTCACACTTAGTTCCATTAGGCTGAGGACATTCAGCAGTTTCTCTGTCTGAGTCTCTAGGGCAGGAAAGGGAGGAAGACCCACGGTTCCGAGAGTGGTTTGTTTCTTGATAAATAGCTTACGATTCCTTTCCCAAAAAGCACTTTCAGGACGGCAGAATTTTCCCTTCACTACAGCTGTTGGAAAGAGAAGGTCCGGACAGAGGCGTCTGAGCAAACATGGTGAGCTTGGTTGGGAGGCATGTTATCAAGGGTGCACAGCAGGGAGCATTCCTTTGGTGTCCCTTTCCTTCCTGCACAGCACTTCAGGCTGACACCACCGGGTGGTCAGAGGTGAACTTTACTTACAAATTTCGGCCTCATAGCTTCAGCCAAGTGGTTTGCAGTGCACATATTTTGGCTAAGACGATCACTAGCTTCCAGTTCCATCCCTGGATTCATGGTAGTGCAGCTGGTTTGCAGGCGTTCCCTTTCCAGGTGCCTTCTGCCAGGACCTCATAGTCTAATCTGTGATGTTCGGTGGTTTCTGTTCTACTACGAGCGAGTCACGTGTGTGGAGGATTTGACTTCCTTACGAATTGCAAATGAACAGATGCAACAACTGATCCACGGGAGGTAAAGTAAATGGTAAAAACACGTGTTACTTTGACAAGGCAGATGTAGAAATAGAACTGAGTCTCACATGTGCATTTGTGTCTGAGAGCTGGGAGTAGAGACCTGGGATGTGCAGAAAAGTTTATGTGGAAAAACCAACTGATTTAAACCCTCATTTTAAAAATTAATTAAT
Source organism: Desmodus rotundus (assembly GCF_022682495.2). Taxonomy (NCBI): domain Eukaryota; kingdom Metazoa; phylum Chordata; class Mammalia; order Chiroptera; family Phyllostomidae; genus Desmodus; species Desmodus rotundus. The sequence continues at coordinate 1,537,521 of NW_026527214.1, read as the reverse complement.
TTATTTTATTCAGTTACAATTGTCTGGATTATCTCCTGTTCGCTCCCCCACCCCGGGCAAGTCCCACCTCACTATTCCCCTCTAACCTCCCCTTTAAATTTATCCTTGTGTCCTATATAATAGCTCCTATAGAGCACTGTCCCCCCTATGGCGTCCCAATGCCCTGTGGCTACTGTTACAATGTTCTTAATTTCAATATCTCTGGTTATATTTTGTTTGCTTTTTCTTTTCTTGATTATGTTCCAGTTCAACGTGAGATCCTCTGCACCCCAATGTTCATAGCAACACAATTTACAATAACCAAGTACTGGAAGTAACTTAAGTGCCCATCAGTTAATGAGAGGATCCAAAAAGTATGGTACTTTTAGACAATGGAATTTTACGCAGCGGAGAGAAAGAAGGAGCTAATACCCTGTGCAATGGCATGGGTGAAAGTTGTGGGCACTATGCTAAGTGAAATAAGGCAGGTGTTGAGGGAGAAATACTATTTAGCGCCCCTCGCCTGCACCGCTTTTTCTTTTCTTTTTTTTTTTTTTTGCGAATTTTATAGGATTAATGCTGACAGCAAAGGGTAACCAATCTCCTGAGTGGAATTAAAGGCTCAATGAAGAGTCAAAGAGTCTGGCTACATGAATTATATGTTGAAGGGTAATGTGTCTAATTATATTTTCCAAATGATCTTAAGTAATCCATGCATTTTGAAAGGATATCTACCATTTGAAATGGACGCTAAAGACTGCAAAATAGGCACGTGTGGAATCCAATGAGTTCTATAACCTAACAAAAATGTAGAAACAGGGATGATACACGAAACAGAACGAGGGTTGTCGCAAGGGAAGCGGCTGGGTGAATGGAAGAAGAAGGTGAAGGGATTACTGGAAGGACAGCTGTTCAGGATCCTTGGACACGGATCACAATGGGGGGCGGTGGCCAGAGGGAAGAGGAGCGGCAGCTGGGTGCAGGAGAGCAAAGGGGGAGAGGGGTGAACAACTGTATTAGCAGAAACAACCCCCAAAATGTACATTAAAAACTAGTCCCTTCAAAACAACTTGGCCAATAATTGGCAGTGTTCCCTTCCCTCCTCACTAAACCCACCACAGAACTCTACCCACAGGAAGAACACATTGTGTCCGGGCTCCCGTTCCTGTGCCATGCTCTGAAATATTCCGAGAAGGTATTTCTGGGACATTGTCCGCACAGTTCCTGGATCTCCACTGAGAATTTGGCTTATTCAGGTAACTGGGCCACAGTCACTGGCAAAATGGGTCAGTTCACTGAGTTCCTTGTGGAGGCCAGGTAATGGAATCAAAGTACCTTGGAAGAAAGTGTAGCACTTCTGCTCTGAGTGAATGAGATTCCGATGTAAATACACATCATCCATGGCGATGAGAGAGGCACTTGTGAGAAGCAACTATGACTGCTGGGAACTATGCTGTGACTCCAAGGGGAAAAACAGTGTTAACACTCCATTTATCAAAATTTCAGTGTACATGATGGTTTCATGAATGGTAATAACATTGCAAAACAAAGGATAGATCAGGTCCTTGGAGTCTTATCCATTGATTGAGAGTATAATTCAAAAGGTATCTACCAGGTAACCCACTTTAGAATCTAAGCACATGCTTTCTATGAGAGAACTAAGGGAATGATATATACACACGTACATAATTCTTTCTATACGTCTACACATGCATTCTTTCAGAAAGAAATTAACATTATTTTGAAAAAGAATTGTATGTATCATGTGCATAGAAAACATGGAGAAAAACATTTTTTACACTCACCTCCTGACTGGAAATATTTCTCATCGAATGGAAATGTGTGTTTTTCAAGGGAGGGAACAAGAGGAAATGAGGAAACAACACTGGAAAAAAGTTTGTTCCTCTGCCGCCATATTTAATGTTTCCATTCGTTATTATATATGAAATAATAGAGAATGCTTGAATATCACTTGCAAACTGAGAACTGACTTTCTTTTAACTTTCAAACTGAAAGACATTCGGTGAAATATAAACTTACCATGAGGAGAAATATCTGGGGATAGGAGAAGAAATATATTTGTATGCAGTTTTCCTTTCTCACACGTGACAAAACAGACAGACGTGACATTTGTTCCTTCCTGGGATTCAGCGAAAGGCAAATACCCATTAGGTCTGATTCTATATTTCACCAATTGCGTGGATATCCAAGACATTATCGTCGCAATACTGATTCCAGTATGGCAGTGGTAAATGTTACGTGTGTCATCCCGAGCTGTGCTGAGTCAGTCCATGTTAGATTTACTCCGAGGAAACGTCATTGCTAGAAAATGTACATTTTCCCTTTCCACAGACAAGTGCTTGACAAGAAATAGTCTGGCTAGTACGACAGCAGCAAGTGAATGACTGGGTCTTTCGTCCTGAGCAGCTATGAAGACGAACCTATTGTTCACTTGATGTACACAGCATCACAGTACCTCTTCAATAGGCATATTTCATGTGGGAACATGGAGATAAGGCCTCAATCGAAGGATTTTGTAAAAATAAAACACTTGTTAAACGCCTGAGCCCTTGTTTTGGGTATGATAATTGAATGTCATCTCTGTTCTTGATTTTGTCAGAAAAGGACAGGCTACCCTTTACATTCTTGACATCTTTTCAGGATTAGGAAGTAAGCCTCCAATTCTGCTCTTCTCATCACTGTGCTTGCACCTGGTATGACCATTCTTGTCTTCAACCATTGTTTTCCTTCTTGGAAACAGTCTCTGGAGGCTACTCTCATTGTCACTTCCGTCTTAGAGCAGACAGGAGACTAGGCAGGGAATGTCTTAAAATGGGATAGTACAGGGAACCGAATGAAGGCTCCTGCCTTCCATATTACGAAACCACTTAGCTAGGGTGACTTAACACACAGAAACCTAAGGAAGATTCAATAGAATAATAAACTTCTCCTTTATTACTCCCTCCAGTCATATTAACAATATTACACATCACATTTTTTTAACCGTTTGGGGTTTGTTAGAGACAGAAACATCAATCTGAGAGTGAAGCATCAATCATTGCCTCTCATTCACAGCCAACGTGGGGACCGAACCTGCATCCAGGGCACGTGCCCTATGGCAATCAAACCAGCACCTTCTGACTGTGTAGGGTGACACAAAACCGATGTAGCCACACCTGGGAGGGCTAAATATCCCTTACCTCTACGCTATGGTGAAGAAAAGTAGGGCTTTGGAGGCACCCGGGACTGCCTTCATCACAGTCTCGTGATGCAGCTTTGAATAATTTTGTATCTCTTTGAGCCTCAAGTTTCTGACTGGCAAAATAAAATAAATTATACTTCGTCCAAGAAATGGTTTTGAAGTCTCAGTGATAAAATGTTATTTGGAAACAGTAACTATCCACCCAATAATTCTAGGATTTATGGAAATAGTAATAAATATTTCCTCCCTCAACAAATTGCAGTACCATTGGAAAGACACTAGAGTCACCTCTGGCGAAGACACAGGCATACGTAGATGCCCTTTCCCTCCTCACACAGCCAAAACAAGGAGAGCAATGAATTTAAAAACAAAAACCAGCCAGAAACTGGCAGAAAATGGAACTGGATGAGAGTCCAACAACCAAGGAGTTACAGACTAAACATTCACACAGACCAGTAGGAGGGGTAGAAGCCGCAAGTAGGGGTGGAGAGGACTCCCAGCAGGAAGGTGGCTGGAGAACTGGAACGGGAGAGGCGGCCCTGGCAGACAGGTGGCTGGTGGACCAGGCAAGGCAGCAGCTCCAGAGCGAGGGGTAGCATATTTGCTAGCAGATCAATGGAGATGAACAACGGTGGAGCGAAATGGACGACGCAAGCCAGGGCTCCAGCGCAGCTAAATAAAACCTCAAACCTCTGCTGGGAAACACCTGAGGGGTTTGCAGCAGCACAGAACACTCTCAGCCTCACAGGAGAGTTCCTTGGAGAGACACACAGAGTCCGAGAACGTATACAAAACCACTCCCCTGAGAATCAGCTTCACATGGGACTGTTTTGATTGTGGGTAGTAGGGGAAGTGACTGAAAGCCAGCAGAGAGCTAGGCAAGCAGCATCGTTCCCTGTCACACCCCTCCCCAAAATACGGCTCACAGCACGGCCAGGTGGGCTGCCCTAATGAAACCCTAAGGCTCTGCCCATTACCACATAAGAGGCACTCTGAAACAAACAACCAAAAACACATGGCCCAAATGAAAGAAGAGATCAAAGCTCCGACAAAAATGCAGCTAAGTGATGAAGGGTTAGCCAACCTACCAGAGGCACAGTTCCAAATGCTGGTCGTTGTGATGCTCAGCAATTGGCTGAGTATGGTCACAACATAGAGGAACAAGTGCAGCCTAGGAAACGTGAAATAGAGGAACATGTTCAGGGAACCAACACGGACGGGAAGGAAAGCGGGACTGAGACGAACAGTTTGGAGCAGAAGGAAGAAAAACACATTCAACCAGAACAGAATGAAGAAACAACGATTCAAATCATTGAGGAGAGTCTTAGGAACCTCCAGGGTAATTCTAAGTCGTCCAACATCCAAATCATAGTGGTGGCAGGAGGACAAGAGGAAGAACAAGAAATGGAGACATTCTTTGAAAAGTGAATGAAGGACAACTTCCCCTATCTGGCACAAGAAACAGCCTTCCAGGAAGTCCAGGAAGCCCAGAGAGTCCCAAGGCAGTTGGACCCAAAGAGGAACAACCAAGGCACAGCACAATTACATTGCCCGAGATTAAAGATAAGGAGAGAATCTGAGAAGCTGCAAGAGATAAGGAGACAGTTACCTACAAAGGAATTCCGAAAAGATTGTCAGCTGATTTCTCAACAGAAACATTGGAGGCAAGAAAGGGCTGGGAAGAAGTATCCCAAGTGATGAAATGCAAGGAACTCCATCCAAGATTGTTCTGTCCAGCAAAGCTGTCTTTTCGAACGCTCGGGCAGATAAAGTGCTGCCCAGACAAGTTCAATTTAAAGGAGTTCATCATCTCCAAGCCCTTATTATATGAAAAGATACAGAAAGTTGCCTAAGGAAAAAGAAGGTAAAAAAAAAAATGCGAATAAAATGGCAGCAAAGTCACATCTATCAACAACCTAACCTTAAAAGCAAAAATAAAAACACACTACGCAGACAATTCCAACAGGAACTGAATGGCAGAAATGGAGGTAATATGGAGGGTTATTAGCGGGAGGGGGTGGACCGACAACGGGGGAAAAGGTACAGGGAATAAGAAACATTAATGATAGGAGCAAAATAGACCGGAGGAGGTAAGGGTGGTATAGGAAGAGGAATGGGAATGACATTATTGATACAGGAAAACAAAGGCAGCGATGACACAATACCCCTGGTTATTTTTCTTCTATGACTGTGTTCTGTCTTCCTCACTGGTTTCCACTCTTTCTATTCCTAACTCTAGGCTCTCATCAAAGTCAGGTTTTTCTTTTGTTTTAACTTCAAAACTTAATTTTTATTTTTTAGCCATAAAACACGATTTTCATAAAACCCTTCTACTAGGTTTAATTTTTAATAGATATTGATTTAATTTTATGTTTATTCAGTTATAATTGACTGCATTTCCTCCCCATCCCTGCACCTCACCCTAGCCAGTCCCACCTCCCCCAGACACCTCAAAACTCCGCTTTGATTTTCTCCTTGTGCATTTTAGAGTAGTAGATCCTGTAGACCACTCTCCCCTCTATCCCCTCCCTCTTCCCCTCTGACTATTGTACCATTGTTCTTAAAGTCCTATGTGTCTGTTTCTATTTTGTTTCCTTTTTTCCTCAGTTGACCTTAAAGGTGAGATCATTTGGTATTTCTCCCTCACAGCCTGGCGCATTTCACTTAACCTAATGCTGTCCAGTTCCATCCATACCATTGCAAAGTGTATCAGCTCCTTCTTTCTCTCTTCGGTGCAGATTTCCATTGTGTAAATGTACCATAGTTTTTGGATGCACTCATTAGCTGATGGGCACCTAGGTAGCCTCCAGCACTGGGCTATTGTGAATCGTGGTGCTATGGACATTGGGGTGCACAGGTTCTCTGGCATTGGTGTTTCAGTGTTCTAAGGGTACAATCCCAGCAGTGGAATTTCTGGGTCAAACGGCTTTTCCATTTTTAGTTTGCAGAGGAAATTCCATACAGTTCTCCACAGTGGCCGCACCAGTCTGCATTCGCACCAACAATGTCCTGGTTGTCCCTTTTCTCCTCATCCTCTCCGACATCCGTGTCTTGCTTTGTTTATGTTGGCCACTCCGGCTGTTGTGAGATGGAACCTCATTGTGGTTTAATTTTATAAACGAAGAACACAGTAGAAGGAATCAAAAGCAGGATCGGGGGAGCTGAGGACCGCCTCAACAAATTCACTTTTCTCTATACTTTCTTTCGAGTATTTATCGTTATTGTTCCTTTATTCGTGCAAGGGGTTTTCTATTACTCATCCATGCAGACTAGGATTATTGGGATTGTATTATGCGGTGGAGATTGCTGCTAAAATGCCTTGGAGAAAGACGACAAAGGTAAATTAGGCAGGGTCTCAGGCCTCAGAAAATGTGCAGCCCAGTGTGGCTCCGATGTTTAACGCCTCCTGCGGTCTTCTATTGCATACTATAACGTGTTCATTGGATGTTTCTTAAAGTCATTGGACAATAAGAAGCAGAGTCGTCTTCTATTTAAAAACTAGTTGCAATCCCGTGTCACGCAATTGAATTAGAGCAATTATTATTGTCCCAAGTTCAAGGATCATAAATTCGAAGTCCATCTGCCTTTTCTCCCACTGCCATCTTTACACGTATTACAAGATTTTGATCCATCTTCCCCAAAGTGTCTTTATCCTTCATCTCTTCCCTTGCCATTCTACTGCTAAAACTGCAGTTCCAAAGTAGTAGGAACATGTCAGCGATGGTCTCTTCGTGACCCATCTGTCCTTGATTAAAGAATTTTGTATGAGAGACACTGGGGTAGGGTTGAGGGATGGGGAGACATGCAGAAAATTGTAAGTGAATTTTTTTTTTCAGAGAGACCCTGAACTAAAACCCAACAGCCAGAAGCAAGAGGGAGTTGCGGGGAGATAATGAGGGTGGGGAAGGGGGCAGGGGTATCAGGAACATGTATACGGAGATGTGGACAGAGCCAAAAGTGATGGGAAGATGGAGGATCGAACATGGGGATGGGTCTGGAGGGAGGCAGTGGGGACTCAACGGAGTTAGAGGTGGTTTTGTGGGAGGTAGTATGGTCAAAGAGAAATGAAAAGTCTTTGCATTGAATAATGTTTTCCTATATGAATATTTGAAAAAATCCTGTTCTTATCTGTACCTGAAGCCTAACATTTAACTTGTTAATGTGCATGTCCCTGTTCATATTTTGTTTCCTTTTTTCCTCAGTTGATGATGTTGTACTTAAAGGTGAGATCATTTGGTATTTCTCCGTCACAGCCTGGCACATTTCACTTAGCATGATGGTGTCCACTTCCATCCATAGCATTGCATGGTTGTCTCTAAAAGACTCCCACCACATCATCCCTATGAGGAGCCTTGGGAACTATGTCGTCTAACAACCTACTTTCACAGATATCAGGTCTTGGAAGTTAATTGATTGGTGTGTGCTCTGTTACTATGAGCACGATTGTCTCAGTTACATCTAACTGCTTTGTATGTCCATAGAGTCCTTGCAGTTTGGCTTCCTTTGCAAACTATTTAAGATATGTGAGTATGTACGCTCATGTATGCTTGTGTATTCCTTTGGTTTGGGGTTTGCATCTAAATGAAAATTAATTGCTGATTCTTACCTGATGAATTCATTGGTTCTGAATCAGGTTTATGCTTTAGACCACACTTACCATTTTGTTCATCCTAAGATCTTTTCTCTGAATTAAACCTCGTAGTATAAGACAGACTTCTCGAACTTCTCCTTAGTACCCCCAGCCTATTACTGTGGTTTGGAAAGTGTTTCACTTACTGAAACAGGACCCTGGATTGTAAGAAGCGTTGCTAGTATAGTCAGCGTTTTCTCAAGGCTTGGAAAGTGAAATGTTATGCTTCTGTAGATTATAAAGTTGAAATGTATATTTCCTAGGCTTTGGCCCTTTACACATTCCTTCTATGAATATTCAAGAGTCTCTCCATGTATCTACAAGTTGACGTAACAAGGAAGTGCTTACCGTTCAACGACCTCCCACGTTTGAAGCACTCTAGGAAGCAAGTCATTAGGTCTTATGTATTTATATACATGAAGAATATTCAAATGATCTTTGACTAGGGCTTCCCAGAGAGTACCAACCCAGTATGTGTTATATATCACATTATAAGGAGCTGGCACCAATACTTATAAATTGTAGAAGAAATACAACGGTCCTATATAAATTTTGTCTTTTTCATGTGACTGTCTTGACGTGATAACTTTGCATGTTTTTTGACATATATTTTCCCCCTCTGTCATGAATGAGTATTGTGCATACGCTGTATTTCTTCCCTGAAAAAAAGCGCTCTACTGTTCATTTTTTCTGGAGTATGAACTGCTATCTAGGGATATTTCTCTGGCCTTCTCTGAATACTTTTTTCCCCGTAGTAACGCATACGATAGGATCAGGAAATGTCAAAAGGAAGAACAATGCCATTTTCCACCAATGTTTATGGAAAGATGTGAAAACTGTGAGCAGGGTTAATGACGGTCTTTCTTACTGAATGGAAAATATCTAGAGTAATGATTTTAAAAATATTGGTCTTTAATATTTATGGGCTGTTGTTAATTCATCAAAAATATTTCACACTTTACTTTTGGAGTCCCTGATTCTCCCATTTCCATTAAGTACGTGAAGTTTCTCTACACAAAACCACCTACACCTGGAAAAATACCCTACTTCATTTGGTTTCAAAAGGTCCCATGAAAAATGTAGGTTAATGTCAAGACTACTTCACCATACAGGAGGCCTACTGTGTCTACATATATTTGCTTCTCATCGTTAATGGAAGGAGTGAATTAATTTTTTCTTCCCTAGAGTGTACAATTTATTTCGTCCAATGATTTATTAATCCTAGAAGTTGGTTCTATGGGGTTGACACCTATGTTTCATGATTCCTTATGGATATGTTACAGCTTGACCTTAGAGTGGAGAGCAGCTTTACCACTTGTCATTATTTTTTTACTCACTTGTGGTATGAGAGACAGTTTTTATCCTTTCTGATATTTACCAAAGTCCATATTTTCAAGTTTCTGATAATCAATACATCTATTGTCATTACAGAGAACATGCTTGGGACTGTTATTGTTGCAAAATGCACTTTGAATTGGGTATTCTCTGCTTAGAGTACTCTTCATTTTCTCCGGTTTTTAGAGGTAACCGCATGCCCTTTTACAATTTCATGAAGCAGAAGTAATTAAGGCCAAACTGACGGAATTTTAAATATGTCCAATTCATCTAGCAGGAAAGAACCACCAAAGGTAGTCGAAGCTATGTCTTCCATTTTAAGTAATGACGTGAGTGTGTCTAAAAAAATACAAGAAGGGGGGAGTTGTTAAGAGTCAGAAGATAGTTGTAAACATACTTCATTACATCCCAAGTACAGAGGAAACCAGCAGTTCCAGAAAGGAAGAAAAATATCTACAGACTAGTTTTATGGAGGGCATTTGAACTAAACCAAGAAAGTACTGCAGGGTGGAGACAAGGTGACGCGCTTACCCTTACAGAGCAAAATACTGTCATGCAAAGGAAAAAGTTAAGCTAGTATGCAGAAGCTAGATGCGTGATACTATTCTGGATTTAACGTAGCATGCGAAGGCCATGGTTCACATCATTTTTCCAAGTGTGAAAGCGACACAGACAGACTCTTACCTCACAGACACTAAATGCTTTCCCCTGACACGGTTTGTTCACTGGTGTCTTAACCTTCCTGGGACATCTGAAGGTTTCCTTGTCATATTCAGCCACGGATCTCTCAGTAGAATGTGCGCCACACATCGCAAGGCTCCTAAACTCTCTCAGGCTCTGTACCTGTGCTGCATTTTAATGCGATCTCGTGCTACATTCTGCATCACTAAATCTGCCACACCAACCAAGTTGTATTCTCTTTCGCCGTGCCTTAGCATGACTGCCTTCTAAATATGAACTTGGAGTGAACATGACTTCACCTTGACATCATGCTTTCTTTCCTTCAAATAATTTCAGTGCTTACCCAGTTTCAATTAACGGCATAACATCTGTTAAGGTCGTATTCTTCATCAAGGACATTTTTTAAGTCGGTGAAACATATGTTTTACATATATTGTGTTATGCACACACATTTCCCTACTCTGGCTTGACAGTAGATTGGGAGAGGAAGAATTAAAGGATATAAGAACTAATTCTAACATGGGAAATCATTGTTACTTGCCCCTTCAATATTCACCATCACCACTTCCCTTCTTTATTGCTGTCAGAAGGCATGTTTTTCGTGGGGAAAGCACTTTAAAAGTCTTCAGCACCGAGTTGCATTTTATCTATCCCAATCAGGGCCAAGTGTTTCTCACTTTCATGGTCTGCATTATAGATGTGAGGGGCCATGTGATCCCGGTCTGCAACTCAGGGCACAGAACCCAGTCTGCCAGGGTCACCTTTGGAAAAACTGTTTCTTTATCCGTTAAAAAGGAAAGCCAAGGTGCCACCACTTTCTTGACTCCCATTCGACAGCATGGAATGCTGATGCTGTATGTGGGTTAGAACAGCCATCTTGAGACCTGTAGGGAAGCCAAGGGACCACAACCAGTACAGTTAAGCCACGTGAGAAGTGTCAACAGCAGCTTTGTAGTTGCTTCCCCTTATTGTCGGCCAAAAAGGAAAACTATGCCACCTACTGAAGCATTAATTGTCTGCATCAGTTTGCTTATTACTCCCACAAAAGGGATTGAAAATGGAGCCATGCAGCATGTTTTGTAAACAAAACACTTTAGTTAGGTTTCGTCTCAAGAAGAAGCAAAGCATAAATCTCATGGATTAAAGCAAACACATATCTCTCACTTCTGAGTCTTCAGTTTAAGTATGATTTTTGTCGAGTCTCCTCATCTTGTCTTGGCTTGAATTTTGGTGGAAGGTAGAACTTTGGATTGAATGAGGTGTTTCCTCTGAGGGAAGGCAAGAATGAATGTGTATCCATTCAATAGAACATTTTTTGTGTAGGCAGCTGTCCCAAGTTAATGAGGAGTGACCGTAATTAGCGTTTCTTGGACGTTGACACATCACGTCCTCCTCTTGCCATTGATTGAGAACGTCACATAGCCAAGGTCAACATCATAGCAGCGAAATACGTTCTCGCAGCGGTAAGGGGTAAAGTGGAGAGGGAGCATTTTCTCTGAATAAAATTTACAACACATAATGTTAACTCTGGGATTATGGTGTTGCATAATTGGTTATATTCACTTTTATCGCTACTAAATTCAATATTATTACATGAAAAGATATTTATCTCACTATTTGTTTTGAAGGATTTCAGTTACTCGTCTTTAGAGAGAGGAAGTGAGGGAGAGAAACACCAAGGCATGGTGGCCTCTCAGGCGCCCCCTAGTGAGGACACAGCCCACAACCCAGCCATGTGCCTTGACTAGGAATTGAACACCTAACCCTTTGCAAAATGCATTTCCTTCCTGGAAATGGTCATGCTTTCTGTCGCATCAGGCCTTTCACATCTGCTTATTCCCCTGGCTCCGTTATGATCTGCCATTATTCCTACCCGCCCTTTTCCCATCTGAAAGCCTGCTTACCCTCCGCCCCCCATGAACTGACAGTGCTCATGCCTGACTCAGCTCAGATAGAAGTCCCTCTGAAGAGTCACCTTTCATCCATGTCTTTCCAGTAGCCCGGGATGCACAAATATGTTTTTATTGCTGTATATATAGCGTGCGATGTTAATGATGTAAATACATGTCAATGTATTTCCCTCTTCCTGTATCAGACCACGAATGCCTTTGACTCAGAGATCATATCGTATTTATGTTTACACCTAACATAGAACACACAACCTTGATCAGTAAATTAGTGGTGATCACTACAGGAATTAAATGCATCTAAATCTCACTCTCCCGCGAGTGCTGGGACCAAGAGTAAAAATCCTTGAGCCCTCCACCATTTCTCCACACGTTATATAGGTTCCAAGAAATTCAGCCAATGACATTGGGTTAAAAGAAATGTCCCAAACAGTTCGATGAAACTCGCAGTGTTGCAGAAGAGCAGCCATGGCTCCACAGGGGGTATCTAAGGAGATTAATGGTGGGCATAGAAGCTTCTGGTCATTTTGAACATCTACTGGTGGAGCTAAGCTACTCTTCCCTGCCCCTGGCATTTCACACTGCAGTCAGCAGCACAGATGGGGAGTAAATATGCTGAGAATCTTGAGGAGAGTGGCCAAAATACGTTGCCCTTCAGTACACTCTGACACTTGTTGTTTTCTCGTGAAATCTCACCCCTATGCATTTGTCATGTGTGAGAAACAAGCTCTTGATTCTGACCACAAACTCCTGAAGTATCTCCTAGGAGCTGGCGTTAAGTCCTGCACTTCAACTTGGAAACGCGGTGTGCCCAGGAGAACACCGATCAGCAGGGTGACCAGGAGCGAAAAGACAGCCAAGACTGTAGTGCATTTTCCTGTGTAATCCTCCCTTTGTGGTAAAATATCCCAGGGGCTCCCTTTCTTGATATGCTTCCTTTTTCTTTACAGAGGATTAGAACCATTTGTTTCATACAAGTTCACTATTTACTTGTTTGTTTCTCTGTTTATTTCTTTATTGCATAGACAACTCTAATATGTTGCTACACTTTTATTCCTATAAAATTGTTGCTATACTAATACTCCCTGTGATGGAGGCCATCTGTCTCCCCTGGCCACGCGCCCACTGAGTTGCTGATTGGTCAGCTGTCCCTTGTGACGTCACAGTGCATATTCCCTCCTGCCATGGGAACACAGGGTCCCTTGGGGCCGGCCAGCAGGAACTGTTGGGGCAGGCCTTCAGGAGCGGCTGGTCCTGTGGCAGGAAGGCGGAGTATCCCCGCAGGCAGCGCAGCCTTGGGCTATAGGCTCTGAGCAGCAGACAGCAGTGGAGGACAAGGAGATGGAAGAGCCAGGGGTGGAGGAGCAAGAGGTGCAGGAGGAGGAGGTGCAGGAGCCTAGGATTGAGGAGCCAGGGAACAGCGGCGCACAGGTGAGCAGTAGCCTCTCAGGTCCTGCTGTTCCAAGTGAGTCCCCAACTCTCCCTGCCCCCCGCCCCCACCATACACGCCACAGCCAGGTTCCAACTTCTTACCCGCCGACCTGGGGGGTGGCTGACCCTGCAACCATCTTCCCCAGAAGCCACGCCCGCCCTAACCCATGGTCCCCCTTACCCGTGGTTCCCCCTTGGTCCCTGTCAGGATATCCAGTCCATCCCCGCTGCCTGGGACACGTCCACGGCGCTGAGGCGACTGCACAAGGAACTGGCGAACATCACGATCGATCCCCCGCCCATGTGCTCTGCAGGGCCAGTGGATGACAACATGTTCCAATGGAAGGGGACCATCATGGGACCCCCGGACAGCCCCTATGAGGGAGGGGTGTTCTGCCTAAACATACAATTCCCTCGAAATTACCCCTTCAGGCCTCCGGCGATTTCCTTCACCACCCCGATCTACCACCCCAATATCAACCGAAAGGGATATATCTGTGTCGATATTCTCAGGTCCCAGTGGTCTCCTATAATGACCATATCCAAACTCTTGCTGTCCATCAGCTCCTTGCTATGTGACCCCAACCCCAACCATGCCTTTGTTCCATCCATTGGGAGAATGTACCTAAAGGACAGGAAGGCATATGATACCATGGCGCGAGCTTGGACCAAGAAGTATGCTATGTGAGGGAGGGGCAAATGATAACCCCTCACCTCAATAAAACACCTGGCTGTTGAATGGGCTCTTCTTTGATTGCTTTCTGGGAGGAATCCTTTCCCTTCTCACATCTGCCTATGAGGGTGTGTGGAGGCCTGGTGGGAAGCAGTGTTTGGGGGAAGGGCAAGGTTGGGAGACGGGGTATTTTGAGAGAGGCTAGTAGTAATAAATATTTGACTGAAACACTTCTTTCCTGCTTCAGGATGGGAAAGCAAAAACAAGGGGGTGGTGGGATTAGCAGGCATCCTTTAGCACGCACAAGGTGGGGGAAACACTGGATGAAGAATAGGAAGATCATTAGGTATCTGGTTCATTCTGAGGTACCTGTGTCTTCAGGGTTTTTGCTTGGACCGACATGGAAGGTAAGCCACAACCTCTTCTTTCAGGCCCACATTTAACTGTAGAAACATTAAGTGGATGAGGAGATGTCACAAAAGAAAACGAAGTCTTTTCTTCCAAGAATTCTCCACCCCCCCACACTACACTGCCCGCCTTTTTGACCCGTCTGCCACCCTCCACAGTCTGGGCTATATCCCCATTCTCAGGTCATGCTTATTGACAATAGAACACTTGTACAGGCTGCCCAAGTGCCCATGAGTAGATGAGTGGATAAAAGCACTGTGGTATGTGCACACAATGGAATAAATAGTACATGGAAATCTGTCCCTTTGTGACAGTGTGGATGGACCTGAAAAACCTTAGGCTCCGTGAAATAAGCCAGTCAGAGGACGACAAATAAATACCATAGGATCTCTGTCATAAGGAGCATCTAATGAACAAACTGAAGTAACAAGGAAAATGGGGAGAGGCTCCTAGAGAGCTGGCAGCCAGCTGTCAGAGGGGGTATGGGGTGCAGGCTAGGTGGGAAACCGGAAGGGAGTAAGAAAAGACCTTCCCAGATAACAGTATGGAGAAGACCAAGGGAAAAGGGGTGGGGCGGTGCAATAGAAGGGCGTGAAGGGGGACAGCGGGTGCTGCCAGAAGCAGACTTGAATGGGGTGGTGAACACACAATACAATATGCAAAGGATGAAGTGTAGACTCCCACGCTGCAAACCTGCATAATTTCACTCACCTGTGTCACCCCCCAGTAAGTGCAATTAAAAAATAACAGGATAGGAAAGTTTCCTTTCTTTGTGTAAATCTTTTCTCTATGAAAGAGTGTCCTCAATCCGTTGTCAGTGGAGCACTCCTGCGACTGAGCAGCAGTTTGGGTCCTGCTGCCTGCCTGCTAGGCTAAGTGTTAGAGGCAAAGGTTGGGTGGTGAAGGAAAGGGGTTAGGAACACCAAGAAGACAGACGAGAGAGACGCCAATGAAAACCACAATGAGATATAACCTCACAAGGTGAAAATGGCCATCATTGGATACATCTAATCGCCACAAATGCTGGCAGGGTTTGAAAACAAAGGCAACCATTTTGCCCTGTGGGTGGGAATGCAGAATGGGGAAGTCACGGTGGAAAACATGTTTGCATTTCTTCAGGTAATGGAACTGCCTGTTGGTCCATCAATTCCATTGGTGTATTTATACCCTGAGAATCCACAAAGATGCGCCATGCTACAGGTCAACATTATAAATGAGTAAGAACAATTAAGTAATCAGCGCCAAGGATTGAGAGGGTCAGAATTCAAAAGGCAAGAGTGGCTAAACTCAAATACCAGGTGTGCAGGGACTTTGAGCATCCACGTGAGAGAGGATTTAGAGCTATGTGAAAGGGGCAGATCCTGATGACCTGACTGACAGGAGAGATTTTCCAAATTCTGCTTTCATAACATTAGGGTGCTGATTCCTTGCAGGATTGCTCATTGGTGTCATGAGAAAGAGGCATCTAACAGCCTTTTCAGGACCTTGGGACCCTACAGGCAGTCTGTGTGGTCCCTCTTTGCACTCTATGTCTGAGTGAGGCCATCTTTTCATCATTTCCTTCAACCAAAACAATATCTTCCAGTAGTTTGTAGAAAGGAGCAGACATACGAATGCCTCTGTCTTCCTTAAGCTGGCAAATAAAGAGATTTGCAGAAATAGAAAACAAAAACAAAAACAAAAACCGAAAAACCCAGGACACTACACTCATTAAATGTAGGTATTATTAATATATGCTGTTTACAATTTAATAAGAATCCATGGACATATAAGTAAATCTCTTTCCATGCATTAAATATATGCAAAGATAGATTGGGATAAACTACTGTGGGGGCTGAAAATGTTTAATGCTTTTCCTTCCTCCTTTTAAGTTCTTCAGGCTGGGCTAATAACCAAATTGATAGAGGTGGGCTGATAGGAGAAAATGCAAGTTCAATAGACGTTCATGGGTAATTCACACTAGCATGACACATCCACGGGAATTCCAAAGACAGTGAGACAACACCGAGTTGCTGGGACATTGTGGACAAAGAAGAAAAGGCAGGGTAACATGGTACTAGATTTTGAGGAATGCGAAAGAGTGATTTACAAGCAGTTGAGGAAGCGCCAAGCACACAGGCCAGGGCCTTAGTTCTGGGTGAATCCGCAACAATGGGACGCAGCAGGTACTCGGCTATGTGGACATGCCTTAAGCGGTCTACTCTTCACACTTAGTTCCATTAGGCTGAGGACATTCAGCAGTTTCTCTGTCTGAGTCTTTAGGGCAGGAAAGGGAGGAAGACCCACGGTTCCGAGAGTGGTTTGTTTCTTGATAAATAGCTTACGATTCCTTTCCCAAAAAGCACTTTCAGGACGGCAGAATTTTCCCTTCACTACAGCTGTTGGAAAGAGAAGGTCCGGACAGAGGCGTCTGAGCAAACATGGTGAGCTTGGTTGGGAGGCATGTTATCAAGGGTGCACAGCGGGGAGCATTCCTTTGGTGTCCCTTTCCTTCCTGCACAGCACTTCAGGCAGACACCACCGGGTGGTCAGAGGTGAACTTTACTTACAAATTTCGGCCTCATAGCTTCAGCCAAGTGGTTTGCAGTGCACATATTTTGGCTAAGACGATCACTAGCTTCCAGTTCCATCCCTGGATTCACGGTAGTGCAGCTGGTTTGCAGGCGTTCCCTTTCCAGGTGCCTTCTGCCAGGACCTCATAGTCTAATCTGTCATGTTCGGTGGTTTCTGTTCTACTACGAGCGAGTCACGTGTGTGGAGGATTTGACTTCCTTACGAATTGCAAATGAACAGATGCAACAACTGATCCACGGGAGGTAAAGTAAATGGTAAAAACACGTGTTACTTTGACAAGGCAGATGTAGAAATAGAACTGAGTCTCACATGTGCATTTGTGTCTGAGAGCTGGGAGTAGAGACCTGGGATGTGCAGAAAAGTTTATGTGGAAAAACCAACTGATTTAAACCCTCATTTTAAAAATTAATTAATTTATTTTATTCAGTTACAATTGTCTGGATTATCTCCTGTTCGCTCCCCCACCCCGGGCAAGTCCCACCTCACTATTCCCCTCTAACCTCCCCTTTAAATTTATCCTTGTGTCCTATATAGTAGCTCCTATAGAGCACTGTCCCCCCTATGGCGTCCCAATGCCCTGTGGCTACTGTTACAATGTTCTTAATTTCAATATCTCTGGTTATATTTTGTTTGCTTTTTCTTTTCTTGATTATGTTCCAGTTCAACGTGAGATCCTCTGCACCCCAATGTTCATAGCAACACAATTTACAATAACCAAGTACTGGAAGTAACTTAAGTGCCCATCAGTTAATGAGAGGATCCAAAAAGTATGGTACTTTTAGACAATGGAATTTTACGCAGTGGAGAGAAAGAAGGAGCTAATACCCTGTGCAATGGCATGGGTGAAAGTTGTGGGCACTATGCTAAGTGAAATAAGGCAGGTTTTGAGGGAGAAATACTATTTAGCGCCCCTCGCCTGCACCGCTTTTTCTTTTCTTTTTTTTTCTTTTTTTTTTTTTTTTTGCGAATTTTATAGGATTAATGCTGACAGCAAAGGGTAACCAATCTCCTGAGTGGAATTAAAGGCTCAATGAAGAGTCAAAGAGTCTGGCTACATGAATTATATGTTGAAGGGTAATGTGTCTAAATATATTTTCCAAATGATCTTAAGTAATCCATGCATTTTGAAAGGATATCTACCATTTGAAATGGACACTAAAGACTGCAAAATAGGCACGTGTGGAATCCAATGAGTTCTATAACCTAACAAAAATGTAGAAACAGGGATGATACACGAAACAGAACGAGGGTTGTCGCAAGGGAAGCGGCTGGGTGAATGGAAGAAGAAGGTGAAGGGATTACTGGAAGGACAGCTGTTCAGGATCCTTGGACACGGATCACAATGGGGGGGGGTGGCCAGAGGGAAGAGGAGCGGCAGCTGGGTGCAGGAGAGCCAAGGGGGAAGAGGGGTGAACAACTGTATTAGCAGAAACAACCCCCAAAATGTACATTAAAAACTAGTCCCTTCAAAACAACTTGGCCAATAATTGGCAGTGTTCCCTTCCCTCCTCACTAAACCCACCACAGAACTCTACCCACAGGAAGAACACATTGTGTCCTGGCTCCCGTTCCTGTGTCATGCTCTGAAATATTCCGAGAAGGTATTTCCGGGACATTGTCCGCACAGTTCCTGGATCTCCACTGAGAATTTGGCTTATTCAGGTAACTGGGCCACAGTCACTGGCAAAATGGGTCAGTTCACTGAGTTCCTTGTGGAGGCCAGGTAATGGAATCAAAGTACCTTGGAAGAAAGTGTAGCACTTCTGCTCTGAGTGAATGAGATTCCGATGTAAATACACATCATCCATGGCGATGAGAGAGGCACTTGTGAGAAGCAACTATGACTGCTGGGAACTATGCTGTGACTCCAAGGGGAGAAACAGTGTTAACACTCCATTTATCAAAATTTCAGTGTACTTGATGGTTTCATGAATGGTAATAATATTGCAAAACAAAGGATAGATCAGGTCCTTGGAGTCTTATCCATTGATTGAGAGTATAATTCAAAAGGTATCTACCAGGTAACCCACTTTAGAATCTAAGCACATGCTTTCTATGAGAGAACTAAGGTAATGATATATACACACGTACATAATTCTTTCTATACGTCTACACATGCATTCTTTCAGAAAGAAATTAACATTATTTTGAAAAAGAATTGTATGTATCATGTGCATAGAAAACATGGAGAAAAACATTTTTTACACTCACCTCCTGACTGGAAATATTTCTCATCGAATGGAAATGTGTGTTTTTCAAGGGAGGGAACAAGAGGAAATGAGGAAACAACACTGGAAAAAAGTTTGTTCCTCTGCCGCCATATTTAATGTTTCCATTCGTTATTATATATGAAATAATAGAGAATGCTTGAATATCACTTGCAAACTGAGAACTGACTTTCTTTTAACTTTCAAACTGAAAGACATTCGGTGAAATATAAACTTACCATGAGGAGAAATATCTGGGGATAGGAGAAGAAATATATTTGTATGCAGTTTTCCTTTCTCACACGTGACAAAACAGACAGACGTGACATTTGTTCCTTCCTGGGATTCAGCGAAAGGCAAATACCCATTAGGTCTGATTCTATATTTCACCAATTGCATGGATATTCAAGACATTATCGTCGCAATATTGATTCCAGTATGGCAGTGGTAAATGTTACGTGTGTCATCCCGAGCTGTGCTGAGTCAGTCCATGTTAGATTTACTCCGAGGAAACGTCATTGCTAGAAAATGTACATTTTCCCTTTCCACAGACAAGTGCTTGACAAGAAATAGTCTGGCTAGTACGACAGCAGCAAGTGAATGACTGGGTCTTTCGTCCTGAACAGCTATGAAGACGAACCTATTGTTCACTTGATGTACACAGCATCACAGTACCTCTTCAATAGGCATATTTCATGTGGGAACATGGAGATAAGGCCTCAATCGAAGGATTTTGTAAAAATAAAACACTTGTTAAACGCCTGAGCCCTTGTTTTGGGTATGATAATTGAATGTCATCTCTGTTCTTGATTTTGTCAGAAAAGGACAGGCTACCCTTTACATTCTTGACATCTCTCAGGATTAGGAAGTAAGCCTCCAATTCTGCTCTTCTCATCACTGTGCTTGCACCTGGTATGACCATTCTTGTCTTCAACCATTGTTTTCCTTCTTGGAAACAGTCTCTGGAGGCTACTCTCATTGTCACTTCCGTCTTAGAGCAGACAGGAGACTAGGCAGGGAATGTCTTAAAATGGGATAGTACAGGGAACCGAATGAAGGCTCCTGTCTTCCATATTACGAAACCACTTAGCTAGGGTGACTTAACACACAGAAACCTATGGAAGATTCAATAGAATAATAAACTTCTCCTTTATTACTCCCTCCAGTCATATTAACAATATTACACATCACATTTTTTTAACCGTTTGGGGTTTGTTAGAGACAGAAACATCAATCTGAGAGTGAAGCATCAATCATTGCCTCTCATTCACAGCCAACGTGGGGACCGAACCTGCATCCAGGGCACGTGCCCTATGGCAATCAAACCAGCACCTTCTGACTGTGTAGGGTGACACAAAACCGATGTAGCCACACCTGGGAGGGCTAAATATCCCTTACCTCTACGCTATGGTGAAGAAAAGTAGGGCTTTGGAGGCACCCGGGACTGCCTTCATCACAGTCTCGTGATGCAGCTTTGAATAATTTTGTATCTCTTTGAGCCTCAAGTTTCTGATTGGCAAAATAAAATAAATTATACTTCGTCCAAGAAATGGTTTTGAAGTCTCAGTGAGAAAATGTTATTTGGAAACAGTAACTATCCACCCAATAATTCTAGGCTTTGTGGAAATAGTAATAAATATTTCCTCCCTCAACAAATTGCAGTACCATTGGAAAGACACTAGAGTCACCTCTGGCGAAGACACAGGCATACGTAGATGCCCTTTCCCTCCTCACACAGCCAAAACAAGGAGAGCAATGAATTTAAAAACAAAAACCAGCCAGAAACTGGCAGAAAATGGAACTGGATGAGAGTCCAACAACCAAGGAGTTACAGACGAAACATTCACACAGACCAGTAGGAGGGGTAGAAGCGGCAAGTAGGGGTGGAGAGGACTCGCAGCAGGAAGGTGGCTGGAGAACTGGGACGGGAGAGGCGGCCCTGGCAGACAGGTGGCTGGTGGACCAGGCAAGGCAGCAGCTCCAGAGCGAGGGGTAGCATATTTGCTAGCAGATCAATGGAGATGAACAACGGTGGAGCGAAATGGACGACGCAAGCCAGGGCTCCAGCGCAGCTAAATAAAACCTCAAACCTCTGCTGGGAAACACCTGAGGGGTTTGCAGCAGCACAGAACACTCTCAGCCTCACAGGAGAGTTCCTTGGAGAGACACACAGAGTCCGAGAACGTATACAAAACCACTCCCCTGAGAATCAGCTTCACATGGGACTGTTTTGATTGTGGGTAGTAGGGGAAGTGACTGAAAGCCAGCAGAGAGCTAGGCAAGCAGCATCGTTCCCTGTCACACCCCTCCCCAAAATACGGCTCACAGCACGGCCAGGTGGGCTGCCCTAATGAAACCCTAAGGCTCTGCCCATTACCACATAAGAGGCACTCTGAAACAAACAACCAAAAACACATGGCCCAAATGAAAGAAGAGATCAAAGCTCCGACAAAAATGCAGCTAAGTGATGAAGGGTTAGCCAACCTACCAGAGGCACAGTTCCAAATGCTGGTCGTTGTGATGCTCAGCAATTGGCTGAGTATGGTCATAACATAGAGGAACAAGTGCAGCCTAGGAAAAGTGAAATAGAGGAACATGTTCAGGGAACCAACACGGACGGGAAGGAAAGCGGGACTGAGACGAACAGTTTGGAGCAGAAGGAAGAAAAACACATTCAACCAGAACAGAATGAAGAAACAACGATTCAAATCATTGAGGAGAGTCTTAGGAACCTCCAGGGTAATTCTAAGTGGTCCAACATCCAAATCATAGTGGTGGCAGGAGGACAAGAGGAAGAACAAGAAATGGAGACATTCTTTGAAAAGTGAATGAAGGACAACTTCCCCTATCTGGCACAAGAAACAGCCTTCCAGGAAGTCCAGGAAGCCCAGAGAGTCCCAAGGCAGTTGGACCCAAAGAGGAAAAACCAAGGCACAGCACAATTACATTGCCCGAGATTAAAGATAAGGAGAGAATCTGAGAAGCTGCAAGAGATAAGGAGACAGTTACCTACAAAGGAATTCCCAAAAGATTGTCAGCTGATTTCTCAACAGAAACATTGGAGGCAAGAAAGGGCTGGGAAGAAGTATCCCAAGTGATGAAATGCAAGGAACTCCATCCAAGATTGTTCTGTCCAGCAAAGCTGTCTTTTCGAACGCTCGGGCAGATAAAGTGCTGCCCAGACAAGTTCAATTTAAAGGAGTTCATCATCTCCAAGCCCTTATTATATGAAAAGATACAGAAAGTTGCCTAAGGAAAAAGAAGGTAAAAAAAAATGCGAATAAAATGGCAGCAAAGTCACATCTATCAACAACCTAACCTTAAAAGCAAAAATAAAAACACACTACGCAGACAATTCCAACAGGAACTGAATGGCAGAAATGGAGGTAATATGGAGGGTTATTAGCGGGAGGGGGTGGACCGACAACGGGGGAAAAGGTACAGGGAATAAGAAACATTAATGATAGGAGCAAAATAGACCGGAGGAGGTAAGGGTGGTATAGGAAGAGGAATGGGAATGACATTATTGATACAGGAAAACAAAGGCAGCGATGACACAATACCCCTGGTTATTTTTCTTCTATGACTGTGTTCTGTCTTCCTCACTGGTTTCCACTCTTTCTATTCCTAACTCTAGGCTCTCATCAAAGTCAGGTTTTTCTTTTGTTTTAACTTCAAAACTTAATTTTTATTTTTTAGCCATAAAACACGATTTTCATAAAACCCTTCTACTAGGTTTAATTTTTAATAGATATTGATTTAATTTTATGTTTATTCAGTTATAATTGACTGCATTTCCTCCCCATCCCTGCACCTCACCCTAGCCAGTCCCACCTCCCCCAGACACCTCAAAACTCCCCTTTGATTTTCTCCTTGTGCATTTTAGAGTAGTAGATCCTGTAGACCACTCTCCCCTCTATCCCCTCCCTCTTCCCCTCTGACTATTGTACCATTGTTCTTAAAGTCCTATGTGTCTGTTTCTATTTTGTTTCCTTTTTTCCTCAGTTGACCTTAAAGGTGAGATCATTTGGTATTTCTCCCTCACAGCCTGGCGCATTTCACTTAACCTAATGCTGTCCAGTTCCATCCATACCATTGCAAAGTGTATCAGCTCCTTCTTTCTCTCTTCGGTGCAGATTTCCATTGTGTAAATGTACCATAGTTTTTGGATCCACTCATTAGCTGATGGGCACCTAGGTAGCCTCCAGCACTGGGCTATTGTGAATCGTGGTGCTATGGACATTGGGGTGCACAGGTTCTCTGGCATTGGTGTTTCAGTGTTCTAAGGGTACAATCCCAGCAGTGGAATTTCTGGGTCAAACGGCTTTTCCATTTTTAGTTTGCAGAGGAAATTCCATACAGTTCTCCACAGTGGCCGCACCAGTCTGCATTCGCACCAACAATGTCCTGGTTGTCCCTTTTCTCCTCATCCTCTCCGACATCCGTGTCTTGCTTTGTTTATGTTGGCCACTCCGGCTGTTGTGAGATGGAACCTCATTGTGGTTTAATTTTATAAACGAAGAACACAGTAGAAGGAATCAAAAGCAGGATCGGGGGAGCTGAGGACCGCCTCAACAAATTCACTTTTCTCTATACTTTCTTTCGAGTATTTATCGTTATTGTTCCTTTATTCGTGCAAGGGGTTTTCTATTACTCATCCATGCAGACTAGGATTATTGGGATTGTATTATGCGGTGGAGATTGCTGCTAAAATGCCTTGGAGAAAGACGACAAAGGTAAATTAGGCAGGGTCTCAGGCCTCAGAAAATGTGCAGCCCAGTGTGGCTCCGATGTTTAACGCCTCCTGCGGTCTTCTATTGCATACTATAACGTGTTCATTGGATGTTTCTTAAAGTCATTGGACAATAAGAAGCAGAGTCGTCTTCTATTTAAAAACTAGTTGCAATCCCGTGTCACGCAATTGAATCAGCGCAATTATTATTGTCCCAAGTTCAAGGATCATAAATTCGAAGTCCATCTGCCTTTTCTCCCACTGCCATCTTTACACGTATTACAAGATTTTGATCCATCTTCCCCAAAGTGTCTTTATCCTTCATCTCTTCCCTTGCCATTCTACTGCTAAAACTGCAGTTCCAAAGTAGTAGGAACATGTCAGCGATGGTCTCTTCGTGACCCATCTGTCCTTGATTAAAGAATTTTGTATGAGAGACACTGGGGTAGGGTTGAGGGATGGGGAGACATGCAGAAAATTGTAAGTGAATTTTTTTTTTCAGAGAGACCCTGAACTAAAACCCAACAGCCAGAAGCAAGAGGGAGTTGCGGGGAGATAATGAGGGTGGGGAAGGGGGCAGGGGTATCAGGAACATGTATACGGAGATGTGGACAGACCCAAAAGTGATGGGAAGATGGAGGATCGAACATGGGGATGGGTCTGGAGGGAGGCAGTGGGGACTCAACGGAGTTAGAGGTGGTTTTGTGGGAGGTAGTATGGTCAAAGAGAAATGAAAAGTCTTTGCATTGAATAATGTTTTCCTATATGAATATTTGAAAAAATCCTGTTCTTATCTGTACCTGAAGCCTAACATTTAACTTGTTAATGTGCATGTCCCTGTTCATATTTTGTTTCCTTTTTTCCTCAGTTGATGATGTTGTACTTAAAGGTGAGATCATTTGGTATTTCTCCGTCACAGCCTGGCACATTTCACTTAGCATGATGGTGTCCACTTCCATCCATAGCATTGCATGGTTGTCTCTAAAAGACTCCCACCACATCATCCCTATGAGGAGCCTTGGGAACTATGTCGTCTAACAACCTACTTTCACAGATAACAGGTCTTGGAAGTTAATTGATTGGTGTGTGCTCTGTTACTATGAGCACGATTGTCTCAGTTACATCTAACTGCTTTGTATGTCCATAGAGTCCTTGCAGTTTGGCTTCCTTTGCAAACTATTTAAGATATGTGAGTATGTACGCTCATGTATGCTTGTGTATTCCTTTGGTTTGGGGTTTGCATCTAAATGAAAATTAATTGCTGATTCTTACCTGATGAATTCATTGGTTCTGAATCAGGTTTATGCTTTAGACCACACTTACCATTTTGTTCATCCTAAGATCTTTTCTCTGAATTAAACCTCGTAGTATAAGACAGACTTCTCGAACTTCTCCTTAGTACCCCCAGCCTATTACTGTGGTTTGGAAAGTGTTTCACTTACTGAAACAGGACCCTGGATTGTAAGAAGCGTTGCTAGTATAGTCAGCGTTTTCTCAAGGCTTGGAAAGTGAAATGTTATGCTTCTGTAGATTATAAAGTTGAAATGTATATTTCCTAGGCTTTGGCCCTTTACACATTCCTTCTATGAATATTCAAGAGTCTCTCCATGTATCTACAAGTTGACGTAACAAGGAAGTGCTTACCCTTCAACGACCTCCCACATTTGAAGCACTCTAGGAAGCAAGTCATTAGGTCTTATGTATTTATATACATGAAGAATATTCAAATGATCTTTGACTAGGGCTTCCCAGAGAGTACCAACCCAGTATGTGTTATATATCACATTATAAGGAGCTGGCACCAATACTTATAAATTGTAGAAGAAATACAACGGTCCTATATAAATTTTGTCTTTTTCATGTGACTGTCTTGACGTGATAACTTTGCATGTTTTTTGACATATATTTTCCCCCTCTGTCATGAATGAGTATTGTGCATACGCTGTATTTCTTCCCTGAAAAAAAGCGCTCTACTGTTCATTTTTTCTGGAGTATGAACTGCTATCTAGGGATATTTCTCTGGCCTTCTCTGAATACTTTTTTCCCCGTAGTAACGCATACGATAGGATCAGGAAATGTCAAAAGGAAGAACAATGCCATTTTCCACCAATGTTTATGGAAAGATGTGAAAACTGTGAGCAGGGTTAATGACGGTCTTTCTTACTGAATGGAAAATATCTAGAGTAATGATTTTAAAAATATTGGTCTTTAATATTTATGGGCTGTTGTTAATTCATCAAAAATATTTCACACTTTACTTTTGGAGTCCCTGATTCTCCCATTTCCATTAAGTACGTGAAGTTTCTCTACACAAAACCACCTACACCTGGAAAAATACCCTACTTCATTTGGTTTCAAAAGGTCCCATGAAAAATGTAGGTTAATGTCAAGACTACTTCACCATACAGGAGGCCTACTGTGTCTACATATATTTGCTTCTCATCGTTAATGGAAGGAGTGAATTAATTTTTTCTTCCCTAGAGTGTACAATTTATTTCGTCCAATCATTTATTAATCCTAGAAGTTGGTTCTATGGGGTTGACACCTATGTTTCATGATTCCTTATGGATATGTTACAGCTTGACCTTAGAGCGGAGAGCAGCTTTACCACTTGTCATTATTTTTTTACTCACTTTGTGGTATGAGAGACAGTTTTTATCCTTTCTGATATTTACCAAAGTCCATATTTTCAAGTTTCCGATAATCAATACATCTATTGTCATTACAGAGAACATGCTTGGGACTGTTATTGTTGCAAAATGCACTTTGAATTGGGTCTTCTCTGCTTAGAGTACTCTTCATTTTCTCCGGTTTTTAGAGGTAACCGCATGCCCTTTTACAATTTCATGAAGCAGAAGTAATTAAGGCCAAACTGACGGAATTTTAAATATGTCCAATTCATCTAGCAGGAAAGAACCAGCAAAGGTAGTCGAAGCTATGTCTTCCATTTTAAGTAATGACGTGAGTGTGTCTAAAAAAATACAAGAAGGGGGGAGTTGTTAAGAGTCAGAAGATAGTTGTAAACATACTTCATTACATCCCAAGTACAGAGGAAACCAGCAGTTCCAGAAAGGAAGTAAAATATCTACAGACTAGTTTTATGGAGGGCATTTGAACTAAACCAAGAAAGTACTGCAGGGTGGAGACAAGGTGACGCGCTTACCCTTACAGAGCAAAATACTGTCATGCAAAGGAAAAAGTTAAGCTAGTATGCAGAAGCTAGATGCGTGATACTATTCTGGATTTAACGTAGCATGCGAAGGCCATGGTTCACATCATTTTTCTAAGTGTGAAAGCGACACAGACAGACTCTTACCTCACAGACACTAAATGCTTTCCCCTGACACGGTTTGTTCACTGGTGTGTTAACCTTCCTGGGACATCTGAAGGTTTCCTTGTCATATTCAGCCACGGATCTCTCAGTAGAATGTGCGCCACACATCGCAAGGCTCCTAAACTCTCTCAGGCTCTGTACCTGTGCTGCATTTTAATGCGATCTCGTGCTACATTCTGCATCACTAAATCTGCCACACCAACCAAGTTGTATTCTCTTTCGCCGTGCCTTAGCATGACTGCCTTCTAAATATGAACTTGGAGTGAACATGACTTCACCTTGACATCATGCTTTCTTTCCTTCAAATAATTTCAGTGCTTACCCAGTTTCAATTAACGGCATAACATCTGTTAAGGTCGTATTCTTCATCAAGGACATTTTTTAAGTCGGTGAAACATATGTTTTACATATATTGTGTTATGCACACACATTTCCCTACTCTGGCTTGACAGTAGATTGGGAGAGGAAGAATTAAAGGATATAAGAACTAATTCTAACATGGGAAATCATTGTTACTTGCCCCTTCAATATTCACCATCACCACTTCCCTTCTTTATTGCTGTCAGAAGGCATGTTTTTCGTGGGGAAAGCACTTTAAAAGTCTTCAGCACCGAGTTGCATTTTATCTATCCCAATCAGGGCCAAGTGTTTCTCACTTTCATGGTCTGCATTATAGATGTGAGGGGCCATGTGATCCCGGTCTGCAACTCAGGGCACAGAACCCAGTCTGCCAGGGTCACCTTTGGAAAAACTGTTTCTTTATCCGTTAAAAAGGAAAGCCAAGGTGCCACCACTTTCTTGACTCCCATTCGACAGCATGGAATGCTGATGCTGTATGTGGGTTAGAACAGCCATCTTGAGACCTGTAGGGAAGCCAAGGGACCACAACCAGTACAGTTAAGCCACGTGAGAAGTGTCAACAGCAGCTTTGTAGTTGCTTCCCCTTATTGTCGGCCAAAAAGGAAAACTATGCCACCTACTGAAGCATTAATTGTCTGCATCAGTTTGCTTATTACTCCCACAAAAGGGATTGAAAATGGAGCCATGCAGCATGTTTTGTAAACAAAACACTTTAGTTAGGTTTCGTCTCAAGAAGAAGCAAAGCATAAATCTCATGGATTAAAGCAAACACATATCTCTCACTTCTGAGTCTTCAGTTTAAGTATGATTTTTGTCGAGTCTCCTCATCTTGTCTTGGCTTGAATTTTGGTGGAAGGTAGAACTTGGGATTGAATGAGGTGTTTCCTCTGAGGGAAGGCAAGAATGAATGTGTATCCATTCAATAGAACATTTTTTGTGTAGGCAGCTGTCCCAAGTTAATGAGGAGTGACCGTAATTAGCATTTCTTGCACGTTGACACATCACGTCCTCCTCTTGCCATTGATTGAGAACGTCACATAGCCAAGGTCAACATCATAGCAGCGAAATACGTTCTCGCAGCGGTAAGGGGTAAAGTGGAGAGGGAGCATTTTCTCTGAATAAAATTTACAACACATAATGTTAACTCTGGGATTATGGTGTTGCATAATTGGTTATATTCACTTTTATCGCTACTAAATTCAATATTATTACATGAAAAGATATTTATCTCACTATTTGTTTTGAAGGATTTCAGTTACTCGTCTTTAGAGAGAGGAAGTGAGGGAGAGAAACACCAAGGCATGGTGGCCTCTCAGGCGCCCCCTAGTGAGGACACAGCCCACAACCCAGCCATGTGCCTTGACTAGGAATTGAACACCTAACCCTTTGCAAAATGCATTTCCTTCCTGGAAATGGTCATGCTTTCTGTCGCATCAGGCCTTTCACATCTGCTTATTCCCCTGGCTCCGTTATGATCTGCCATTATTCCTACCCGCCCTTTTCCCATCTGAAAGCCTGCTTACCCTCCGCCCCCCATGAACTGACAGTGCTCATGCCTGACTCAGCTCAGATAGAAGTCCCTCTGAAGAGTCACCTTTCATCCTTGTCTTTCCAGTAGCCCGGGATCCACAAATATGTTTTTATTGCTGTATATATAGCGTGCGATGTTAATGATGTAAATACATGTCAATGTATTTCCCTCTTCCTGTATCAGACCACGAATGCCTTTGACTCAGAGATCATATCGTATTTATGTTTACACCTAACATAGAACACACAACCTTGATCAGTAAATTAGTGGTGATCACTACAGGAATTAAATGCATCTAAATCTCACTCTCCCGCGAGTGCTGGGACCAAGAGTAAAAATCCTTGAGCCCTCAACCATTTCTCCACACGTTATATAGGTTCCAAGAAATTCAGCCAATGACATTGGGTTGAAAGAAATGTCCCAAACAGTTCGATGAAACTCGCAGTGTTGCAGAAGAGCAGCCATGGCTCCACAGGGGGTATCTAAGGAGATTAATGGTGGGCATAGAAGCTTCTGGTCATTTTGAACATCTACTGGTGGAGCTAAGCTACTCTTCCCTGCCCCTGGCATTTCACACTGCAGTCAGCAGCACAGATGGGGAGTAGATATGCTGAGAATCTTGAGGAGAGTGGCCAAAATACGTTGCCCTTCAGGACACTCTGACACTTGTTGTTTTCTCGTGAAATCTCACCCCTATGCATTTGTCATGTGTGAGAAACAAGCTCTTGATTCTGACCACAAACTCCTGAAGTATCTCCTAGGAGCTGGCGTTAAGTCCTGCACTTCAACTTGGAAACGCGGTGTGCCCAGGAGAACACCGATCAGCAGGGTGACCAGGAGCGAAAAGACAGCCAAGACTGTAGTGCATTTTCCTGTGTAATCCTCCCTTTGTGGTAAAATATCCCAGGGGCTCCCTTTCTTGATATGCTTCCTTTTTCTTTACAGAGGATTAGAACCATTTGTTTCATACAAGTTCACTATTTACTTGTTTGTTTCTCTGTTTATTTCTTTATTGCATAGACAACTCTAATATGTTGCTACACTTTTATTCCTATAAAATTGTTGCTATACTAATACTCCCTGTGATGGAGGCCATCTGTCTCCCCTGGCCACGCGCCCACTGAGTTGCTGATTGGTCAGCTGTCCCTTGTGACGTCACAGTGCATATTCCCTCCTGCCATGGGAACACAGGGTCCCTTGGGGCCGGCCAGCAGGAACTGTTGGGGCAGGCCTTCAGGAGCGGCTGGTCCTGTGGCAGGAAGGCGGAGTATCCCCGCAGGCAGCGCAGCCTTGGGCTATAGGCTCTGAGCAGCAGACAGCAGTGGAGGACAAGGAGATGGAAGAGCCAGGGGTGGAGGAGCAAGAGGTGCAGGAGGAGGAGGTGCAGGAGCCTAGGATTGAGGAGCCAGGGAACAGCGGCGCACAGGTGAGCAGTAGCCTCTCAGGTCCTGCTGTTCCAAGTGAGTCCCCAACTCTCCCTGCCCCCCGCCCCCACCATACACGCCACAGCCAGGTTCCAACTTCTTACCCGCCGACCTGGGGGGTGGCTGACCCTGCAACCATCTTCCCCAGAAGCCACGCCCGCCCTAACCCATGGTCCCCCTTACCCGTGGTTCCCCCTTGGTCCCTGTCAGGATATCCAGTCCATCCCCGCTGCCTGGGACACGTCCACGGCGCTGAGGCGACTGCACAAGGAACTGGCGAACATCACGATCGATCCCCCGCCCATGTGCTCTGCAGGGCCAGTGGATGACAACATGTTCCAATGGAAGGGGACCATCATGGGACCCCCGGACAGCCCCTATGAGGGAGGGGTGTTCTGCCTAAACATACAATTCCCTCGAAATTACCCCTTCAGGCCTCCGGCGATTTCCTTCACCACCCCGATCTACCACCCCAATATCAACCGAAAGGGATATATCTGTGTCGATATTCTCAGGTCCCAGTGGTCTCCTATAATGACCATATCCAAACTCTTGCTGTCCATCAGCTCCTTGCTATGTGACCCCAACCCCAACCATGCCTTTGTTCCATCCATTGGGAGAATGTACCTAAAGGACAGGAAGGCATATGATACCATGGCGCGAGCTTGGACCAAGAAGTATGCTATGTGAGGGAGGGGCAAATGATAACCCCTCACCTCAATAAAACACCTGGCTGTTGAATGGGCTCTTCTTTGATTGCTTTCTGGGAGGAATCCTTTCCCTTCTCACATCTGCCTATGAGGGTGTGTCGAGGCCTGGTGGGAAGCAGTGTTTGGGGGAAGGGCAAGGTTGGGAGACGGGGTATTTTGAGAGAGGCTAGTAGTAATAAATATTTGACTGAAACACTTCTTTCCTGCTTCAGGATGGGAAAGCAAGAACAAGGGGGTGGTGGGATTAGCAGGCATCCTTTAGCACGCACAAGGTGGGGGAAACACTGGATGAAGAATAGGAAGATCATTAGGTATCTGGTTCATTCTGAGGTACCTGTGTCTTCAGGGTTTTTGCTTGGACCGACATGGAAGGTAAGCCACAGCCTCTTCTTTCAGGCCCACATTTAACTGTAGAAACATTAAGTGGATGAGGAGATGTCACAAAAGAAAACGAAGTCTTTTCTTCCAAGAATTCGCCACCCCCCCACACTACACTGCCCGCCTTTTTGCCCCGTCTGCCACCCTCCACAGTCTGGGCTATATCCCCATTCTCAGGTCATGCTTATTGACAATAGAACACTTGTACAGGCTGCCCAAGTGCCCATGAGTAGATGAGTGGATAAAAGCACTGTGGTATGTGCACACAATGGAATAAATAGTACATGGAAATCTGTCCCTTTGTGACAGTGTGGATGGACCTGAAAAATCTTAGGCTCCGTGAAATAAGCCAGTCAGAGGACGACAAATAAATACCATAGGATCTCTGTCATAAGGAGCATCTAATGAACAAACTGAAGTAACAAGGAAAATGGGGAGAGGCTCCTAGAGAGCTGGCAGCCAGCTGTCAGAGGGGGTATGGGGTGCAGGCTAGGTGGGAAACCGGAAGGGAGTAAGAAAAGACCTTCCCAGATAACAGTATGGAGAAGACCAAGGGAAAAGGGGTGGGGCGGTGCAATAGAAGGGCGTGAAGGGGGACAGCGGGTGCTGCCAGAAGCAGACTTGAATGGGGTGGTGAACACACAATACAACATGCAAAGGATGAAGTGTAGACTCCCACGCTGCAAACCTGCATAATTTCACTCACCTGTGTCACCCCCCAGTAAGTGCAATTAAAAAATAACAGGATAGGAAAGTTTCCTTTCTTTGTGTAAATCTTTTCTCTATGAAAGAGTGTCCTCAATCCGTTGTCAGTGGAGCACTCCTGCGACTGAGCAGCAGTTTGGGTCCTGCTGCCTGCCTGCTAGGCTAAGTGTTAGAGGCAAAGGTTGGGTGGTGAAGGAAAGGGGTTAGGAACACCAGGAAGACAGACGAGAGAGACGCCAATGAAAACCACAATGAGATATAACCTCACAAGGTGAAAATGGCCATCATTGGATACATCTAATCGCCACAAATGCTGGCAGGGTTTGAAAACAAAGGCAACCATTTTGCCCTGTGGGTGGGAATGCAGAATGGGGAAGTCACGGTGGAAAACGTGTTTACATTTCTTCAGGTAATGGAACTGCCTGTTGGTCCATCAATTCCATTGGTGTATTTATACCCTGAGAATCCACAAAGATGCGCCATGCTACAGGTCAACATTATAAATGAGTAAGAACAATTAAGTAATCAGCGCCAAGGAGTGAGAGGGTCAGAATTCAAAAGGCAAGAGTGGCTAAACTCAAATACCAGGTGTGCAGGGACTTTGAGCATCCACGTGAGAGAGGATTTAGAGCTATGTGAAAGGGGCAGATCCTGATGACCTGACTGACAGGAGAGATTTTCCAAATTCTGCTTTCATAACATTAGGGTGCTGATTCCTTCCAGGATTGCTCATTGGTGTCATGAGAAAGAGGCATCTAACAGCCTTTTCAGGACCTTGGGACCCTACAGGCAGTCTGTGTGGTCCCTCTTTGCACTCTATGTCTGAGTGAGGCCATCTTTTCATCATTTCCTTCAACCAAAACAATATCTTCCAGTAGTTTGTAGAAAGGAGCAGACATACGAATGCCTCTGTCTTCCTTAAGCTGGCAAATAAAGAGATTTGCAGAAATAGAAAACAAAAACAAAAACAAAAACCGAAAAACCCAGGACACTACACTCATTAAATGTAGGTATTATTAATATATGCTGTTTACAATTTAATAAGAATCCATGGACATATAAGTAAATCTCTTTCCATGCATTAAATATATGCAAAGATAGATTGGGATAAACTACTGTGGGGGCTGAAAATGTTTAATGCTTTTCCTTCCTCCTTTTAAGTTCTTCAGGCTGGGCTAATAACCAAATTGATAGAGGTGGGCTGATAGGAGAAAATGCAAGTTCAATAGACGTTCATGGGTAATTCACACTAGCATGACACATCCACGGGAATTCCAAAGACAGTGAGACAACACCGGGTTGCTGGGACATTGTGGACAAAGAAGAAAAGGCAGGGTAACATGGTACTAGATTTTGAGGAATGCGAAAGAGTGATTTACAAGCAGTTGAGGAAGCGCCAAGCACACAGGCCAGGGCCTTAGTTCTGGGTGAATCCGCAACAATGGGACGCAGCAGGTACTCGGCTATGGGGACATGCCTTAAGCGGTCTACTCTTCACACTTAGTTCCATTAGGCTGAGGACATTCAGCAGTTTCTCTGTCTGAGTCTCTAGGGCAGGAAAGGGAGGAAGACCCACGGTTCCGAGAGTGGTTTGTTTCTTGATAAATAGCTTACGATTCCTTTCCCAAAAAGCACTTTCAGGACGGCAGAATTTTCCCTTCACTACAGCTGTTGGAAAGAGAAGGTCCGGACAGAGGCGTCTGAGCAAATATGGTGAGCTTGGTTGGGAGGCATGTTATCAAGGGTGCATAGCGGGGAGCATTCCTTTGGTGTCCCTTTCCTTCCTGCACAGCACTTCAGGCAGACACCACCGGGTGGTCAGAGGTGAACTTTACTTACAAATTTCGGCCTCATAGCTTCAGCCAAGTGGTTTGCAGTGCACATATTTTGGCTAAGACGATCACTAGCTTCCAGTCCATCCCTGGATAAACGGTAGTGCAGCTGGTTTGCAGGCGTTCCCTTTCCAGGTGCCTTCTGCCAGGACCTCATAGTCTAATCTGTGATGTTCGGTGGTTTCTGTTCTACTAAGAGCGAGTCACGTGTGTGGAGGATTTGACTTCCTTACGAATTGCAAATGAACAGATGCAACAACTGATCCACGGGAGGTAAAGTAAATGGTAAAAACACGTGTTACTTTGACAAGGCAGATGTAGAAATAGAACTGAGTCTCACATGTGCATTTGTGTCTGAGAGCTGGGAGTAGAGACCTGGGATGTGCAGAAAAGTTTATGTGGAAAAACCAACTGATTTAAACCCTCATTTTAAAAATTAATTAATTTATTTTATTCAGTTACAATTGTCTGGATTATCTCCTGTTCGCTCCCCCACCCCGGGCAAGTCCCACCTCACTACTCCCCTCTAACCTCCCCTTTAAATTTATCCTTGTGTCCTATATAGTAGCTCCTATAGAGCACTGTCCCCCCTATGGCGTCCCAATGCCCTGTGGCTACTGTTACAATGTTCTTAATTTCAATATCTCTGGTTATATTTTGTTTGCTTTTTCTTTTCTTGATTATGTTCCAGTTCAACTTGAGATCCTCTGCACCCCAATGTTCAGAGCAACACAATTTACAATAACCAAGTACTGGAAGTAACTTAAGTGCCCATCAGTTAATGAGAGGATCCAAAAAGTATGGTACTTTTAGA
Source organism: Desmodus rotundus (assembly GCF_022682495.2). Taxonomy (NCBI): domain Eukaryota; kingdom Metazoa; phylum Chordata; class Mammalia; order Chiroptera; family Phyllostomidae; genus Desmodus; species Desmodus rotundus. The sequence continues at coordinate 1,502,674 of NW_026527214.1, read as the reverse complement.
CAATGGAATTTTACGCAGCGGAGAGAAAGAAGGAGCTAATACCCTGTGCAATGGCATGGGTGAAAGTTGTGGGCACTATGCTAAGTGAAATAAGGCAGGTGTTGAGGGAGAAATACTATTTAGCGCCCCTCGCGTGCACCGCTTTTTCTTTTCTTTTTTTTTCTTTTTTTTTTTTTTTGCGAATTTTATAGGATTAATGCTGACAGCAAAGGGTAACCAATCTCCTGAGTGGAATTAAAGGCTCAATGAAGAGTCAGAGTCTGGCTACATGAATTATATGTTGAAGGGTAATGTGTCTAAATATATTTTCCAAATGATCTTAAGTAATCCATGCATTTTGAAAGGATATCTACCATTTGAAATGGACACTAAAGACTGCAAAATAGGCACGTGTGGAATCCAATGAGTTCTATAACCTAACAAAAATGTAGAAACAGGGATGATACACGAAACAGAACGAGGGTTGTCGCAAGGGAAGCGGCTGGGTGAATGGAAGAAGAAGGTGAAGGGATTACTGGAAGGACAGCTGTTCAGGATCCTTGGACACGGATCACAATGGGGGGGGTGGCCAGAGGGAAGAGGAGCGGCAGCTGGGTGCAGGAGAGCCAAGGGGGAAGAGGTGTGAACAACTGTATTAGCAGAAACAACCCCCAAAATGTACATTAAAAACTAGTCCCTTCAAAACAACTTGGCCAATAATTGGCAGTGTTCCCTTCCCTCCTCACTAAACCCACCACAGAACTCTACCCACAGGAAGAACACATTGTGTCCTGGCTCCCGTTCCTGTGTCATGCTCTGAAATATTCCGAGAAGGTATTTCCGGGACATTGTCCGCACAGTTCCTGGATCTCCACTGAGAATTTGGCTTATTCAGGTAACTGGGCCACAGTCACTGGCAAAATGGGTCAGTTCACTGAGTTCCTTGTGGAGGCCAGGTAATGGAATCAAAGTACCTTGGAAGAAAGTGTAGCACTTCTGCTCTGAGTGAATGAGATTCCGATGTAAATACACATCATCCATGGCGATGAGAGAGGCACTTGTGAGAAGCAACTATGACTGCTGGGAACTATGCTGTGACTCCAAGGGGAGAAACAGTGTTAACACTCCATTTATCAAAATTTCAGTGTACTTGATGGTTTCATGAATGGTAATAATATTGCAAAACAAAGGATAGATCAGGTCCTTGGAGTCTTATCCATTGATTGAGAGTATAATTCAAATCGTATCTACCAGGTAACCCACTTTAGAATCTAAGCACATGCTTTCTATGAGAGAACTAAGGTAATGATATATACACACGTACATAATACTTTCTATACGTCTACACATGCATTCTTTCAGAAAGAAATTAACATTATTTTGAAAAAGAATTGTATGTATCATGTGCATAGAAAACATGGAGAAAAACATTTTTTACACTCACCTCCTGACTGGAAATATTTCTCATCGAATGGAAATGTGTGTTTTTCAAGGGAGGGAACAAGAGGAAATGAGGAAACAACACTGGAAAAAAGTTGGTTCCTCTGCCGCCATATTTAATGTTTCCATTCGTTATTATATATGAAATAATAGAGAATGCTTGAATATCACTTGCAAACTGATAACTGACTTTCTTTTAACTTTCAAACTGAAAGACATTCGGTGAAATATAAACTTACCATGAGGAGAAATATCTGGGGATAGGAGAAGAAATATATTTGTATGCAGTTTTCCTTTCTCACACGTGACAAAACAGACAGACGTGACATTTGTTCCTTCCTGGGATTCAGCGAAAGGCAAATACCCATTAGGTCTGATTCTATATTTCACCAATTGCGTGGATATTCAAGACATTATCGTCGCAATATTGATTCCAGTATGGCAGTGGTAAATGTTACGTGTGTCATCCCGAGCTGTGCTGAGTCAGTCCATGTTAGATTTACTCCGAGGAAACGTCATTGCTAGAAAATGTACATTTTCCCTTTCCACAGACAAGTGCTTGACAAGAAATAGTCTGGCTAGTACGACAGCAGCAAGTGAATGACTGGGTCTTTCGTCCTGAGCAGCTATGAAGACGAACCTATTGTTCACTTGATGTACACAGCATCACAGTACCTCTTCAATAGGCATATTTCATGTGGGAACATGGAGATAAGGCCTCAATCGAAGGATTTTGTAAAAATAAAACACTTGTTAAACGCCTGAGCCCTTGTTTTGGGTATGATAATTGAATGTCATCTCTGTTCTTGATTTTGTCAGAAAAGGACAGGCTACCCTTTACATTCTTGACATCTCTCAGGATTAGGAAGTAAGCCTCCAATTCTGCTCTTCTCATCACTGTGCTTGCACCTGGTATGACCATTCTTGTCTTCAACCATTGTTTTCCTTCTTGGAAACAGTCTCTGGAGGCTACTCTCATTGTCACTTCCGTCTTACAGCAGACAGGAGACTAGGCAGGGAATGTCTTAAAATGGGATAGTACAGGGAACCGAATGAAGGCTCCTGTCTTCCATATTACGAAACCACTTAGCTAGGGTGACTTAACACACAGAAACCTATGGAAGATTCAATAGAATAATAAACTTCTCCTTTATTACTCCCTCCAGTCATATTAACAATATTACACATCACATTTTTTTAACCGTTTGGGGTTTGTTAGAGACAGAAACATCAATCTGAGAGTGAAGCATCAATCATTGCCTCTCATTCACAGCCAACGTGGGGACCGAACCTGCATCCAGGGCACGTGCCCTATGGCAATCAAACCAGCACCTTCTGACTGTGTAGGGTGACACAAAACCGATGTAGCCACACCTGGGAGGGCTAAATATCCCTTACCTCTACGCTATGGTGAAGAAAAGTAGGGCTTTGGAGGCACCCGGGACTGCCTTCATCACAGTCTCTTGATGCAGCTTTGAATAATTTTGTATCTCTTTGAGCCTCAAGTTTCTGATTGGCAAAATAAAATAAATTATACTTCGTCCAAGAAATGGTTTTGAAGTCTCAGTGAGAAAATGTTATTTGGAAACAGTAACTATCCACCCAATAATTCTAGGCTTTATGGAAATAGTAATAAATATTTCCTCCCTCAACAAATTGCAGTACCATTGGAAAGACACTAGAGTCACCTCTGGCGAAGACACAGGCATACGTAGATGCCCTTTCCCTCCTCACACAGCCAAAACAAGGAGAGCAATGAATTTAAAAACAAAAACCAGCCAGAAACTGGCAGAAAATGGAACTGGATGAGAGTCCAACAACCAAGGAGTTACAGACTAAACATTCACACAGACCAGTAGGAGGGGTAGAAGCGGCAAGTAGGGGTGGAGAGGACTCGCAGCAGGAAGGTGGCTGGAGAACTGGGACGGGAGAGGCGGCCCTGGCAGACAGGTGGCTGGTGGACCAGGCAAGGCAGCAGCTCCAGAGCGAGGGGTAGCATATTTGCTAGCAGATCAATGGAGATGAACAACGGTGGAGCGAAATGGACGACGCAAGCCAGGGCTCCAGCGCAGCTAAATAAAACCTCAAACCTCTGCTGGGAAACACCTGAGGGGTTTGCAGCAGCACAGAACACTCTCAGCCTCACAGGAGAGTTCCTTGGAGAGACACACACAGTCCGAGAACGTATACAAAACCACTCCCCTGAGAATCAGCTTCACATGGGACTGTTTTGATTGTGGGTAGTAGGGGAAGTGACTGAAAGCCAGCAGAGAGCTAGGCAAGCAGCATCGTTCCCTGTCACACCCCTCCCCAAAATACGGCTCACAGCACGGCCAGGTGGGCTGCCCTAATGAAACCCTAAGGCTCTGCCCATTACCACATAAGAGGCACTCTGAAACAAACAACCAAAAACACATGGCCCAAATGAAAGAAGAGATCAAAGCTCCGACAAAAATGCAGCTAAGTGATGAAGGGTTAGCCAACCTACCAGAGGCACAGTTCCAAATGCTGGTCGTTGTGATGCTCAGCAATTGGCTGAGTATGGTCACAACATAGAGGAACAAGTACAGCCTAGGAAAAGTGAAATAGAGGAACATGTTCAGGGAACCAACACGGACGGGAAGGAAAGCGGGACTGAGACGAACAGTTTGGAGCAGAAGGAAGAAAAACACATTCAACCAGAACAGAATGAAGAAACAACGATTCAAATCATTGAGGAGAGTCTTAGGAACCTCCAGGGTAATTCTAAGTGGTCCAACATCCAAATCATAGTGGTGGCAGGAGGACAAGAGGAAGAACAAGAAATGGAGACATTCTTTGAAAAGTGAATGAAGGACAACTTCCCCTATCTGGCACAAGAAACAGCCTTCCAGGAAGTCCAGGAAGCCCAGAGAGTCCCAAGGCAGTTGGACCCAAAGAGGAAAAACCAAGGCACAGCACAATTACATTGCCCGAGATTAAAGATAAGGAGAGAATCTGAGAAGCTGCAAGAGATAAGGAGACAGTTACCTACAAAGGAATTCCCAAAAGATTGTCAGCTGATTTCTCAACAGAAACATTGGAGGCAAGAAAGGGCTGGGAAGAAGTATCCCAAGTGATGAAATGCAAGGAACTCCATCCAAGATTGTTCTGTCCAGCAAAGCTGTCTTTTCGAACGCTCGGGCAGATAAAGTGCTGCCCAGACAAGTTCAATTTAAAGGAGTTCATCATCTCCAAGCCCTTATTATATGAAAAGATACAGAAAGTTGCCTAAGGAAAAAGAAGGTAAAAAAAAAATGCGAATAAAATGGCAGCAAAGTCACATCTATCAACAACCTAACCTTAAAAGCAAAAATAAAAACACACTACGCAGACAATTCCAACAGGAACTGAATGGCAGAAATGGAGGTAATATGGAGGGTTATTAGCGGGAGGGGGTGGACCGACAACGGGGGAAAAGGTACAGGGAATAAGAAACATTAATGATAGGAGCAAAATAGACCGGAGGAGGTAAGGGTGGTATAGGAAGAGGAATGGGAATGACATTATTGATACAGGAAAACAAAGGCAGCGATGACACAATACCCCTGGTTATTTTTCTTCTATGACTGTGTTCTGTCTTCCTCACTGGTTTCCACTCTTTCTATTCCTAACTCTAGGCTCTCATCAAAGTCAGGTTTTTCTTTTGTTTTAACTTCAAAACTTAATTTTTATTTTTTAGCCATAAAACACGATTTTCATAAAACCCTTCTACTAGGTTTAATTTTTAATAGATATTGATTTAATTTTATGTTTATTCAGTTATAATTGACTGCATTTCCTCCCCATCCCTGCACCTCACCCTAGCCAGTCCCACCTCCCCCAGACACCTCAAAACTCCGCTTTGATTTTCTCCTTGTGCATTTTAGAGTAGTAGATCCTGTAGACCACTCTCCCCTCTATCCCCTCCCTCTTCCCCTCTGACTATTGTACCATTGTTCTTAAAGTCCTATGTGTCTGTTTCTATTTTGTTTCCTTTTTTCCTCAGTTGACCTTAAAGGTGAGATCATTTGGTATTTCTCCCTCACAGCCTGGCGCATTTCACTTAACCTAATGCTGTCCAGTTCCATCCATACCATTGCAAAGTGTATCAGCTCCTTCTTTCTCTCTTCGGTGCAGATTTCCATTGTGTAAATGTACCATAGTTTTTGGATCCACTCATTAGCTGATGGGCACCTAGGTAGCCTCCAGCACTGGGCTATTGTGAATCGTGGTGCTATGGACATTGGGGTGCACAGGTTCTCTGGCATTGGTGTTTCACTGTTCTAAGGGTACAATCCCAGCAGTGGAATTTCTGGGTCAAACGGCTTTTCCATTTTTAGTTTGCAGAGGAAATTCCATACAGTTCTCCACAGTGGCCGCACCAGTCTGCATTCGCACCAACAATGTCCTGGTTGTCCCTTTTCTCCTCATCCTCTCCGACATCCGTGTCTTGCTTTGTTTATGTTGGCCACTCCGGCTGTTGTGAGATGGAACCTCATTGTGGTTTAATATTATAAACGAAGAACACAGTAGAAGGAATCAAAAGCAGGATCAGGGGAGCTGAGGACTGCCTCAACAAATTCACTTTTCTCTATACTTTCTTTCGAGTATTTATCGTTATTGTTCCTTTATTCGTGCAAGGGGTTTTCTATTACTCATCCATGCAGACTAGGATTATTGGGATTGTATTATGCGGTGGAGATTGCTGCTAAAATGCCTTGGAGAAAGACGACAAAGGTAAATTAGGCAGGGTCTCAGGCCTCAGAAAATGTGTAGCCCAGTGTGGCTCCGATGTTTAACGCCTCCTGCGGTCTTCTATTGCATACTATAACGTGTTCATTGGATGTTTCTTAAAGTCATTGGACAATAAGAAGCAGAGTCGTCTTCTATTTAAAAACTAGTTGCAATCCCGTGTCACGCAATTGAATCAGAGCAATTATTATTGTCCCAAGTTCAAGGATCATAAATTCGAAGTCCATCTGCCTTTTCTCCCACTGCCATCTTTACACGTATTACAAGATTTTGATCCATCTTCCCCAAAGTGTCTTTATCCTTCATCTCTTCCCTTGCCATTCTACTGCTAAAACTGCAGTTCCAAAGTAGTAGGAACATGTCAGCGATGGTCTCTACGCGACCCATCTCTCCTTGATTAAAGAATTTTGTATGAGAGACACTGGGGTAGGGTTGAGGGATGGGGAGACATGCAGAAAATTGTAAGTGAATTTTTTTTTTTTTCAGAGAGACCCTGAACTAAAACCCAACAGCCAGAAACAAGAGGGAGTTGCGGGGAGATAATGAGGGTGGGGAAGGCGGCAGGGGTATCAGGAACATGTATACGGAGATGTGGACAGAGCCAAAAGTGATGGGAAGATGGAGGATCGAACATGGGGATGGGTCTGGAGGGAGGCAGTGGGGACTCACCGGAGTTAGAGGTGGTTTTGTGGGAGGTAGTATGGTCAAAGAGAAATGAAAAGTCTTTGCATTGAATAATGTTTTCCTATATGAATATTTGAAAAAATCCTCTGTTCTTATCTGTACCTGAAGCCTAACATTTAACTTGTTAATGTGCATGTCCCTGTTCATATTTTGTTTCCTTTTTTCCTCAGTTGATGATGTTGTACTTAAAGGTGAGATCATTTGGTATTTCTCCGTCACAGCCTGGCACATATCACTTAGCATGATGGTGTCCACTTCCATCCATAGCATTGCATGGTTGTCTCTAAAAGACTCCCACCACATCATCCCTATGAGGAGCCTTGGGAACTATGTCGTCTAACAACCTACTTTCACAGATAACAGGTCTTGGAAGTTAATTGATTGGTGTGTGCTCTGTTACTATGGGCACGATTGTCTCAGTTACATCTAACTGCTTTGTATGTCCATAGAGTCCTTGCAGTTTGGCTTCCTTTGCAAACTATTTAAGATGTGTGAGTATGTACGCTCATGTATGCTTGTGTATTCCTTTGGTTTGGGGTTTACATTTCAATGAAAATTAATTGCTGATTCTTACCTGATGAATTCATTGGTTCTGAATCAGGTTTATGCTTTAGACCACACTTACCATTTTGTTCATCCTAAGATCTTTTCTCTGAATTAAACCTCGTAGTATAAGACAGACTTCTCGAACTTCTCCTTAGTACCCCCAGCCTATTACTGTGGTTTGGAAAGTGTTTCACTTACTGAAACAGGACCCTGGATTGTAAGAAGCGTTGCTAGTATAGTCAGCGTTTTCTCAAGGCTTGGAAAGTGAAATGTTATGCTTCTGTAGATTATAAAGTTGAAATGTATATTTCCTAGGCTTTGGCCCTTTACACATTCCTTCTATGAATATTCAAGAGTCTCTCCATGTATCTACAAGTTGACGTAACAAGGAAGTGCTTACCCTTCAACGACCTCCCACGTTTGAAGCACTCTAGGAAGCAAGTCATTAGGTCTTATGTATTTATATACATGAAGAATATTCAAATGATCTTTGACTAGGGCTTCCCAGAGAGTACCAACCCAGTATGTGTTATATATCACATTATAAGGAGCTGGCACCAATACTTATAAATTGTAGAAGAAATACAACGGTCCTATATAAATTTTGTCTTTTTCATGTGACTGTCTTGACGTGATAACTTTGCATGTTTTTTGACATATATTTTCCCCCTCTGTCATGAATGAGTATTGTGCATACGCTGTATTTCTTCCCTGAAAAAAAGCGCTCTACTGTTCATTTTTTCTGGAGTATGAACTGCTATCTAGGGATATTTCTCTGGCCTTCTCTGAATACTTTTTTCCCCGTAGTAACGCATACGATAGGATCAGGAAATGTCAAAAGGAAGAACAATGCCATTTTCCACCAATGTTTATGGAAAGATGTGAAAACTGTGAGCAGGGTTAATGACGGTCTTTCTTACTGAATGGAAAAAATCTAGAGTAATGATTTTAAAAATATTGGTCTTTAATATTTATGGGCTGTTGTTTAATTCATCAAAAATATTTCACACTTTACTTTTGGAGTCCCTGATTCTCCCATTTCCATTAAGTACGTGAAGTTTCTCTACACAAAACCACCTACACCTGGAAAAATACCCTACTTCATTTGGTTTCAAAGGGTCCCATGAAAAATGTAGGTTAATGTCAAGACTACTTCACCATACAGGATGCCTACTGTGTCTACATATATTTGCTTCTCATCGTTAATGGAAGGAGTGAATTAATTTTTTCTTCCCTAGAGTGTACAATTTATTTCGTCCAATGATTTATTAATCCTAGAAGTTGGTTCTATGGGGTTGACACCATGGTTCATGATTCCTTATGGATATGTTACAGCTTGACCTTAGAGCGGAGAGCAGCTTTACCACTTGTCATTATTTTTTTTACTCACTTTGTGGTATGAGAGACAGTTTTTATCCTTTCTGATATTTACCAAAGTCCATATTTTCAAGTTTCCGATAATCAATACATCTATTGTCATTACAGAGAACATGCTTGGGACTGTTATTGTTGCAAAATGCACTTTGAATTGGGTATTCTCTGCTTAGTGTACTCTTCATTTTCTCCGGTTTTTAGAGGTAACCGCATGCCCTTTTACAATTTCATGAAGCAGAAGTAATTAAGGCCAAACTGACGGAATTTTAAATATGTCCAATTCATCTAGCAGGAAAGAACCACCAAAGGTAGTCGAAGCTATGTCTTCCATTTTAAGTAATGACGTGAGTGTGTCTAAAAAAATACAAGAAGGGGGGAGTTGTTAAAAGTCAGAAGATAGTTGTAAACATCCTTCATTACATCCCAAGTACAGAGGAAACCAGCAGTTCCAGAAAGGAAGAAAAATATCTACAGACTAGTTTTATGGAAGGGCATTTGAACTAAACCAAGAAAGGACTGCAGGGTGGAGACAAGGTGACGCGCTTACCCTTACAGAGCAAAATACTGTCATGCAAAGGAAAAAGTTAAGCTAGTATGCAGAAGCTAGATGCGTGATACTATTCTGGATTTAACGTAGCATGCGAAGGCCATGGTTCACATCATTTTTCCAAGTGTGAAAGCGACACAGACAGACTCTTACCTCACAGACACTAAATGCTTTCCCCTGACACGGTTTGTTCACTGGTGTCTTAACCTTCCTGGGACATCTGAAGGTTTCCTTGTCATATTCAGCCACGGATCTCGCAGTAGAATGTGCGCCACACATCGCAAGGCTCCTAAACTCTCGCAGGCTCTGTACCTGTGCTGCATTTTAATGCGATCTCGTGCTACATTCTGCATCACTAAATCTGCCACACCAACCAAGTTGTATTCTCTTTCGCCGTGCCTTAGCATGACTGCCTTCTAAATATGAACTTGGAGTGAACATGACTTCACCTTGACATCATGCTTTCTTTCCTTCAAATAATTTCAGTGCTTACCCAGTTTCAATTAACGGCATAACATCTGTTAAGGTCGTATTCTTCATCAAGGACATTTTTTAAGTCGGTGAAACATATGTTTTACATATATTGTGTTATGCACACACATTTCCCTACTCTGGCTTGACAGTAGATTGGGAGAGGAAGAATTAAAGGATATAAGAACTAATTCTAACAAGGGAAATCATTGTTACTTGCCCCTTCAATATTCACCATCACCACTTCCCTTCTTTATTGCTGTCAGAAGGCATGTTTTTCGTGGGGAAAGCACTTTAAAAGTCTTCAGCACCGAGTTGCATTTTATCCATCCCAATCAGGGCCAAGTGTTTCTCACTTTCATGGTCTGCATTATAGATGTGAGGGGCCATGTGATCCCGGTCTGCAACTCAGGGCACAGAACCCAGTCTGCCAGGGTCACCTTTGGAAAAACTGTTTCTTTATCCGTTAAAAAGGAAAGCCAAGGTGCCACCACTTTCTTGACTCCCATTCGACAGCATGGAATGCTGATGCTGTATGTGGGTTAGAACAGCCATCTTGAGACCTGTAGGGAAGCCAAGGGACCACAACCAGTACAGTTAAGCCACGTGAGAAGTGTCAACAGCAGCTTTGTAGTTGCTTCCCCTTATTGTCGGCCAAAAGGGAAAACTATGCCACCTACTGAAGCATTAATTGTCTGCATCAGTTTGCTTATTACTCCCACAAAAGGTACTGAAAATGGAGCCATGCAGCATGTTTTGTAAACAAAACACTTTAGTTAGGTTTCGTCTCAAGAAGAAGCAAAGCATAAATCTCATGGATTAAAGCAAACACATATCTCTCACTTCTGATTCTTCAGTTTAAGTATGATTTTTGTCGAGTCTCCTCATCTTGTCTAGGCTTGAATTTTGGTGGAAGGTAGAACTTTGGATTGAATGAGGTGTTTCCTCTGAGGGAAGGCAAGAATGAATGTGTATCCATTCAATAGAACATATTTTGTGTAGGCAGCTGTCCCAAGTTAATGAGGAGTGACCGTAATTAGCATTTCTTGCACGTTTACACATCACGTCCTCCTCTTGCCATTGATTGAGAACGTCACATAGCCAAGGTCAACATCATAGCAGGGAAATACGTTCTCGCAGCGGTAAGGGGTAAAGTGGAGAGGGAGCATTTTCTCTGAATAAAATTTACAACACATAATGTTAACTCTGGGATTATGGTGTTGCATAATTGGTTATATTCACTTTTATCGCTACTAAATTCAATATTATTACATGAAAAGATATTTATCTCACTATTTGTTTTGAAGGATTTCAGTTACTCGTCTTTAGAGAGAGGAAGTGAGGGAGAGAAACACCAAGGCATGGTGGCCTCTCAGGCGCCCCCTAGTGAGGACACAGCCCACAACCCAGCCATGTGCCTTGACTAGGAATTGAACACCTAACCCTTTGCAAAATGCATTTCCTTCCTGGAAATGGTCATGCTTTCTGTCGCATCAGGCCTTTCACATCTGCTTATCCCCCTGGCTCCGTCATGATCTGCCATTATTCCTACCCGCCCTTTTCCCATCTGAAAGCCTGCTTACCCTCCGCCCCCCATGAACTGACAGTGCTCATGCCTGACTCAGCTCAGATAGAAGTCCCTCTGAAGAGTCACCTTTCATCCTTGTCTTTCCAGTAGCCTGGGATCCACAAATATGTTTTTATTGCTGTATATATAGCGTGTGATGTTAATGATGTAAATACATGTCAATGTATTTCCCTCTTCCTGTATCAGACCACGAATGCCTTTGACTCAGAGATCATATCGTATTTATGTTTACACCTAACACAGAACACACAACCTTGATCAGTAAATTAGTGGTGATCACTACAGGAATTAAATGCATCTAAATCTCACTCTCCCGCGAGTGCTGGGACCAAGAGTAAAAATCCTTGAGCCCTCCACCATTTCTCCACACGTTATATAGGTTCCAAGAAATTGAGCCAATGACATTGGGTTGAAAGAAATGTCCCAAACAGTTCAATGAAACTCGCAGTGTTGCAGAAGAGCAGCCATGGCTCCACAGGGGGTATCTAAGGAGATTAATGGTGGGCATAGAAGCTTCTGGTCATTTTTAACATCTACTGGTGGAGCTAAGCTACTCTTCCCTGCCCCTGGCATTTCACACTGCAGTCAGCAGCACAGATGGGGAGTAGATATGCTGACAATCTTGAGGAGAGTGGCCAAAATACGTTGCCCTTCAGTACACTCTGACACTTGTTGTTTTCTCGTGAAATCTCACCCCTATGCATTTGTCATGTGTGAGAAACAAGCTCTTGATTCTGACCACAAACTCCTGAAGTATCTCCTAGGAGCTGGCGTTAAGTCCTGCACTTCAACTTGGAAACGCGGTGTGCCCAGGAGAACACCGATCAGCAGGGTGACCAGGAGCGAAAAGACAGCCAAGACTGTAGTGCATTTTCCTGTGTAACCCTCCCTTTGTGGTAAAATATCCCAGGGGCTCCCTTTCTTGATATGCTTCCTTTTTCTTTACAGAGGATTAGAACCATTTGTTTCATACAAGTTCACTATTTACTTGTTTGTTTCTCTGTTTATTTCTTTATTGCATAGACAACTCTAATATGTTGCTACACTATTATTCCTATAAAATTGTTGCTATACTAATACTCCCTGTGATGGAGGCCATCTGTCTCCCCTGGCCACGCGCCCACTGAGTTGCTGATTGGTCAGCTGTCCCTTGTGACGTCACAGTGCATATTCCCTCCTGCCATGGGAACACAGGGTCCCTTGGGGCCGGCCAGCAGGAACTGTTGGGGCAGGCCTTCAGGAGCGGCTGGTCCTGTGGCAGGAAGGCGGAGTATCCCCGCAGGCAGCGCAGCCTTGGGCTATAGGCTCTGAGCAGCAGACAGCAGTGGAGGACAAGGAGATGGAAGAGCCAGGGGTGGAGGAGCAAGAGGTGCAGGAGGAGGAGGTGCAGGAGCCTAGGATTGAGGAGCCAGGGAACAGCGGCGCACAGGTGAGCAGTAGCCTCTCAGGTCCTGCTGTTCCAAGTGAGTCCCCAACTCTCCCTGCCCCCCGCCCCCACCATACACGCCACAGCCAGGTTCCAACTTCTTACCCGCCGACCTGGGGGGTGGCTGACCCTCCAACCATCTTCCCCAGAAGCCACGCCCGCCCTAACCCATGGTCCCCCTTACCCGTGGTTCCCCCTTGGTCCCTGTCAGGATATCCAGTCCATCCCCGCTGCCTGGGAAACGTCCACGGCGCTGAGGCGACTGCACAAGGAACTGGCGAACATCACGATCGATCCCCCGCCCATGTGCTCTGCAGGGCCAGTGGATGACAACATGTTCCAATGGAAGGGGACCATCATGGGACCCCCGGACAGCCCCTATGAGGGAGGGGTGTTCTGCCTAAACATACAATTCCCTCGAAATTACCCCTTCAGGCCTCCGGCGATTTCCTTCACCACCCCGATATACCACCCCAATATCAACCGAAAGGGATATATCTGTGTCGATATTCTCAGGTCCCAGTGGTCTCCTATAATGACCATATCCAAACTCTTGCTGTCCATCAGCTCCTTGCTATGTGACCCCAACCCCAACAATGCCTTTGTTCCATCCATTGGGAGAATGTACCTAAAGGACAGGAAGGCATATGATACCATGGCGCGAGCTTGGACCAAGAAGTATGCTATGTGAGGGAGGGGCAAATGATAACCCCTCACCTCAATAAAACACCTGGCTGTTGAATGGGCTCTTCTTTGATTGCTTTCTGGGAGGAATCCTTTCCCTTCTCACATCTGTCTATGAGGGTGTGTGGAGGCCTGATGGGAAGCAGTGTTTGGGGGAAGGGCAAGGTTGGGAGACGGGGTATTTTGAGAGAGGCTAGTAGTAATAAATATTTGACTGAAACACTTCTTTCCTGCTTCAGGATGGGAAAGCAAGAACAAGGGGGTGGTGGGATTAGCAGGCATCCTTTAGCACGCACAAGGTGGGGGAAACACTGGATGAAGAATAGGAAGATCATTAGGTATCTGGTTCATTCTGAGGTACCTGTGTCTTCAGGGTTTTTGCTTGGACCGACATGGAAGGTAAGCCACAGCCTCTTCTTTCAGGCCCACATTTAACTGTAGAAACATTAAGTGGATGAGGAGATGTCACAAAAGAAAACGAAGTCTTTTCTTCCAAGAATTCTCCACCCCCCCACACTACACTGCCCGCCTTTTTGACCCGTCTGCCACCCTCCACAGTCTGGGCTATATCCCCATTCTCAGGTCATGCTTATTGACAATAGAACACTTGTACAGGCTGCCCAAGTGCCCATGAGTAGATGAGTGGATAAAAGCACTGTGGTATGTGCACACAATGGAATAAATAGTACATGGAAATCTGTCCCTTTGTGACAGTGTGGATGGACCTGAAAAATCTTAGGCTCCGTGAAATAAGCCAGTCAGAGGACGACAAATAAATACCATAGGATCTCTGTCATAAGGAGCATCTAATGAACAAACTGAAGTAACAAGGAAAATGGGGAGAGGCTCCTAGAGAGCTGGCAGCCAGCTGTCAGAGGGGGTATGGGGTGCAGGCTAGGTGGGAAACCGGAAGGGAGTAAGAAAAGACCTTCCCAGATAACAGTATGGAGAAGACCAAGGGAAAAGGGGTGGGGCGGTGCAATAGAAGGGCGTGAAGGGGGACAGCGGGTGCTGCCAGAAGCAGACTTGAATGGGGTGGTGAACACACAATACAACATGCAAAGGATGAAGTGTAGACTCCCACGCTGCAAACCTGCATAATTTCACTCACCTGTGTCACCCCCCAGTAAGTGCAATTAAAAAATAACAGGATAGGAAAGTTTCCTTTCTTTGTGTAAATCTTTTCTCTATGAAAGAGTGTCCTCAATCCGTTGTCAGTGGAGCACTCCTGCGACTGAGCAGCAGTTTGGGTCCTGCTGCCTGCCTGCTAGGCTAAGTGTTAGAGGCAAAGGTTGGGTGGTGAAGGAAAGGGGTTAGGAACACCAGGAAGACAGACGAGAGAGACGCCAATGAAAACCACAATGAGATATAACCTCACAAGGTGAAAATGGCCATCATTGGATACATCTAATCGCCACAAATGCTGGCAGGGTTTGAAAACAAAGGCAACCATTTTGCCCTGTGGGTGGGAATGCAGAATGGGGAAGTCACGGTGGAAAACATGTTTGCATTTCTTCAGGTAATGGAACTGCCTGTTGGTCCATCAATTCCATTGGTGTATTTATACCCTGAGAATCCACAAAGATGCGCCATGCTACAGGTCAACATTATAAATGAGTAAGAACAATTAAGTAATCAGCGCCAAGGAGTGAGAGGGTCAGAATTCAAAAGGCAAGAGTGGCTAAACTCAAATACCAGGTGTGCAGGGACTTTGAGCATCCACGTGAGAGAGGATTTAGAGCTATGTGAAAGGGGCAGATCCTGATGACCTGACTGACAGGAGAGATTTTCCAAATTCTGCTTTCATAACATTAGGGTGCTGATTCCTTGCAGGATTGCTCATTGGTGTCATGAGAAAGAGGCATCTAACAGCCTTTTCAGGACCTTGGGACCCTACAGGCAGTCTGTGTGGTCCCTCTTTGCACTCTATGTCTGAGTGAGGCCATCTTTTCATCATTTCCTTCAACCAAAACAATATCTTCCAGTAGTTTGTAGAAAGGAGCAGACATACGAATGCCTCTGTCTTCCTTAAGCTGGCAAATAAAGAGATTTGCAGAAATAGAAAACAAAAACAAAAACAAAAACCGAAAAACCCAGGACACTACACTCATTAAATGTAGGTATTATTAATATATGCTGTTTACAATTTAATAAGAATCCATGGACATATAAGTAAATCTCTTTCCATGCATTAAATATATGCAAAGATAGATTGGGATAAACTACTGTGGGGGCTGAAAATGTTTAATGCTTTTCCTTCCTCCTTTTAAGTTCTTCAGGCTGGGCTAATAACCAAATTGATAGAGGTGGGCTGATAGGAGAAAATGCAAGTTCAATAGACGTTCATGGGTAATTCACACTAGCATGACACATCCACGGGAATTCCAAAGACAGTGAGACAACACCGGGTTGCTGGGACATTGTGGACAAAGAAGAAAAGGCAGGGTAACATGGTACTAGATTTTGAGGAATGCGAAAGAGTGATTTACAAGCAGTTGAGGAAGCGCCAAGCACACAGGCCAGGGCCTTAGTTCTGGGTGAATCCGCAACAATGGGACGCAGCAGGTACTCGGCTATGTGGACATGCCTTATGCGGTCTACTCTTCACACTTAGTTCCATTAGGCTGAGGACATTCAGCAGTTTCTCTGTCTGAGTCTCTAGGGCAGGAAAGGGAGGAAGACCCACGGTTCCGAGAGTGGTTTGTTTCTTGATAAATAGCTTACGATTCCTTTCCCAAAAAGCACTTTCAGGACGGCAGAATTTTCCCTTCACTACAGCTGTTGGAAAGAGAAGGTCCGGACAGAGGCGTCTGAGCAAACATGGTGAGCTTGGTTGGGAGGCATGTTATCAAGGGTGCACAGCGGGGAGCATTCCTTTGGTGTCCCTTTCCTTCCTGCACAGCACTTCAGGCAGACACCACCGGGTGGTCAGAGGTGAACTTTACTTACAAATTTCGGCCTCATAGCTTCAGCCAAGTGGTTTGCAGTGCACATATTTTGGCTAAGACGATCACTAGCTTCCAGTTCCATCCCTGGATTCACGGTAGTGCAGCTGGTTTGCAGGCGTTCCCTTTCCAGGTGCCTTCTGCCAGGACCTCATAGTCTAATCTGTGATGTTCGGTGGTTTCTGTTCTACTACGAGCGAGTCACGTGTGTGGAGGATTTGACTTCCTTACGAATTGCAAATGAACAGATGCAACAACTGATCCACGGGAGGTAAAGTAAATGGTAAAAACACGTGTTACTTTGACAAGGCAGATGTAGAAATAGAACTGAGTCTCACATGTGCATTTGTGTCTGAGAGCTGGGAGTAGAGACCTGGGATGTGCAGAAAAGTTTATGTGGAAAAACCAACTGATTTAAACCCTCATTTTAAAAATTAATTAATTTATTTTATTCAGTTACAATTGTCTGGATTATCTCCTGTTCGCTCCCCCACCCCGGGCAAGTCCCACCTCACTACTCCCCTCTAACCTCCCCTTTAAATTTATCCTTGTGTCCTATATAGTAGCTCCTATAGAGCACTGTCCCCCCTATGGCGTCCCAATGCCCTGTGGCTACTGTTACAATGTTCTTAATTTCAATATCTCTGGTTATATTTTGTTTGCTTTTTCTTTTCTTGATTATGTTCCAGTTCAACATGAGATCCTCTGCACCCCAATGTTCATAGCAACACAATTTACAATAACCAAGTACTGGAAGTAACTTAAGTGCCCATCAGTTAATGAGAGGATCCAAAAAGTATGGTACTTTCAGACAATGGAATTTTACGCAGCGGAGAGAAAGAAGGAGCTAATACCCTGTGCAATGGCATGGGTGAAAGTTGTGGGCATTATGCTAAGTGAAATAAGGCAGGTGTTGAGAGAGAAATACTATTTAGCGTCCCTCGCCTGCACCGCTTTTTCTTTTCTTTTCTTTTCTTTTTTTTTTTTTTTGCGAATTTATAGGATTAATGCTGACAGCAAAGGGTAACCAATCTCCTGAGTGGAATTAAAGGCTCAATGAAGAGTCAAAGTGTCTGACTACATGAATTATATGTTGAAGGGTAATGTGTCTAATTATATTTTCCAAATGATCTTAAGTAATCCATACATTTTGAAAGGATATCTACCATTTGAAATGGACACTAAAGACTGCAAAATAGGCACGTGTGGAATCCAATGAGTTCTATAACCTAACAAAAATGTAGAAACAGGGATGATACGAAACAGAACGAGGGTTGTCGCAAGGGAAGCGGCTGGGTGAATGGAAGAAGAAGGTGAAGGGATTACTGGAAGGACAGCTGTTCAGGATCCTTGGACACGGATCACAATGGGGGGGTGGCCAGAGGGAAGAGGAGCGGCAGCTGGGTGCAGGAGAGCAAAGGGGGAAGAGGTGTGAACAACTGTATTAGCAGAAACAACCCCCAAAATGTACATTAAAAACTAGTCCCTTCAAAACAACTTGGCCAATAATTGGCAGTGTTCCCTTCCCACCTCACTAAACCCACCGCAGAACTCTACCCACAGGAAGAATACATTGTGTCCTGGCTCCGGTTCCTGTGCCATGCTCTGAAATATTCCGAGGAGGTATTTCCGGGACATTGTCCGCACAGTTCCTGGATCTCCACTGAGAATTTGGCTTATTCAGGTAACTGGGCCACAGTCACTGGCAAAATGGATCAGTTCACTGAGTTCCTTGTGGAGGCCAGGTAATGGAATCAAAGTACCTTGGAAGAAAGTGTAGCACTTCTGCTCTGAGTGAATGAGATTCCGATGTAAATACACATCATCCATGGCGATGAGAGAGGCAATTGTGAGAAGCAACTATGACTGCTGGAACTATGCTGTGACTCCAAGGGGAGAAACAGCGTTAACACTCCATTTATCAAAATTTCAGTGTACTTGATGGTTTCATGAATTGTAATAATATTGCAAAAGAAAGGATAGATCAGGTCCTTGGAGTCTTATCCATTGATTGAGAGTATAATTCAAATCGTATCTACCAGGTAACCCACTTTAGAATCTAAGCACATGCTTTCTATGAGAGAACTAAGGGAATGATATATACACACGTACATAATTCTTTCTGTACGTCTACACATGCATTCTTTCAGAAAGAAATTAACATTATTTTGAAAAAGAATTGTATGTATCATGTGCATAGAAAACATGGAGAAAAACATTTTTTACACTCACCTCCTGACTGGAAATATTTCTCATCGAATGGAAATGTGTGTTTTTCAAGGGAGGGAACAAGAGGAAATGAGGAAACAACACTGGAAAAAAGTTTGTTCCTCTGCCGCCATATTTAATGTTTCCATTCGTTATTATATATGAAATAATAGAGAATGCTTGAATATCACTTGCAAACTGAGAACTGACTTTCTTTTAACTTTCAAACTGAAAGACATTCGGTGAAATATAAACTTACCATGAGGAGAAATATCTGGGGATAGGAGAAGAAATATATTTGTATGCAGTTTTCCTTTCTCACACGTGACAAAACAGACAGACGTGACATTTTGTTCCGTCCTGGGATTCAGCGAAAGGCAAATACCCATTAGGTCTGATTCTATATTTCACCAATTGCGTGGATATCCAAGACATTATCGTCGCAATATTGATTCCAGTATGGCAGTGGTAAATGTTACGTGTGTCATCCCGAGCTGTGCTGAGTCAGTCCATGTTAGATTTACTCCGAGGAAACGTCATTGCTAGAAAATGTACATTTTCCCTTTCCACAGACAAGTGCTTGACAAGAAACAGTCTGGCTAGTACGACAGCAGCAAGTGAATGACTGGGTCTTTCGTCCTGAGCAGCTATGAAGACGAACCTATTGTTCACTTGATGTACACAGCATCACAGTACCTCTTCAATAGGCATATTTCATGTGGGAACATGGAGATAAGGCCTCAATCGAAGGATTTTGTAAAAATAAAACACTTGTTAAACGCCTGAGCCCTTGTTTTGGGTATGATAATTGAATGTCATCTCTGTTCTTGATTTTGTCAGAAAAGGACAGGCTACCCTTTACATTCTTGACATCTCTCAGGATTAGGAAGTAAGCCTCCAATTCTGCTCTTCTCATCACTGTGCTTGCACCTGGTATGACCATTCTTGTCTTCAACCATTGTTTTCCTTTTGGAAACAGTCTCTGGAGGCTACTCTCATTGTCACTTCCGTCTTACAGCAGACAGGAGACTAGGCAGGGAATGTCTTAAAATGGGATAGTACAGGGAACCGAATGAAGGCTCCTGTCTTCCATATTACGAAACCACTTAGCTAGGGTGACTTAACACACAGAAACCTATGGAAGATTCAATAGAATAATAAACTTCTCCTTTATTACTCCCTCCAGTCATATTAACAATATTACACATCACATTTTTTTAACCGTTTGGGGTTTGTTAGAGACAGAAACATCAATCTGAGAGTGAAGCATCAATCATTGCCTCTCATTCACAGCCCACGTGGGGACCGAACCTGCATCCAGGGCACGTGCCCTATGGCAATCAAACCAGCACCTTCTGTCTGTGTAGGGTGACACAAAACCGATGTAGCCACACCTGGGAGGGCTAAATATCCCTTACCTCTACGCTATGGTGAAGAAAAGTAGGGCTTTGGAGGCACCCGGGACTGCCTTCATCACAGTCTCGTGATGCAGCTTTGAATAATTTTGTATCTCTTTGAGCCTCAAGTTTCTGATTGGCAAAATAAAATAAATTATACTTCGTCCAAGAAATGGTTTTGAAGTCTCAGTGAGAAAATGTTATTTGGAAACAGTAACTATCCACCCAATAATTCTAGGCTTTATGGAAATAGTAATAAATATTTCCTCCCTCAACAAATTGCAGTACCATTGGAAAGACACTAGAGTCACCTCTGGCGAAGACACAGGCATACGTAGATGCCCTTTCCCTCCTCACACAGCCAAAACAAGGAGAGCAATGAATTTAAAAACAAAAACCAGCCAGAAACTGGCAGAAAATGGAACTGGATGAGAGTCCAACAACCAAGGAGTTACAGACTAAACATTCACACAGACCAGTAGGAGGTTAGAAGCGGCAAGTAGGGGTGGAGAGGACTCGCAGCAGGAAGGTGGCTGGAGAACTGGGACGGGAGAGGCGGCCCTGGCAGACAGGTGGCTGGTGGACCAGGCAAGGCAGCAGCTCCAGAGCGAGGGGTAGCATATTTGCTAGCAGATCAATGGAGATGAACAACGGTGGAGCGAAATGGACGACGCAAGCCAGGGCTCCAGCGCAGCTAAATAAAACCTCAAACCTCTGCTTGGAAACACCTGAGGGGTTTGCAGCAGCACAGAACACTCTCAGCCTCACAGGAGAGTTCCTTGGAGAGACACACAGAGTCCAAGAACGTATACAAAACCACTCCCCTGAGAATCAGCTTCACATGGGACAGTTTTGATTGTGGGTAGTAGGGGAAGTGACTGAAAGCCAGCAGAGAGCTAGGCAAGCAGCATCGTTCCCTGTCACACCCCTCCCCAAAATACGGCTCACAGCACGGCCAGGTGGGCTGCCCTAATGAAACCCTAAGGCTCTGCCCATTACCACATAAGAGGCACTCTGAAACAAACAACCAAAAACACATGGCCCAAATGAAAGAAGAGATCAAAGCTCCGACAAAAATGCAGCTAAGTGATGAAGGGTTAGCCAACCTATCAGAGGCACAGTTCCAAATGCTGGTCGTTGTGATGCTCAGCAATTGGCTGAGTATGGTCACAACATAGAGGAACAAGTGCAGCCTAGGAAAAGTGAAATAGAGGAACATGTTCAGGGAACCAACACGGACGGGAAGGAAAGCGGGACTGAGACGAACAGTTTGGAGCAGAAGGAAGAAAAACACATTCAACCAGAACAGAATGAAGAAACAACGATTCAAATCATTGAGGAGAGTCTTAGGAACCTCCAGGGTAATTCTAAGTGGTCCAACATCCAAATCATAGTGGTGGCAGGAGGACAAGAGGAAGAACAAGAAATGGAGACATTCTTTGAAAAGTGAATGAAGGACAACTTCCCCTATCTGGCACAAGAAACAGCCTTCCAGAAAGTCCAGGAAGCCCAGAGAGTCCCAAGGCAGTTGGACCCAAAGAGGAACAACCAAGGCACAGCACAATTACATTGCCCGAGATTAAAGATAAGGAGAGAATCTGAGAAGCTGCAAGAGATAAGGACACAGTTACCTACAAAGGAATTCCCAAAAGATTGTCAGCTGATTTCTCAACAGAAACAATGGAGGCAAGAAAGGGCTGGGAAGAAGTATCCCAAGTGAAGAAATGCAAGGAACTCCATCCAAGATTGTTCTATCCAGCAAAGCTGTCTTTTCGAACGCTCGGGCAGATAAAGTGCTGCCCAGACAAGTTCAATTTAAAGGAGTTCATCATCTCCAAGCCCTTATTATATGAAAAGATACAGAAAGTTGCCTAAGCAAAAAGAAGGTAAAAAAAAAAAAAAATGCGAATAAAATGGCAGCAAAGTCACATCTATCAACAACCTAACCTTAAAAGCAAAAATAAAAACACACTACGCAGACAATTCCAACAGGAACTGAATGGCAGAAATGGAGGTAATATGGAGGGTTATTAGCGGGAGGGGGTGGACCGACAACGGGGGAAAACGTACAGGGAATAAGAAACATTAATGATAGGAGCAAAATAGACCGGAGGAGGTAAGGGTGGTATAGGAAGAGGAACGGGAATGACATTATTGATACAGGAAAAAAAAGGCAGCGATGACACAATACCCCTGGTTATTTTTCTTCTATGACTGTGTTCTGTCTTCCTCACTGGTTTCCACTCTTTCTATTCCTAACTCTAGGCTCTCATCAAAGTCAGGTTTTTCTTTTGTTTTAACTTCAAAACTTAATTTTTATTTTTTAGCCATAAAACACGATTTTCATAAAACCCTTCTACTAGGTTTAATTTTTAATAGATATTGATTTAATTTTATGTTTATTCAGTTATAATTGACTGCATTTCCTCCCCATCCCTGCACCTCACCCTAGCCAGTCCCACCTCCCCCAGACACCTCAAAACTCCCCTTTGATTTTCTCCTTGGGCATTTTAGAGTAGTAGATCCTGTAGACCACTCTCCCCTCTATCCCCTCCCTCTTCCCCTCTGACTATTGTACCATTGTTCTTAAAGTCGTATGTGTCTGTTTCTCTTTTGTTTCCTTTTTTCCTCAGTTGATTATGTTGTCCTTAAAGGTGAGATCATTTGGTATTTCTCCCTCACAGCCTGGCGCATTTCACTTAACCTAATGCTGTCCAGTTCCATCCATACCATTGCAAAGTGTATCAGCTCCTTCTTTCTCTCTTCGGTGCAGATTTCCATTGTGTAAATGTACCATAGTTTTTGGATCCACTCATTAGCTGATGGGCACCTAGGTAGCCTCCAGCACTGGGCTATTGTAAATCGTGGTGCTATGGACATTGGGGTGCACAGGTTCTCTGGCATTGGTGTTTCAGTGTTCTAAGGGTACAATCCCAGCAGTGTTATTTCTGGGTCAAACGGCTTTTCCATTTTTAGTTTGCAGAGGAAATTCCATACAGTTCTCCACAGTGGCCGCACCAGTCTGCATTCGCACCAACAATGTCCTGATTGTCCCTTTTCTCCTCATCCTCTCCGACATCCGTGTCTTGCTTTGTTTATGTTGGCCACTCCGGCTGTTGTGAGATGGAACCTCATTGTGGTTTAATTTTATAAACGAAGAACACAGTAGAAGGAATCAAAAGCAGGATCGGGGGAGCTGAGGACCGCCTCAACAAATTCACTTTTCTCTATACTTTCTTTCGAGTATTTATCGTTATTGTTCCTTTATTCGTGCAAGGGGTTTTCTATTACTCATCCATGCAGACTAGGATTATTGGGATTGTATTATGCGGTGGAGATTGCTGCTAAAATGCCTTGGAGAAAGACGACAAAGGTAAATTAGGCAGGGTCTCAGGCCTCAGAAAATGTGCAGCCCAGTGTAGCTCCGATGTTTAACGCCTCCTGCGGTCTTCTATTGCATACTATAACGTGTTCATTGGATGTTTCTTAAAGTCATTGGACAATAAGAAGCAGAGTCGTCTTCTATTTAAAAACTAGTTGCAATCCCGTGTCACGCAATTGAATCAGAGCAATTATTATTGTCCCAAGTTCAAGGATCATAAATTCGAAGTCCATCTGCCTTTTCTCCCACTGCCATCTTTACACGTATTACAAGATTTTGATCCATCTTCCCCAAAGTGTCTTTATCCTTCATCTCTTCCCTTGCCATTCTACTGCTAAAACTGCAGTTCCAAAGTAGTAGGAACATGTCAGCGATGGTCTCTACGCGACCCATCTGTCCTTGATTAAAGAATTTTGTATGAGAGACACTGGGGTAGGGTTGAGGGATGGGGAGACATGCAGAAAATTGTAAGTGATTTTTTTTTTTATTTCTCAGAGAGACCCTGAACTAAATGAATTTGAATAATGTTTTCCTATATGAATATTTGAAAAAATCCTCTGTTCTTATCTGTACCTGAAGCCTAACATTTAACTTGTTAATGTGCATGTCCCTGTTCATATTTTGTTTCCTTTTTTCCTCAGTTGATGATGTTGTACTTAAAGGTGAGATCATTTGGTATTTCTCCGTCACAGCCTGGCACATTTCACTTAGCATGATGGTGTCCACTTCCATCCATAGCATTGCATGGTTGTCTCTAAAAGACTCCCACCACATCATCCCTATGAGGAGCCTTGGGAACTATGTCGTCTAACAACCTACTTTCACAGATAACAGGTCTTGGAAGTTAATTGATTGGTGTGTGCTCTGTTACTATGAGCACGATTGTCTCAGTTACATCTAACTGCTTTATATGTCCATAGAGTCCTTGCAGTTTGGCTTCCTTTGCAAACTATTTAAGATGTGTGAGTATGTACGCTCATGTATGCTTGTGTATTCCTTTGGTTTGGGGTTTACATTTCAATGAAAATTAATTGCTGATTCTTACCTGATGAATTCATTGGTTCTGAATCAGGTTTATGCTTTAGACCACACTTACCATTTTGTTCATCCTAAGATCTTTTCTCTGAATTAAACCTCGTAGTATAAGACAGACTTCTCGAACTTCTCCTTAGTACCCCCAGCCTATTACTGTGGTTTGGAAAGTGTTTCACTTACTGAAACAGGACCCTGGATTGTAACAAGCATTGCTAGTTTAGTCAGCGTTTTCTCAAGGCTTGGAAAGTGAAATGTTATGCTTCTGTAGATTATAAAGTTGAAATGTATATTTCCTAGGCTTTGGCCCTTTACACATTCCTTCTATGAATATTCAAGAGTCTCTCCATGTATCTACAAGTTGACGTAACAAGGAAGTGCTTACCCTTCAACGACCTCCCACGTTTGAAGCACTCTAGGAAGCAAGTCATTAGGTCTTATGTATTTATATACATGAAGAATATTCAAATGATCTTTGACTAGGGCTTCCCAGAGAGTACCAACCCAGTATGTGTTATATATCACATTATAAGGAGCTGGCACCAATACTTATAAATTGTAGAAGAAATACAACGGTCCTACATAAATTTTGTCTTTTTCATGTGACTGTCTTGACGTGATAACTTTGCATGTTTTTTGACATATATTTTCCCCCTCTGTCATGAATGAGTATTGTGCATACGCTGTATTTCTTCCCTGAAAAAAAGCGCTCTACTGTTCATTTTTTCTGGAGTATGAACTGCTATCTAGGGATATTTCTCTGGCCTTCTCTGAATTCTTTTTTCCCCGTAGTAACGCATACGATAGGATCAGGAAATGTCAAAAGGAAGAACAATGCCATTTTCCACCAATGTTTATGGAAAGATGTGAAAATTGTGAGCAGGGTTAATGACGGTCTTTCTTACTGAATGGAAAAAATCTAGAGTAATGATTTTAAAAATATTGGTCTATAATATTTATGTGCTGTTGTTTAATTCATCAAAAATATTTCACACTTTACTTTTGGAGTCCCTGATTCTCCCATTTCCATTAAGTACGTGAAGTTTCTCTACACAAAACCACCTACACCTGGAAAAATACCCTACTTCATTTGGTTTCAAAGGGTCCCATGAAAAATGTAGGTTAATGTCAAGACTACTTCACCATACAGGATGCCTACTGTGTCTACATATATTTGCTTCTCATCGTTAATGGAAGGAGTGAATTAATTTTTTCTTCCCTAGAGTGTACAATTTATTTCGTCCAATGATTTATTAATCCTAGAAGTTGGTTCTATGGGGTTGACACCATGGTTCATGATTCCTTATGGATATGTTACAGCTTGACCTTAGAGCGGAGAGCAGCTTTACCACTTGTCATTATTTTTTTTACTCACTTTGTGGTATGAGAGACAGTTTTTATCCTTTCTGATATTTACCAAAGTCCATATTTTCAAGTTTCCGATAATCAATACATCTATTGTCATTACAGAGAACATGCTTGGGACTGTTATTGTTGCAAAATGCACTTTGAATTGGGTCTTCTCTGCTTAGAGTACTCTTCATTTTCTCCGGTTTTTAGAGGTAACCGCATGCCCTTTTACAATTTCATGAAGCAGAAGTAATTAAGGCCAAACTGACGGAATTTTAAATATGTCCAATTCATCTAGCAGGAAAGAACCACCAAAGGTAGTCGAAGCTATGTCTTCCATTTTAAGTAATGACGTGAGTGTGTCTAAAAAAATACAAGAAGGGGGTAGTTGTTAAAAGTCAGAAGATAGTTGTAAACATACTTCATTACATCCCAAGTACAGAGGAAACCAGCAGTTCCAGAAAGGAAGAAAAATATCTACAGACTAGTTTTATGGAAGGGCATTTGAACTAAACCAAGAAGGGACTGCAGGGTGGAGACAAGGTGACGCGCTTACCCTTACAGAGCAAAATACTGTCATGCAAAGGGAAAAGTTAAGCTAGTATGCAGAAGCTAGATGCGTGATACTATTCTGGATTTAACATAGCATGCGAAGGCCATGGTTCACATCATTTTTCCAAGTGTGAAAGCGACACAGACAGACTCTTACCTCACAGACACTAAATGCTTTCCCCTGACACGGTTTGTTCACTGGTGTCTTAACCTTCCTGGGACATCTGAAGGTTTCCTTGTCATATTCAGCAACGGATCTCGCAGTAGAATGTGCGCCACACATCGCAAGTCTCCTAAACTCTCTCAGGCTCTGTACCTGTGCTGCATTTTAATGCGATCTCGTGCTACATTCTGCATCACTAAATCTGCCACACCAACCAAGTTGTATTCTCTTTCGCCGTGCCTTAGCATGACTGCCTTCTAAATATGAACTTGGAGTGAACATGACTTCACCTTGACATCATGCTTTCTTTCCTTCAAATAATTTCAGTGCTTACCCAGTTTCAATTAACGGCATAACATCTGTTAAGGTCGTATTCTTCATCAAGGACATTTTTTAAGTCGGTGAAACATATGTTTTACATATATTGTGTTATGCACACACATTTCCCTACTCTGGCTTGACAGTAGATTGGGAGAGGAAGAATTAAAGGATATAAGAACTAATTCTAACAAGGGAAATCATTGTTACTTGCCCCTTCAATATTCACCATCACCACTTCCCTTCTTTATTGCTGTCAGAAGGCATGTTTTTCGTGGGGAAAGCACTTTAAAAGTCTTCAGCACCGAGTTGCATTTTATCCATCCCAATCAGGGCCAAGTGTTTCTCACTTTCATGGTCTGCATTATAGATGTGAGGGGCCATGTGATCCCGGTCTGCAACTCAGGGCACAGAACCCAGTCTGCCAGGGTCACCTTTGGAAAAACTGTTTCTTTATCCGTTAAAAAGGAAAGCCAAGGTGCCACCACTTTCTTGACTCCCATTCGACAGCATGGAATGCTGATGCTGTATGTGGGTTAGAACAGCCATCTTGAGACCTGTAGGGAAGCCAAGGGACCACAACCAGTACAGTTAAGCCACGTGAGAAGTGTCAACAGCAGCTTTGTAGTTGCTTCCCCTTATTGTCGGCCAAAAGGGAAAACTATGCCACCTACTGAAGCATTAATTGTCTGCATCAGTTTGCTTATTACTCCCACAAAAGGTACTGAAAATGGAGCCATGCAGCATGTTTTGTAAACAAAACACTTTAGTTAGGTTTCGTCTCAAGAAGAAGCAAAGCATAAATCTCATGGATTAAAGCAAACACATATCTCTCACTTCTGAGTCTTCAGTTTAAGTATGATTTTTGTCGAGTCTCCTCATCTTGTCTAGGCTTGAATTTTGGTGGAAGGTAGAACTTTGGATTGAATGAGGTGTTTCCTCTGAGGGAAGGCAAGAATGAATGTGTATCCATTCAATAGAACATATTTTGTGTAGGCAGCTGTCCCAAGTTAATGAGGAGTGACCGTAATTAGCATTTCTTGCACGTTTACACATCACGTCCTCCTCTTGCCATTGATTGAGAACGTCACATAGCCAAGGTCAACATCATAGCAGGGAAATACGTTCTCGCAGCGGTAAGGGGTAAAGTGGAGAGGGAGCATTTTCTCTGAATAAAATTTACAACACATAATGTTAACTCTGGGATTATGGTGTTGCATAATTGGTTATATTCACTTTTATCGCTACTAAATTCAATATTATTACATGAAAAGATATTTATCTCACTATTTGTTTTGAAGGATTTCAGTTACTCGTCTTTAGAGAGAGGAAGTGAGGGAGAGAAACACCAAGGCATGGTGGCCTCTCAGGCGCCCCCTAGTGAGGACACAGCCCACAACCCAGCCATGTGCCTTGACTAGGAATTGAACACCTAACCCTTTGCAAAATGCATTTCCTTCCTGGAAATGGTCATGCTTTCTGTCGCATCAGGCCTTTCACCTCTGCTTATCCCCCTGGCTCCGTTATGATCTGCCATTATTCCTACCCGCCCTTTTCCCATCTGAAAGCCTGCTTACCCTCCGCCCCCCATGAACTGACAGTGCTCATGCCTGACTCAGCTCAGATAGAAGTCCCTCTGAAGAGTCACCTTTCATCCTTGTCTTTCCAGTAGCCTGGGATCCACAAATATGTTTTTATTGCTGTATATATAGCGTGTGATGTTAATGATGTAAATACATGTCAATGTATTTCCCTCTTCCTGTATCAGACCACGAATGCCTTTGACTCAGAGATCATATCGTATTTATGTTTACACCTAACACAGAACACACAACCTTGATCAGTAAATTAGTGGTGATCACTACAGGAATTAAATGCATCTAAATCTCACTCTCCCGCGAGTGCTGGGACCAAGAGTAAAAATCCTTGAGCCCTCCACCATTTCTCCACACGTTATATAGGTTCCAAGAAATTCAGCCAATGACATTGGGTTGAAAGAAATGTCCCAAACAGTTCAATGAAACTCGCAGTGTTGCAGAAGAGCAGCCATGGCTCCACAGGGGGTATCTAAGGAGATTAATGGTGGGCATAGAAGCTTCTGGTCATTTTTAACATCTACTGGTGGAGCTAAGCTACTCTTCCCTGCCCCTGGCATTTCACACTGCAGTCAGCAGCACAGATGGGGAGTAGATATGCTGAGAATCTTGAGGAGAGTGGCCAAAATACGTTGCCCTTCAGTACACTCTGACACTTGTTGTTTTCTCGTGAAATCTCACCCCTATGCATTTGTCATGTGTGAGAAACAAGCTCTTGATTCTGACCACAAACTCCTGAAGTATCTCCTAGGAGCTGGCGTTAAGTCCTGCACTTCAACTTGGAAACGCGGTGTGCCCAGGAGAACACCGATCAGCAGGGTGACCAGGAGCGAAAAGACAGCCAAGACTGTAGTGCATTTTCCTGTGTAATCCTCCCTTTGTGGTAAAATATCCCAGGGGCTCCCTTTCTTGATATGCTTCCTTTTTCTTTACAGAGGATTAGAACCATTTGTTTCATACAAGTTCACTATTTACTTGTTT
Organism: Desmodus rotundus; assembly: GCF_022682495.2. Lineage (NCBI taxonomy): Eukaryota > Metazoa > Chordata > Mammalia > Chiroptera > Phyllostomidae > Desmodus > Desmodus rotundus. The sequence goes on along the minus strand of NW_026527214.1, from coordinate 1,473,260 downwards.
GTTTCTCTGTTTATTTCTTTATTGCATAGACAACTCTAATATGTTGCTACACTATTATTCCTATAAAATTGTTGCTATACTAATACTCCCTGTGATGGAGGCCATCTGTCTCCCCTGGCCACGCGCCCACTGAGTTGCTGATTGGTCAGCTGTCCCTTGTGACGTCACAGTGCATATTCCCTCCTGCCATGGGAACACAGGGTCCCTTGGGGCTGGCCAGCAGGAACTGTTGGGGCAGGCCTTCAGGAGCGGCTGGTCCTGTGGCAGGAAGGCGGAGTATCCCCGCAGGCAGCGCAGCCTTGGGCTATAGGCTCTGAGCAGCAGACAGCAGTGGAGGACAAGGAGATGGAAGAGCCAGGGGTGGAGGAGCAAGAGGTGCAGGAGGAGGAGGTGCAGGAGCCTAGGATTGAGGAGCCAGGGAACAGCGGCGCACAGGTGAGCAGTAGCCTCTCAGGTCCTGCTGTTCCAAGTGAGTCCCCAACTCTCCCTGCCCCCCGCCCCCACCATACACGCCACAGCCAGGTTCCAACTTCTTACCCGCCGACCTGGGGGGTGGCTGACCCTCCAACCATCTTCCCCAGAAGCCACGCCCGCCCTAACCCATGGTCCCCCTTACCCGTGGTTCCCCCTTGGTCCCTGTCAGGATATCCAGTCCATCCCCGCTGCCTGGGACACGTCCACGGCGCTGAGGCGACTGCACAAGGAACTGGCGAACATCACGATCGATCCCCCGCCCATGTGCTCTGCAGGGCCAGTGGATGACAACATGTTCCAATGGAAGGGGACCATCATGGGACCCCCGGACAGCCCCTATGAGGGAGGGGTGTTCTGCCTAAACATACAATTCCCTCGAAATTACCCCTTCAGGCCTCCGGCGATTTCCTTCACCACCCCGATATACCACCCCAATATCAACCGAAAGGGATATATCTGTGTCGATATTCTCAGGTCCCAGTGGTCTCCTATAATGACCATATCCAAACTCTTGCTGTCCATCAGCTCCTTGCTATGTGACCCCAACCCCAACCATGCCTTTGTTCCATCCATTGGGAGAATGTACCTAAAGGACAGGAAGGCATATGATACCATGGCGCGAGCTTGGACCAAGAAGTATGCTATGTGAGGGAGGGGCAAATGATAACCCCTCACCTCAATAAAACACCTGGCTGTTGAATGGGCTCTTCTTTGATTGCTTTCTGGGAGGAATCCTTTCCCTTCTCACATCTGCCTATGAGGGTGTGTGGAGGCCTGGTGGGAAGCAGTGTTTGGGGGAAGGGCAAGGTTGGGAGACGGGGTATTTTGAGAGAGGCTAGTAGTAATAAATATTTGACTGAAACACTTCTTTCCTGCTTCAGGATGGGAAAGCAAGAACAAGGGGGTGGTGGGATTAGCAGGCATCCTTTAGCACGCACAAGGTGGGGGAAACACTGGATGAAGAATAGGAAGATCATTAGGTATCTGGTTCATTCTGAGGTACCTGTGTCTTCAGGGTTTTTGCTTGGACCGACATGGAAGGTAAGCCACAGCCTCTTCTTTCAGGCCCACATTTAACTGTAGAAACATTAAGTGGATGAGGAGATGTCACAAAAGAAAACGAAGTCTTTTCTTCCAAGAATTCTCCACCCCCCCACACTACACTGCCCGCCTTTTTGACCCGTCTGCCACCCTCCACAGTCTGGGCTATATCCCCATTCTCAGGTCATGCTTATTGACAATAGAACACTTGTACAGGCTGCCCAAGTGCCCATGAGTAGATGAGTGGATAAAAGCACTGTGGTATGTGCACACAATGGAATAAATAGTACATGGAAATCTGTCCCTTTGTGACAGTGTGGATGGACCTGAAAAACCTTAGGCTCCGTGAAATAAGCCAGTCAGAGGACGACAAATAAATACCATAGGATCTCTGTCATAAGGAGCATCTAATGAACAAACTGAAGTAACAAGGAAAATGGGGAGAGGCTCCTAGAGAGCTGGCAGCCAGCTGTCAGAGGGGGTATGGGGTGCAGGCTAGGTGGGAAACCGGAAGGGAGTAAGAAAAGACCTTCCCAGATAACAGTATGGAGAAGACCAAGGGAAAAGTGGTGGGGCGGTGCAATAGAAGGGCGTGAAGGGGGACAGCGGGTGCTGCCAGAAGCAGACTTGAATGGGGTGGTGAACACACAATACAATATGCAAAGGATGAAGTGTAGACTCCCACGCTGCAAACCTGCATAATTTCACTCACCTGTGTCACCCCCCAGTAAGTGCAATTAAAAAATAACAGGATAGGAAAGCAATCCGTTGTCAGTGGAGCACTCCTGCGACTGAGCAGCAATTTGGGTCCTGCTGCCTGCCTGCTAGGCTAAGTGTTAGAGGCAAAGGTTGGGTGGTGAAGGAAAGGGGTTAGGAACACCAAGAAGACAGACGAGAGAGACGCCAATGAAAACCACAATGAGATATAACCTCACAAGGTGAAAATGGCCATCATTGGATACATCTAATCGCCACAAATGCTGGCAGGGTTTGAAAACAAAGGCAACCATTTTGCCCTGTGGGTGGGAATGCAGAATGGGGAAGTCACGGTGGAAAACATGTTTGCATTTATTCAGGTAATGGAACTGCCTGTTGGTCCATCAATTCCATTGGTGTATTTATACCCTGAGAATCCACAAAGATGCGCCATGCTACAGGTCAACATTATAAATGAGTAAGAACAATTAAGTAATCAGCGCCAAGGAGTGAGAGGGTCAGAATTCAAAAGGCAAGAGTGGCTAAACTCAAATACCAGGTGTGCAGGGACTTTGAGCATCCACGTGAGAGAGGATTTAGAGCTATGTGAAAGGGGCAGATCCTGATGACCTGACTGACAGGAGAGATTTTCCAAATTCTGCTTTCATAACATTAGGGTGCTGATTCCTTGCAGGATTGCTCATTGGTGTCATGAGAAAGAGGCATCTAACAGCCTTTTCAGGACCTTGGGACCCTACAGGCAGTCTGTGTGGTCCCTTTTTGCACTCTATGTCTGAGTGAGGCCATCTTTTCATCATTTCCTTCAACCAAAACAATATCTTCCAGTAGTTTGTAGAAAGGAGCAGACATACGAATGCCTCTGTCTTCCTTAAGCTGGCAAATAAAGAGATTTGCAGAAATAGAAAACAAAAACAAAAACAAAAACCGAAAAACCCAGGACACTACACTCATTAAATGTAGGTATTATTAATATATGCTGTTTACAATTTAATAAGAATCCATGGACATATAAGTAAATCTCTTTCCATGCATTAAATATATGCAAAGATAGATTGGGATAAACTACTGTGGGGGCTGAAAATGTTTAATGCTTTTCCTTCCTCCTTTTAAGTTCTTCAGGCTGGGCTAATAACCAAATTGATAGAGGTGGGCTGATAGGAGAAAATGCAAGTTCAATAGACGTTCATGGGTAATTCACACTAGCATGACACATCCACGGGAATTCCAAAGACAGTGAGACAACACCGGGTTGCTGGGACATTGTGGACAAAGAAGAAAAGGCAGGGTAACATGGTACTAGATTTTGAGGAATGCGAAAGAGTGATTTACAAGCAGTTGAGGAAGCGCCAAGCACACAGGCCAGGGCCTTAGTTCTGGGTGAATCCGCAACAATGGGACGCAGCAGGTACTCGGCTATGTGGACATGCCTTAAGCGGTCTACTCTTCACACTTAGTTCCATTAGGCTGAGGACATTCAGCAGTTTCTCTGTCTGAGTCTCTAGGGCAGGAAAGGGAGGAAGACCCACGGTTCCGAGAGTGGTTTGTTTCTTGATAAATAGCTTACGATTCCTTTCCCAAAAAGCACTTTCAGGACGGCAGAATTTTCCCTTCACTACAGCTGTTGGAAAGAGAAGGTCCGGCCAGAGGCGTCTGAGCAAACATGGTGAGCTTGGTTGGGAGGCATGTTATCAAGGGTGCACAGCGGGGAGCATTCCTTTGGTGTCCCTTTCCTTCCTGCACAGCACTTCAGGCAGACACCACCGGGTGGTCAGAGGTGAACTTTACTTACAAATTTCGGCCTCATAGCTTCAGCCAAGTGGTTTGCAGTGCACATATTTTGGCTAAGACGATCACTAGCTTCCAGTTCCATCCCTGGATTCACGGTAGTGCAGCTGGTTTGCAGGCGTTCCCTTTCCAGGTGCCTTCTGCCAGGACCTCATAGTCTAATCTGTGATGTTCGGTGGTTTCTGTTCTACTACGAGCGAGTCACGTGTGTGGAGGATTTGACTTCCTTACGAATTGCAAATGAACAGATGCAACAACTGATCCACGGGAGGTAAAGTAAAGGGTAAAAACACGTGTTACTTTGACAAGGCAGATGTAGAAATAGAACTGAGTCTCACATGTGCATTTGTGTCTGAGAGCTGGGAGTAGAGACCTGGGATGTGCAGAAAAGTTTATGTGGAAAAACCAACTGATTTAAACCCTCATTTTAAAAATTAATTAATTTATTTTATTCAGTTACAATTGTCTGGATTATCTCCTGTTCGCTCCCCCACCCCGGGCAAGTCCCACCTCACTACTCCCCTCTAACCTCCCCTTTAAATTTATCCTTGTGTCCTATATAGTAGCTCCTATAGAGCACTGTCCCCCCTATGGCGTCCCAATGCCCTGTGGCTACTGTTACAATGTTCTTAATTTCAATATCTCTGGTTATATTTTGTTTGCTTTTTCTTTTCTTGATTATGTTCCAGTTCAACGTGAGATCCTCTGCACCCCAATGTTCAGAGCAACACAATTTACAATAACCAAGTACTGGAAGTAACTTAAGTGCCCATCAGTTAATGAGAGGATCCAAAAAGTATGGTACTTTTAGACAATGGAATTTTACGCAGCGGAGAGAAAGAAGGAGCTAATACCCTGTGCAATGGCATGGGTGAAAGTTGTGGGCACTATGCTAAGTGAAATAAGGCAGGTGTTGAGGGAGAAATACTATTTAGCGCCCCTCGCCTGCACCGCTTTTTCTTTTCTTTTTTTTTCTTTTTTTTTTTTTTTTGCGAATTTTATAGGATTAATGCTGACAGCAAAGGGTAACCAATCTCCTGAGTGGAATTAAAGGCTCAATGAAGAGTCAAAGAGTCTGGCTACATGAATTATATGTTGAAGGGTAATGTGTCTAAATATATTTTCCAAATGATCTTAAGTAATCCATGCATTTTGAAAGGATATCTACCATTTGAAATGGACACTAAAGACTGCAAAATAGGCACGTGTGGAATCCAATGAGTTCTATAACCTAACAAAAATGTAGAAACAGGGATGATACACGAAACAGAACGAGGGTTGTCGCAAGGGAAGCGGCTGGGTGAATGGAAGAAGAAGGTGAAGGGATTACTGGAAGGACAGCTGTTCAGGATCCTTGGACACGGATCACAATGGGGGGGGGGTGGCCAGAGGGAAGAGGAGCGGCAGCTGGGTGCAGGAGAGCCAAGGGGGAAGAGGGGTGAACAACTGTATTAGCAGAAACAACCCCCAAAATGTACATTAAAAACTAGTCCCTTCAAAACAACTTGGCCAATAATTGGCAGTGTTCCCTTCCCTCCTCACTAAACCCACCACAGAACTCTACCCACAGGAAGAACACATTGTGTCCTGGCTCCCGTTCCTGTGTCATGCTCTGAAATATTCCGAGAAGGTATTTCCGGGACATTGTCCGCACAGTTCCTGGATCTCCACTGAGAATTTGGCTTATTCAGGTAACTGGGCCACAGTCACTGGCAAAATGGGTCAGTTCACTGAGTTCCTTGTGGAGGCCAGGTAATGGAATCAAAGTACCTTGGAAGAAAGTGTAGCACTTCTGCTCTGAGTGAATGAGATTCCGATGTAAATACACATCATCCATGGCGATGAGAGAGGCACTTGTGAGAAGCAACTATGACTGCTGGGAACTATGCTGTGACTCCAAGGGGAGAAACAGTGTTAACACTCCATTTATCAAAATTTCAGTGTACTTGATGGTTTCATGAATGGTAATAATATTGCAAAACAAAGGATAGATCAGGTCCTTGGAGTCTTATCCATTGATTGAGAGTATAATTCAAATCGTATCTACCAGGTAACCCACTTTAGAATCTAAGCACATGCTTTCTATGAGAGAACTAAGGGAATGATATATACACACGTACATAATTCTTTCTATACGTCTACACATGCATTCTTTCAGAAAGAAATTAACATTATTTTGAAAAAGAATTGTATGTATCATGTGCATAGAAAACATGGAGAAAAACTTTTTTTACACTCACCTCCTGACTGGAAATATTTCTCATCGAATGGAAATGTGTGTTTTTCAAGGGAGGGAACAAGAGGAAATGAGGAAACAACACTGGAAAAAAGTTGGTTCCTCTGCCGCCATATTTAATGTTTCCATTCGTTATTATATATGAAATAATAGAGAATGCTTGAATATCACTTGCAAACTGAGAACTGACTTTCTTTTAACTTTCAAACTGAAAGACATTCGGTGAAATATAAACTTACCATGAGGAGAAATATCTGGGGATAGGAGAAGAAATATATTTGTATGCAGTTTTCCTTTCTCACACGTGACAAAACAGACAGACGTGACATTTGTTCCGTCCTGGGATTCAGCGAAAGGCAAATACCCATTAGGTCTGATTCTATATTTCACCAATTGCGTGGATATTCAAGACATTATCGTCGCAATATTGATTCCAGTATGGCAGTGGTAAATGTTACGTGTGTCATCCCGAGCTGTGCTGAGTCAGTCCATGTTAGATTTACTCCGAGGAAACGTCATTGCTAGAAAATGTACATTTTCCCTTTCCACAGACAAGTGCTTGACAAGAAATAGTCTGGCTAGTACGACAGCAGCAAGTGAATGACTGGGTCTTTCGTCCTGAGCAGCTATGAAGACGAACCTATTGTTCACTTGATGTACACAGCATCACAGTACCTCTTCAATAGGCATATTTCATGTGGGAACATGGAGATAAGGCCTCAATCGAAGGATTTTGTAAAAATAAAACACTTGTTAAACGCCTGAGCCCTTGTTTTGGGTATGATAATTGAATGTCATCTCTGTTCTTGATTTTGTCAGAAAAGGACAGGCTACCCTTTACATTCTTGACATCTCTCAGGATTAGGAAGTAAGCCTCCAATTCTGCTCTTCTCATCACTGTGCTTGCACCTGGTATGACCATTCTTGTCTTCAACCATTGTTTTCCTTCTTGGAAACAGTCTCTGGAGGCTACTCTCATTGTCACTTTCGTCTTAGAGCAGACAGGAGACTAGGCAGGGAATGTCTTAAAATGGGATAGTACAGGGAACCGAATGAAGGCTCCTGTCTTCCATATTACGAAACCACTTAGCTAGGGTGACTTAACACACAGAAACCTATGGAAGATTCAATAGAATAATAAACTTCTCCTTTATTACTCCCTCCAGTCATATTAACAATATTACACATCACATTTTTTTAACCGTTTGGGGTTTGTTAGAGACAGAAACATCAATCTGAGAGTGAAGCATCAATCATTGCCTCTCATTCACAGCCCACGTGGGGACCGAACCTGCATCCAGGGCACGTGCCCTATGGCAATCAAACCAGCACCTTCTGACTGTGTAGGGTGACACAAAACCGATGTAGCCACACCTGGGAGGGCTAAATATCCCTTACCTCTACGCTATGGTGAAGAAAAGTAGGGCTTTGGAGGCACCCGGGACTGCCTTCATCACAGTCTCGTGATGCAGCTTTGAATAATTTTGTATCTCTTTGAGCCTCAAGTTTCTGATTGGCAAAATAAAATAAATTATACTTCGTCCAAGAAATGGTTTTGAAGTCTCAGTGAGAAAATGTTATTTGGAAACAGTAACTATCCACCCAATAATTCTAGGCTTTATGGAAATAGTAATAAATATTTCCTCCCTCAACAAATTGCAGTACCATTGGAAAGACACTAGAGTCACCTCTGGCGAAGACACAGGCATACGTAGATGCCCTTTCCCTCCTCACACAGCCAAAACAAGGAGAGCAATGAATTTAAAAACAAAAACCAGCCAGAAACTGGCAGAAAATGGAACTGGATGAGAGTCCAACAACCAAGGAGTTACAGACTAAACATTCACACAGACCAGTAGGAGGGGTAGAAGCGGCAAGTAGGGGTGGAGAGGACTCGCAGCAGGAAGGTGGCTGGAGAACTGGGACGGGAGAGGCGGCCCTGGCAGACAGGTGGCTGGTGGACCAGGCAAGGCAGCAGCTCCAGAGCGAGGGGTAGCATATTTGCTAGCAGATCAATGGAGATGAACAACGGTGGAGCGAAATGGACGACGCAAGCCAGGGCTCCAGCGCAGCTAAATAAAACCTCAAACCTCTGCTTGGAAACACCTGAGGGGTTTGCAGCAGCACAGAACACTCTCAGCCTCACAGGAGAGTTCCTTGGAGAGACACACAGAGTCTGAGAACGTATACAAAACCACTCCCCTGAGAATCAGCTTCACATGGGACTGTTTTGATTGTGGGTAGTAGGGGAAGTGAGTGAAAGCCAGCAGAGAGCTAGGCAAGCAGCATCGTTCCCTGTCACACCCCTCCCCAAAATACGGCTCACAGCACGGCCAGGTGGGCTGCCCTAATGAAACCCTAAGGCTCTGCCCATTACCACATAAGAGGCACTCTGAAACAAACAACCAAAAACACATGGCCCAAATGAAAGAAGAGATCAAAGCTCCGACAAAAATGCAGCTAAGTGATGAAGGGTTAGCCAACCTACCAGAGGCACAGTTCCAAATGCTGGTCGTTGTGATGCTCAGCAATTGGCTGAGTATGGTCACAACATAGAGGAACAAGTGCAGCCTAGGAAAAGTGAAATAGAGGAACATGTTCAGGGAACCAACACGGACGGGAAGGAAAGCGGGACTGAGATGAACAGTTTGGAGCAGAAGGAAGAAAAACACATTCAACCAGAACAGAATGAAGAAACAACGATTCAAATCATTGAGGAGAGTCTTAGGAACCTCCAGGGTAATTCTAAGTGGTCCAACATCCAAATCATAGTGGTGGCAGGAGGACAAGAGGAAGAACAAGAAATGGAGACATTCTTTGAAAAGTGAATGAAGGACAACTTCCCCTATCTGGCACAAGAAACAGCCTTCCAGGAAGTCCAGGAAGCCCAGAGAGTCCCAAGGCAGTTGGACCCAAAGAGGAAAAACCAAGGCACAGCACAATTACATTGCCCGAGATTAAAGATAAGGAGAGAATCTGAGAAGCTGCAAGAGATAAGGAGACAGTTACCTACAAAGGAATTCCCAAAAGATTGTCAGCTGATTTCTCAACAGAAACATTGGAGGCAAGAAAGGGCTGGGAAGAAGTATCCCAAGTGATGAAATGCAAGGAACTCCATCCAAGATTGTTCTATCCAGCAAAGCTGTCTTTTCGAACGCTCGGGCAGATAAAGTGCTGCCCAGACAAGTTCAATTTAAAGGAGTTCATCATCTCCAAGCCCTTATTATATGAAAAGATACAGAAAGTTGCCTAAGCAAAAAGAAGGTAAAAAAAAAAAATGCGAATAAAATGGCAGCAAAGTCACATCTATCAACAACCTAACCTTAAAAGCAAAAATAAAAACACACTACGCAGAGAATTCCAACAGGAACTGAATGGCAGAAATGGAGGTAATATGGAGGGTTATTAGCGGGAGGGGGTGGACCGACAACGGGGGAAAAGGTACAGGGAATAAGAAACATTAATGATAGGAGCAAAATAGACCGGAGGAGGTAAGGGTGGTATAGGATGAGGAATGGGAATGACATTATTGATACAGGAAAACAAAGGCAGCGATGACACAATACCCCTGGTTATTTTTCTTCTATGACTGTGTTCTGTCTTCCTCACTGGTTTCCACTCTTTCTATTCCTAACTCTAAGCTCTCATCAAAGTCAGGTTTTTCTTTTGTTTTAACTTCAAAACTTAATTTTTATTTTTTAGCCATAAAACACGATTTTCATAAAACCCTTCTACTAGGTTTAATTTTTAATAGATAATGATTTAATTTTATGTTTATTAAGTTATAATTGACTGCATTTCCTCCCCATCCCTGCACCTCACCCTAGCCAGTCCCACCTACCCCAGACACCTCAAAACTCCGCTTTGATTTTCTCCTTGTGCATTTTAGAGTAGTAGATCCTGTAGACCACTCTCCCCTCTATCCCCTCCCTCTTCCCCTCTGACTATTGTACCATTGTTCTTAAAGTCGTATGTGTCTTTTTCTATTTTGTTTCCTTTTTTCCTCAGTTGATTATGTTGTCCTTAAAGGTGAGATCATTTGGTATTTCTCCCTCACAGCCTGGCGCATTTCACTTAACCTAATGCTGTCCAGTTCCATCCATACCATTGCAAAGTGTATCAGCTCCTTCTTTCTCTCTTCGGTGCAGATTTCCATTGTGTAAATGTACCATAGTTTTTGGATCCACTCATTAGCTGATGGGCACCTAGGTAGCCTCCAGCACTGGGCTATTGTGAATCGTGGTGCTATGGACATTGGGGTGCACAGGTTCTCTGGCATTGGTGTTTCACTGTTCTAAGGGTACAATCCCAGCAGTGGAATTTCTGGGTCAAACGGCTTTTCCATTTTTAGTTTGCAGAGGAAATTCCATACAGTTCTCCACAGTGGCCGCACCAGTCTGCATTCGCACCAACAATGTCCTGGTTGTCCCTTTTCTCCTCATCCTCTCCGACATCCGTGTCTTGCTTTGTTTATGTTGGCCACTCCGGCTGTTGTGAGATGGAACCTCATTGTGGTTTAATATTATAAACGAAGAACACAGTAGAAGGAATCAAAAGCAGGATCGGGGGAGCTGAGGACTGCCTCAACAAATTCACTTTTCTCTATACTTTCTTTCGAGTATTTATCGTTATTGTTCCTTTATTCGTGCAAGGGGTTTTCTATTACTCATCCATGCAGACTAGGATTATTGGGATTGTATTATGCGGTGGAGATTGCTGCTAAAATGCCTTGGAGAAAGACGACAAAGGTAAATTAGGCAGGGTCTCAGGCCTCAGAAAATGTGCAGCCCAGTGTGGCTCCGATGTTTAACGCCTCCTGCGGTCTTCTATTGCATACTATAACGTGTTCATTGGATATTTCTTAAAGTCATTGGACAATAAGAAGCAGAGTCGTCTTCTATTTAAAAACTAGTTGCAATCCTGTGTCACGCAATTGAATCAGAGCAATTATTATTGTCCCAAGTTCAAGGATCATAAATTCGAAGTCCATCTGCCTTTTCTCCCACTGCCATCTTTACACGTATTACAAGATTTTGATCCATCTTCCCCAAAGTGTCTTTATCCTTCATCTCTTCCCTTGCCATTCTACTGCTAAAACTGCAGTTCCAAAGTAGTAGGAACATGTCAGCGATGGTCTCTACGCGACCCATCTCTCCTTGATTAAAGAACTTTGTATGAGAGACACTGGGGTAGGGTTGAGGGATGGGGAGACATGCAGAAAATTGTAAGTGAATTTTTTTTTTTTCAGAGAGACCCTGAACTAAAACCCAACAGCCAGAAGCAAGAGGGAGTTGCGGGGAGATAATGAGGGTGGGGAAGGCGGCAGGGGTATCAGGAACATGTATACGGAGATGTGGACAGAGCCAAAAGTGATGGGAAGATGGAGGATCGAACATGGGGATGGGTCTGGAGGGAGGCAGTGGGGACTCAACGGAGTTAGAGGTGGTTTTGTGGGAGGTAGTATGGTCAAAGAGAAATGAAAAGTCTTTGCATTGAATAATGTTTTCCTATATGAATATTTGAAAAAATCCTCTGTTCTTATCTGTACCTGAAGCCTAACATTTAACTTGTTAATGTGCATGTCCCTGTTCATATTTTGTTTCCTTTTTTCCTCAGTTGATGATGTTGTACTTAAAGGTGAGATCATTTGGTATTTCTCCGTCACAGCCTGGCACATTTCACTTAGCATGATGGTGTCCACTTCCATCCATAGCATTGCATGGTTGTCTCTAAAAGACTCCCACCACATCATCCCTATGAGGAGCCTTGGGAACTATGTCGTCTAACAACCTACTTTCACAGATAACAGGTCTTGGAAGTTAATTGATTGGTGTGTGCTCTGTTACTATGAGCACGATTGTCTCAGTTACATCTAACTGCTTTGTATGTCCATAGAGTCCTTGCAGTTTGGCTTCCTTTGCAAACTATTTAAGATGTGTGAGTATGTACGCTCATGTATGCTTGTGTATTCCTTTGGTTTGGGGTTTACATTTCAATGAAAATTAATTGCTGATTCTTACCTGATGAATTCATTGGTTCTGAATCAGGTTTATGCTTTAGACCACACTTACCATTTTGTTCATCCTAAGATCTTTTCTCTGAATTAAACCTCGTAGTATAAGACAGACTTCTCGAACTTCTCCTTAGTACCCCCAGCCTATTACTGTGGTTTGGAAAGTGTTTCACTTACTGAAACAGGACCCTGGATTGTAACAAGCATTGCTAGTTTAGTCAGCGTTTTCTCAAGGCTTGGAAAGTGAAATGTTATGCTTCTGTAGATTATAAAGTTGAAATGTATATTTCCTAGGCTTTGGCCCTTTACACATTCCTTCTATGAATATTCAAGAGTCTCTCCATGTATCTACAAGTTGACGTAACAAGGAAGTGCTTACCCTTCAACGACCTCCCACGTTTGAAGCACTCTAGGAAGCAAGTCATTAGGTCTTATGTATTTATATACATGAAGAATATTCAAATGATCTTTGACTAGGGCTTCCCAGAGAGTACCAACCCAGTATGTGTTATATATCACATTATAAGGAGCTGGCACCAATACTTATAAATTGTAGAAGAAATACAACGGTCCTATATAAATTTTGTCTTTTTCATGTGACTGTCTTGACGTGATAACTTTGCATGTTTTTTGACATATATTTTCCCCCTCTGTCATGAATGAGTATTGTGCATACGCTGTATTTCTTCCCTGAAAAAAAGCGCTCTACTGTTCATTTTTTCTGGAGTATGAACTGCTATCTAGGGATATTTCTCTGGCCTTCTCTGAATTCTTTTTTCCCCGTAGTAACGCATACGATAGGATCAGGAAATGTCAAAAGGAAGAACAATGCCATTTTCCACCAATGTTTATGGAAAGATGTGAAAACTGTGAGCAGGGTTAATGACGGTCTTTCTTACTGAATGGAAAAAATCTAGAGTAATGATTTTAAAAATATTGGTCTATAATATTTATGTGCTGTTGTTTAATTCATCAAAAATATTTCACACTTTACTTTTGGAGTCCCTGATTCTCCCATTTCCATTAAGTACGTGAAGTTTCTCTACACAAAACCACCTACACCTGGAAAAATACCCTACTTCATTTGGTTTCAAAGGGTCCCATGAAAAATGTAGGTTAATGTCAAGACTACTTCACCATACAGGATGCCTACTGTGTCTACATATATTTGCTTCTCATCGTTAATGGAAGGAGTGAATTAATTTTTTCTTCCCTAGAGTGTACAATTTATTTCGTCCAATGATTTATTAATCCTAGAAGTTGGTTCTATGGGGTTGACACCATGGTTCATGATTCCTTATGGATATGTTACAGCTTGACCTTAGAGCGGAGAGCAGCTTTACCACTTGTCATTATTTTTTTTACTCACTTTGTGGTATGAGAGACAGTTTTTATCCTTTCTGATATTTACCAAAGTCCATATTTTCAAGTTTCCGATAATCAATACATCTATTGTCATTACAGAGAACATGCTTGGGACTGTTATTGTTGCAAAATGCACTTTGAATTGGGTCTTCTCTGCTTAGAGTACTCTTCATTTTCTCCGGTTTTTAGAGGTAACCGCATGCCCTTTTACAATTTCATGAAGCAGAAGTAATTAAGGCCAAACTGACGGAATTTTAAATATGTCCAATTCATCTAGCAGGAAAGAACCACCAAAGGTAGTTGAAGCTATGTCTTCCATTTTAAGTAATGACGTGAGTGTGTCTAAAAAAATACAAGAAGGGGGTAGTTGTTAAAAGTCAGAAGATAGTTGTAAACATACTTCATTACATCCCAAGTACAGAGGAAACCAGCAGTTCCAGAAAGGAAGAAAAATATCTACAGACTAGTTTTATGGAAGGGCATTTGAACTAAACCAAGAAAGGACTGCAGGGTGGAGACAAGGTGACGCGCTTACCCTTACAGAGCAAAATACTGTCATGCAAAGGGAAAAGTTAAGCTAGTATGCAGAAGCTAGATGCGTGATACTATTCTGGATTTAACGTAGCATGCGAAGGCCATGGTTCACATCATTTTTCCAAGTGTGAAAGCGACACAGACAGACTCTTACCTCACAGACACTAAATGCTTTCCCCTGACACGGTTTGTTCACTGGTGTCTTAACCTTCCTGGGACATCTGAAGGTTTCCTTGTCATATTCAGCCACGGATCTCTCAGTAGAATGTGCGCCACACATCGCAAGGCTCCTAAACTCTCTCAGGCTCTGTACCTGTGCTGCATTTTAATGCGATCTCGTGCTACATTCTGCATCACTAAATCTGCCACACCAACCAAGTTGTATTCTCTTTCGCCGTGCCTTAGCATGACTGCCTTCTAAATATGAACTTGGAGTGAACATGACTTCACCTTGACATCATGCTTTCTTTCCTTCAAATAATTTCAGTGCTTACCCAGTTTCAATTAACGGCATAACATCTGTTAAGGTCGTATTCTTCATCAAGGACATTTTTTAAGTCGGTGAAACATATGTTTTACATATATTGTGTTATGCACACACATTTCCCTACTCTGGCTTGACAGTAGATTGGGAGAGGAAGAATTAAAGGATATAAGAACTAATTCTAACAAGGGAAATCATTGTTACTTGCCCCTTCAATATTCACCATCACCACTTCCCTTCTTTATTGCTGTCAGAAGGCATGTTTTTCGTGGGGAAAGCACTTTAAAAGTCTTCAGCACCGAGTTTCATTTTATCCATCCCAATCAGGGCCAAGTGTTTCTCACTTTCATGGTCTGCATTATAGAAGTGAGGGGCCATGTGATCCCGGTCTGCAACTCAGGGCACAGAACCCAGTCTGCCAGGGTCACCTTTGGAAAAACTGTTTCTTTATCCGTTAAAAAGGAAAGCCAAGGTGCCACCACTTTCTTGACTCCCATTCGACAGCATGGAATGCTGATGCTGTATGTGGGTTAGAACAGCCATCTTGAGACCTGTAGGGAAGCCAAGGGACCACAACCAGTACAGTTAAGCCACGTGAGAAGTGTCAACAGCAGCTTTGTAGTTGCTTCCCCTTATTGTCGGCCAAAAGGGAAAACTATGCCACCTACTGAAGCATTAATTGTCTGCATCAGTTTGCTTATTACTCCCACAAAAGGTACTGAAAATGGAGCCATGCAGCATGTTTTGTAAACAAAACACTTTAGTTAGGTTTCGTCTCAAGAAGAAGCAAAGCATAAATCTCATGGATTAAAGCAAACACATATCTCTCACTTCTGAGTCTTCAGTTTAAGTATGATTTTTGTCGAGTCTCCTCATCTTGTCTAGGCTTGAATTTTGGTGGAAGGTAGAACTTTGGATTGAATGAGGTGTTTCCTCTGAGGGAAGGCAAGAATGAATGTGTATCCATTCAATAGAACATATTTTGTGTAGGCAGCTGTCCCAAGTTAATGAGGAGTGACCGTAATTAGCATTTCTTGCACGTTTACACATCACGTCCTCCTCTTGCCATTGATTGAGAACGTCACATAGCCAAGGTCAACATCATAGCAGGGAAATACGTTCTCGCAGCGGTAAGGGGTAAAGTGGAGAGGGAGCATTTTCTCTGAATAAAATTTACAACACATAATGTTAACTCTGGGATTATGGTGTTGCATAATTGGTTATATTCACTTTTATCGCTACTAAATTCAATATTATTACATGAAAAGATATTTATCTCACTATTTGTTTTGAAGGATTTCAGTTACTCGTCTTTAGAGAGAGGAAGTGAGGGAGAGAAACACCAAGGCATGGTGGCCTCTCAGGCGCCCCCTAGTGAGGACACAGCCCACAACCCAGCCATGTGCCTTGACTAGGAATTGAACACCTAACCCTTTGCAAAATGCATTTCCTTCCTGGAAATGGTCATGCTTTCTGTCGCATCAGGCCTTTCACCTCTGCTTATCCCCCTGGCTCCGTTATGATCTGCCATTATTCCTACCCGCCCTTTTCCCATCTGAAAGCCTGCTTACCCTCCGCCCCCCATGAACTGACAGTGCTCATGCCTGACTCAGCTCAGATAGAAGTCCCTCTGAAGAGTCACCTTTCATCCTTGTCTTTCCAGTAGCCTGGGATCCACAAATATGTTTTTATTGCTGTATATATAGCGTGTGATGTTAATGATGTAAATACATGTCAATGTATTTCCCTCTTCCTGTATCAGACCACGAATGCCTTTGACTCAGAGATCATATCGTATTTATGTTTACACCTAACACAGAACACACAACCTTGATCAGTAAATTAGTGGTGATCACTACAGGAATTAAATGCATCTAAATCTCACTCTCCCGCGAGTGCTGGGACCAAGAGTAAAAATCCTTGAGCCCTCCACCATTTCTCCACACGTTATATAGGTTCCAAGAAATTCAGCCAATGACATTGGGTTGAAAGAAATGTCCCAAACAGTTCAATGAAACTCGCAGTGTTGCAGAAGAGCAGCCATGGCTCCACAGGGGGTATCTAAGGAGATTAATGGTGGGCATAGAAGCTTCTGGTCATTTTTAACATCTACTGGTGGAGCTAAGCTACTCTTCCCTGCCCCTGGCATTTCACACTGCAGTCAGCAGCACAGATGGGGAGTAGATATGCTGAGAATCTTGAGGAGAGTGGCCAAAATACGTTGCCCTTCAGTACACTCTGACACTTGTTGTTTTCTCGTGAAATCTCACCCCTATGCATTTGTCATGTGTGAGAAACAAGCTCTTGATTCTGACCACAAACTCCTGAAGTATCTCCTAGGAGCTGGCGTTAAGTCCTGCACTTCAACTTGGAAACGCGGTGTGCCCAGGAGAACACCGATCAGCAGGGTGACCAGGAGCGAAAAGACAGCCAAGACTGTAGTGCATTTTCCTGTGTAATCCTCCCTTTGTGGTAAAATATCCCAGGGGCTCCCTTTCTTGATATGCTTCCTTTTTCTTTACAGAGGATTAGAACCATTTGTTTCATACAAGTTCACTATTTACTTGTTTGTTTCTCTGTTTATTTCTTTATTGCATAGACAACTCTAATATGTTGCTACACTATTATTCCTATAAAATTGTTGCTATACTAATACTCCCTGTGATGGAGGCCATCTGTCTCCCCTGGCCACGCGCCCACTGAGTTGCTGATTGGTCAGCTGTCCCTTGTGACGTCACAGTGCATATTCCCTCCTGCCATGGGAACACAGGGTCCCTTGGGGCTGGCCAGCAGGAACTGTTGGGGCAGGCCTTCAGGAGTGGCTGGTCCTGTGGCAGGAAGGCGGAGTATCCCCGCAGGCAGCGCAGCCTTGGGCTATAGGCTCTGAGCAGCAGACAGCAGTGGAGGACAAGGAGATGGAAGAGCCAGGGGTGGAGGAGCAAGAGGTGCAGGAGGAGGAGGTGCAGGAGCCTAGGATTGAGGAGCCAGGGAACAGCGGCGCACAGGTGAGCAGTAGCCTCTCAGGTCCTGCTGTTCCAAGTGAGTCCCCAACTCTCCCTGCCCCCCGCCCCCACCATACACGCCACAGCCAGGTTCCAACTTCTTACCCGCCGACCTGGGGGGTGGCTGACCCTCCAACCATCTTCCCCAGAAGCCACGCCCGCCCTAACCCATGGTCCCCCTTACCCGTGGTTCCCCCTTGGTCCCTGTCAGGATATCCAGTCCATCCCCGCTGCCTGGGACACGTCCACGGCGCTGAGGCGACTGCACAAGGAACTGGCGAACATCACGATCGATCCCCCGCCCATGTGCTCTGCAGGGCCAGTGGATGACAACATGTTCCAATGGAAGGGGACCATCATGGGACCCCCGGACAGCCCCTATGAGGGAGGGGTGTTCTGCCTAAACATACAATTCCCTCGAAATTACCCCTTCAGGCCTCCGGCGATTTCCTTCACCACCCCGATATACCACCCCAATATCAACCGAAAGGGATATATCTGTGTCGATATTCTCAGGTCCCAGTGGTCTCCTATAATGACCATATCCAAACTCTTGCTGTCCATCAGCTCCTTGCTATGTGACCCCAACCCCAACCATGCCTTTGTTCCATCCATTGGGAGAATGTACCTAAAGGACAGGAAGGCATATGATACCATGGCGCGAGCTTGGACCAAGAAGTATGCTATGTGAGGGAGGGGCAAATGATAACCCCTCACCTCAATAAAACACCTGGCTGTTGAATGGGCTCTTCTTTGATTGCTTTCTGGGAGGAATCCTTTCCCTTCTCACATCTGCCTATGAGGGTGTGTGGAGGCCTGGTGGGAAGCAGTGTTTGGGGGAAGGGCAAGGTTGGGAGACGGGGTATTTTGAGAGAGGCTAGTAGTAATAAATATTTGACTGAAACACTTCTTTCCTGCTTCAGGATGGGAAAGCAAGAACAAGGGGGTGGTGGGATTAGCAGGCATCCTTTAGCACGCACAAGGTGGGGGAAACACTGGATGAAGAATAGGAAGATCATTAGGTATCTGGTTCATTCTGAGGTACCTGTGTCTTCAGGGTTTTTGCTTGGACCGACATGGAAGGTAAGCCACAGCCTCTTCTTTCAGGCCCACATTTAACTGTAGAAACATTAAGTGGATGAGGAGATGTCACAAAAGAAAACGAAGTCTTTTCTTCCAAGAATTCTCCACCCCCCCACACTACACTGCCCGCCTTTTTGACCCGTCTGCCACCCTCCACAGTCTGGGCTATATCCCCATTCTCAGGTCATGCTTATTGACAATAGAACACTTGTACAGGCTGCCCAAGTGCCCATGAGTAGATGAGTGGATAAAAGCACTGTGGTATGTGCACACAATGGAATAAATAGTACATGGAAATCTGTCCCTTTGTGACAGTGTGGATGGACCTGAAAAACCTTAGGCTCCGTGAAATAAGCCAGTCAGAGGACGACAAATAAATACCATAGGATCTCTGTCATAAGGAGCATCTAATGAACAAACTGAAGTAACAAGGAAAATGGGGAGAGGCTCCTAGAGAGCTGGCAGCCAGCTGTCAGAGGGGGTATGGGGTGCAGGCTAGGTGGGAAACCGGAAGGGAGTAAGAAAAGACCTTCCCAGATAACAGTATGGAGAAGACCAAGGGAAAAGGGGTGGGGCGGTGCAATAGAAGGGCGTGAAGGGGGACAGCGGGTGCTGCCAGAAGCAGACTTGAATGGGGTGGTGAACACACAATACAATATGCAAAGGATGAATTGTAGACTCCCACGCTGCAAACCTGCATAATTTCACTCACCTGTGTCACCCCCCAGTAAGTGCAATTAAAAAATAACAGGATAGGAAAGCAATCCGTTGTCAGTGGAGCACTCCTGCGACTGAGCAGCAGTTTGGGTCCTGCTGCCTGCCTGCTAGGCTAAGTGTTAGAGGCAAAGGTTGGGTGGTGAAGGAAAGGGGTTAGGAACACCAAGAAGACAGACGAGAGAGACGCCAATGAAAACCACAATGAGATATAACCTCACAAGGTGAAAATGGCCATCATTGGATACATCTAATCGCCACAAATGCTGGCAGGGTTTGAAAACAAAGGCAACCATTTTGCCCTGTGGGTGGGAATGCAGAATGGGGAAGTCACGGTGGAAAACATGTTTGCATTTCTTCAGGTAATGGAACTGCCTGTTGGTCTATCAATTCCATTGGTGTATTTATACCCTGAGAATCCACAAAGATGCGCCATGCTACAGGTCAACATTATAAATGAGTAAGAACAATTAAGTAATCAGCGCCAAGGAGTGAGAGGGTCAGAATTCAAAAGGCAAGAGTGGCTAAACTCAAATACCAGGTGTGCAGGGACTTTGAGCATCCACGTGAGAGAGGATTTAGAGCTATGTGAAAGGGGCAGATCCTGATGACCTGACTGACAGGAGAGATTTTCCAAATTCTGCTTTCATAACATTAGGGTGCTGATTCCTTGCAGGATTGCTCATTGGTGTCATGAGAAAGAGGCATCTAACAGCCTTTTCAGGACCTTGGGACCCTACAGGCAGTCTGTGTGGTCCCTTTTTGCACTCTATGTCTGAGTGAGGCCATCTTTTCATCATTTCCTTCAACCAAAACAATATCTTCCAGTAGTTTGTAGAAAGGAGCAGACATACGAATGCCTCTGTCTTCCTTAAGCTGGCAAATAAAGAGATTTGCAGAAATAGAAAACAAAAACAAAAACAAAAACCGAAAAACCCAGGACACTACACTCATTAAATGTAGGTATTATTAATATATGCTGTTTACAATTTAATAAGAATCCATGGACATATAAGTAAATCTCTTTCCATGCATTAAATATATGCAAAGATAGATTGGGATAAACTACTGTGGGGGCTGAAAATGTTTAATGCTTTTCCTTCCTCCTTTTAAGTTCTTCAGGCTGGGCTAATAACCAAATTGATAGAGGTGGGCTGATAGGAGAAAATGCAAGTTCAATAGACGTTCATGGGTAATTCACACTAGCATGACACATCCACGGGAATTCCAAAGACAGTGAGACAACACCGGGTTGCTGGGACATTGTGGACAAAGAAGAAAAGGCAGGGTAACATGGTACTAGATTTTGAGGAATGCGAAAGAGTGATTTACAAGCAGTTGAGGAAGCGCCAAGCACACAGGCCAGGGCCTTAGTTCTGGGTGAATCCGCAACAATGGGACGCAGCAGGTACTCGGCTATGTGGACATGCCTTAAGCGGTCTACTCTTCACACTTAGTTCCATTAGGCTGAGGACATTCAGCAGTTTCTCTGTCTGAGTCTCTAGGGCAGGAAAGGGAGGAAGACCCACGGTTCCGAGAGTGGTTTGTTTCTTGATAAATAGCTTACGATTCCTTTCCCAAAAAGCACTTTCAGGACGGCAGAATTTTCCCTTCACTACAGCTGTTGGAAAGAGAAGGTCCGGCCAGAGGCGTCTGAGCAAACATGGTGAGCTTGGTTGGGAGGCATGTTATCAAGGGTGCACAGCGGGGAGCATTCCTTTGGTGTCCCTTTCCTTCCTGCACAGCACTTCAGGCAGACACCACCGGGTGGTCAGAGGTGAACTTTACTTACAAATTTCGGCCTCATAGCTTCAGCCAAGTGGTTTGCAGTGCACATATTTTGGCTAAGACGATCACTAGCTTCCAGTTCCATCCCTGGATTCACGGTAGTGCAGCTGGTTTGCAGGCGTTCCCTTTCCAGGTGCCTTCTGCCAGGACCTCATAGTCTAATCTGTGATGTTCGGTGGTTTCTGTTCTACTACGAGCGAGTCACGTGTGTGGAGGATTTGACTTCCTTACGAATTGCAAATGAACAGATGCAACAACTGATCCACGGGAGGTAAAGTAAAGGGTAAAAACACGTGTTACTTTGACAAGGCAGATGTAGAAATAGAACTGAGTCTCACATGTGCATTTGTGTCTGAGAGCTGGGAGTAGAGACCTGGGATGTGCAGAAAAGTTTATGTGGAAAAACCAACTGATTTAAACCCTCATTTTAAAAATTAATTAATTTATTTTATTCAGTTACAATTGTCTGGATTATCTCCTGTTCGCTCCCCCACCCCGGGCAAGTCCCACCTCACTACTCCCCTCTAACCTCCCCTTTAAATTTATCCTTGTGTCCTATATAGTAGCTCCTATAGAGCACTGTCCCCCCTATGGCGTCCCAATGCCCTGTGGCTACTGTTACAATGTTCTTAATTTCAATATCTCTGGTTATATTTTGTTTGCTTTTTCTTTTCTTGATTATGTTCCAGTTCAACGTGAGATCCTCTGCACCCCAATGTTCAGAGCAACACAATTTACAATAACCAAGTACTGGAAGTAACTTAAGTGCCCATCAGTTAATGAGAGGATCCAAAAAGTATGGTACTTTTAGACAATGGAATTTTACGCAGCGGAGAGAAAGAAGGAGCTAATACCCTGTGCAATGGCATGGGTGAAAGTTGTGGGCACTATGCTAAGTGAAATAAGGCAGGTGTTGAGGGAGAAATACTATTTAGCGCCCCTCGCCTGCACCGCTTTTTCTTTTCTTTTTTTTTCTTTTTTTTTTTTTTTTGCGAATTTTATAGGATTAATGCTGACAGCAAAGGGTAACCAATCTCCTGAGTGGAATTAAAGGCTCAATGAAGAGTCAAAGAGTCTGGCTACATGAATTATATGTTGAAGGGTAATGTGTCTAAATATATTTTCCAAATGATCTTAAGTAATCCATGCATTTTGAAAGGATATCTACCATTTGAAATGGACACTAAAGACTGCAAAATAGGCACGTGTGGAATCCAATGAGTTCTATAACCTAACAAAAATGTAGAAACAGGGATGATACACGAAACAGAACGAGGGTTGTCGCAAGGGAAGCGGCTGGGTGAATGGAAGAAGAAGGTGAAGGGATTACTGGAAGGACAGCTGTTCAGGATCCTTGGACACGGATCACAATGGGGGGGGGTGGCCAGAGGGAAGAGGAGCGGCAGCTGGGTGCAGGAGAGCCAAGGGAGAAGAGGGGTGAACAACTGTATTAGCAGAAACAACCCCCAAAATGTACATTAAAAACTAGTCCCTTCAAAACAACTTGGCCAATAATTGGCAGTGTTCCCTTCCCTCCTCACTAAACCCACCACAGAACTCTACCCACAGGAAGAACACATTGTGTCCTGGCTCCCGTTCCTGTGTCATGCTCTGAAATATTCCGAGAAGGTATTTCCGGGACATTGTCCGCACAGTTCCTGGATCTCCACTGAGAATTTGGCTTATTCAGGTAACTGGGCCACAGTCACTGGCAAAATGGGTCAGTTCACTGAGTTCCTTGTGGAGGCCAGGTAATGGAATCAAAGTACCTTGGAAGAAAGTGTAGCACTTCTGCTCTGAGTGAATGAGATTCCGATGTAAATACACATCATCCATGGCGATGAGAGAGGCACTTGTGAGAAGCAACTATGACTGCTGGGAACTATGCTGTGACTCCAAGGGGAGAAACAGTGTTAACACTCCATTTATCAAAATTTCAGTGTACTTGATGGTTTCATGAATGGTAATAATATTGCAAAAGAAAGGATAGATCAGGTCCTTGGAGTCTTATCCATTGATTGAGAGTATAATTCAAATCGTATCTACCAGGTAACCCACTTTAGAATCTAAGCACATGCTTTCTATGAGAGAACTAAGGTAATGATATATACACACGTACATAATTCTTTCTATACGTCTACACATGCATTCTTTCAGAAAGAAATTAACATTATTTTGAAAAAGAATTGTATGTATCATGTGCATAGAAAACATGGAGAAAAACTTTTTTTACACTCACCTCCTGACTGGAAATATTTCTCATCGAATGGAAATGTGTGTTTTTCAAGGGAGGGGACAAGAGGAAATGAGGAAACAACACTGGAAAAAAGTTGGTTCCTCTGCCGCCATATTTAATGTTTCCATTCGTTATTATATATGAAATAATAGAGAATGCTTGAATATCACTTGCAAACTGAGAACTGACTTTCTTTTAACTTTCAAACTGAAAGACATTCGGTGAAATATAAACTTACCATGAGGAGAAATATCTGGGGATAGGAGAAGAAATATATTTGTATGCAGTTTTCCTTTCTCACACGTGACAAAACAGACAGACGTGACATTTGTTCCGTCCTGGGATTCAGCGAAAGGCAAATACCCATTAGGTCTGATTCTATATTTCACCAATTGCGTGGATATTCAAGACATTATCGTCGCAATATTGATTCCAGTATGGCAGTGGTAAATGTTACGTGTGTCATCCCGAGCTGTGCTGAGTCAGTCCATGTTAGATTTACTCCGAGGAAACGTCATTGCTAGAAAATGTACATTTTCCCTTTCCACAGACAAGTGCTTGACAAGAAATAGTCTGGCTAGTACGACAGCAGCAAGTGAATGACTGGGTCTTTCGTCCTGAGCAGCTATGAAGACGAACCTATTGTTCACTTGATGTACACAGCATCACAGTACCTCTTCAATAGGCATATTTCATGTGGGAACATGGAGATAAGGCCTCAATCGAAGGATTTTGTAAAAATAAAACACTTGTTAAACGCCTGAGCCCTTGTTTTGGGTATGATAATTGAATGTCATCTCTGTTCTTGATTTTGTCAGAAAAGGACAGGCTACCCTTTACATTCTTGACATCTCTCAGGATTAGGAAGTAAGCCTCCAATTCTGCTCTTCTCATCACTGTGCTTGCACCTGGTATGACCATTCTTGTCTTCAACCATTGTTTTCCTTCTTGGAAACAGTCTCTGGAGGCTACTCTCATTGTCACTTTCGTCTTAGAGCAGACAGGAGACTAGGCAGGGAATGTCTTAAAATGGGATAGTACAGGGAACCGAATGAAGGCTCCTGTCTTCCATATTACGAAACCACTTAGCTAGGGTGACTTAACACACAGAAACCTATGGAAGATTCAATAGAATAATAAACTTCTCCTTTATTACTCCCTCCAGTCATATTAACAATATTACACATCACATTTTTTTAACCGTTTGGGGTTTGTTAGAGACAGAAACATCAATCTGAGAGTGAAGCATCAATCATTGCCTCTCATTCACAGCCCACGTGGGGACCGAACCTGCATCCAGGGCACGTGCCCTATGGCAATCAAACCAGCACCTTCTGACTGTGTAGGGTGACACAAAACCGATGTAGCCACACCTGGGAGGGCTAAATATCCCTTACCTCTACGCTATGGTGAAGAAAAGTAGGGCTTTGGAGGCACCCGGGACTGCCTTCATCACAGTCTCGTGATGCAGCTTTGAATAATTTTGTATCTCTTTGAGCCTCAAGTTTCTGATTGGCAAAATAAAATAAATTATACTTCGTCCAAGAAATGGTTTTGAAGTCTCAGTGAGAAAATGTTATTTGGAAACAGTAACTATCCACCCAATAATTCTAGGCTTTATGGAAATAGTAATAAATATTTCCTCCCTCAACAAATTGCAGTACCATTGGAAAGACACTAGAGTCACCTCTGGCGAAGACACAGGCATACGTAGATGCCCTTTCCCTCCTCACACAGCCAAAACAAGGAGAGCAATGAATTTAAAAACAAAAACCAGCCAGAAACTGGCAGAAAATGGAACTGGATGAGAGTCCAACAACCAAGGAGTTACAGACGAAACATTCACACAGACCAGTAGGAGGGGTAGAAGCGGCAAGTAGGGGTGGAGAGGACTCGCAGCAGGAAGGTGGCTGGAGAACTGGGACGGGAGAGGCGCCCCTGGCAGACAGGTGGCTGGTGGACCAGGCAAGGCAGCAGCTCCAGAGCGAGGGGTAGCATATTTGCTAGCAGATCAATGGAGATGAACAACGGTGGAGCGAAATGGACGACGCAAGCCAGGGCTCCAGCGCAGCTAAATAAAACCTCAAAACTCTGCTTGGAAACACCTGAGGGGTTTGCAGCAGCACAGAACACTCTCAGCCTCACAGGAGAGTTCCTTGGAGAGACACACAGAGTCCGAGAACGTATACAAAACCACTCCCCTGAGAAACAGCTTCACATGGGACTGTTTTGATTGTGGGTAGTAGGGGAAGTGACTGAAAGCCAGCAGAGAGCTAGGCAAGCAGCATCGTTCCCTGTCACACCCCTCCCCAAAATACGGCTCACAGCACGGCCAGGTGGGCTGCCCTAATGAAACCCTAAGGCTCTGCCCATTACCACATAAGAGGCACTCTGAAACAAACAACCAAAAACACATGGCCCAAATGAAAGAAGAGATCAAAGCTCCGACAAAAATGCAGCTAAGTGATGAAGGGTTAGCCAACCTACCAGAGGCACAGTTCCAAATGCTGGTCGTTGTGATGCTCAGCAATTGGCTGAGTATGGTCACAACATAGAGGAACAAGTGCAGCCTAGGAAAAGTGAAATAGAGGAACATGTTCAGGGAACCAACACGGACGGGAAGGAAAGCGGGACTGAGACGAACAGTTTGGAGCAGAAGGAAGAAAAACACATTCAACCAGAACAGAATGAAGAAACAACGATTCAAATCATTGAGGAGAGTCTTAGGAACCTCCAGGGTAATTCTAAGTGGTCCAACATCCAAATCATAGTGGTGGCAGGAGGACAAGAGGAAGAACAAGAAATGGAGACATTCTTTGAAAAGTGAATGAAGGACAACTTCCCCTATCTGGCACAAGAAACAGCCTTCCAGGAAGTCCAGGAAGCCCAGAGAGTCCCAAGGCAGTTGGACCCAAAGAGGAAAAACCAAGGCACAGCACAATTACATTGCCCGAGATTAAAGATAAGGAGAGAATCTGAGAAGCTGCAAGAGATAAGGAGACAGTTACCTACAAAGGAATTCCCAAAAGATTGTCAGCTGATTTCTCAACAGAAACATTGGAGGCAAGAAAGGGCTGGGAAGAAGTATCCCAAGTGAAGAAATGCAAGGAACTCCATCCAAGATTGTTCTATCCAGCAAAGCTGTCTTTTCGAACGCTCGGGCAGATAAAGTGCTGCCCAGACAAGTTCAATTTAAAGGAGTTCATCATCTCCAAGCCCTTATTATATGAAAAGATACAGAAAGTTGCCTAAGCAAAAAGAAGGTAAAAAAAAAATGCGAATAAAATGGCAGCAAAGTCACATCTATCAACAACCTAACCTTAAAAGCAAAAATAAAAACACACTACGCAGACAATTCCAACAGGAACTGAATGGCAGAAATGGAGGTAATATGGAGGGTTATTAGCGGGAGGGGGTGGACCGACAACGGGGGAAAAGGTACAGGGAATAAGAAACATTAATGATAGGAGCAAAATAGACCGGAGGAGGTAAGGGTGGTATAGGAAGAGGAATGGGAATGACATTATTGATACAGGAAAACAAAGGCAGCGATGACACAATACCCCTGGTTATTTTTCTTCTATGACTGTGTTCTGTCTTCCTCACTGGTTTCCACTCTTTCTATTCCTAACTCTAGGCTCTCATCAAAGTCAGGTTTTTCTTTTGTTTTAACTTCAAAACTTAATTTTTATTTTTTAGCCATAAAACACGATTTTCATAAAACCCTTCTACTAGGTTTAATTTTTAATAGATATTGATTTAATTTTATGTTTATTCAGTTATAATTGACTGCATTTCCTCCCCATCCCTGCACCTCACCCTAGCCAGTCCCACCTCCCCCAGACACCTCAAAACTCCCCTTTGATTTTCTCCTTGTGCATTTTAGAGTAGTAGATCCTGTAGACCACTCTCCCCTCTATCCCCTCCCTCTTCCCCTCTGACTATTGTACCATTGTTCTTAAAGTCGTATGTGTCTGGTTCTATTTTGTTTCCTTTTTTCCTCAGTTGACCTTAAAGGTGAGATCATTTGGTATTTCTCCCTCACAGCCTGGCGCATTTCACTTAACCTAATGCTGTCCAGTTCCGTCCATACCATTGCAAAGTGTATCAGCTCCTTCTTTCTCTCTTCGGTGCAGATTTCCATTGTGTAAATGTACCATAGTTTTTGGATCCACTCATTAGCTGATGGGCACCTAGGTAGCCTCCAGCACTGGGCTATTGTAAATCGTGGTGCTATGGACATTGGGGTGCACAGGTTCTCTGGCATTGGTGTGTCAGTGTTCTAAGGGTACAATCCCAGCAGTGGAATTTCTGGGTCAAACGGCTTTTCCATTTTTAGTTTGCAGAGGAAATTCCATACAGTTCTCCACAGTGGCCGCACCAGTCTGCATTCGCACCAACAATGTCCTGGTTGTCCCTTTTCTCCTCATCCTCTCCGACATCCGTGTCTTGCTTTGTTTATGTTGGCCACTCCGGCTGTTGTGAGATGGAACCTCATTGTGGTTTAATTTTATAAACGAAGAACACAGTAGAAGGAATCAAAAGCAGGATCGGGGGAGCTGAGGACCGCCTCAACAAATTCACTTTTCTCTATACTTTCTTTCGAGTATTTATCGTTATTGTTCCTTTATTCGTGCAAGGGGTTTTCTATTACTCATCCATGCAGACTAGGATTATTGGGATTGTATTATGCGGTGGAGATTGCTGCTAAAATGCCTTGGAGAAAGACGACAAAGGTAAATTAGGCAGGGTCTCAGGCCTCAGAAAATGTGCAGCCCAGTGTAGCTCCGATGTTTAACGCCTCCTGCGGTCTTCTATTGCATACTATAACGTGTTCATTGGATGTTTCTTAAAGTCATTGGACAATAAGAAGCAGAGTCGTCTTCTATTTAAAAACTAGTTGCAATCCCGTGTCACGCAATTGAATCAGAGCAATTATTATTGTCCCAAGTTCAAGGATCATAAATTCGAAGTCCATCTGCCTTTTCTCCCACTGCCATCTTTACACGTATTACAAGATTTTGATCCATCTTCCCCAAAGTGTCTTTATCCTTCATCTCTTCCCTTGTCATTCTACTGCTAAAACTGCAGTTCCAAAGTAGTAGGAACATGTCAGCGATGGTCTCTACGTGACCCATCTGTCCTTGATTACAGAATTTTGTATGAAAGACACTGGGGTAGGGTTGAGGGATGGGGAGACATGCAGAAAATTGTAAGTGAATTTTTTTTTTTTTCAGAGAGACCCTGAACTAAAACCCAACAGCCAGAAGCAAGAGGGAGTTGCGGGGAGATAATGAGGGTGGGGAAGGGGGCAGGGGTATCAGGAACATGTATACGGAGATGTGGACAGAGCCAAAAGTGATGGGAAGATGGAGGATCGAACATGGGGATGGGTCTGGAGGGAGGCAGTGGGGACTCACCGGAGTTAGAGGTGGTTTTGTGGGAGGTAGTATGGTCAAAGAGAAATGAAAAGTCTTTGCATTGAATAATGTTTTCCTATATGAATATTTGAAAACATCCTCTGTTCTTATCTGTACCTGAAGCCTAACATTTAACTTGTTAATGTGCATGTCCCTGTTCATATTTTGTTTCCTTTTTTCCTCAGTTGATGATGTTGTACTTAAAGGTGAGATCATTTGGTATTTCTCCGTCACAGCCTGGCACATTTCACTTAGCATGATGGTGTCCACTTCCATCCATAGCATTGCATGGTTGTCTCTAAAAGACTCCCACCACATCATCCCTATGAGGAGCCTTGGGAACTATGTCGTCTAACAACCTACTTTCACAGATAACAGGTCTTGGAAGTTAATTGATTGGTGTGTGCTCTGTTACCATGAGCACGATTGTCTCAGTTACATCTAACTGCTTTGTATGTCCATAGAGTCCTTGCAGTTTGGCTTCCTTTGCAAACTATTTAAGATGTGTGAGTATGTACGCTCATGTATTCTTGTGTATTCCTTTGGTTTGGGGTTTGCATCTAAATGAAAATTAATTGCTGATTCTTACCTGATGAATTCATTGGTTCTGAATCAGGTTTATGCTTTAGACCACACTTACCATTTTGTTCATCCTAAGATCTTTTCTCTGAATTAAACCTCGTAGTATAAGACAGACTTCTCGAACTTCTCCTTAGTACCCCCAGCCTATTACTGTGGTTTGGAAAGTGTTTCACTTACTGAAACAGGACCCTGGATTGTAAGAAGCATTGCTAGTATAGTCAGCGTTTTCTCCAGGCATGGAAAGTGAAATGTTATGCTTCTGTAGATTACAAAGTTGAAATGTATATTTCCTAGGCTTTGGCCCTTTACACATTCCTTCTATGAATATTCAAGAGTCTCTCCATGTATCTACAAGTTGACGTAACAAGGAAGTGCTTACCCTTCAACGACCTCCCACGTTTGAAGCACTCTAGGAAGCAAGTCATTAGGTCTTATGTATTTATATACATGAAGAATATTCAAATGATCTTTGACTAGGGCTTCCCAGAGAGTACCAACCCAGTATGTGTAAGGAGCTGGCACCAATACTTATAAATTGTAGAAGAAATACAACGGTCCTATATAAATTTTGTCTTTTTCATGTGACTGTCTTGACGTGATAACTTTGCATGTTTTTTGACATATATTTTCCCCCTCTGTCATGAATGAGTATTGTGCATACGCTGTATTTCTTCCCTGAAAAAAAGCGCTCTACTGTTCATTTTTTCTGGAGTATGAACTGCTATCTAGTGATATTTCTCTGGCCTTCTCTGAATTCTTTTTTCCCCGTAGTAACGCATACGATAGGATCAGGAAATGTCAAAAGGAAGAACAATGCCATTTTCCACCAATGTTTATGGAAAGATGTGAAAACTGTGAGCAGGGTTAATGACGGTCTTTCTTACTGAATGGAAAAAATCTAGAGTAATGATTTTAAAAATATTGGTGTTTAATATTTATGGGCTGTTGTTTAATTCATCAAAAATATTTCACACTTTACTTTTGGAGTCCCTGATTCTCCCATTTCCATTAAGTACGTGAAGTTTCTCTACACAAAACCACCTACACCTGGAAAAATACCCTACTTCATTTGGTTTCAAAGAGTCCCATGAAAAATGTAGTTTAATGTCAAGACTACTTCACCATACAGGATGCCTACTGTGTCTACATATATTTGCTTCTCATCGTTAATGGAAGGAGTGAATTAATTTTTTCTTCCCTAGAGTGTACAATTTATTTCGTCCAATGATTTATTAATCCTAGAAGTTGGTTCTATGGGGTTGACACCTATGGTTCATGATTCCTTATGGATATGTTACAGCTTGACCTTAGAGTGGAGAGCAGCTTTACCACTTGTCATTATTTTTTTACTCACTTGTGGTATGAGAGACAGTTTTTATCCTTTCTGATATTTACCAAAGTCCATATTTTCAAGTTTCTGATAATCAATACATCTATTGTCATTACAGAGAACATGCTTGGGACTGTTATTGTTGCAAAATGCACTTTGAATTGGGTATTCTCTGCTTAGAGTACTCTTCATTTTCTCTGGTTTTTAGAGGTAACCGCATGCCCTTTTACAATTTCATGAAGCAGAAGTAATTAAGGCCAAACTGACGGAATTTTAAATATGTCTAATTCATCTAGCAGGAAAGAACCACCAAAGGTAGTCGAATCTATGTCTTCCATTTTAAGTAATGACGTGACTGTGTCTAAAAAAATACAAGAAGGGGGTAGTTGTTAAAAGTCAGAAGATAGTTGTAAACATACTTCATTACATCCCAAGTACAGAGGAAACCAGCAGTTCCAGAAAGGAAGAAAAATATCTACAGGCTAGTTTTATGGAAGGGCATTTTAACCAAACCAAGAAAGGACTGCAGGGTGGAGACAAGGTGACGCGCTTACCCTTACAGAGCAAAATACTGTCATGCAAAGGAAAAAGTTAAGCTAGTATGCAGAAGCTAGATGCGTGATACTATTCTGGATTTAACGTTGCATGCGAAGGCCATGGTTCACATCATTTTTCCAAGTGTGAAAGCGACACAGACAGACTCTTACCTCACAGACACTAAATGCTTTCCCCTGACACGCTTTGTTCACTGGTGTGTTAACCTTCCTGGGACATCTGAAGGTTTCCTTGTCATATTCAGCCACGGATCTCGCAGTAGAATGTGCGCCACACATCGCAAGTCTCCTAAACTCTCTCAGGCTCTGTACCTGTGCTGCATTTTAATGCGATCTCGTGCTACATTCTGCATCACTAAATCTGCCACACCAACCAAGTTGTATTCTCTTTCGCCGTGCCTTAGCATGACTGCCTTCTAAATATGAACTTGGAGTGAACATGACTTCACCTTGACATCATGCTTTCTTTCCTTCAAATAATTTCAGTGCTTACCCAGTTTCAATTAACGGCATAACATCTGTTAAGGTCGTATTCTTCATCAAGGACATTTTTTAAGTCGGTGAAACATATGTTTTACATATATTGTGTTATGCACACACATTTCCCTACTCTGGCTTGACAGTAGATTGGGAGAGGAAGAATTAAAGGATATAAGAACTAATTCTAACAAGGGAAATCATTGTTACTTGCCCCTTCAATATTCACCATCACCACTTCCCTTCTTTATTGCTGTCAGAAGGCATGTTTTTCGTGGGGAAAGCACTTTAAAAGTCTTCAGCACCGAGTTGCATTTTATCTATCCCAATCAGGGCCAAGTGTTTCTCACTTTCATGGTCTGCATTATAGATGTGAGGGGCCATGTGATCCCGGTCTGCAACTCAGGGCACAGAACCCAGTCTGCCAGGGTCACCTTTGGAAAAACTGTTTCTTTATCCGTTAAAAAGGAAAGCCAAGGTGCCACCACTTTCTTGACTCCCATTCGACAGCATGGAATGCTGATGCTGTATGTGGGTTAGAACAGCCATCTTGAGACCTGTAGGGAAGCCAAGGGACCACAACCAGTACAGTTAAGCCACGTGAGAAGTGTCAACAGCAGCTTTGTAGTTGCTTCCCCTTATTGTCGGCCAAAAAGGAAAACTATGCCACCTACTGAAGCATTAATTGTCTGCATCAGTTTGCTTATTACTCCCACAAAAGGTACTGAAAATGGAGCCATGCAGCATGTTTTGTAAACAAAACACTTTAGTTAGGTTTCGTCTCAAGAAGAAGCAAAGCATAAATCTCATGGATTAAAGCAAACACATATCTCTCACTTCTGAGTCTTCAGTTTAAGTATGATTTTTGTCGAGTCTCCTCATCTTGTCTTGGCTTGAATTTTGGTGGAAGGTAGAACTTTGGATTGAATGAGGTGTTTCCTCTGAGGGAAGGCAAGAATGAATGTGTATCCATTCAATAGAACATTTTTTGTGTAGGCAGCTGTCCCAAGTTAATGAGGAGTGACCGTGATTAGCGTTTCTTGCACGTTTACACATCACGTCCTCCTCTTGCCATTGATTGAGAACGTCACATAGCCAAGGTCAACATCATAGCAGCGAAATACGTTCTCGCAGCGGTAAGGGGTAAAGTGGAGAGGGAGCATTTTCTCTGAATAAAATTTACAACACATAATGTTAACTCTGGGATTATGGTGTTGCATAATTGGTTATATTCACTTTTATCGCTACTAAATTCAATATTATTACCTGAAAAGATATTTATCTCACTATTTATTTTGAAGGATTTCTGTTACTCGTCTTTAGAGAGAGGAAGTGAGGGAGAGAAACACCAAGGCATGGTGGCCTCTCAGGCGCCCCCTAGTGAGGACACAGCCCACAACCCAGCCATGTGCCTTGACTAGGAATTGAACACCTAACCCTTTGCAAAATGCATTTCCTTCCTGGAAATGGTCATGCTTTCTGTCGCATCAGGCCTTTCACATCTGCTTATTCCCCTGGCTCCGTTATGATCTGCCATTATTCCTACCCGCCCTTTTCCCATCTGAAAGCCTGCTTACCCTCCGCCCCCCATGAACTGACAGTGCTCATGCCTGACTCAGCTCAGATAGAAGTCCCTCTGAAGAGTCACCTTTCATCCTTGTCTTTCCAGTAGCCCGGGATCCACAAATATGTTTTTATTGCTGTATATATAGCGTGCGATGTTAATGATGTAAATACATGTCAATGTATTTCCCTCTTCCTGTATCAGACCACGAATGCCTTTGACTCAGAGATCATATCGTATTTATGTTTACACCTAACATAGAACACACAACCTTGATCAGTAAATTAGTGGTGATCACTACAGGAATTAAATGCATCCAAATCTCACTCTCCCGCGAGTGCTGGGACCAAGAGTAAAAATCCTTGAGCCCTCCACCATTTCTCCACACGTTATATAGGTTCCAAGAAATTCAGCCAATGACATTGGGTTGAAAGAGATGTCCCAAACAGTTCGATGAAACTCGCAGTGTTGCAGAAGAGCAGCCATGGCTCCACAGGGGGTATCTAAGGAGATTAATGGTGTGCATAGAAGCTTCTGGTCATTTTGAACATCTACTGGTGGAGCTAAGCTACTCTTCCCTGCCCCTGGCATTTCACACTGCAGTCAGCAGCACAGATGGGGAGTAAATATGCTGAGAATCTTGAGGAGAGTGGCCAAAATACGTTGCCCTTCAGGACACTCTGACACTTGTTGTTTTCTCGTGAAATCTCACCCCTATGCATTTGTCATGTGTGAGAAACAAGCTCTTGATTCTGACCACAAACTCCTGAAGTATCTCCTAGGAGCTGGCGTTAAGTCCTGCACTTCAACTTGGAAACGCGGTGTGCCCAGGAGAACACCGATCAGCAGGGTGACCAGGAGCGAAAAGACAGCCAAGACTGTAGTGCATTTTCCTGTGTAATCCTCCCTTTGTGGTAAAATATCCCAGGGGCTCCCTTTCTTGATATGCTTCCTTTTTCTTTACAGAGGATTAGAACCATTTGTTTCATACAAGTTCACTATTTACTTGTTTGTTTCTCTGTTTATTTCTTTATTGCATAGACAACTCTAATATGTTGCTACACTATTATTCCTATAAAATTGTTGCTATACTAATACTCCCTGTGATGGAGGCCATCTGTCTCCCCTGGCCACGCGCCCACTGAGTTGCTGATTGGTCCGCTGTCCCTTGTGACGTCACAGTGCATATTCCCTCCTGCCATGGGAACACAGGGTCCCTTGGGGCCGGCCAGCAGGAACTGTTGGGGCAGGCCTTCAGGAGCGGCTGGTCCTGTGGCAGGAAGGCGGAGTATCCCCGCAGGCAGCGCAGCCTTGGGCTATAGGCTCTGAGCAGCAGACAGCAGTGGAGGACAAGGAGATGGAAGAGCCAGGGGTGGAGGAGCAAGAGATGCAGGAGGAGGAGGTGCAGGAGCCTAGGATTGAGGAGCCAGGGAACAGCGGCGCACAGGTGAGCAGTAGCCTCTCAGGTCCTGCTGTTCCAAGTGAGTCCCCAACTCTCCCTGCCCCCCGCCCCCACCATACACGCCACAGCCAGGTTCCAACTTCTTACCCGCCGACCTGGGGGGTGGCTGACCCTCCAACCATCTTCCCCAGAAGCCACGCCCGCCCTAACCCATGGTCCCCCTTACCCGTGGTTCCCCCTTGGTCCCTGTCAGGATATCCAGTCCATCCCCGCTGCCTGGGACACGTCCACGGCGCTGAGGCGACTGCACAAGGAACTGGCGAACATCACGATCGATCCCCCGCCCATGTGCTCTGCAGGGCCAGTGGATGACAACATGTTCCAATGGAAGGGGACCATCATGGGACCCCCGGACAGCCCCTATGAGGGAGGGGTGTTCTGCCTAAACATACAATTCCCTCGAAATTACCCCTTCAGGCCTCCGGCGATTTCCTTCACCACCCCGATCTACCACCCCAATATCAACCGAAAGGGATATATCTGTGTCGATATTCTCAGGTCCCAGTGGTCTCCTATAATGACCATATCCAAACTCTTGCTGTCCATCAGCTCCTTGCTATGTGACCCCAACCCCAACCATGCCTTTGTTCCATCCATTGGGAGAATGTACCTAAAGGACAGGAAGGCATATGATACCATGGCGAGAGCTTGGACCAAGAAGTATGCTATGTGAGGGAGGGGCAAATGATAACCCCTCACCTCAATAAAACACCTGGCTGTTGAATGGGCTCTTCTTTGATTGCTTTCTGGGAGGAATCCTTTCCCTTCTCACATCTGCCTATGAGGGTGTGTGGAGGCCTGGTGGGAAGCAGTGTTTGGGGGAAGGGCAAGGTTGGGAGACGGGGTATTTTGAGAGAGGCTAGTAGTAATAAATATTTGACTGAAACACTTCTTTCCTGCTTCAGGATGGGAAAGCAAGAACAAGGGGGTGGTGGGATTAGCAGGCATCCTTTAGCTCGCACAAGGTGGGGGAAACACTGGATGAAGAATAGGAAGATCATTAGGTATCTGGTTCATTCTGAGGTACCTGTGTCTTCAGGGTTTTTGCTTGGACCGA
Organism: Desmodus rotundus; assembly: GCF_022682495.2. NCBI lineage: Eukaryota > Metazoa > Chordata > Mammalia > Chiroptera > Phyllostomidae > Desmodus > Desmodus rotundus. The sequence continues at coordinate 1,437,342 of NW_026527214.1, read as the reverse complement.
CATGGAAGGTAAGCCACAGCCTCTTCTTTCAGGCCCACATTTAACTGTAGAAACATTAAGTGGATGAGGAGATGTCACAAAAGAAAACGAAGTCTTTTCTTCCAAGAATTCTCCACCCCCCCACACTACACTGCCCGCCTTTTTGACCCGTCTGCCACCCTCCACAGTCTGGGCTATATCCCCATTCTCAGGTCATGCTTATTGACAATAGAACACTTGTACAGGCTGCCCATGGTAGATGAGTGGATAAAAGCACTGTGGTATGTGCACACAATGGAATAAATAGTACATGGAAATCTGTCCCTTTGTGACAGTGTGGATGGACCTGAAAAACCTTAGGCTCCGTGAAATAAGCCAGTCAGAGGACGACAAATAAATACCATAGGATCTCTGTCATAAGGAGCATCTAATGAACAAACTGAAGTAACAAGGAAAATGGGGAGAGGATCCTAGAGAGCTGGCAGCCAGCTGTCAGAGGGGGTATGGGGTGCAGGCTAGGTGGGAAACCGGAAGGGAGTAAGAAAAGACCTTCCCAGATAACAGTATGGAGAAGACCAAGGGAAAAGGGGTGGGGCGGTGCAATAGAAGGGCGTGAAGGGGGACAGCGGGTGCTGCCAGAAGCAGACTTGAATGGGGTGGTGAACACACAATACAACATGCAAAGGATGAAGTGTAGACTCCCACGCTGCAAACCTGCATAATTTCACTCACCTGTGTCACCCCCCAGTAAGTGCAATTAAAAAATAACAGGATAGGAAAGTTTCCTTTCTTTGTGTAAATCTTTTCTCTGTGAAAGAGTGTCCTCAATCCGTTGTCAGTGGAGCACTCCTGCGACTGAGCAGCAGTTTGGGTCCTGCTGCCTGCCTGCTAGGCTAAGTGTTAGAGGCAAAGGTTGGGTGGTGAAGGAAAGGGGTTAGGAACACCAGGAAGACAGACGAGAGAGACGCCAATGAAAACCACAATGAGATATAACCTCACAAGGTGAAAATGGCCATCATTGGATACATCTAATCGCCACAAATGCTGGCAGGGTTTGAAAACAAAGGCAACCATTTTGCCCTGTGGGTGGGAATGCAGAATGGGGAAGTCACGGTGGAAAACATGTTTGCATTTCTTCAGGTAATGGAACTGCCTGTTGGTCCATCAATTCCATTGGTGTATTTATACCCTGAGAATCCACAAAGATGCGCCATGCTACAGGTCAACATTATAAATGAGTAAGAACAATTAAGTAATCAGCGCCAAGGAGTGAGAGGGTCAGAATTCAAAAGGCAAGAGTGGCTAAACTCAAATACCAGGTGTGCAGGGACTTTGAGCATCCACGTGAGAGAGGATTTAGAGCTATGTGAAAGGGGCAGATCCTGATGACCTGACTGACAGGAGAGATTTTCCAAATTCTGCTTTCATAACATTAGGGTGCTGATTCCTTGCAGGATTGCTCATTGGTGTCATGAGAAAGAGGCATCTAACAGCCTTTTCAGGACCTTGGGACCCTACAGGCAGTCTGTGTGGTCCCTTTTTGCACTCTATGTCTGAGTGAGGCCATCTTTTCATCATTTCCTTCAACCAAAACAATATCTTCCAGTAGTTTGTAGAAAGGAGCAGACATACGAATGCCTCTGTCTTCCTTAAGCTGGCAAATAAAGAGATTTGCAGAAATAGAAAACAAAAACAAAAACAAAAACCGAAAAACCCAGGACACTACACTCATTAAATGTAGGTATTATTAATATATGCTGTTTACAATTTAATAAGAATCCATGGACATATAAGTAAATCTCTTTCCATGCATTAAATATATGCAAAGATAGATTGGGATAAACTACTGTGGGGGCTGAAAATGTTTAATGCTTTTCCTTCCTCCTTTTAAGTTCTTCAGGCTGGGCTAATAACCAAATTGATAGAGGTGGGCTGATAGGAGAAAATGCAAGTTCAATAGACGTTCATGGGTAATTCACACTAGCATGACACATCCACGGGAATTCCAAAGACAGTGAGACAACACCGGGTTGCTGGGACATTGTGGACAAAGAAGAAAAGGCAGGGTAACATGGTACTAGATTTTGAGGAATGCGAAAGAGTGATTTACAAGCAGTTGAGGAAGCGCCAAGCACACAGGCCAGGGCCTTAGTTCTGGGTGAATCCGCAACAATGGGACGCAGCAGGTACTCGGCTATGTGGACATGCCTTAAGCGGTCTACTCTTCACACTTAGTTCCATTAGGCTGAGGACATTCAGCAGTTTCTCTGTCTGAGTCTCTAGGGCAGGAAAGGGAGGAAGACCCACGGTTCCGAGAGTGGTTTGTTTCTTGATAAATAGCTTACGATTCCTTTCCCAAAAAGCACTTTCAGGACGGCAGAATTTTCCCTTCACTACAGCTGTTGGAAAGAGAAGGTCCGGCCAGAGGCGTCTGAGCAAACATGGTGAGCTTGGTTGGGAGGCATGTTATCAAGGGTGCACAGCGGGGAGCATTCCTTTGGTGTCCCTTTCCTTCCTGCACAGCACTTCAGGCAGACACCACCGGGTGGTCAGAGGTGAACTTTACTTACAAATTTCGGCCTCATAGCTTCAGCCAAGTGGTTTGCAGTGCACATATTTTGGCTAAGACGATCACTAGCTTCCAGTTCCATCCCTGGATTCACGGTAGTGCAGCTGGTTTGCAGGCGTTCCCTTTCCAGGTGCCTTCTGCCAGGACCTCATAGTCTAATCTGTGATGTTCGGTGGTTTCTGTTCTACTAAGAGCGAGTCACGTGTGTGGAGGATTTGACTTCCTTACGAATTGCAAATGAACAGATGCAACAACTGATCCACGGGAGGTAAAGTAAATGGTAAAAACACGTGTTACTTTGACAAGGCAGATGTAGAAATAGAACTGAGTCTCACATGTGCATTTGTGTCTGAGAGCTGGGAGTAGAGACCTGGGATGTGCAGAAAAGTTTATGTGGAAAAACCAACTGATTTAAACCCTCATTTTAAAAATTAATTAATTTATTTTATTCAGTTACAATTGTCTGGATTATCTCCTGTTCGCTCCCCCACCCCGGGCAAGTCCCACCTCACTACTCCCCTCTAACCTCCCCTTTAAATTTATCCTTGTGTCCTATATAGTAGCTCCTATAGAGCACTGTCCCCGCTATGGCGTCCCAATGCCCTGTGGCTACTGTTACAATGTTCTTAATTTCAATATCTCTGGTTATATTTTGTTTGCTTTTTCTTTTCTTGATTATGTTCCAGTTCAACGTGAGATCCTCTGCACCCCAATGTTCAGAGCAACACAATTTACAATAACCAAGTACTGGAAGTAACTTAAGTGCCCATCAGTTAATGAGAGGATCCAAAAAGTATGGTACTTTCAGACAATGGAATTTTACGCAGCGGAGAGAAAGAAGGAGCTAATACCCTGTGCAATGGCATGGGTGAAAGTTGTGGGCATTATGCTAAGTGAAATAAGGCAGGTGTTGAGAGAGAAATACTATTTAGCGCCCCTTGCCTGCACCGCTTTTTCTTTTCTTTTCTTTTCTTTTTTTTTTTTTTGCGAATTTATAGGATTAATGCTGACAGCAAAGGGTAACCAATCTCCTGAGTGGAATTAAAGGCTCAATGAAGAGTCAAAGAGTCTGACTACATGAATTATATGTTGAAGGGTAATGTGTCTAATTATATTTTCCAAATGATCTTAAGTAATCCATACATTTTGAAAGGATATCTACCATTTGAAATGGACACTAAAGACTGCAAAATAGGCACGTGTGGAATCCAATGAGTTCTATAACCTAACAAAAATGTAGAAACAGGGATGATACGAAACAGAACGAGGGTTGTCGCAAGGGAAGCGGCTGGGTGAATGGAAGAAGAAGGTGAAGGGATTACTGGAAGGACAGCTGTTCAGGATCCTTGGACACGGATCACAATGGGGGGGTGGCCAGAGGGAAGAGGAGCGGCAGCTGGGTGCAGGAGAGCAAAGGGGGAAGAGGGGTGAACAACTGTATTAGCAGAAACAACCCCCAAAATGTACATTAAAAACTAGTCCCTTCAAAACAACTTGGCCAATAATTGGCAGTGTTCCCTTCCCTCCTCACTAAACCCACCACAGAACTCTACCCACAGGAAGAACACATTGTGTCCTGGCTCCGGTTCCTGTGCCATGCTCTGAAATATTCCGAGAAGGTATTTCCGGGACATTGTCCGCACAGTTCCTGGATCTCCACTGAGAATTTGGCTTATTCAGGTAACTGGGCCACAGTCACTGGCAAAATGGATCAGTTCACTGAGTTCCTTGTGGAGGCCAGGTAATGGAATCAAAGTACCTTGGAAGAAAGTGTAGCACTTCTGCTCTGAGTGAATGAGATTCCGATGTAAATACACATCATCCATGGCGATGAGAGAGGCAATTGTGAGAAGCAACTATGACTGCTGGAACTATGCTGTGACTCCAAGGGGAGAAACAGCGTTAACACTCCATTTATCAAAATTTCAGTGTACTTGATGGTTTCATGAATGGTAATAATATTGCAAAACAAAGGATAGATCAGGTCCTTGGAGTCTTATCCATTGATTGAGAGTATAATTCAAATCGTATCTACCAGGTAACCAACTTTAGAATCTAAGCACATGCTTTCTATGAGAGAACTAAGGGAATGATATATACACACGTACATAATTCTTTCTGTACGTCTACACATGCATTCTTTCAGAAAGAAATTAACATTATTTTGAAAAATAATTGTATGTATCATGTGCATAGAAAACATGGAGAAAAACATTTTTTACACTCACCTCCTGACTGGAAATATTTCTCATCGAATGGAAATGTGTGTTTTTCAAGGGAGGGAACAAGAAGAAATGAGGAAACAACACTGTAAAAAAGTTTGTTCCTCTGCCGCGATATTTAATGTTTCCATTCGTTATTATATATGAAATAATAGAGAATGCTTGAATATCACTTGCAAACTGAGAACTGACTTTCTTATAACTTTCAAACTGAAAGACATTCGGTGAAATATAAACTTACCATGAGGAGAAATATCTGGGGATAGGAGAAGAAATATATTTGTATGCAGTTTTCCTTTCTCACACGTGACAAAACAGACAGACGTGACATTTTGTTCCGTCCTGGGATTCAGCGAAAGGCAAATACCCATTAGGTCTGATTCTATATTTCACCAATTGCGTGGATATCCAAGACATTATCGTCGCAATATTGATTCCTGTATGGCAGTGGTAAATGTTACGTGTGTCATCCCGAGCTGTGCTGAGTCAGTCCATGTTAGATTTACTCCGAGGAAACGTCATTGCTAGAAAATGTACATTTTCCCTTTCCACAGACAAGTGCTTGACAAGAAATAGTCTGGCTAGTACGACAGCAGCAAGTGAATGACTGGGTCTTTCGTCCTGAGCAGCTATGAAGACGAACCTATTGTTCACTTGATGTACACAGCATCACAGTACCTCTTCAATAGGCATATTTCATGTGGGAACATGGAGATAAGGCCTCAATCGAAGGATTTTGTAAAAATAAAACACTTGTTAAACGCCTGAGCCCTTGTTTTGGGTATGATAATTGAATGTCATCTCTGTTCTTGATTTTGTCAGAAAAGGACAGGCTACCCTTTACATTCTTGACATCTCTCAGGATTAGGAAGTAAGCCTCCAATTCTGCTCTTCTCATCACTGTGCTTGCACCTGGTATGACCATTCTTGTCTTCAACCATTGTTTTCCTTTTGGAAACAGTCTCTGGAGGCTACTCTCATTGTCACTTCCGTCTTAGAGCAGACAGGAGACTAGGCAGGGAATGTCTTAAAATGGGATAGTACAGGGAACCGAATGAAGGCTCCTGTCTTCCATATTACGAAACCACTTAGCTAGGGTGACTTAACACACAGAAACCTATGGAAGATTCAATAGAATAATAAACTTCTCCTTTATTACTCCCTCCAGTCATATTAACAATATTACACATCACATTTTTTTAACCGTTTGGGGTTTGTTAGAGACAGAAACATCAATCTGAGAGTGAAGCATCAATCATTGCCTCTCATTCACAGCCCACGTGGGGACCGAACCTGCATCCAGGGCACGTGCCCTATGGCAATCAAACCAGCACCTTCTGTCTGTGTAGGGTGACACAAAACCGATGTAGCCACACCTGGGAGGGCTAAATATCCCTTACCTCTACGCTATGGTGAAGAAAAGTAGGGCTTTGGAGGCACCCGGGACTGCCTTCATCACAGTCTCGTGATGCAGCTTTGAATAATTTTGTATCTCTTTGAGCCTCAAGTTTCTGATTGGCAAAATAAAATAAATTATACTTCATCCAAGAAATGGTTTTGAAGTCTCAGTGAGAAAATGTTATTTGGAAACAGTAACTATCCACCCAATAATTCTAGGCTTTATGGAAATAGTAATAAATATTTCCTCCCTCAACAAATTGCAGTACCATTGGAAAGACACTAGAGTCACCTCTGGCGAAGACACAGGCATACGTAGATGCCCTTTCCCTCCTCACACAGCCAAAACAAGGAGAGCAATGAATTTAAAAACAAAAACCAGCCAGAAACTGGCAGAAAATGGAACTGGATGAGAGTCCAACAACCAAGGAGTTACAGACTAAACATTCACACAGACCAGTAGGAGGTTAGAAGCGGCAAGTAGGGGTGGAGAGGACTCGCAGCAGGAAGGTGGCTGGAGAACTGGGACGGGAGAGGCGGCCCTGGCAGACAGGTGGCTGGTGGACCAGGCAAGGCAGCAGCTCCAGAGCGAGGGGTAGCATATTAGCTAGCAGATCAATGGAGATGAACAACGGTGGAGCGAAATGGACGACGCAAGCCAGGGCTCCAGCGCAGCTAAATAAAACCTCAAACCTCTGCTTGGAAACACCTGAGGGGTTTGCAGCAGCACAGAACACTCTCAGCCTCACAGGAGAGTTCCTTGGAGAGACACACAGAGTCTGAGAACGTATACAAAACCACTCCCCTGAGAATCAGCTTCACATGGGACAGTTTTGATTGTGGGTAGTAGGGGAAGTGACTGAAAGCCAGCAGAGAGCTAGGCAAGCAGCATCGTTCCCTGTCACACCCCTCCCCAAAATACGGCTCACAGCACGGCCAGGTGGGCTGCCCTAATGAAACCCTAAGGCTCTGCCCATTACCACATAAGAGGCACTCTGAAACAAACAACCAAAAACACATGGCCCAAATGAAAGAAGAGATCAAAGCTCCGACAAAAATGCAGCTAAGTGATGAAGGGTTAGCCAACCTACCAGAGGCACAGTTCCAAATGCTGGTCGTTGTGATGCTCAGCAATTGGCTGAGTATAGTCACAACATAGAGGAACAAGTGCAGCCTAGGAAAAGTGAAATAGAGGAACATGTTCAGGGAACCAACACGGACGGGAAGGAAAGCGGGACTGAGACGAACAGTTTGGAGCAGAAGGAAGAAAAACACATTCAACCAGAACAGAATGAAGAAACAACGATTCAAATCATTGAGGAGAGTCTTAGGAACCTCCAGGGTAATTCTAAGTGGTCCAACATCCAAATCATAGTGGTGGCAGGAGGACAAGAGGAAGAACAAGAAATGGAGACATTCTTTGAAAAGTGAATGAAGGACAACTTCCCCTATCTGGCACAAGAAACAGCCTTCCAGAAAGTCCAGGAAGCCCAGAGAGTCCCAAGGCAGTTGGACCCAAAGAGGAACAACCAAGGCACAGCACAATTACATTGCCCGAGATTAAAGATAAGGAGAGAATCTGAGAAGCTGCAAGAGATAAGGAGACAGTTACCTACAAAGGAATTCCCAAAAGATTGTCAGCTGATTTCTCAACAGAAACATTGGAGGCAAGAAAGGGCTGGGAAGAAGTATCCCAAGTGAAGAAATGCAAGGAACTCCATCCAAGATTGTTCTATCCAGCAAAGCTGTCTTTTCGAACGCTCGGGCAGATAAAGTGCTGCCCAGACAAGTTCAATTTAAAGGAGTTCATCATCTCCAAGCCCTTATTATATGAAAAGATACAGAAAGTTGCCTAAGGAAAAAGAAGGTAAAAAAAAAAAAAAAATGCGAATAAAATGGCAGCAAAGTCACATCTATCAACAACCTAACCTTAAAAGCAAAAATAAAAACACACTACGCAGACAATTCCAACAGGAACTGAATTGCAGAAATGGAGGTAATATGGAGGGTTATTAGCGGGAGGGGGTGTACCGACAACGGGGGAAAAGGTACAGGGAATAAGAAACATTAATGATAGGAGCAAAATAGACCGGAGGAGGTAAGGGTGGTATAGGAAGAGGAACGGGAATGACATTATTGATACAGGAAAACAAAGGCAGCGATGACACAATACCCCTGGTTATTTTTCTTCTATGACTGTGTTCTGTCTTCCTCACTGGTTTCCACTCTTTCTATTCCTAACGCTAGGCTCTCATCAAAGTCAGGTTTTTCTTTTGTTTTAACTTCAAAACTTAATTTTTATTTTTTAGCCATAAAACACGATTTTCATAAAACCCTTCTACTAGGTTTAATTTTTAATAGATATTGATTTAATTTTATGTTTATTCAGTTATAATTGACTGCATTTCCTCCCCATCCCTGCACCTCACCCTAGCCAGTCCCACCTCCCCCAGCCACCTCAAAACTCCCCTTTGATTTTCTCCTTGGGCATTTTAGAGTAGTAGATCCTGTAGACCACTCTCCCCTCTATCCCCTCCCTCTTCCCCTCTGACTATTGTACCATTGTTCTTAAAGTCGTATGTGTCTGTTTCTCTTTTGTTTCCTTTTTTCCTCAGTTGATTATGTTGTCCTTAAAGGTGAGATCATTTGGTATTTCTCCCTCACAGCCTGGCGCATTTCACTTAACCTAATGCTGTCCAGTTCCATCCATACCATTGCAAAGTGTATCAGCTCCTTCTTTCTCTCTTCGGTGCAGATTTCCATTGTGTAAATGTACCATAGTTTTTGGATCCACTCATTAGCTGATGGGCACCTAGGTAGCCTCCAGCACTGGGCTATTGTAAATCGTGGTGCTATGGACATTGGGGTGCACAGGTTCTCTGGCATTGGTGTTTCAGTGTTCTAAGGGTACAATCCCAGCAGTGTTATTTCTGGGTCAAACGGCTTTTCCATTTTTAGTTTGCAGAGGAAATTCCATACAGTTCTCCACAGTGGCCGCACCAGTCTGCATTCGCACCAACAATGTCCTGGTTGTCCCTTTTCTCCTCATCCTCTCCGACATCCGTGTCTTGCTTTGTTTATGTTGGCCACTCCGGCTGTTGTGAGATGGAACCTCATTGTGGTTTAATTTTATAAACGAAGAACACAGTAGAAGGAATCAAAAGCAGGATCGGGGGAGCTGAGGACCGCCTCAACAAATTCACTTTTCTCTATACTTTCTTTCGAGTATTTATCGTTATTGTTCCTTTATTCGTGCAAGGGGTTTTCTATTACTCATCCATGCAGACTAGGATTATTGGGATTGTATTATGCGGTGGAGATTGCTGCTAAAATGCCTTGGAGAAAGACGACAAAGGTAAATTAGGCAGGGTCTCAGGCCTCAGAAAATGTGCAGCCCAGTGTAGCTCCGATGTTTAACGCCTCCTGCGGTCTTCTATTGCATACTATAACGTGTTCATTGGATGTTTCTTAAAGTCATTGGACAATAAGAAGCACAGTCGTCTTCTATTTAAAAACTAGTTGCAATCCCGTGTCACGCAATTGAATCAGAGCAATTATTATTGTCCCAAGTTCAAGGATCATAAATTCGAAGTCCATCTGCCTTTTCTCCCACTGCCATCTTTACACGTATTACAAGATTTTGATCCATCTTCCCCAAATTGTCTTTATCCTTCATCTCTTCCCTTGCCATTCTACTGCTAAAACTGCAGTTCCAAAGTAGTAGGAACATGTCAGCGATGGTCTCTACGTGACCTATCTGTCCTTGATTAAAGAATTTTGTATGAGAGACACTGGGGTAGGGTTGAGGGATGGGGAGACAGGCAGAAAATTGTAAGTGAATTTTTTTTTTTTCTCAGAGAGACCCTGAACTAAAACCCAACAGCCAGAAGCAAGAGGGAGTTGCGGGGAGATAATGAGGGTGGGGAAGGGGGCAGGGGTATCAGGAACATGTATACGGAGATGTGGACAGAGCCAAAAGTGATGGGAAGATGGAGGATCGAACATGGGGATGGGTCTGGAGGGAGGCAGTGGGGACTCACCGGAGTTAGAGGTGGTTTTGTGGGAGGTAGTATGGTCAAAGAGAAATGAAAAGTCTTTGCATTGAATAATGTTTTCCTATATGAATATTTGAAAAAATCCTCTGTTCTTATCTGTACCTGAAGCCTAACATTTAACTTGTTAATGTGCATGTCCCTGTTCATATTTTGTTTCCTTTTTTCCTCAGTTGATGATGTTGTACTTAAAGGTGAGATCATTTGGTATTTCTCCGTCACAGCCTGGCACATTTCACTTAGCATGATGGTGTCCACTTCCATCCATAGCATTGCATGGTTGTCTCTAAAAGACTCCCACCACATCATCCCTATGAGGAGCCTTGGGAACTATGTCGTCTAACAACCTACTTTCACAGATAACAGGTCTTGGAAGTTAATTGATTGGTGTGTGCTCTGTTACTATGAGCACGATTGTCTCAGTTACATCTAACTGCTTTGTATGTCCATAGAGTCCTTGCAGTTTGGCTTCCTTTGCAAACTATTTAAGATGTGTGAGTATGTACGCTCATGTATGCTTGTGTATTCCTTTGGTTTGGGGTTTGCATTTCAATGAAAATTAATTGCTGATTCTTACCTGATGAATTCATTGGTTCTGAATCAGGTTTATGCTTTAGACCACACTTACCATTTGGTTCATCCTAAGATCTTTTCTCTGAATTAAACCTCGTAGTATAAGACAGACTTCTCGAAATTCTCCTTAGTACCCCCAGCCTATTACTGTGGTTTGGAAAGTGTTTCACTTACTGAAACAGGACCCTGGATTGTAAGAAGCGTTGCTAGTATAGTCAGCGTTTTCTCAAGGCTTGGAAAGTGAAATGTTATGCTTCTGTAGATTATAAAGTTGAAATGTATATTTCCTAGGCTTTGGCCCTTTACACATTCCTTCTATGAATATTCAAGAGTCTCTCCATGTATCTACAAGTTGACGTAACAAGGAAGTGCTTACCCTTCAACGACCTCCCACGTTTGAAGCACTCTAGGAAGCAAGTCATTAGGTCTTATGTATTTATATACATGAAGAATATTCAAATGATCTTTGACTAGGGCTTCCCAGAGAGTACCAACCCAGTATGTGTTATATATCACATTATAAGGAGCTGGCACCAATACTTATAAATTGTAGAAGAAATACAACGGTCCTATATAAATTTTGTCTTTTTCATGTGACTGTCTTGACGTGATAACTTTGCATGTTTTTTGACATATATTTTCCCCCTCTGTCATGAATGAGTATTGTGCATACGCTGTATTTCTTCCCTGAAAAAAAGCGCTCTACTGTTCATTTTTTCTGGAGCATGAACTGCTATCTAGTGATATTTCTGTGGCCTTCTCTGAATTCTTTTTTCCCCGTAGTAACGCATACGATAGGATCAGGAAATGTCAAAAGGAAGAACAATGCCATTTTCCACCAATGTTTATGGAAAGATGTGAAAACTGTGAGCAGGGTTAATGAAGGTCTTTCTTACTGAATGGAAAAAATCTAGAGTAATGATTTTAAAAATATTGGTCTTTAATATTTATGGGCTGTTGTTTAATTCATCAAAAATATTTCACACTTTACTTTTGGAGTCCCTGATTCTCCCATTTCCATTAAGTACGTGAAGTTTCTCTACACAAAACCACCTACACCTGGAAAAATACCCTACTTCATTTGGTTTCAAAGGGTCCCATGAAAAATGTAGGTTAATGTCAAGACTACTTCACCATACAGGATGCCTACTGTGTCTACATATATTTGCTTCTCATCGTTAATGGAAGGAGTGAATTAATTTTTTCTTCCCTAGAGTTTACAATTTATTTTGTCCAATGATTTATTAATCCTAGAAGTTGGTTCTATGGGGTTGACACCTATGGTTCATGATTCCTTATGGATATGTTACAGCTTGACCTTAGAGCGGAGAGCAGCTTTACCACTTGTCATTATTTTTTTACTCACTTTGTGGTATGAGAGACAGTTTTTATCCTTTCTGATATTTACCAAAGTCCATATTTTCAAGTTTCCGATAATCAATACATCTATTGTCATTACAGAGAACATGCTTGGGACTGTTATTGTTGCAAAATGCACTTTGAATTGGGTATTCTCTGCTTAGAGTACTCTTCATTTTCTCCGGTTTTTAGAGGTAACCGCATGCCCTTTTACAATTTCATGAAGCAGAAGTAATTAAGGCCAAACTGACAGAATTTTAAATATGTCCAATTCATCTAGCAGGAAAGAACCACCAAAGGTAGTCGAAGCTATGTCTTCCATTTTAAGTAATAACGTGAGTGTGTCTAAAAAAATACAAGAAGGGAGGGAGTTGTTAAAAGTCAGAAGATAGTTGTAAACATACTTCATTACATCCCAAGTACAGAGGAAACCAGCAGTTCCAGAAAGGAAGAAAAATATCTACAGACTAGTTTTATGGAAGGGCATTTGAACTAAACCAAGAAAGGACTGCAGGGTGGAGACAAGGTGACGCGCTTACCCTTACAGAGCAAAATACTGTCATGCAAAGGAAAAAGTTATGCTAGTATGCAGAAGCTAGATGCGTGATACTATTCTGGATTTAACGTAGCATGCGAAGGCCATGGTTCACATCATTTTTCCAAGTGTGAAAGCGACACAGACAGACTCTTACCTCACAGACACTAAATGCTTTCCCCTGACACGGTTTGTTCACTGGTGTCTTAACCTTCCTGGGACATCTGAAGGTTTCCTTGTCATATTCAGCCACGGATCTCGCAGTAGAATGTGCGCCACACATCGCAAGGCTCCTAAACTCTCTCAGGCTCTGTACCTGTGCTGCATTTTAATGCGATCTCGTGCTACATTCTGCATCACTAAATCTGCCACACCAACCAAGTTGTATTCTCTTTCGCCGTGCCTTAGCATGACTGCCTTCTAAATATGAACTTGGAGTGAACATGACTTCACCTTGACATCATGCTTTCTTTCCTTCAAATAATTTCAGTGCTTACCCAGTTTCAATTAACGGCATAACATCTGTTAAGGTCGTATTCTTCATCAAGGACATTTTTTAAGTCGGTGAAACATATGTTTTACATATATTGTGTTATGCACACACATTTCCCTACTCTGGCTTGACAGTAGATTGGGAGAGGAAGAATTAAAGGATATAAGAACTAATTCTAACAAGGGAAATCATTGTTACTTGCCCCTTCAATATTCACCATCACCACTTCCCTTCTTTATTGCTGTCAGAAGGCATGTTTTTCGTGGGGAAAGCACTTTAAAAGTCTTCAGCACCGAGTTGCATTTTATCTATCCCAATCAGGGCCAAGTGTTTCTCACTTTCATGGTCTGCATTATAGATGTGAGGGGCCATGTGATCCCGGTCTGCAACTCAGGGCACAGAACCCATTCTGCCAGGGTCACCTTTGGAAAAACTGTTTCTTTATCCGTTAAAAAGGAAAGCCAAGGTGCCACCACTTTCTTGACTCCCATTCGACAGCATGGAATGCTGATGCTGTATGTGGGTTAGAACAGCCATCTTGAGACCTGTAGGGAAGCCAAGGGACCACAACCAGTACAGTTAAGCCACGTGAGAAGTGTCAACAGCAGCTTTGTAGTTGCTTCCCCTTATTGTCGGCCAAAAAGGAAAACTATGCCACCTACTGAAGCATTAATTGTCTGCATCAGTTTGCTTATTACTCCCACAAAAGGTATTGAAAATGGAGCCATGCAGCATGTTTTGTAAACAAAACACTTTAGTTAGGTTTCGTCTCAAGAAGAAGCAAAGCATAAATCTCATGGATTAAAGCAAACACATATCTCTCACTTCTGAGTCTTCAGTTTAAGTATGATTTTTGTTGAGTCTCCTCATCTTGTCTTGGCTTGAATTTTGGTGGAAGGTAGAACTTGGGATTGAATGAGGTGTTTCCTCTGAGGGAAGGCAAGAATGAATGTGTATCCATTCAATAGAACATTTCTTGTGTAGGCAGCTGTCCCAAGTTAATGAGGAGTGACCGTAATTAGCGTTTCTTGGACCTTTACACATCACGTCCTCCTCTTGCCATTGATTGAGAACGTCACATAGCCAAGGTCAACATCATAGCAGCGAAATACGTTCTCGCAGCGGTAAGGGGTAAAGTGGAGAGGGAGCATTTTCTCTGAATAAAATTTACAACACATAATGTTAACTCTGGGATTATGGTGTTGCATAATTGGTTATATTCACTTTTATCGCTACTAAATTCAATATTATTACATGAAAAGATAGTTATCTCACTATTTGTTTTGAAGGATTTCAGTTACTCGTCTTTAGAGAGAGGAAGTGAGGGAGAGAAACACCAAGGCATGGTGGCCTCTCAGGCGCCCCCTAGTGAGGACACAGCCCACAACCCAGCCATGTGCCTTGACTAGGAATTGAACACCTAACCCTTTGCAAAATGCATTTCCTTCCTGGAAATGGTCATGCTTTCTGTCGCATCAGGCCTTTCACATCTGCTTATTCCCCTGGCTCCGTTATGATCTGCCATTATTCCTACCCGCCCTTTTCCCATCTGAAAGCCTGCTTACCCTCCGCCCCCCATGAACTGACAGTGCTCATGCCTGACTCAGCTCAGATAGAAGTCCCTCTGAAGAGTCACCTTTCATCCTTGTCTTTCCAGTAGCCCGGGATCCACAAATATGTTTTTATTGCTGTATATATAGAGTGCGATGTTAATGATGTAAATACATGTCAATGTATTTCCCTCTTCCTGTATCAGACCACGAATGCCTTTGACTCAGAGATCATATCGTATTTATGTTTACACCTAACATAGAACACACAACCTTGATCAGTAAATTAGTGGTGATCACTACAGGAATTAAATGCATCTAAATCTCACTCTCCCGCGAGTGCTGGGACCAAGAGTAAAAATCCTTGAGCCCTCCACCATTTCTCCACACGTTATATAGGTTCCAAGAAATTCAGCCAATGACATTGGGTTGAAAGAAATGTCCCAAACAGTTCGATGAAACTCGCAGTGTTGCAGAAGAGCAGCCATGGCTCCACAGGGGGTATCTAAGGAGATTAATGGTGTGCATAGAAGCTTCTGGTCATTTTGAACATCTACTGGTGGAGCTAAGCTACTCTTCCCGGCCCCTGGCATTTCACACTGCAGTCAGCAGCACAGATGGGGAGTAAATATGCTGAGAATCTTGAGGAGAGTGGCCAAAATACGTTGCCCTTCAGTACACTCTGACACTTGTTGTTTTCTCGTGAAATCTCACCACTATGCATTTGTCATGTGTGAGAAACAAGCTCTTGATTCTGACCACAAACTCCTGAAGTATCTCATAGGAGCTGGCGTTAAGTCCTGCACTTCAACTTGGAAACGCGGTGTGCCCAGGAGAACACCGATCAGCAGGGTGACCAGGAGCGAAAAGACAGCCAAGACTGTAGTGCATTTTCCTGTGTAATCCTCCCTTTGTGGTAAAATATCCCAGGGGCTCCCTTTCTTGATATGCTTCCTTTTTCTTTACAGAGGATTAGAACCATTTGTTTCATACAAGTTCACTATTTACTTGTTTGTTTCTCTGTTTATTTCTTTATTGCATGGACAACTCTAATATGTTGCTACACTATTATTCCTATAAAATTGTTGCTATACTAATACTCCCTGTGATGGAGGCCATCTGTCTCCCCTGGCCACGCGCCCACTGAGTTGCTGATTGGTCAGCTGTCCCTTGTGACGTCACAGTGCATATTCCCTCCTGCCATGGGAACACAGGGTCCCTTGGGGCCGGCCAGCAGGAACTGTTGGGGCAGGCCTTCAGGAGCGGCTGGTCCTGTGGCAGGAAGGCGGAGTATCCCCGCAGGCAGCGCAGCCTTGGGCTATAGGCTCTGAGCAGCAGACAGCAGTGGAGGACAAGGAGATGGAAGAGCCAGGGGTGGAGGAGCAAGAGGTGCAGGAGGAGGAGGTGCAGGAGCCTAGGATTGAGGAGCCAGGGAACAGCGGCGCACAGGTGAGCAGTAGCCTCTCAGGTCCTGCTGTTCCAAGTGAGTCCCCAACTCTCCCTGCCCCCCGCCCCCACCATACACGCCACAGCCAGGTTCCAACTTCTTACCCGCCGACCTGGGGGGTGGCTGACCCTCCAACCATCTTCCCCAGAAGCCACGCCCGCCCTAACCCATGGTCCCCCTTACCCGTGGTTCCCCCTTGGTCCCTGTCAGGATATCCAGTCCATCCCCGCTGTCTGGGACACGTCCACGCGCTGAGGCGACTGCACAAGGAACTGGCGAACATCACGATCGATCCCCCGCCCATGTGCTCTGCAGGGCCAGTGGATGACAACATGTTCCAATGGAAGGGGACCATCATGGGACCCCCGGACAGCCCCTATGAGGGAGGGGTGTTCTGCCTAAACATACAATTCCCTCGAAATTACCCCTTCAGGCCTCCGGCGATTTCCTTCACCACCCCGATCTACCACCCCAATATCAACCGAAAGGGATATATCTGTGTCGATATTCTCAGGTCCCAGTGGTCTCCTATAATGACCATATCCAAACTCTTGCTGTCCATCAGCTCCTTGCTATGTGACCCCAACCCCAACCATGCCTTTGTTCCATCCATTGGGAGAATGTACCTAAAGGACAGGAAGGCATATGATACCATGGTGCGAGCTTGGACCAAGAAGTACGCTATGTGAGGGAGGGGCAAATGATAACCCCTCACCTCAATAAAACACCTGGCTGTTGAATGGGCTCTTCTTTGATTGCTTTCTGGGAGGAATCCTTTCCCTTCTCACATCTGCCTATGAGGGTGTGTGGAGGCCTGGTGGGAAGCGGTGTTTGGGGGAAGGGCAAGGTTGGGAGACGGGGTATTTTGAGAGAGGCTAGTAGTAATAAATATTTGACTGAAACACTTCTTTCCTGCTTCAGGATGGGAAAGCAAGAACAAGGGGGTGGTGGGATTAGCAGGCATCCTTTAGCGCGCACAAGGTGGGGGAAACACTGGATGAAGAATAGGAAGATCATTAGGTATCTGGTTCATTCTGAGGTACCTGTGTCTTCAGGGTTTTTGCTTGGACCGACATGGAAGGTAAGCCACAGCCTCTTCTTTCAGGCCCACATTTAACTGTAGAAACATTAAGTGGATGAGGAGATGTCACAAAAGAAAACGAAGTCTTTTCTTCCAAGAATTCTCCACCCCCCCACACTACACTGCCCGCCTTTTTGACCCGTCTGCCACCCTCCACAGTCTGGGCTATATCCCCATTCTCAGGTCATGCTTATTGACAATAGAACACTTGTACAGGCTGCACAAGTGCCCATGAGTAGATGAGTGGATAAAAGCACTGTGGTATGTGCACACAATGGAATAAATAGTACATGGAAATCTGTCCCTTTGTGACAGTGTGGATGGACTTGAAACACCTTAGGCTCCGTGAAATAAGCCAGTCAGAGGACGACAAATAAATACCATAGGATCTCTGTCATAAGGAGCATCTAATGAACAAACTGAAGTAACAAGGAAAATGGGGAGAGGCTCCTAGAGAGCTGGCAGCCAGCTGTCAGAGGGGGTATGGGGTGCAGGCTAGGTGGGAAACCGGAAGGGAGTAAGAAAAGACCTTCCCAGATAACAGTATGGAGAAGACCAAGGGAAAAGGGGTGGGGCGGTGCAATAGAAGGGCGTGAAGGGGGACAGCGGGTGCTGCCAGAAGCAGACTTGAATGGGGTGGTGAACACACAATACAATATGCAAAGGATGAAGTGTAGACTCCCACGCTGCAAACCTGCATAATTTCACTCACCTGTGTCCCCCCCAGTAAGTGCAATTAAAAAATAACAGGATAGGAAAGTTTCCTTTCTTTGTGTAAATCTTTTCTCTATGAAAGAGTGTCCTCAATCCATTGTCAGTGGAGCACTCCTGCGACTGAGCAGCAGTTTGGGTCCTGCTGCCTGCCTGCTAGGCTAAGTGTTAGAGGCAAAGGTTGGGTGGTGAAGGAAAGGGGTTAGGAACACCAGGAAGACAGACGAGAGAGACGCCAATGAAAACCACAATGAGATAGAACCTCACAAGGTGAAAATGGCCATCATTGGATACATCTAATCGCCACAAATGCTGGCAGGGTTTGAAAACAAAGGCAACCATTTTGCCCTGTGGGTGGGAATGCAGAATGGGGAAGTCACGGTGGAAGGCATGTTTGCATTTCTTCAGGTAATGGAACTGCCTGTTGGTCCATCAATTCCATTGGTGTATTTATACCCTGAGAATCCACAAAGATGCGCCATGCTACAGGTCAACATTATAAATGAGTAAGAACAATTAAGTAATCAGCGCCAAGGAGTGAGAGGGTCAGAATTCAAAAGGCAAGAGTGGCTAAACTCAAATACCAGGTGTGCAGGGACTTTGAGCATCCACGTGAGAGAGGATTTAGAGCTATGTGAAAGGGGCAGATCCTGATGACCTGACTGACAGGAGAGATTTTCCAAATTCTGCTTTCATAACATTAGGGTGCTGATTCCTTGCAGGATTGCTCATTGGTGTCATGAGAAAGAGGCATCTAACAGCCTTTTCAGAACCTTGGGACCCTACAGGCAGTCTGTGTGGTCCATTTTTGCACTCTATGTCTGAGTGAGGCCATCTTTTCATCATTTCCTTCAACCAAAACAATATCTTCCAGTAGTTTGTAGAAAGGAGCAGACATACGAATGCCTCTGTCTTCCTTAAGCTGTCAAATAAAGAGATTTGCAGAAATAGAAAAAAAAAAAAAAAAAACAAAAACCGAAAAACCCAGGACACTACACTCATTAAATGTAGGTATTATTAATATATGCTGTTTACAATTTAATAAGAATCCATGGACATATTAGTAAATCTCTTTCCATGCATTAAATATATGCAAAGATAGATTGGGATAAACTACTGTGGGGGCTGAAAATGTTTAAGGCTTTTCCTTCCTCCTTTTAAGTTCTTCAGGCTGGGCTAATAACCAAATTGATAGAGGTGGGCTGATAGGAGAAAATGCAAGTTCAATAGACGTTCATGGGTAATTCACACTAGCATGACACATCCACGGGAATTCCAAAGACAGTGAGACAACACCGGGTTGCTGGGACATTTTGGACAAAGAAGAAAAGGCAGGGTAACATGGTACTAGATTTTGAGGAATGCGAAAGAGTGATTTACAAGCAGTTGAGGAAGCGCCAAGCACACAGGCCAGGGCCTTAGTTCTGGGTGAATCCGCAACAATGGGACGCAGCAGGTACTCGGCTATGTGGACATGCCTTAAGCGGTCTACTCTTCACACTTAGTTCCATTAGGCTGAGGACATTCAGCAGTTTCTCTGTCTGAGTCTCTAGGGCAGGAAAGGGAGGAAGACCCACGGTTCCGAGAGTGGTTTGTTTCTTGATAAATAGCTTACGATTCCTTTCCCAAAATGCACTTTCAGGACGGCAGAATTTTCCCTTCACTACAGCTGTTGGAAAGAGAAGGTCCGGCCAGAGGCGTCTGAGCAAACATGGTGAGCTTGGTTGGGAGGCATGTTATCAAGGGTGCACAGCGGGGAGCATTCCTTTGGTGTCCCTTTCCTTCCTGCACAGCACTTCAGGCAGACACCACCGGGTGGTCAGAGGTGAACTTTACTTACAAATTTCGGCCTCATAGCTTCAGCCAAGTGGTTTGCAGTGCACATATTTTGGCTAAGACGATCACTAGCTTCCAGTTCCATCCCTGGATTCACGGTAGTGCAGCTGGTTTGCAGGCGTTCCCTTTCCAGGTGCCTTCTGCCAGGACCTCATAGTCTAATCTGTGATGTTCGGTGGTTTCTGTTCTACTACGAGCGAGTCACGTGTGTGGAGGATTTGACTTCCTTACGAATTGCAAATGAACAGATGCAACAACTGATCCACGGGAGGTAAAGTAAAGGGTAAAAACACGTGTTACTTTGACAAGGCAGATGTAGAAATAGAACTGAGTCTCACATGTGCATTTGTGTCTGAGAGCTGGGAGTAGAGACCTGGGATGTGCAGAAAAGTTTATGTGGAAAAACCAACTGATTTAAACCCTCATTTTAAAAATTAATTAATTTATTTTATTCAGTTACAATTGTCTGGATTATCTCCTGTTCGCTCCCCCACCCCGGGCAAGTCCCACCTCACTACTCCCCTCTAACCTCCCCTTTAAATTTATCCTTGTGTCCTATATAGTAGCTCCTATAGAGCACTGTCCCCCCTATGGCGTCCCAATGCCCTGTGGCTACTGTTACAATGTTCTTAATTTCAATATCTCTGGTTATATTTTGTTTGCTTTTTCTTTTCTTGATTATGTTCCAGTTCAACGTGAGATCCTCTGCACCCCATTGTTCATAGCAACACAATTTACAATAACCAAGTACTGGAAGTAACTTAAGTGCCCATCAGTTAAATAGAGGATCCAAAAAGTATGGTACTTTCAGACAATGGAATTTTACGCAGCGGAGAGAAAGAAGGAGCTAATACCCTGTGCAATGGCATGGGTGAAAGATGTGGGCATTATGCTAAGTGAAATAAGGCAGGTGTTGAGGGAGAAATACTATTTAGCGCCCCTCGCCTGCACCGTTTTTTCTTTTCTTTTCTTTTTTTTTTTTTTTTTTTTTTTTTTTGCGAATTTATAGGATTAATGGTGACAGCAAAGGGTAACCAATCTCCTGAGTGGAATTAAAGGCTCAATGAAGAGTCAAAGAGTCTGACTACATGAATTATATGTTGAAGGGTAATGTGTCTAATTATATTTTCCAAATGATTTTAAGTAATCCATGCATTTTGAAAGGATATCTACCATTTGAAATGGACACTAAAGACTGCAAAATAGGCACGTGTGGAATCCAATGAGTTCTATAACCTAACAAAAATGTAGAAACAGGGATGATACACGAAACAGAACGAGGGTTGTCGCAAGGGAAGCGGCTGGGTGAATGGAAGAAGAAGGTGAAGGGATTACTGGAAGGACAGCTGTTCAGGATCCTTGGACACGGATCACAATGGGGGGGTGGCCAGAGGGAAGAGGAGCGGCAGCTGGGTGCAGGAGAGCAAAGGGGGAAGAGGGGTGAACAACTGTATTAGCAGAAACAACCCCCAAAATGTACATTAAAAACTAGTCCCTTCAAAACAACTTGGCCAATAATTGGCAGTGTTCCCTTCCCTCCTCACTAAACCCAGCACAGAACTCTACCCACAGGAAGAACACATTGTGTCCTGGCTCCCGTTCCTGTGCCATGCTCTGAAATATTCCGAGAAGGTATTTCCGGGACATTGTCCGCACAGTTCCTGGATCTCCACTGAGAATTTGGCTTATTCAGGTAACTGGGCCACAGTCACTGGCAAAATGGGTCAGTTCACTGAGTTCCTTGTGGAGGCCAGGTAATGGAATCAAAGTACCTTGGAAGAAAGTGTAGCACTTCTGCTCTGAGTGAATGAGATTCCGATGTAAATACACATCATCCATGGCGATGAGAGAGGCAATTGTGACAAGCAACTATGACTGCTGGGAACTATGCTGTGACTCCAAGGGGAGAAACAGTGTTAACACTCCATTTATCAAAATTTCAGTGTACTTGATGGTTTCATGAATGGTAATAATATTGCAAAACAAAGGATAGATCAGGTCCTTGGAGTCTTATCCATTGATTGAGAGTATAATTCAAATCGTATCTACCAGGTAACCCCCTTTAGAATCTAAGCACATGCTTTCTATGAGAGAACTAAGGGAATGATATATACACACGTACATAATTCTTTCTGTACGTCTACACATGCATTCTTTCAGAAAGAACTTAACATTATTTTGAAAAAGAATTGAATGTATCATGTGCATAGAAAACATGGAGAAAAACATTTTTTACACTCACCTCCTGACTGGAAATATGTCTCATCGAATGGAAATGTGTGTTTTTCAAGGGAGGGAACAAGAGGAAATGAGGAAACAACACTGGAAAAAAGTTTGTTCCTCTGCCGCCATATTTAATGTTTCCATTCGTTATTATATATGAAATAATAGAGAATGCTTGAATATCACTTGCAAACTGAGAACTGACTTTCTTTTAACTTTCAAACTGAAAGACATTCGGTGAAATATAAACTTACCATGAGGAGAAATATCTGGGGATAGGAGAAGAAATATATTTGTATGCAGTTTTCCTTTCTCACACGTGACAAAACAGACAGACGTGACATTTTGTTCCGTCCTGGGATTCAGCGAAAGGCAAATACCCATTAGGTCTGATTCTATATTTCACCAATTGCGTGGATATCCAAGACATTATCGTCGCAATATTGATTCCAGTATGGCAGTGGTAAATGTTACGTGTGTCATCCCGAGCTGTGCTGAGTCAGTCCATGTTAGATTTACTCCGAGGAAACGTCATTGCTAGAAAATGTACATTTTCCCTTTCCACAGACAAGTGCTTGACAAGAAATAGTCTGGCTAGTACGACAGCAGCAAGTGAATGACTGGGTCTTTCGTCCTGAGCAGCTATGAAGACGAACCTATTGTTCACTTGATGTACACAGCATCACAGTACCTCTTCAATAGGCATATTTCATGTGGGAACATGGAGATAAGGCCTCAATCGAAGGATTTTGTAAAAATAAAACACTTGTTAAACGCCTGAGCCCTTGTTTTGGGTATGATAATTGAATGTCATCTCTGTTCTTGATTTTGTCAGAAAAGGACAGGCTACCCTTTACATTCTTGACATCTTTTCAGGATTAGGAAGTAAGCCTCCAATTCTGCTCTTCTCATCACTGTGCTTGCACCTGGTATGACCATTCTTGTCTTCAACCATTGTTTTCCTTCTTGGAAACAGTCTCTGGAGGCTACTCTCATTGTCACTTCCGTCTTAGAGCAGACAGGAGACTAGGCAGGGAATGTCTTAAAATGGGATAGTACAGGGAACCGAATGAAGGCTCCTGTCTTCCATATTACGAAACCACTTAGCTAGGGTGACTTAACACACAGAAACCTATTGAAGATTCAATAGAATAATAAACTTCTCCTTTATTACTCCCTCCAGTCATATTAACAATATTACACACCACATTTTTTTAACCGTTTGGGGTTTGTTAGAGACAGAAACATCAATCTGAGAGTGAAGCATCAATCATTGCCTCTCATTCACAGCCCACGTGGGGACCGAACCTGCATCCAGGGCACGTGCCCTATGGCAATCAAACCAGCACCTTCTGACTGTGTAGGGTGACACAAAACCGATGTAGCCACACCTGGGAGGGCTAAATATCCCTTACCTCTACGCTATGGTGAAGAAAAGTAGGGCTTTGGAGGCACCCGGGACTGCCTTCATCACAGTCTCGTGATGCAGCTTTGAATAATTTTGTATCTCTTTGAGCCTCAAGTTTCTGATTGGCAAAATAAAATAAATTATACTTCGTCCAAGAAATGGTTTTGAAGTCTCAGTGAGAAAATGTTATTTGGAAACTGTAACTATCCACCCAATAATTCTAGGCTTTATGGAAATAGTAATAAATATTTCCTCCCTCAACAAATTGCAGTACCATTGGAAAGACACTAGAGTCACCTCTGGCGAAGACACAGGCATACGTAGATGCCCTTTCCCTCCTCACACAGCCAAAACAAGGAGAGCAATGAATTTAAAAACAAAAACCAGCCAGAAACTGGCAGAAAATGGAACTGGATGAGAGTCCAACAACCAAGGAGTTACAGACTAAACATTCACACAGACCAGTAGGAGGGGTAGAAGCGGCAAGTAGGGGTGGAGAGGACTCGCAGCAGGAAGGTGGCTGGAGAACTGGGACGGGAGAGGCGGCCCTGGCAGACAGGTGGCTGGTGGACCAGGCAAGGCAGCAGCTCCAGAGCGAGGGGTAGCATATTTGCTAGCAGATCAATGGAGATGAACAACGGTGGAGCGAAATGGACGACGCAAGCCAGGGCTCCAGCACAGCTAAATAAAACCTCAAACCTCTGCTTGGAAACACCTGAGGGGTTTGCAGCAGCACAGAACACTCTCAGCCTCACAGGAGAGTTCCTTGGAGAGACACACAGAGTCAGAGAACGTATACAAAACCACTCCCCTGAGAATCAGCTTCACATGGGACTGTTTTGATTGTGGGTAGAAGGGGAAGTGACTGAAAGCCAGCAGAGTGCTAGGCAAGCAGCATCGTTCCCTGTCACACCCCTCCCCAAAATACGGCTCACAGCACGGCCAGGTGGGCTGCCCTAATGAAACCCTAAGGCTCTGCCCATTACCACATAAGAGGCACTCTGAAACAAACAACCAAAAACACATGGCCCAAATGAAAGAAGCGATCAAAGCTCCGACAAAAATGCAGCTAAGTGATGAAGGGTTAGCCAACCTATCAGAGGCACAGTTCCAAATGCTGGTCGTTGTGATGCTCAGCAATTGGCTGAGTATGGTCACAACATAGAGGAACAAGTGCAGCCTAGGAAAAGTGAAATAGAGGAACATGTTCAGGGAACCAACACGGACGGGAAGGAAAGCGGGACTGAGACGAACAGTTTGGAGCAGAAGGAAGAAAAACACATTCAACCAGAACAGAATGAAGAAACAACGATTCAAATCATTGAGGAGAGTCTTAGGAACCTCCAGGGTAATTCTAAGTGGTCCAACATCCAAATCATAGTGGTGGCAGGAGGACAAGAGGAAGAACAAGAAATGGAGACATTCTTTGAAAAGTGAATGAAGGACAACTTCCCCTATCTGGCACAAGAAACAGCCTTCCAGGAAGTCCAGGAAGCCCAGAGAGTCCCAAGGCAGTTGGACCCAAAGAGGAACAACCAAGGCACAGCACAATTACATTGCCCGAGATTAAAGATAAGGAGAGAATCTGAGAAGCTGCAAGAGATAAGGAGACAGTTACCTACAAAGGAATTCCCAAAAGATTGTCAGCTGATTTCTCAACAGAAACATTGGAGGCAAGAAAGGGCTGGGAAGAAGTATCCCAAGTGATGAAATGCAAGGAACTCCATCCAAGATTGTTCTATCCAGCAAAGCTGTCTTTTCGAACGCTCGGGCAGATAAAGTGCTGCCCAGACATGTTCAATTTGAAGGAGTTCATCATCTCCAAGCCCTTATTATATGAAAAGATACAGAAAGTTGCCTAAGGAAAAAGAAGGTAAAAAAAAAAAAATGCGAATAAAATGGCAGCAAAGTCACATCTATCAACAACCTAACCTTAAAAGCAAAAATAAAAACACACTACGCAGACAATTCCAACAGGAACTGAATGGCAGAAATGGAGGTAATATGGAGGGTTATTAGCGGGAGGGGTGGACCGACAATGGGGGAAAAGGTACAGGGAATAAGAAACATTAATGATAGGAGGAAAATAGACCGGAGGAGGTAAGGGTGGTATAGGAAGAGGAATGGGAATGACATTATTGATACAGGAAAACAAAGGCAGCGATGACACAATACCCCTGGTTATTTTTCTTCTATGACTGTGTTCTGTCTTCCTCACTGGTTTCCACTCTTTCTATTCCTAACTCTAGGCTCTCATCAAAGTCAGGTTTTTCTTTTGTTTTAACTTCAAAACTTAATTTTTATTTTTTAGCCATAAAACACGATTTTCATAAAACCCTTCTACTAGGTTTAATTTTTAATAGATATTGATTTAATTTTATGTTTATTCAGTTATAATTGACTGCATTTCCTCCCCATCCCTGCACCTCACCCTAGCCAGTCCCACCTCCCCCAGACACCTCAAAACTCCGCTTTGATTTTCTCCTTGTGCATTTTAGAGTAGTAGATCCTGTAGACCACTCTCCCCTCTATCCCCTCCCTCTTCCCCTCTGACTATTGTACCATTGTTCTTAAAGTCGTATGTGTCTGTTTCTATTTTGTTTCCTTTTTTCCTCAGTTGATTATGTTGTCCTTAAAGGTGAGATCATTTGGTATTTCTCCCTCACAGCCTGGCGCATTTCACTTAACCTAATGCTGTCCAGTTCCATCCATACCATTGCAAAGTGTATCAGCTCCTTCTTTCTCTCTTCGGTGCAGATTTCCATTGTGTAAATGTACCATAGTTTTTGGATCCACTCATTAGCTGATGGGCACCTAGGTAGCCTCCAGCACTGGGCTACTGTGAATCGTGGTGCTATGGACATTGGGGTGCACAGGTTCTCTGGCATTGGTGTTTCAGTGTTCTAAGGGTACAATCCCAGCAGTGGAATTTCTGGGTCAAACGGCTTTTCCATTTTTAGTTTGCAGAGGAAATTCCATACAGTTCTCCACAGTGGCCGCACCAGTCTGCATTCGCACCAACAATGTCCTGGTTGTCCCTTTTCTCCTCATCCTCTCCGACATCCGTGTCTTGCTTTGTTTATGTTGGCCACTCTGGCTGTTGTGAGATGGAACCTCATTGTGGTTTAATTTTATAAACGAAGAACACAGTAGAAGGAATCAAAAGCAGGATCGGGGGAGCAGAGGACCGCCTCAACAAATTCACTTTTCTCTATACTTTCTTTCGAGTATTTATCGTTATTGTTCCTTTATTCGTGCAAGGGGTTTTCTATTACTCATCCATGCAGACTAGGATTATTGGGATTGTATTATGCGGTGGAGATTGCTGCTAAAATGCCTTGGAGAAAGACGACAAAGGTAAATTAGGCAGGGTCTCAGGCCTCAGAAAATGTGCAGCCCAGTGTAGCTCCGATGTTTAACGCCTCCTGCGGTCTTCTATTGCATACTATAACGTGTTCATTGGATGTTTCTTAAAGTCATTGGACAATAAGAAGCTGAGTCGTCTTCTATTTAAAAAACTAGTGGCAATCCCGTGTCACGCAATTGAATCAGCGCAATTATTATTGTCCCAAGTTCAAGGATCATAGATTCGAAGTCCATCTGCCTTTTCTCCCACTGCCATCTTTACACGTATTACAAGATTTTGATCCATCTTCCCCAAAGTGTCTTTATCCTTCATCTCTTCCCTTGCCATTCTACTGCTAAAACTGCATTTCCAAAGTAGTAGGAACATGTCAGCGATGGTCTCTACGTGACCCATCTGTCCTTGATTAAAGAATTTTGTATGAGAGACACTGGGGTAGGGTTGAGGGATGGGGAGACATGCAGAAAATTGTAAGTGAATTTTTTTTTTTTCAGAGAGACCCTGAAATAAAACCCAACAGCCAGAAGCAAGAGGGAGTTGCGGGGAGATAATGAGGGTGGGGAAGGGGGCAGGGGTATCAGGAACATGTATACGGAGATGTGGACAGAGCCAAAAGTGATGGGAAGATGGAGGATCGAACATGGGGATGGGTCTGGAGGGAGGCAGTGGGGACTCACCGGAGTTAGAGGTGGTTTTGTGGGAGGTAGTATGGTCAAAGAGAAATGAAAAGTCTTTGCATTGAATAATGTTTTCCTATATGAATATTTGAAAAAATCCTCTGTTCTTATCTGTACCTGAAGCCTAACATTTAACTTGTTAATGTGCATGTCCCTGTTCATATTTTGTTTCCTTTTTTCCTCAGTTGATGATGTTGTACTTAAAGGTGAGATCATTTGGTATTTCTCCGTCACAGCCTGGGACATTTCACTTAGCATGATGGTGTCCACTTCCATCCATAGCATTGCATGGTTGTCTCTAAAAGACTCCCACCACATCATCCCTATGAGGAGCCTTGGGAACTATGTCGTCTAACAACCTACTTTCACAGATAACAGGTCTTGGAAGTTAATTGATTGGTGTGTGCTCTGTTACTATGAGCACGATTGTCTCAGTTACCTCTAACTGCTTTGTATGTCCATAGAGTCCTTGCAGTTTGGCTTCCTTTGCAAACTATTTAAGATGTGTGAGTATGTACGCTCATGTATGCTTGTGTATTCCTTTGGTTTGGGGTTTGCATTTCAATGAAAATTAATTGCTGATTCTTACCTGATGAATTCATTGGTTCTGAATCAGGTTTATGCTTTAGACCACACTTACCATTTTGTTCATCCTAAGATGTTTTCTCTGAATTAAACCTCGTAGTATAAGACAGACTTCTCGAACTTCTCCATAGTACCCCCAGCCTATTACTGTGGTTTGGAAAGTGTTTCACTTACTGAAACAGGACCCTGGATTGTAAGAAGCGTTGCTAGTATAGTCAGCGTTTTCTCAAGGCTTGGAAAGTGAAATGTTATGCTTCTGTAGATTATAAAGTTGAAATGTATATTTCCTAGGCTTTGGCCCTTTACACATTCCTTCTATGAATATTCAAGAGTCTCTCCATGTATCTACAAGTTGACGTAACAAGGAAGTGCTTACCCTTCAACGACCTCCCACGTTTGAAGCACTCTAGGAAGCAAGTCATTAGGTCTTATGTATTTATATACATGAAGAATATTCAAATGATCTTTGACTAGGGCTTCCCAGAGAGTACCAACCCAGTACGTGTTATATATCACATTATAAGGAGCTGGCACCAATACTTATAAGTTGTAGAAGAAATACAACGGTCCTATATAAATTTTGTCTTTTTCATGTGACTGTCTTGACGTGATAACTTTGCATGTTTTTTGACATATATTTTCCCCCTCTGTCATGAATGAGTATTGTGCATACGCTGTATTTCTTCCCTGAAAAAAAGCGCTCTACTGTTCATTTTTTCTGGAGTATGAACTGCTATCTAGGGATATTTCTCTGGCCTTCTGTGAATTCTTTTTTCCCCGTAGTAACGCATACGATAGGATCAGGAAATGTCAAAAGGAAGAACAATGCCATTTTCCACCAATGTTTATGGAAAGATGTGAAAACTGTGAGCAGGGTTAATGACGGTCTTTCTTACTGAATGGAAAAAATCTAGAGTAATGATTTTAAAAATATTGGTGTTTAATATTTATGGGCTGTTGTTTAATTCATCAAAAATATTTCACACTTTACTTTTGGAGTCCCTGATTCTCCCATTTCCATTAAGTACGTGAAGTTTCTCTACACAAAACCACCTACACCTGGAAAAATACCCTACTTCATTTGGTTTCAAAGGGTCCCATGAAAAATGTAGGTTAATGTCAAGACTACTTCACCATACAGGATGCCTACTGTGTCTACATATATTTGCTTCTCATCGTTAATGGAAGGAGTGAATTAATTTTTTCTTCCCTAGAGTGTACAATTTATTTCGTCCAATGATTTATTAATCCTAGAAGTTGGTTCTATGGGGTTGACACCTATGGTTCATGATTCCTTATGGATATGTTACAGCTTGACCTTAGAGCGGAGAGCAGCTTTACCACTTGTCATTATTTTTTTACTCACTTTGTGGTATGAGAGACAGTTTTTATCCTTTCTGATATTTACCAAAGTCCATATTTTCAAGTTTCTGATAATCAATACATCTATTGTCATTACAGAGAACATTCTTGGGACTGTTATTGTTGCAAAATGCACTTTGAATTGGGTATTCTCTGCTTAGAGTACTCTTCATTTTCTCCGGTTTTTAGAGGTAACCGCATGCCCTTTTACAATTTCATGAAGCAGAAGTAATTAAGGCCAAACTGACGGAATTTTAAATATGTCCAATTCATCTAGCAGGAAAGAACCACCAAAGGTAGTCGAAGCTATGTCTTCCATTTTAAGTAATAACGTGAGTGTGTCTAAAAAAATACAAGAAGGGGGGGAGTTGTTAAGAGTCAGAAGATAGTTGTAAACATACTTCATTACATCCCAAGTACAGAGGAAACCAGCAGTTCCAGAAAGGAAGAAAAATATCTACAGACTAGTTTTATGGAAGGGCATTTGAACTAAACCAAGAAAGGACTGCAGGGTGGAGACAAGGTGACGCGCTTACCCTTACAGAGCAAAATACTGTCATGCAAAGGAAAAAGTTATGCTAGTATGCAGAAGCTAGATGCGTGATACTATTCTGGATTTAACGTAGCATGCGAAGGCCATGGTTCACATCATTTTTCCAAGTGTGAAAGCGACACAGACAGACTCTTACCTCACAGGCACTAAATGCTTTCCCCTGACACGGTTTGTTCACTGGTGTCTTAACCTTCCTGGGACATCTGAAGGTTTCCTTGTCATATTCAGCCACGGATCTCGCAGTAGAATATGCGCCACACATCGCAAGGCTCCTAAACTCTCTCAGGCTCTGTACCTGTGCTGCATTTTAATGCGATCTCGTGCTACATTCTGCATCACTAAATCTGCCACACCAACCAAGTTGTATTCTCTTTCGCCGTGCCTTAGCATGACTGCCTTCTAAATATGAACTTGGAGTGAACATGACTTCACCTTGACATCATGCTTTCTTTCCTTCAAATAATTTCAGTGCTTACCCAGTTTCAATTAACGGCATAACATCTGTTAAGGTCGTATTCTTCATCAAGGACATTTTTTAAGTCGGTGAAACATATGTTTTACATATATTGTGTTATGCACACACATTTCCCTACTCTGGCTTGACAGTAGATTGGGAGAGGAAGAATTAAAGGATATAAGAACTAATTCTAACAAGGGAAATCATTGTTACTTGCCCCTTCAATATTCACCATCACCACTTCCCTTCTTTATTGCTGTCAGAAGGCATGTTTTTCGTGGGGAAAGCACTTTAAAAGTCTTCAGCACCGAGTTGCATTTTATCTATCCCAATCAGGGCCAAGTGTTTCTCACTTTCATGGTCTGCATTATAGATGTGAGGGGCCATGTGATCCCGGTCTGCAACTCAGGGCACAGAACCCAGTCTGCCAGGGTCACCTTTGGAAAAACTGTTTCTTTATCCGTTAAAAAGGAAAGCCAAGGTGCCACCACTTTCTTGACTCCCATTCGACAGCATGGAATGCTGATGCTGTATGTGGGTTAGAACAGCCATCTTGAGACCTGTAGGGAAGCCAAGGGACCACAACCAGTACAGTTAAGCCACGTGAGAAGTGTCAACAGCAGCTTTGTAGTTGCTTCCCCTTATTGTCGGCCAAAAAGGAAAACTATGCCACCTACTGAAGCATTAATTGTCTGCATCAGTTTGCTTATTACTCCCACAAAAGGGATTGAAAATGGAGCCATGCAGCATGTTTTGTAAACAAAACACTTTAGTTAGGTTTCGTCTCAAGAAGAAGCAAAGCATAAATCTCATGGATTAAAGCAAACACATATCTCTCACTTCTGAGTCTTCAGTTTAAGTATGATTTTTGTCGAGTCTCCTCATCTTGTCTTGGCTTGAATTTTGGTGGAAGGTAGAACTTTGGATTGAATGAGGTGTTTCCTCTGAGGGAAGGCAAGAATGAATGTGTATCCATTCAATAGAACATTTCTTGTGTAGGCAGCTGTCCCAAGTTAATGAGGAGTGACCGTAATTAGCGTTTCTTGGACCTTTACACATCACGTCCTCCTCTTGCCATTGATTGAGAACGTCACATAGCCAAGGTCAACATCATAGCAGCGAAATACGTTCTCGCAGCGGTAAGGGGTAAAGTGGAGAGGGAGCATTTTCTCTGAATAAAATTTACAACACATAATGTTAACTCTGGGATTATGGTGTTGCATAATTGGTTATATTCACTTTTATCGCTACTAAATTCAATATTATTACATGAAAAGATAGTTATCTCACTATTTGTTTTGAAGGATTTCAGTTACTCGTCTTTAGAGAGAGGAAGTGAGGGAGAGAAACACCAAGGCATGGTGGCCTCTCAGGCGCCCCCTAGTGAGGACACAGCCCACAACCCAGCCATGTGCCTTGACTAGGAATTGAACACCTAACCCTTTGCAAAATGCATTTCCTTCCTGGAAATGGTCATGCTTTCTGTCGCATCAGGCCTTTCACATCTGCTTATTCCCCTGGCTCCGTTATGATCTGCCATTATTCCTACCCGCCCTTTTCCCATCTGAAAGCCTGCTTACCCTCCGCCCCCCATGAACTGACAGTGCTCATGCCTGACTCAGCTCAGATAGAAGTCCCTCTGAAGAGTCACCTTTCATCCTTGTCTTTCCAGTAGCCCGGGATCCACAAATATGTTTTTATTGCTGTATATATAGCGTGCGATGTTAATGATGTAAATACATGTCAATGTATTTCCCTCTTCCTGTATCAGACCACGAATGCCTTTGACTCAGAGATCATATCGTATTTATGTTTACACCTAACATAGAACACACAACCTTGATCAGTAAATTAGTGGTGATCACTACAGGAATTAAATGCATCTAAATCTCACTCTCCCGCGAGTGCTGGGACCAAGAGTAAAAATCCTTGAGCCCTCCACCATTTCTCCACACGTTATATAGGTTCCAAGAAATTGAGCCAATGACATTGGGTTGAAAGAAATGTCCCAAACAGTTCGATGAAACTCGCAGTGTTGCAGAAGAGCAGCCATGGCTCCACAGGGGGTATCTAAGGAGATTAATGGTGGGCATAGAAGCTTCTGGTCATTTTGAACATCTACTGGTGGAGCTAAGCTACTCTTCCCTGCCCCTGGCATTTCACACTGCAATCAGCAGCACAGATGGGGAGTAAATATGCTGAGAATCTTGAGGAGAGTGGCCAAAATACGTTGCCCTTCAGGACACTCTGACACTTGTTGTTTTCTCGTGAAATCTCACCCCTATGCATTTGTCATGTGTGAGAAACAAGCTCTTGATTCTGACCACAAACTCCTGAAGTATCTCCTAGGAGCTGGCGTTAAGTCCTGCACTTCAACTTGGAAACGCGGTGTGCCCAGGAGAACACCGATCAGCAGGGTGACCAGGAGCGAAAAGACAGCCAAGACTGTAGTGCATTTTCCTGTGTAATCCTCCCTTTGTGGTAAAATATCCCAGGGGCTCCCTTTCTTGATATGCTTCCTTTTTCTTTACAGAGGATTAGAACCATTTGTTTCATACAAGTTCACTATTTACTTGTTTGTTTCTCTGTTTATTTCTTTATTGCATAGACAACTCTAATATGTTGCTACACTATTATTCCTATAAAATTGTTGCTATACTAATACTCCCTGTGATGGAGGCCATCTGTCTCCCCTGGCCACGCGCCCACTGAGTTGCTGATTGGTCAGCTGTCCCTTGTGACGTCACAGTGCATATTCCCTCCTGCCATGGGAACACAGGGTCCCTTGGGGCCGGCCAGCAGGAACTGTTGGGGCAGGCCTTCAGGAGCGGCTGGTCCTGTGGCAGGAAGGCGGAGTATCCCCGCAGGCAGCGCAGCCTTGGGCTATAGGCTCTGAGCAGCAGACAGCAGTGGAGGACAAGGAGATGGAAGAGCCAGGGGTGGAGGAGCAAGAGGTGCAGGAGGAGGAGGTGCAGGAGCCTAGGATTGAGGAGCCAGGGAACAGCGGCGCACAGGTGAGCAGTAGCCTCTCAGGTCCTGCTGTTCCAAGTGAGTCCCCAACTCTCCCTGCCCCCCGCCCCCACCATATACGCCACAGCCAGGTTCCAACTTCTTACCCGCCGACCTGGGGGGTGGCTGACCCTCCAACCATCTTCCCCAGAAGCCACGCCCGCCCTAACCCATGGTCCCCCTTACCCGTGCTTCCCCCTTGGTCCCTGTCAGGATATCCAGTCCATCCCCGCTGCCTGGGACACGTCCACGGCGCTGAGGCGACTGCACAAGGAACTGGCGAACATCACGATCGATCCCCCGCCCATGTGCTCTGCAGGGCCAGTGGATGACAACATGTTCCAATGGAAGGGGACCATCATGGGACCCCCGGACAGCCCCTATGAGGGAGGGGTGTTCTGCCTAAACATACAATTCCCTCGAAATTACCCCTTCAGGCCTCCGGCGATTTCCTTCACCACCCCGATCTACCACCCCAATATCAACCGAAAGGGATATATCTGTGTCGATATTCTCAGGTCCCAGTGGTCTCCTATAATGACCATATCCAAACTCTTGCTGTCCATCAGCTCCTTGCTATGTGACCCCAACCCCAACCATGCCTTTGTTCCATCCATTGGGAGAATGTACCTAAAGGACAGGAAGGCATATGATACCATGGCGCGAGCTTGGACCAAGAAGTATGCTATGTGAGGGAGGGGCAAATGATAACCCCTCACCTCAATAAAACACCTGGCTGTTGAATGGGCTCTTCTTTGATTGCTTTCTGGGAGGAATCCTTTCCCTTCTCACATCTGCCTATGAGGGTGTGTGGAGGCCTGGTGGGAAGCAGTGTTTGGGGGAAGGGCAAGGTTGGGAGACGGGGTATTTTGAGAGAGGCTAGTAGTAATAAATATTTGACTGAAACACTTCTTTCCTGCTTCAGGATGGGAAAGCAAGAACAAGGGGGTGGTGGGATTAGCAGGCGTCCTTTAGCACGCACAACGTGGGGGAAACACTGGATGAAGAATAGGAAGATCATTAGGTATCTGGTTCATTCTGAGGTACCTGTGTCTTCAGGGTTTTTGCTTGGACCGACATGGAAGGTAAGCCACAGCCTCTTCTTTCAGGCCCACATTTAACTGTAGAAACATTAAGTGGATGAGGAGATGTCACAAAAGAAAACGAAGTCTTTTCTTCCAAGAATTCTCCACCCCCCCACACTACACTGCCCGCCTTTTTGACCCGTCTGCCACCCTCCACAGTCTGGGCTATATCCCCATTCTCAGGTCATGCTTATTGACAATAGAACACTTGTACAGGCTGCCCATGAGTAGATGAGTGGATAAAAGCACTGTGGTATGTGCACACAATGGAATAAATAGTACATGGAAAACTGTCCCTTTGTGACAGAGTGGATGGACCTGAAAAACCTTAGGCTCCGTGAAATAAGCCAGTCAGAGGACGACAAATAAATACCATAGGATCTCTGTCATAAGGAGCATCTAATGAACAAACTGAAGTAACAAGGAAAATGGGGAGAGGCTCCTAGAGAGCTGGCAGCCAGCTGTCAGAGGGGGTATGGGGTGCAGGCTAGGTGGGAAACCGGAAGGGAGTAAGAAAAGACCTTCCCAGATAACAGTATGGAGAAGACCAAGGGAAAAGGGGTGGGGCGGTGCAATAGAAGGGCGTGAAGGGGGACAGCGGGTGCTGCCAGAAGCAGACTTGAATGGGGTGGTGAACACACAATACAATATGCAAAGGATGAAGTGTAGACTCCCACGCTGCAAACCTGCATAATTTCACTCACCTGTGTCACCCTCCAGTAAGTGCAATTAAAAAATAACAGGATAGGAAAGTTTCCTTTCTTTGTGTAAATCTTTTCTCTGTGAAAGAGTGTCCTCAATCCGTTGTCAGTGGAGCACTCCTGCGACTGAGCAGCAGTTTGGGTCCTGCTGCCTGCCTGCTAGGCTAAGTGTTAGAGGCAAAGGTTGGGTGGTGAAGGAAAGGGGTTAGGAACACCAGGAAGACAGACGAGAGAGACGCCAATGAAAACCACAATGAGATATAACCTCACAAGGTGAAAATGGCCATCATTGGATACATCTAATCGCCACAAATGCTGGCAGGGTTTGAAAACAAAGGCAACCATTTTGCCCTGTGGGTGGGAATGCAGAATGGGGAAGTCACGGTGGAAAACATGTTTGCATTTCTTCAGGTAATGGAACTGCCTGTTGGTCCATCAATTCCATTGGTGTATTTATACCCTGAGAATCCACAAAGATGCGCCATGCTTCAGGTCAACATTATAAATGAGTAAGAACAATTAAGTAATCAGCGCCAAGGAGTGAGAGGGTCAGAATTCAAAAGGCAAGAGTGGCTAAACTCAAATACCAGGTGTGCAGGGACTTTGAGCATCCACGTGAGAGAGGATTTAGAGCTATGTGAAAGGGGCAGATCCTGATGACCTGACTGACAGGAGAGATTTTCCAAATTCTGCTTTCATAACATTAGGGTGCTGATTCCTTGCAGGATTGCTCATTGGTGTCATGAGAAAGAGGCATCTAACAGCCTTTTCAGGACCTTGGGACCCTACAGGCAGTCTGTGTGGTCCATTTTTGCACTCTATGTCTGAGTGAGGCCATCTTTTCATCATTTCCTTCAACCAAAACAATATCTTCTAGTAGTTTGTAGAAAGGAGCAGACATACGAATGCCTCTGTCTTCCTTAAACTGGCAAATAAAGAGATTTGCAGAAATAGAAAAAAAAAAAACAAAAACAAAAACCGAAAAACCCAGGACACTACACTCATTAAATGTAGGTATTATTGATATATGCTGTTTACAATTTAATAAGAATCCATGGACATATAAGTAAATCTCTTTCCATGCATTAAATATATGCAAAGATAGATTGGGATAAACTACTGTGGGGGCTGAAAATGTTTAATGCTTTTCCTTCCTCCTTTTAAGTTCTTCAGGCTGGGCTAATAACCAAATTGATAGAGGTGGGCTGATAGGAGAAAATGCAAGTTCAATAGACGTTCATGGGTAATTCACACTAGCATGACACATCCACGGGAATTCCAAAGACAGTGAGACAACACCGGGTTGCTGGGACATTTTGGACAAAGAAGAAAAGGCAGGGTAACATGGTACTAGATTTTGAGGAATGCAAAAGAGTGATTTACAAGCAGTTGAGGAAGCGCCAAGCACACAGGCCAGGTCCTTAGTTCTGGGTGAATCCGCAACAATGGGACGCAGCACGTACTCGGCTATGTGGACATGCCTTAAGCGGTCTACACTTCACACTTACTTCCATTAGGCTGAGGACATTCAGCAGTTTCTCTGTCTGAGTCTCTAGGGCAGGAAAGGGAGGAAGACCCACGGTTCCGAGAGTGGTTTGTTTCTTGATAAATAGCTTACGATTCCTTTCCCAAAAAGCACTTTCAGGACGGCAGAATTTTCCCTTCACTACAGCTGCTGGAAAGAGAAGGTCCGGACAGAGGCGTCTGAGCAAACATGGTGAGCTTGGTTGGGAGGCATGTTATCAAGGGTGCACAGCGGGGAGCATTCCTTTGGTGTCCCTTTCCTTCCTGCACAGCACTTCAGGCAGACACCACCGGGTGATCAGAGGTGAACTTTACTTACAAATTTCGGCCTCATAGCTTCAGCCAAGTGGTTTGCAGTGTACATATTTTGGCTAAGACGATCACTAGCTTCCAGTTCCATCCCTGGATTCACGGTAGTGCAGCTGGTTTGCAGGCGTTCCCTTTCCAGGTGCCTTCTGCCCGGACCTCATAGTCTAATCTGTGATGTTCGGTGGTTTCTGTTCTACTACGAGCGAGTCACGTGTGTGGAGGATTTGACTTCCTTACGAATTGCAAATGAACAGATGCAACAACTGATCCACGGGAGGTAAAGTAAATGGTAAAAACACGTGTTACTTTGACAAGGCAGATGTAGAAATAGAACTGAGTCTCACATGTGCATTTGTGTCTGAGAGCTGGGAGTAGAGACCTGGGATGTGCAGAAAAGTTTATGTGGAAAAACCAACTGATTTAAACCCTCATTTTAAAAATTAATTAATTTATTTTATTCAGTTACAATTGTCTGGATTATCTCCTGTTCGCTCCCCCACCCCAGGCAAGTCCCACCTCACTACTCCCCTCTAACCTCCCCTTTAAATTTATCCTTGTGTCCTATATAGTAGCTCCTATAGAGCACTGTCCCCCCTATGGCGTCCCATTGCCCTGTGGCTACTGTTACAATGTTCTTAATTTCAATATCTCTGGTTATATTTTGTTTGCTTTTTCTTTTCTTGATTATGTTCCAGTTCAACGTGAGATCCTCTGCACCCCAATGTTCAGAGCAACACAATTTACAATAACCAAGTACTGGAAGTAACTTAAGTGCCCATCAGTTAATGAGAGGATCCAAAAAGTATGGTACTTTTAGACAATGGAATTTTACGCAGCGGAGAGAAAGAAGGAGCTAATAACCTGTGCAATGGCATGGGTGAAAGTTGTGGGCATTATGCTAAGTGAAATAAGGCAGGTGTTGAGAGAGAAATACTATTTAGCGCCCCTCGCCTGCACCGCTTTTTCTTTTCTTTTCTTTTTTTTTTTTTTTTTGCGAATTTATAGGATTAATGGTGACAGCAAAGGGTAACCAATCTCCTGAGTGGAATTAAAGGCTCAATGAAGAGTCAAAGAGTCTGACTACATGAATTATATGTTGAAGGGTAATGTGTCTAATTATATTTTCCAAATGATCTTAAGTAATCCATGCATTTTGAAAGGATATCTACCATTTGAAATGGACACTAAAGACTGCAAAATAGGCACGTGTGGAATCCAATGAGTTCTATAACCTAACAAAAATGTAGAAACAGGGATGATACACGAAACAGAACGAGGGTTGTCGCAAGGGAAGCGGCTGGGTGAATGGAAGAAGAAGGTGAAGGGATTACTGGAAGGACAGCTGTTCAGGATCCTTGGACACGGATCACAATGGGGGGGTGGCCAGAGGGAAGAGGAGCGGCAGCTGGGTGCAGGAGAGCAAAGGGGGAAGAGGGGTGAACAACTGTATTAGCAGAAACAACCCCCAAAATGTACATTAAAAACTAGTCCCTTCAAAACAACTTGGCCAATAATTGGCAGTGTTCCCTTCCCTCCTCACTAAACCCAGCACAGAACTCTACCCACAGGAAGAACACATTGTGTCCTGGCTCCGGTTCCTGTGCCATGCTCTGAAATATTCCAGGAAGGTATTTCCGGGACATTGTCCGCACAGTTCCTGGATCTCCACTGAGAATTTGGCTTATTCAGGTAACTGGGCCACAGTCACTGGCAAAATGGGTCAGTTCACTGAGTTCCTTGTGGAGTCCAGGTAATGGAATCAAAGTACCTTGGAAGAAAGTGTAGCACTTCTGCTCTGAGTGAATGAGATTCCGATGTAAATACACATCATCCATGGCGATGAGAGAG
Organism: Desmodus rotundus; assembly: GCF_022682495.2. Classification (NCBI taxonomy): domain Eukaryota; kingdom Metazoa; phylum Chordata; class Mammalia; order Chiroptera; family Phyllostomidae; genus Desmodus; species Desmodus rotundus. Next base: position 1,398,432 of record NW_026527214.1, on the reverse strand, counting down.
GCAATTGTGACAAGCAACTATGACTGCTGGGAACTATGCTGTGACTCCAAGGGGAGAAACAGTGTTAACACTCCATTTATCAAAATTTCAGTGTACTTGATGGTTTCATGAATGGTAATAATATTGCAAAACAAAGGATAGATCAGGTCCTTGGAGTCTTATCCATTGATTGAGAGTATAATTCAAATCGTATCTACCAGGTAACCCCCTTTAGAATCTAAGCACATGCTTTCTATGAGAGAACTAAGGGAATGATATATACACACGTACATAATTCTTTCTGTACGTCTACACATGCATTCTTTCAGAAAGAACTTAACATTATTTTGAAAAAGAATTGAATGTATCATGTGCATAGAAAACATGGAGAAAAACATTTTTTACACTCACCTCCTGACTGGAAATATTTCTCATCGAATGGAAATGTGTGTTTTTCAAGGGAGGGAACAAGAGGAAATGAGGAAACAACACTGGAAAAAAGTTTGTTCCTCTGCCGCCATATTTAATGTTTCCATTCGTTATTATATATGAAATAATAGAGAATGCTTGAATATCACTTGCAAACTGAGAACTGACTTTCTTTTAACTTTCAAACTGAAAGACATTCGGTGAAATATAAACTTACCATGAGGAGAAATATCTGGGGATAGGAGAAGAAATATATTTGTATGCAGTTTTCCTTTCTCACACGTGACAAAACAGACAGACGTGACATTTTGTTCCGTCCTGGGATTCAGCGAAAGGCAAATACCCATTAGGTCTGATTCTATATTTCACCAATTGCGTGGATATCCAAGACATTATCGTCGCAATATTGATTCCAGTATGGCAGTGGTAAATGTTACGTGTGTCATCCCGAGCTGTGCTGAGTCAGTCCATGTTAGATTTACTCCGAGGAAACGTCATTGCTAGAAAATGTACATTTTCCCTTTCCACAGACAAGTGCTTGACAAGAAATAGTCTGGCTAGTACGACAGCAGCAAGTGAATGACTGGGTCTTTCGTCCTGAGCAGCTATGAAGACGAACCTATTGTTCACTTGATGTACACAGCATCACAGTACCTCTTCAATAGGCATATTTCATGTGGGAACATGGAGATAAGGCCTCAATCGAAGGATTTTGTAAAAATAAAACACTTGTTAAACGCCTGAGCCCTTGTTTTGGGTATGATAATTGAATGTCATCTCTGTTCTTGATTTTGTCAGAAAAGGACAGGCTACCCTTTACATTCTTGACATCTTTTCAGGATTAGGAAGTAAGCCTCCAATTCTGCTCTTCTCATCACTGTGCTTGCACCTGGTATGACCATTCTTGTCTTCAACCATTGTTTTCCTTCTTGGAAACAGTCTCTGGAGGCTACTCTCATTGTCACTTCCGTCTTAGAGCAGACAGGAGACTAGGCAGGGAATGTCTTAAAATGGGATAGTACAGGGAACCGAATGAAGGCTCCTGTCTTCCATATTACGAAACCACTTAGCTAGGGTGACTTAACACACAGAAACCTATTGAAGATTCAATAGAATAATAAACTTCTCCTTTATTACTCCCTCCAGTCATATTAACAATATTACACACCACATTTTTTTAACCGTTTGGGGTTTGTTAGAGACAGAAACATCAATCTGAGAGTGAAGCATCAATCATTGCCTCTCATTCACAGCCCACGTGGGGACCGAACCTGCATCCAGGGCACGTGCCCTATGGCAATCAAACCAGCACCTTCTGACTGTGTAGGGTGACACAAAACCGATGTAGCCACACCTGGGAGGGCTAAATATCCCTTACCTCTACGCTATGGTGAAGAAAAGTAGGGCTTTGGAGGCACCCGGGACTGCCTTCATCACAGTCTCGTGATGCAGCTTTGAATAATTTTGTATCTCTTTGAGCCTCAAGTTTCTGATTGGCAAAATAAAATAAATTATACTTCGTCCAAGAAATGGTTTTGAAGTCTCAGTGAGAAAATGTTATTTGGAAACTGTAACTATCCACCCAATAATTCTAGGCTTTATGGAAATAGTAATAAATATTTCCTCCCTCAACAAATTGCAGTACCATTGGAAAGACACTAGAGTCACCTCTGGCGAAGACACAGGCATACGTAGATGCCCTTTCCCTCCTCACACAGCCAAAACAAGGAGAGCAATGAATTTAAAAACAAAAACCAGCCAGAAACTGGCAGAAAATGGAACTGGATGAGAGTCCAACAACCAAGGAGTTACAGACTAAACATTCACACAGACCAGTAGGAGGGGTAGAAGCGGCAAGTAGGGGTGGAGAGGACTCGCAGCAGGAAGGTGGCTGGAGAACTGGGACGGGAGAGGCGGCCCTGGCAGACAGGTGGCTGGTGGACCAGGCAAGGCAGCAGCTCCAGAGCGAGGGGTAGCATATTTGCTAGCAGATCAATGGAGATGAACAACGGTGGAGCGAAATGGACGACGCAAGCCAGGGCTCCAGCACAGCTAAATAAAACCTCAAACCTCTGCTTGGAAACACCTGAGGGGTTTGCAGCAGCACAGAACACTCTCAGCCTCACAGGAGAGTTCCTTGGAGAGACACACAGAGTCAGAGAACGTATACAAAACCACTCCCCTGAGAATCAGCTTCACATGGGACTGTTTTGATTGTGGGTAGAAGGGGAAGTGACTGAAAGCCAGCAGAGTGCTAGGCAAGCAGCATCGTTCCCTGTCACACCCCTCCCCAAAATACGGCTCACAGCACGGCCAGGTGGGCTGCCCTAATGAAACCCTAAGGCTCTGCCCATTACCACATAAGAGGCACTCTGAAACAAACAACCAAAAACACATGGCCCAAATGAAAGAAGAGATCAAAGCTCCGACAAAAATGCAGCTAAGTGATGAAGGGTTAGCCAACCTATCAGAGGCACAGTTCCAAATGCTGGTCGTTGTGATGCTCAGCAATTGGCTGAGTATGGTCACAACATAGAGGAACAAGTGCAGCCTAGGAAAAGTGAAATAGAGGAACATGTTCAGGGAACCAACACGGACGGGAAGGAAAGCGGGACTGAGACGAACAGTTTGGAGCAGAAGGAAGAAAAACACATTCAACCAGAACAGAATGAAGAAACAACGATTCAAATCATTGAGGAGAGTCTTAGGAACCTCCAGGGTAATTCTAAGTGGTCCAACATCCAAATCATAGTGGTGGCAGGAGGACAAGAGGAAGAACAAGAAATGGAGACATTCTTTGAAAAGTGAATGAAGGACAACTTCCCCTATCTGGCACAAGAAACAGCCTTCCAGGAAGTCCAGGAAGCCCAGAGAGTCCCAAGGCAGTTGGACCCAAAGAGGAACAACCAAGGCACAGCACAATTACATTGCCCGAGATTAAAGATAAGGAGAGAATCTGAGAAGCTGCAAGAGATAAGGAGACAGTTACCTACAAAGGAATTCCCAAAAGATTGTCAGCTGATTTCTCAACAGAAACATTGGAGGCAAGAAAGGGCTGGGAAGAAGTATCCCAAGTGATGAAATGCAAGGAACTCCATCCAAGATTGTTCTATCCAGCAAAGCTGTCTTTTCGAACGCTCGGGCAGATAAAGTGCTGCCCAGACAAGTTCAATTTGAAGGAGTTCATCATCTCCAAGCCCTTATTATATGAAAAGATACAGAAAGTTGCCTAAGGAAAAAGAAGGTAAAAAAAAAAAATGCGAATAAAATGGCAGCAAAGTCACATCTATCAACAACCTAACCTTAAAAGCAAAAATAAAAACACACTACGCAGACAATTCCAACAGGAACTGAATGGCAGAAATGGAGGTAATATGGAGGGTTATTAGCGGGAGGGGTGGACCGACAATGGGGGAAAAGGTACAGGGAATAAGAAACATTAATGATAGGAGGAAAATAGACCGGAGGAGGTAAGGGTGGTATAGGAAGAGGAATGGGAATGACATTATTGATACAGGAAAACAAAGGCAGCGATGACACAATACCCCTGGTTATTTTTCTTCTATGACTGTGTTCTGTCTTCCTCACTGGTTTCCACTCTTTCTATTCCTAACTCTAGGCTCTCATCAAAGTCAGGTTTTTCTTTTGTTTTAACTTCAAAACTTAATTTTTATTTTTTAGCCATAAAACACGATTTTCATAAAACCCTTCTACTAGGTTTAATTTTTAATAGATATTGATTTAATTTTATGTTTATTCAGTTATAATTGACTGCATTTCCTCCCCATCCCTGCACCTCACCCTAGCCAGTCCCACCTCCCCCAGACACCTCAAAACTCCGCTTTGATTTTCTCCTTGTGCATTTTAGAGTAGTAGATCCTGTAGACCACTCTCCCCTCTATCCCCTCCCTCTTCCCCTCTGACTATTGTACCATTGTTCTTAAAGTCGTATGTGTCTGTTTCTATTTTGTTTCCTTTTTTCCTCAGTTGATTATGTTGTCCTTAAAGGTGAGATCATTTGGTATTTCTCCCTCACAGCCTGGCGCATTTCACTTAACCTAATGCTGTCCAGTTCCATCCATACCATTGCAAAGTGTATCAGCTCCTTCTTTCTCTCTTCGGTGCAGATTTCCATTGTGTAAATGTACCATAGTTTTTGGATCCACTCATTAGCTGATGGGCACCTAGGTAGCCTCCAGCACTGGGCTACTGTGAATCGTGGTGCTATGGACATTGGGGTGCACAGGTTCTCTGGCATTGGTGTTTCAGTGTTCTAAGGGTACAATCCCAGCAGTGGAATTTCTGGGTCAAACGGCTTTTCCATTTTTAGTTTGCAGAGGAAATTCCATACAGTTCTCCACAGTGGCCGCACCAGTCTGCATTCGCACCAACAATGTCCTGGTTGTCCCTTTTCTCCTCATCCTCTCCGACATCCGTGTCTTGCTTTGTTTATGTTGGCCACTCTGGCTGTTGTGAGATGGAACCTCATTGTGGTTTAATTTTATAAACGAAGAACACAGTAGAAGGAATCAAAAGCAGGATCGGGGGAGCAGAGGACCGCCTCAACAAATTCACTTTTCTCTATACTTTCTTTCGAGTATTTATCGTTATTGTTCCTTTATTCGTGCAAGGGGTTTTCTATTACTCATCCATGCAGACTAGGATTATTGGGATTGTATTATGCGGTGGAGATTGCTGCTAAAATGCCTTGGAGAAAGACGACAAAGGTAAATTAGGCAGGGTCTCAGGCCTCAGAAAATGTGCAGCCCAGTGTAGCTCCGATGTTTAACGCCTCCTGCGGTCTTCTATTGCATACTATAACGTGTTCATTGGATGTTTCTTAAAGTCATTGGACAATAAGAAGCAGAGTCGTCTTCTATTTAAAAAACTAGTGGCAATCCCGTGTCACGCAATTGAATCAGCGCAATTATTATTGTCCCAAGTTCAAGGATCATAGATTCGAAGTCCATCTGCCTTTTCTCCCACTGCCATCTTTACACGTATTACAAGATTTTGATCCATCTTCCCCAAAGTGTCTTTATCCTTCATCTCTTCCCTTGCCATTCTACTGCTAAAACTGCATTTCCAAAGTAGTAGGAACATGTCAGCGATGGTCTCTACGTGACCCATCTGTCCTTGATTAAAGAATTTTGTATGAGAGACACTGGGGTAGGGTTGAGGGATGGGGAGACATGCAGAAAATTGTAAGTGAATTTTTTTTTTTCAGAGAGACCCTGAAATAAAACCCAACAGCCAGAAGCAAGAGGGAGTTGCGGGGAGATAATGAGGGTGGGGAAGGGGGCAGGGGTATCAGGAACATGTATACGGAGATGTGGACAGAGCCAAAAGTGATGGGAAGATGGAGGATCGAACATGGGGATGGGTCTGGAGGGAGGCAGTGGGGACTCACCGGAGTTAGAGGTGGTTTTGTGGGAGGTAGTATGGTCAAAGAGAAATGAAAAGTCTTTGCATTGAATAATGTTTTCCTATATGAATATTTGAAAACATCCTCTGTTCTTATCTGTACCTGAAGCCTAACATTTAACTTGTTAATGTGCATGTCCCTGTTCATATTTTGTTTCCTTTTTTCCTCAGTTGATGATGTTGTACTTAAAGGTGAGATCATTTGGTATTTCTCCGTCACAGCCTGGCACATTTCACTTAGCATGATGGTGTCCACTTCCATCCATAGCATTGCATGGTTGTCTCTAAAAGACTCCCACCACATCATCCCTATGAGGAGCCTTGGGAACTATGTCGTCTAACAACCTACTTTCACAGATAACAGGTCTTGGAAGTTAATTGATTGGTGTGTGCTCTGTTACTATGAGCACGATTGTCTCAGTTACATCTAACTGCTTTGTATGTCCATAGAGTCCTTGCAGTTTGGCTTCCTTTGCAAACTATTTAAGATGTGTGAGTATGTACGCTCATGTATGCTTGTGTATTCTTTGGTTTGAGGTTTGCATTTAAATGAAAATTAATTGCTGATTCTTACCTGATGAATTCATTGGTTCTGAATCAGGTTTATGCTTTAGACCACACTTACCATTTGTTCATCCTAAGATCTTTTCTCTGAATTAAACCTCGGAGTATAAGACAGACTTCTCGAACTTCTCCTTAGTACCCCCAGCCTATTACTGTGGTTTGGAAAGTGTTTCACTTACTGAAACAGGACCCTGGATTGTAAGAAGCATTGCTAGTATAGTCAGCGTTTTCTCAAGGCTTGGAAAGTGAAATGTTATGCTTCTGTAGATTATAAAGTTGAAATGTATATTTCCTAGGCTTTGGCCCTTTACACATTCCTTCTATGAATATTCAAGAGTCTCTCCATGTATCTACAAGTTGACGTAACAAGGAAGTGCTTACCCTTCAACGACCTCCCACGTTTGAAGCACTCTAGGAAGCAAGTCATTAGGTCTTATGTATTTATATACATGAAGAATATTCAAATGGTCTTTGACTAGGGCTTCCCAGAGAGTACCAACCCAGTATGTGTTATATATCACATTATAAGGAGCTGGCACCAATACTTATAAATTGTAGAAGAAATACAACGGTCCTATATAAATTTTGTCTTTTTCATGTGACTGTCTTGACGTGATAATTTTGCATGTTTTTTGACATATATTTTCCCCCTCTGTCATGAATGAGTATTGTGCATACGCTGTATTTCTTCCCTGAAAAAAAGCGCTCTACTGTTCATTTTTTCTGGAGTATGAACTGCTATCTAGGGATATTTCTCTGGCCTTCTCTGAATTCTTTTTTCCCCGTAGTAACGCATACGATAGGATCAGGAAATGTCAAAAGGAAGAACAATGCCATTTTCCACCAATGTTTATGGAAAGATGTGAAAACTGTGAGCAGGGTTAATGACGGTCTTTCTTACTGAATGGAAAAAATCTAGAGTAATGATTTTAAAAATATTGGCCTTTAATATTTATGGGCTGTTGTTTAATTCATCAAAAATATTTCACACTTTACTTTTGGAGTCCCTGATTCTCCCATTTCCATTAAGTACGTGAAGTTTCTCTACACAAAACCACCTACACCTGGAAAAATACCCTACTTCATTTGGTTTCAAAGGGTCCCATGAAAAATGTAGGTTAATGTCAAGACTACTTCACCATACAGGATGCCTACTGTGTCTACATATATTTGCTTCTCATCGTTAATGGAAGGAGTGAATTAATTTTTTCTTCCCTAGAGTGTACAATTTATTTCGTCCAATGATTTATTAATCCTAGAAGTTGGTTCTATGGGGTTGACACCTATGGTTCATGATTCCTTATGGATATGTTACAGCTTGACCTTAGAGCGGAGATCAGCTTTACCACTTGTCATTATTTTTTTACTCACTTTGTGGTATGAGAGACAGTTTTTATCCTTTCTGATATTTACCAAAGTCCATATTTTCAAGTTTCCGATAATCAATACATCTATTGTCATTACAGAGAACATGCTTGGGACTGTTATTGTTGCAAAATGCACTTTGAATTGGGTATTCTCTGCTTAGAGTACTCTTCATTTTCTCCGGTTTTTAGAGGTAACCGCATGCCCTTTTACAATTTCATGAAGCAGAAGTAATTAAGGCCAAACTGACGGAATTTTAAATATGTCCAATTCATCTAGCAGGAAAGAACCACCAAAGGTAGTCGAAGCTATGTCTTCCATTTTAAGTAATGACGTGAGTGTGTCTAAAAAAATACAAGAAGGGGGTAGTTGTTAAAAGTCAGAAGATAGTTGTAAACATCCTTCATTACATCCCAAGTACAGAGGAAACCAGCAGTTCCAGAAAGGAAGAAAAATATCTACAGACTAGTTTTATGGAAGGGCATTTGAACTAAACCAAGAAAGGACTGCAGGGTGGAGACAAGGTGACGCGCTTACCCTTACAGAGCAAAATACTGTCATGCAAAGGAAAAAGTTAAGCTAGTATGCAGAAGCTAGATGCGTGATACTATTCTGGATTTAACGTAGCATGTGAAGGCCATGGTTCACATCATTTTTCCAAGTGTGAAAGCGACACAGACAGACTCTTACCTCACAGACACTAAATGCTTTCCCCTGACACGGTTTGTTCACTGGTGTCTTAACCTTCCTGGGACATCTGAAGGTTTCCTTGTCATATTCAGCCACGGATCTCGCAGTAGAATGTGCGCCACACATCGCAAGGCTCCTAAACTCTCTCAGGCTCTGTACCTGTGCTGCATTTTAATGCGATCTCGTGCTACATTCTGCATCACTAAATCTGCCACACCAACCAAGTTGTATTCTCTTTCGCCGTGCCTTAGCATGACTGCCTTCTAAATATGAACTTGGAGTGAACATGACTTCACCTTGACATCATGCTTTCTTTCCTTCAAATAATTTCAGTGCTTACCCAGTTTCAATTAACGGCATAACATCTGTTAAGGTCGTATTCTTCATCAAGGACATTTTTTAAGTCGGTGAAACATATGTTTTACATATATTGTGTTATGCACACACATTTCCCTACTCTGGCTTGACAGTAGATTGGGAGAGGAAGAATTAAAGGATATAAGAACTAATTCTAACAAGGGAAATCATTGTTACTTGCCCCTTCAATATTCACCATCACCACTTCCCTTCTTTATTGCTGTCAGAAGGCATGTTTTTCGTGGGGAAAGCACTTTAAAAGTCTTCAGCACCGAGTTGCATTTTATCTATCCCAATCAGGGCCAAGTGTTTCTCACTTTCATGGTCTGCATTATAGATGTGAGGGGCCATGTGATCCCGGTCTGCAACTCAGGGCACAGAACCCAGTCTGCCAGGGTCACCTTTGGAAAAACTGTTTCTTTATCCGTTAAAAAGGAAAGCCAAGGTGCCACCACTTTCTTGACTCCCATTCGACAGCATGGAATGCTGATGCTGTATGTGGGTTAGAACAGCCATCTTGAGACCTGTAGGGAAGCCTAGGGACCACAACCAGTACAGTTAAGCCACGTGAGAAGTGTCAACAGCAGCTTTGTAGTTGCTTCCCCTTATTGTCGGCCAAAAAGGAAAACTATGCCACCTACTGAAGCATTAATTGTCTGCATCAGTTTGCTTATTACTCCCACAAAAGGGATTGAAAATGGAGCCATGCAGCATGTTTTGTAAACAAAACACTTTAGTTAGGTTTCGTCTCAAGAAGAAGCAAAGCATAAATCTCATGGATTAAAGCAAACACATATCTCTCACTTCTGAGTCTTCAGTTTAAGTATGATTTTTGTCGAGTCTCCTCATCTTGTCTTGGCTTGAATTTTGGTGGAAGGTAGAACTTGGGATTGAATGAGGTGTTTCCTCCGAGGGAAGGCAAGAATGAATGTGTATCCATTCAATAGAACATTTTTTGTGTAGGCAGCTGTCCCAAGTTAATGAGGAGTGACCGTAAACAGCGTTTCTTGCACGTTTACACATCACGTCCTCCTCTTGCCATTGATTGAGAACGTCACATAGCCAAGGTCAACATCATAGCAGCGAAATACGTTCTCGCAGCGGTAAGGGGTAAAGTGGAGAGGGAGCATTTTCTCTGAATAAAATTTACAACACATAATGTTAACTCTGTGATTATGGTGTTGCATAATTGGTTATATTCACTTTTATCGCTACTAAATTCAATATTATTACATGAAAAGATAGTTATCTCACTATTTGTTTTGAAGGATTTCAGTTACTCGTCTTTAGAGAGAGGAAGTGAGGGAGAGAAACACCAAGGCATGGTGGCCTCTCAGGCGCCCCCTAGTGAGGACACAGCCCACAACCCAGCCATGTGCCTTGACTAGGAATTGAACACCTAACCCTTTGCAAAATGCATTTCCTTCCTGGAAATGGTCATGCTTTCTGTCGCATCAGGCCTTTCACATCTGCTTATTCCCCTGGCTCCGTTATGATCTGCCATTATTCCTACCCGCCCTTTTCCCATCTGAAAGCCTGCTTACCCTCCGCCCCCCATGAACTGACAGTGCTCATGCCTGACTCAGCTCAGATAGAAGTCCCTCTGAAGAGTCACCTTTCATCCTTGTCTTTCCAGTAGCCCGGGATCCACAAATATGTTTTTATTGCTGTATATATAGCGTGCGATGTTAATGATGTAAATACATGTCAATGTATTTCCCTCTTCCTGTATCAGACCACGAATGCCTTTGACTCAGAGATCATATCGTATTTATGTTTACACCTAACATAGAACACACAACCTTGATCAGTAAATTAGTGGTGATCACTACAGGAATTAAATGCATCTAAATCTCACTCTCCCGCGAGTGCTGGGACCAAGAGTAAAAATCCTTGAGCCCTCCACCATTTCTCCACACGTTATATAGGTTCCAAGAAATTCAGCCAATGACATTGGGTTGAAAGAAATGTCCCAAACAGTTCGATGAAACTCGCAGTGTTGCAGAAGAGCAGCCATGGCTCCACAGGGGGTATCTAAGGAGATTAATGGTGGGCATAGAAGCTTCTGGTCATTTTGAACATCTACTGGTGGAGCTAAGCTACTCTTCCCTGCCCCTGGCATTTCACACTGCAGTCAGCAGCACAGATGGGGAGTAAATATGCTGAGAATCTTGAGGAGAGTGGCCAAAATACGTTGCCCTTCAGTACACTCTGACACTTGTTGTTTTCTCGTGAAATCTCACCCCTATGCATTTGTCATGTGTGAGAAACAAGCTCTTGATTCTGACCACAAACTCCTGAAGTATCTCCTAGGAGCTGGCGTTAAGTCCTGCACTTCAACTTGGAAACGCGGTGTGCCCAGGAGAACACCGATCAGCAGGGTGACCAGGAGCGAAAAGACAGCCAAGACTGTAGTGCATTTTCCTGTGTAATCCTCCCTTTGTGGTAAAATATCCCAGGGGCTCCCTTTCTTGATATGCTTCCTTTTTCTTTACAGAGGATTAGAACCATTTGTTTCATACAAGTTCACTATTTACTTGTTTGTTTCTCTGTTTATTTCTTTATTGCATGGACAACTCTAATATGTTGCTACACTATTATTCCTATAAAATTGTTGCTATACTAATACTCCCTGTGATTGAGGCCATCTGTCTCCCCTGGCCACGCGCCCAGTGAGTTGCTGATTGGTCAGCTGTCCCTTGTGACGTCACAGTGCATATTCCTTCCTGCCATGGGAACACATGGTCCCTTGGGGCCGGCCAGCAGGAACTGTTGGGGCAGGCCTTCAGGAGCGGCTGGTCCTGTGGCAGGAAGGCGGAGTATCCCCGCAGGCAGCGCAGCCTTGGGCTATAGGCTCTGAGCAGCAGACAGCAGTGGAGGACAAGGAGATGGAAGAGCCAGGGGTGGAGGAGCAAGAGGTGCAGGAGGAGGAGGTGCAGGAGTCTAGGATTGAGGAGCCAGGGAACAGCGGCGCACAGGTGAGCAGTAGCCTCTCAGGTCCTGCTGTTCCAAGTGAGTCCCCAACTCTCCCTGCCCCCCGCCCCCACCATACACGCCACAGCCAGGTTCCAACTTCTTACCCGCCGACCTGGGGGTGGCTGACCCTCCAACCATCTTCCCCAGAAGCCACGCCCGCCCTAACCCATGGTCCCCCTTACCCGTGGTTCCCCCTTGGTCCCTGTCAGGATATCCAGTCCATCCCCGCTGCCTGGGACACGTCCACGGCGCTGAGGCGACTGCACAAGGAACTGGCGAACATCACGATCGATCCCCCGCCCATGTGCTCTGCAGGGCCAGTGGATGACAACATGTTCCAATGGAAGGGGACCATCATGGGACCCCCGGACAGCCCCTATGAGGGAGGGGTGTTCTGCCTAAACATACATTTCCCTCGAAATTACCCCTTCAGGCCTCCGGCGATTTCCTTCACCACCCCGATCTACCACCCCAATATCAACCGAAAGGGATATATCTGTGTCGATATTCTCAGGTCCCAGTGGTCTCCTATAATGACCATATCCAAACTCTTGCTGTCCATCACCTCCTTGCTATGTGACCCCAACCCCAACCATGCCTTTGTTCCATCCATTGGGAGAATGTACCTAAAGGACAGGAAGGCATATGATACCATGGCGCGAGCTTGGACCAAGAAGTATGCTATGTGAGGGAGGGGCAAATGATAACCCCTCACCTCAATAAAACACCTGGCTGTTGAATGGGCTCTTCTTTGATTGCTTTCTGGGAGGAATCCTTTCCCTTCTCACATCTGCCTATGATGGTGTGTGGAGGCCTGGTGGGAAGCGGTGTTTGGGGGAAGGGCAAGGTTGGGAGACGGGGTATTTTGAGAGAGGCTAGTAGTAATAAATATTTGACTGAAACACTTCTTTCCTGCTTCAGGATGGGAAAGCAAGAACAAGGGGGTGGTGGGATTAGCAGGCGTCCTTTAGCACGCACAACGTGGGGGAAACACTGGATGAAGAATAGGAAGATCATTAGGTATCTGGTTCATTCTGAGGTACCTGTGTCTTCAGGGTTTTTGCTTGGACCGACATGGAAGGTAAGACACAGCCTCTTCTTTCAGGCCCACATTTAACTGTAGAAACATTAAGTGGATGAGGAGATGTCACAAAAGAAAACGAAGTCTTTTCTTCCAAGAATTCTCCACCCCCCCACACTACACTGCCCGCCTTTTTGACCCGTCTGCCACCCTCCACAGTCTGGGCTATATCCCCATTCTCAGGTCATGCTTATTGACAATAGAACACTTGTACAGGCTGCCCAAGTGCCCATGAGTAGATGAGTGGATAAAAGCACTGTGGTATGTGCACACAATGGAATAAACAGTACATGGAAATCTGTCCCTTTGTGACAGTGTGGATGGACCTGAAAAACCTTAGGCTCCGTGAAATAAGCCAGTCAGAGGACGACAAATAAATACCATAGGATCTCTGTCATAAGGAGCATCTAATGAACAAACTGAAGTAACAAGGAAAATGGGGAGAGGCTCCTAGAGAGCTGGCAGCCAGCTGTCAGAGGGGGTATGGGGTGCAGGCTAGGTGGGAAACCGGAAGGGAGTAAGAAAAGACCTTCCCAGATAACAGTATGGAGAAGACCAAGGGAAAAGGGGTGGGGCGGTGCAATAGAAGGGCGTGAAGGGGGACAGCGGGTGCTGCCAGAAGCAGACTTGAATGGGGTGGTGAACACACAATACAATATGCAAAGGATGAAGTGTAGACTCCCACGCTGCAAACCTGCATAATTTCACTCACCTGTGTCACCCCCCAGTAAGTGCAATTAAAAAATAACAGGATAGGAAAGTTTCCTTTCTTTGTGTAAATCTTTTCTCTATGAAAGAGTGTCCTCAATCCATTGTCAGTGGAGCACTCCTGCGACTGAGCAGCAGTTTGGGTCCTGCTGCCTGCCTGCTAGGCTAAGTGTTAGAGGCAAAGGTTGGGTGGTGAAGGAAAGGGGTTAGGAACACCAGGAAGACAGACGAGAGAGACGCCAATGAAAACCACAATGAGATATAACCTCACAAGGTGAAAATGGCCATCATTGGATACATCTAATCGCCACAAATGCTGGCAGGGTTTGAAAACAAAGGCAACCATTTTGCCCTGTGGGTGGGAATGCAGAATGGGGAAGTCACGGTGGAAGGCATGTTTGCATTTCTCCAGGTAATGGAACTGCCTGTTCGTCCATCAATTCCATTGGTGTATTTATACCCTGAGAATCCACAAAGATGCGCCATGCTACAGGTCAACATTATAAATGAGTAAGAACAATTAAGTAATCAGCGCCAAGGAGTGAGAGGGTCAGAATTCAAAAGGCAAGAGTGGCTAAACTCAAATACCAGGTGTGCAGGGACTTTGAGCATCCACGTGAGAGAGGATTTAGAGCTATGTGAAAGGGGCAGATCCTGATGATCTGACTGACAGGAGAGATTTTCCAAATTCTGCTTTCATAACATTAGGGTGCTGATTCCTTGCAGGATTGCTCATTGGTGTCATGAGAAAGAGGCATCTAACAGCCTTTTCAGGACCTTGGGACCCTACAGGCAGTCTGTGTGGTCCCTTTTTGCACTCTATGTCTGAGTGAGGCCATCTTTTCATCATTTCCTTCAACCAAAACAATATCTTCCAGTAGTTTGTAGAAAGGAGCAGACATACGAATGCCTCTGTCTTCCTTAAGCTGGCAAATAAAGAGATTTGCAGAAATAGAAAACAAAAACAAAAACAAAAACCGAAAAACCCAGGACACTACACTCATTAAATGTAGGTATTATTGATATATGCTGTTTACAATTTAATAAGAATCCATGGACATATAAGTAAATCTCTTTCCATGCATTAAATATATGCAAAGATAGATTGGGATAAACTACTGTGGGGGCTGAAAATGTTTAATGCTTTTCCTTCCTCCTTTTAAGTTCTTCAGGCTGGGCTAATAACCAAATTGATAGAGGTGGGCTGATAGGAGAAAATGCAAGTTCAATAGACGTTCATGGGTAATTCACACTAGCATGACACATCCACGGGAATTCCAAAGACAGTGAGACAACACCGGGTTGCTGGGACATTGTGGACAAAGAAGAAAAGGCAGGGTAACATGGTACTAGATTTTGAGGAATGCAAAAGAGTGATTTACAAGCAGTTGAGGAAGCGCCAAGCACACAGGCCAGGGCCTTAGTTCTGGGTGAATCCGCAACAATGGGACGCAGCAGGTACTCGGCTATGTGGACATGCCTTATGCGGTCTACTCTTCACACTTAGTTCCATTAGGCTGAGGACATTCAGCAGTTTCTCTGTCTGAGTCTCTAGGGCAGGAAAGGGAGGAAGACCCACGGTTCCGAGAGTGGTTTGTTTCTTGATAAATAGCTTACGATTCCTTTCCCAAAAAGCACTTTCAGGACGGCAGAATTTTCCCTTCACTACAGCTGCTGGAAAGAGAAGGTCCGGACAGAGGCGTCTGAGCAAACATGGTGAGCTTGGTTGGGAGGCATGTTATCAAGGGTGCACAGCGGGGAGCATTCCTTTGGTGTCCCTTTCCTTCCTGCACAGCACTTCAGGCAGACACCACCGGGTGGTCAGAGGTGAACTTTACTTACAAATTTCGGCCTCATAGCTTCAGCCAAGTGGTTTGCAGTGCACATATTTTGGCTAAGACGATCACTAGCTTCCAGTTCCATCCCTGGATTCACGGTAGTGCAGCTGGTTTGCAGGCGTTCCCTTTCCAGGTGCCTTCTGCCAGGACCTCATAGTCTAATCTGTGATGTTCGGTGGTTTCTGTTCTACTACGAGCGAGTCACGTGTGTGGAGGATTTGACTTCCTTACGAATTGCAAATGAACAGATGCAACAACTGATCCACGGGAGGTAAAGTAAATGGTAAAAACACGTGTTACTTTGACAAGGCAGATGTAGAAATAGAACTGAGTCTCACATGTGCATTTGTGTCTGAGAGCTGGGAGTAGAGACCTGGGATGTGCAGAAAAGTTTATGTGGAAAAACCAACTGATTTAAACCCTCATTTTAAAAATTAATTAATTTATTTTATTCAGTTACAATTGTCTGGATTATCTCCTGTTCGCTCCCCCACCCCGGGCAAGTCCCACCTCACTACTCCCCTCTAACCTCCCCTTTAAATTTATCCTTGTGTCCTATATAGTAGCTCCTATAGAGCACTGTCCCCCCTATGGCGTCCCAATGCCCTGTGGCTACTGTTACAATGTTCTTAATTTCAATATCTCTGGTTATATTTTGTTTGCTTTTTCTTTTCTTGATTATGTTCCAGTTCAACGTGAGATCCTCTGCACCCCAATGTTCATAGCAACACAATTTACAATAACCAAGTACTGGAAGTAACTTAAGTGCCCATCAGTTAATGAGAGGATCCAAAAAGTATGGTACTTTTAGACAATGGAATTTTACGCAGCGGAGAGACAGAAGGAGCTAATACCCTGTGCAATGGCATGGGTGAAAGTTGTGGGCACTATGCTAAGTGAAATAAGGCAGGTGTTGAGGGAGAAATACTATTTAGCGCCCCTCGCCTGCACCGCTTTTTCTTTTCTTTTTTTTTTTTTTTTTGCGAATGTTATAAGATTAATGCTGACAGCAAAGGGTAACCAATCTCCTGAGTGGAATTAAAGGCTCAATGAAGAGTCAAAGAGTCTGGCTACATGAATTATATGTTGAAGGGTAATGTGTCTAATTATATTTTCCAAATGATCTTAAGTAATCCACGCATTTTGAAAGGATATCTACCATTTGAAATGGACACTAAAGACTGCAAAATAGGCACGTGTGGAATCCAATGAGTTCTATAACCTAACAAAAATGTAGAAACAGGGATGATACACGAAACAGAACGAGGGTTGTCGCAAGGGAAGCGGCTGGGTGAATGGAAGAAGAAGGTGAAGGGATTACTGGAAGGACAGCTGTTCAGGATCCTTGGACACGGATCACAATGGGGGGGTGGCCAGAGGGAAGAGGAGCCGCAGCTGGGTGCAGGAGAGCAAAGGGGGAAGAGGGGTGAACAACTGTATTAGCAGAAACAACCCCCAAAATGTACATTAAAAACTAGTCCCTTCAAAACAACTTGGCCAATAATTGGGAGTGTTCCCTTAACTCCTCACTAAACCCACCACAGAACTCTACCCACAGGAAGAACACATTGTGTCCTGGCTCCCATTCCTGTGCCATGCTCTGAAATATTCCGAGAAGGTATTTCCGGGACATTGTCCGCACAGTTCCTGGATCTCCACTGAGAATTTGGCTTATTCAGGTAACTGGGCCACAGTCACTGGCAAAATGGGTCAGTTCACTGAGTTCCTTGTGGAGGCCAGGTAATGGAATCCAAGTACCTTGGAAGAAAGTGTAGCACTTCTACTCTGAGTGAATGAGATTCCGATGTAAATACACATCATCCATGGCGATGAGAGAGGCAATTGTGAGAAGCAACTATGACTGCTGGGAACTATGCTGTGACTCCAAGGGGAGAAACAGCGTTAACACTCCATTTATCAAAATTTCAGTGTACTTGATGGTTTCATGAATGGTAATAATATTGCAAAAGAAAGGATAGATCAGGTCCTTGGAGTCTTATCCATTGATTGAGAGTATAATTCAAATCGTATCTACCAGGTAACCCACTTTAGAATCTAAGCACATGCTTTCTATGAGAGAACTAAGGGAATGATATATACACACGTACATAATTCTTTCTATACGTCTACACATGCATTCTTTCAGAAAGAAATTAACATTATTTTGAAAAAGAATTGTATGTATCATGTGCATAGAAAACATGGAGAAAAACATTTTTTACACTCACGTCCTGACAGGAAATATTTCTCATCGAATGGAAATGTGTGTTTTTCAAGGGAGGGAACAAGAGGAAATGAGGAAACAACACTGGAAAAAAGTTTGTTCCTCTGCCGCCATATTTAATGTTTCCATTCGTTATTATATATGAAATAATAGAGAATGCTTGAATATCACTTGCAAACTGAGAACTGACTTTCTTTTAACTTTCAAACTGAAAGACATTCGGTGAAATATAAACTTACCATGAGGAGAAATATCTGGGGATAGGAGAAGAAATATATTTGTATGCAGTTTTCCTTTCTCACACGTGACAAAACAGACAGACGTGACATTTTGTTCCGTCCTGGGATTCAGCGAAAGGCAAATACCCATTAGGTCTGATTCTATATTTCACCAATTGCGTGGATATCCAAGACATTATCGTCGCAATATTGATTCCAGTATGGCAGTGGTAAATGTTACGTGTCTCATCCCGAGCTGTGCTGAGTCAGTCCATGTTAGATTTACTCCGAGGAAACGTCATTGCTAGAAAATGTACATTTTCCCTTTCCACAGACAAGTGCTTGACAAGAAATAGTCTGGCTAGTACGACAGCAGCAAGTGAATGACTGGGTCTTTCGTCCTGAGCAGCTATGAAGACGAACCTATTGTTCACTTGATGTACACAGCATCACAGTACCTCTTCAATAGGCATATTTCATGTGGGAACATGGAGATAAGGCCTCAATCGAAGGATTTTGTAAAAATAAAACACTTGTTAAACGCCTGAGCCCTTGTTTTGGGTATGATAATTGAATGTCATCTCTGTTCTTGATTTTGTCAGAAAAGGACAGGCTACCCTTTACATTCTTGACATCTTTTCAGGATTAGGAAGTAAGCCTCCAATTCTGCTCTTCTCATCACTGTGCTTGCACCTGGTATGACCATTCTTGTCTTCACCCATTGTTTTCCTTCTTGGAAACAGTCTCTGGAGGCTACTCTCATTGTCACTTCCGTCTTAGAGCAGACAGGAGACTAGGCAGGGAATGTCTTAAAATGGGATAGTACAGGGAACCGAATGAAGGCTCCTGTCTTCCATATTACGAAACCACTTAGCTAGGGTGACTTAACAAACAGAAACCTAAGGAAGATTCAATAGAATAATAAACTTCTCCTTTATTACTCCCTCCAGTCATATTAACAATATTACACATCACATTTTTTTAACCGTTTGGGGTTTGTTAGAGACAGAAACATCAATCTGAGAGTGAAGCATCAATCATTGCCTCTCATTCACAGCCCACGTGGGGACCGAACCTGCATCCAGGGCACGTGCCCTATGGCAATCAAACCAGCACCTTCTGACTGTGTAGGGGGACACAAAACCGATGTAGCCACACCTGGGAGGGCTAAATATCCCTTACCTCTACGCTATGGTGAAGAAAAGTAGGACTTTGGAGGCACCCGGGACTGCCTTCATCACAGTCTCATGATGCAGCTTTGAATAATTTTGTATCTCTTTGAGCCTCAAGTTTCTGATTGGCAAAATAAAATAAATTATACTTCGTCCAAGAAATGGTTTTGAAGTCTCAGTGAGAAAATGTTATTTGGAAACAGTAACTATCCACCCAATAATTCTAGGCTTTATGGAAATAGTAATAAATATTTCCTCCCTCAACAAATTGCAGTACCATTGGAAAGACACTAGAGTCACCTCTGGCGAAGACACAGGCATACGTAGATGCCCTTTCCCTCCTCACACAGCCAAAACAAGGAGAGCAATGAATTTAAAAACAAAAACCAGCCAGAAACTGGCAGAAAATGGAACTGGATGAGAGTCCAACAACCAAGGAGTTACAGACTAAACATTCACACAGACCAGTAGGAGGGGTAGAAGCGGCAAGTAGGGGTGGAGAGGACTCGCAGCAGGAAGGTGGCTGGAGAACTGGGACGGGAGAGGCGGCCCTGGCAGACAGGTGGCTGGTGGACCAGGCAAGGCAGCAGCTCCAGAGCGAGGGGTAGCATATTTGCTAGCAGATCAATGGAGATGAACAACGGTGGAGCGAAATGGACGACGCAAGCCAGGGCTCCAGCGCAGCTAAATAAAACCTCAAACCTCTGCTGGGAAACACCTGAGGGGTTTGCAGCAGCACAGAACACTCTCAGCCTCACAGGAGAGTTCCTTGGAGAGACACACAGAGTCCGAGAACGTATACAAAACCACTCCCCTGAGAATCAGCTTCACATGGGACTGTTTTGATTGTGGGTAGTAGGGGAAGTGACTGAAAGCCAGCAGAGAGCTAGGCAAGCAGCATCGTTCCCTGTCACACCCCTCCCCAAAATACGGCTCACAGCACGGCCAGGTGGGCTGCCCTAATGAAACCCTAAGGCTCTGCCCATTACCACATAAGAGGCACTCTGAAACAAACAACCAAAAACACATGGCCCAAATGAAAGAAGAGATCAAAGCTCCGACAAAAATGCAGCTAAGTGATGAAGGGTTAGCCAACCTATCAGAGGCACAGTTCCAAATGCTGGTCGTTGTGATGCTCAGCAATTGGCTGAGTATGGTCACAACATAGAGGAACAAGTGCAGCCTAGGAAAAGTGAAATAGAGGAACATATTCAGGGAACCAACACGGACGGGAAGGAAAGCGGGACTGAGACGAACAGTTTGGAGCAGAAGGAAGAAAAACACATTCAACCAGAACAGAATGAAGAAACAACGATTCAAATCATTGAGGAGAGTCTTAGGAACCTCCAGGGTAATTCTAAGTGGTCCAACATCCAAATCATACTGGTGGCAGGAGGACAAGAGGAAGAACAAGAAATGGAGACATTCTTTGAAAAGTGAATGAAGGACAACTTCCCCTATCTGGCACAAGAAACAGCCTTCCAGGAAGTCCAGGAAGCCCAGAGAGTCCCAAGGCAGTTGGACCCAAAGAGGAACAACCAAGGCACAGCACAATTACATTGCCCGAGATTAAAGATAAGGAGAGAATCTGAGAAGCTGCAAGAGATAAGGAGACAGTTACCTACAAAGGAATTCCCAAAAGATTGTCAGCTGATTTCTCAACAGAAACATTGGAGGCAAGAAAGGGCTGGGAAGAAGTATCCCAAGTGATGAAATGCAAGGAACTCCATCCAAGATTGTTCTATCCAGCAAAGCTGTCTTTTCGAACGCTCGGGCAGATAAAGTGCTGCCCAGACAAGTTCAATTTAAAGGAGTTCATCATCTCCAAGCCCTTATTATATGAAAAGATACAGAAAGTTGCCTGAGGAAAAAGAAGGTAAAAAAAAAAAAAAATGCGAATAAAATGGCAGCAAAGTCACATCTATCAACAACCTAACCTTAAAAGCAAAAATAAAAACACACTACGCAGACAATTCCAACAGGAACTGAATGGCAGAAATGGAGGTAATATGGAGGGTTATTAGCGGGAGGGGGTGGACCGACAACGGGGGAAAAGGTACAGGGAATAAGAAACATTAATGATAGGAGCAAAATAGACCGGAGGAGGTAAGGGTGGTATAGGAAGAGGAATGGGAATGACATTATTGATACAGGAAAACAAAGGCAGCGATGACACAATACCCCTGGTTATTTTTCTTCTATGACTGTGTTCTGTCTTCCTCACTGGTTTCCACTCTTTCTATTCCTAACTCTAGGCTCTCATCAAAGTCAGGTTTTTCTTTTGTTTTAACTTCAAAACTTAATTTTTATTTTTTAGCCATAAAACACGATTTTCATAAAACCCTTCTACTAGGTTTAATTTTTAATAGATATTGATTTAATTTTATGTTTATTCAGTTATAATTGACTGCATTTCCTCCCCATCCCTGCACCTCACCCTAGCCAGTCCCACCTCCCCCAGACACCTCAAAACTCCGCTTTGATTTTCTCTTTGTGCATTTTAGAGTAGTAGATCCTGTAGACCACTATCCCCTCTATCCCCTCCCTCTTCCCCTCTGACTATTGTACCATTGTTCTTAAAGTCCTATGTGTCTGTTTCTCTTTTGTTTCCTTTTTTCCTCAGTTGATTATGTTGTCCTTAAAGGTGAGATCATTTGGTATTTCTCCCTCACAGCCTGGCGCATTTCACTTAACCTAATGCTGTCCAGTTCCATCCATACCATTGCAAAGTGTATCAGCTCCTTCTTTCTCTCTTCGGTGCAGATTTCCATTGTGTAAATGTACCATAGTTTTTGGATCCACTCATTAGCTGATGGGCACCTAGGTAGCCTCCAGCACTGGGCTATTGTAAATCGTGGTGCTATGGACATTGGGGTGCACAGGTTCTCTGGCATTGGTGTTTCAGTGTTCTAAGTGTACAATCCCAGCAGTGGAATTTCTGGGTCAAACGGCTTTTCCATTTTTAGTTTGCAGAGGAAATTCCATACAGTTCTCCACAGTGGCCGCACCAGTCTGCATTCGCACCAACAATGTCCTGGTTGTCCCTTTTCTCCTCATCCTCTCCGACATCCGTGTCTTGCTTTGTTTATGTTGGCCACTCCGGCTGTTGTGAGATGGAACCTCATTGTGGTTTAATTTTATAAACGAAGAACACAGTAGAAGGAATCAAAAGCAGGATCGGGGGAGCTGAGGACCGCCTCAACAAATTCACTTTTCTCTATACTTTCTTTCGAGTATTTATCGTTATTGTTCCTTTATTCGTGCAAGGGGTTTTCTATTACTCATCCATGCAGACTAGGATTATTGGGATTGTATTATGCGGTGGAGATTGCTGCTAAAATGCCTTGGAGAAAGACGACAAAGGTAAATTAGGCAGGGTCTCAGGCCTCAGAAAATGTGCAGCCCAGTGTAGCTCCGATGTTTAACGCCTCCTGCGGTCTTCTATTGCATACTATAACGTGTTCATTGGATGTTTCTTAAAGTCATTGGACAATAAGAAGCAGAGTCGTCTTCTATTTAAAAAACTAGTGGCAATCCCGTGTCACGCAATTGAATCAGCGCAATTATTATTGTCCCAAGTTCAAGGATCATAAATTCGAAGTCCATCTGCCTTTTCTCCCACTGCCATCTTTACACGTATTACAAGATTTTGATCCATCTTCCCCAAAGTGTCTTTATCCTTCATCTCTTCCCTTGCCATTCTACTGCTAAAACTGCAGTTCCAAAGTACTAGGAACATGTCAGCGATGGTCTCTACGTGACTCATCTGTCCTTGATTACAGAATTTTGTATGAAAGATACTGAGGTAGGATTGAGGGATGGGGAGACATGCAGAAAATTGTAAGTGAATTTTTTTTTTCAGAGAGACCCTGAAATAAAACCCAACAGCCAGAAGCAAGAGGGAGTTGCGGGGAGATAATGAGGGTGGGGAAGGGGGCAGGGGTATCAGGAACATGTATACGGAGATGTGGACAGAGCCAAAAGTGATGGGAAGATGGAGGATCGAACATGGGGATGGGTCTGGAGGGAGGCAGTGGGGACTCACCGGAGTTAGAGGTGGTTTTGTGGGAGGTAGTATGGTCAAAGAGAAATGAAAAGTCTTTGCATTGAATAATGTTTTCCTATATGAATATTTGAGAAAATCCTGTTCTTATCTGTACCTGAAGCCTAACATTTAACTTGTTAATGTGCATGTCCCTGTTCATATTTTGTTTCCTTTTTTCCTCAGTTGATGATGTTGTACTTAAAGGTGAGATCATTTGGTATTTCTCCGTCACAGCCTGGCACATTTCACTTAGCATGATGGTGTCCACTTCCATCCATAGCATTGCATGGTTGTCTCTAAAAGACTCCCACCACATCATCCCTATGAGGAGCCTTGGTAACTATGTCGTCTAAAAACCTAATTTCACAGATAACAGCTCTTGGAAGTTAATTGATTGGTGTGTGCTCTGTTACTATGAGCACGATTGTCTCAGTTACATCTAACTGCTTTGTATGTCCATAGAGTCCTTGCAGTTTGGCTTCCTTTGCAAACTATTTAAGATGTGTGAGTATGTACGCTCATGTATGCTTGTGTATTCCTTTGGTTTGGGGTTTGCATCTAAATGAAAATTAATTCCTGATTCTTACCTGATGAATTCATTGGTTCTGAATCAGGTTTATGCTTTAGACCACACTTACCATTTTGTTCATCCTAAGATCTTTTCTCTGAATTAAACCTCGTAGTATAAGACAGACTTCTCGAACTTCTCCTTAGTACCCCCAGCCTATTACTGTGGTTTGGAAAGTGTTTCACTTACTGAAACAGGACCCTGGATTGTAACAAGCATTGCTAGTTTAGTCAGCGTTTTCTCAAGGCTTGGAAAGTGAAATGTTATGCTTCTGTAGATTATAAAGTTGAAATGTATATTTCCTAGGCTTTGGCCCTTTACACATTCCTTCTATGAATATTCAAGAGTCTCTCCATGTATCTACAAGTTGACGTAACAAGGAAGTGCTTACCCTTCAACGACCTCCCACGTTTGAAGCACTCTAGGAAGCAAGTCATTAGGTCTTATGTATTTATATACATGAAGAATATTCAAATGATCTTTGACTAGGGCTTCCCAGAGAGTACCAACCCAGTATGTGTTATATATCACATTATAAGGAGCTGGCACCAATACTTATAAATTGTAGAAGAAATACAACGGTCCTATATAAATTTTGTCTTTTTCATGTGACTGTCTTGACGTGATAACTTTGCATGTTTTTTGACATATATTTTCCCCCTCTGTCATGAATGAGTATTGTGCATACGCTGTATTTCTTCCCTGAAAAAAAGCGCTCTACTGTTCATTTTTTCTGGAGTATGAACTGCTATCTAGGGATATTTCTCTGGCCTTCTCTGAATACTTTTTTCCCCGTAGTAACGCATACGATAGGATCAGGAAATGTCAAAAGGAAGAACAATGCCATTTTCCACCAATGTTTATGGAAAGATGTGAAAACTGTGAGCAGGGTTAATGACGGTCTTTCTTACTGAATGGAAAATATCTAGAGTAATGATTTTAAAAATATTGGTCTTTAATATTTATGGGCTGTTTTTTAATTCATCAAAAATATTTCACACTTTACTTTTGGAGTCCCTGATTCTCCCATTTCCATTAAGTACGTGAAGTTTCTCTACACAAAACCCCCTACACCTGGAAAAATACCCTACTTCATTTGGTTTCAAAAGGTCCCATGAAAAATGTAGGTTAATGTCAAGACTACTTCACCATACAGGATGCCTACTGTGTCTACATATATTTGCTTCTCATCGTTAATGGAAGGAGTGAATTAATTTTTTCTTCCCTAGAGTGTACAATTTATTTCGTCCAATCATTTATTAATCCTAGAAGTTGGTTCTATGGGGTTGACACCTATGTTTCATGATTCCTTATGGATATGTTACAGCTTGACCTTAGAGCGGAGAGCAGCTTTACCACTTGTCATTATTTTTTTACTCACTTTGTGGTATGAGAGACAGTTTTTATCCTTTCTGATATTTACCAAAGTCCATATTTTCAAGTTTCCGATAATCAATACATCTATTGTCATTACAGAGAACATGCTTGGGACTGTTATTGTTGCAAAATGCACTTTGAATTGGGTATTCTCTGCTTAGAGTACTCTTCATTTTCTCCGGTTTTTAGAGGTAACCGCATGCCCTTTTACAATTTCATGAAGCAGAAGTAATTAAGGCCAAACTGACGGAATTTTAAATATGTCCAATTCATCTAGCAGGAAAGAACCACCAAAGGTAGTCGAAGCTATGTCTTCCATTTTAAGTAATGACGTGAGTGTGTCTAAAAAAATACAAGAAGGGGGGGAGTTGTTAAGAGTCAGAAGATAGTTGTAAACATACTTCATTACATCCCAAGTACAGAGGAAACCAGCAGTTCCAGAAAGGAAGAAAAATATCTACAGACTAGTTTTATGGAAGGGCATTTGAACTAAACCAAGAAAGGACTGCAGGGTGGAGACAAGGTGACGCGCTTACCCTTACAGAGCAAAATACTGTCATGCAAAGGAAAAAGTTAAGCTAGTATGCAGAAGCTAGATGCGTGATACTATTCTGGATTTAACGTAGCATGCGAAGGCCATGGTTCACATCATTTTTCCAAGTGTGAAAGCGACACAGACAGACTCTTACCTCACAGACACTAAATGCTTTCCCCTGACACGGTTTGTTCACTGGTGTCTTAACCTTCCTGGGACATCTGAAGGTTTCCTTGTCATATTCAGCTACGAGTCTCGCAGTAGAATGTGCGCCACACATCGCAAGGCTCCTAAACTCTCTCAGGCTCTGTACCTGTGCTGCATTTTAATGCGATCTCGTGCTACATTCTGCATCACTAAATCTGCCACACCAACCAAGTTGTATTCTCTTTCGCCGTGCCTTAGCATGACTGCCTTCTAAATATGAACTTGGAGTGAACATGACTTCACCTTGACATCATGCTTTCTTTCCTTCAAATAATTTCAGTGCTTACCCAGTTTCAGTTAACTGCATAAAATCTGTTAAGGTCGTATTCTTCATCAAGGACATTTTTTAAGTCGGTGAAACATATGTTTTACATATATTGTGTTATGCACACATATTTCCCTACTCTGGCTTGACAGTAGATTGGGAGAGGAAGAATTAAAGGATATAAGAACTAATTCTAACAAGGGAAATCATTGTTACTTGCCCCTTCAATATTCACCATCACCACTTCCCTTCTTTATTGCTGTCAGAAGGCATGTTTTTCGTGGGGAAAGCACTTTAAAAGTCTTCAGCACCGAGTTGCATTTTATCTATCCCAATCAGGGCCAAGTGTTTCTCACTTTCATGGTCTGCATTATAGATGTGAGGGGCCATGTGATCCCGGTCTGCAACTCAGGGCACAGAACCCAGTCTGCCAGGGTCACCTTTGGAAAAACTGTTTCTTTATCCGTTAAAAAGGAAAGCCAAGGTGCCACCACTTTCTTGACTCCCATTCGACAGCATGGAATGCTGATGCTGTATGTGGGTTAGAACAGCCATCTTGAGACCTGTAGGGAAGCCAAGGGACCACAACCAGTACAATAAGCCACGTGAGAAGTGTCAACAGCAGCTTTGTAGTTGCTTCCCCTTATTGTTGTCCAAAAAGGAAAACTATGCCACCTACTGAAGCATTAATTGTCTGCATCAGTTTGCTTATTACTCCCACAAAAGGTATTGAAAATGGAGCCATGCAGCATGTTTTGTAAACAAAACACTTTAGTTAGGTTTCGTCTCAAGAAGAAGCAAAGCATAAATCTCATGGATTAAAGCAAACACATATCTCCCACTTCTGAGTCTTCAGTTTAAGTATGATTTTTGTTTAGTCTCCTCATCTTGTCTTGGCTTGAATTTTGGTGGAAGGTAGAACTTTGGATTGAATGAGGTGTTTCCTCTGAGCAAGGCAAGAATGAATGTGTATCCATTCAATAGAACATTTTTTGTGTAGGCAGCTGTCCCAAGTTAATGAGGAGTGACCGTAATTAGCGTTTCTTGGACGTTTACACATCACGTCCTCCTCTTGCCATTGATTGAGAACGTCACATAGCTAAGGTCAACATCATAGCAGCGAAATACGTTCTCGCAGCGGTAAGGGGTAAAGTGGAGAGGGAGCATTTTCTCTGAATAAAATTTACAACACATAATGTTAACTCTGGGATTATGGTGTTGCATAATTGGTTATATTCACTTTTATCGCTACTAAATTCAATATTATTACATGAAAAGATATTTATCTCACTATTTGTTTTGAAGGATTTCAGTTACTCGTCTTTAGAGAGAGGAAGTGAGGGAGAGAAACACCAAGGCATGGTGGCCTCTCAGGCGCCCCCTAGTGAGGACACAGCCCACAACCCAGCCATGTGCCTTGACTAGGAATTGAACACCTAACCCTTTGCAAAATGCATTTCCTTCCTGGAAATGGTCATGCTTTCTGTCGCATCAGGCCTTTCACATCTGCTTATTCCCCTGGCTCCGTTATGATCTGCCATTATTCCTACCCGCCCTTTTCCCATCTGAAAGCCTGCTTACCCTCCGCCCCCCATGAACTGACAGTGCTCATGCCTGACTCAGCTCAGATAGAAGTCCCTCTGAAGAGTCACCTTTCATCCTTGTCTTTCCAGTAGCCCGGGATCCACAAATATGTTTTTATTGCTGTATATATAGCGTGTGATGTTAATGATGTACATACATGTCAATGTATTTCCCTCTTCCTGTATCAGACCACGAATGCCTTTGACTCAGAGATCATATCGTATTTATGTTTACACCTAACATAGAACACACAACCTTGATCAGTAAATTAGTGGTGATCACTACAGGAATTAAATGCATCTAAATCTCACTCTCCCGCGAGTGCTGGGACCAAAAGTAAAAATCCTTGAGCCCTCCACCATTTCTCCACACGTTATATAGGTTCCAAGAAATTCAGCCAATGACATTGGGTTGAAAGAAATGTCCCAAACAGTTCGATGAAACTCGCAGTGTTGCAGAAGAGCAGCCATGGCTCCACAGGGGGTATCTAAGGAGATTAATGGTGTGCATAGAAGCTTCTGATCATTTTGAACATCTACTGGTGGAGCTAAGCTACTCTTCCCTGCCCCTGGCATTTCACACTGCAGTCAGCAGCACAGATGGGGAGTAAATATGCTGAGAATCTTGAGGAGAGTGGCCAAAATACGTTGCCCTTCAGTACACTCTGACACTTGTTGTTTTCTCGTGAAATCTCACCCCTATGCATTTGTCATGTGTGAGAAACAAGCTCTTGATTCTGACCACAAACTCCTGAAGTATCTCCTAGGAGCTGGCGTTAAGTCCTGCACTTCAACTTGGAAACGCGGTGTGCCCAGGAGAACACCGATCAGCAGGGTGACCAGGAGCGAAAAGACAGCCAAGACTGTAGTGCATTTTCCTGTGTAATCCTCCCTTTGTGGTAAAATATCCCAGGGGCTCCCTTTCTTGATATGCTTCCTTTTTCGTTACAGAGGATTAGAACCATTTGTTTCATACAAGTTCACTATTTACTTGTTTGTTTCTCTGTTTATTTCTTTATTGCATAGACAACTCTAATATGTTGCTACACTATTATTCCTATAAAATTGTTGCTATACTAATACTCCCTGTGATTGAGGCCATCTGTCTCCCCTGGCCACGCGCCCACTGAGTTGCTGATTGGTCAGCTGTCCCTTGTGACGTCACAGTGCATATTCCTTCCTGCCATGGGAACACAGGGTCCCTTGGGGCCGGCCAGCAGGAACTGTTGGGGCAGGCCTTCAGGAGCGGCTGGTCCTGTGGCAGGAAGGCGTAGTATCCCCGCAGGCAGCGCAGCCTTGGGTTATAGGCTCTGAACAGCAGACAGCAGTGGAGGACAAGGAGATGGAAGAGCCAGGGGTGGAGGAGCAAGAGGTGCAGGAGGAGGAGGTGCAGGAGCCTAGGATTGAGGAGCCAGGGAACAGCGGCGCACAGGTGAGCAGTAGCCTCTCAGGTCCTGCTGTTCCAAGTGAGTCCCCAACTCTCCCTGTCCCCCGCCCCCACCATACACGCCACATCCAGGTTCCAACTTCTTACCCGCCGACCTGGGGGGTGGCTGACCCTCCAACCATCTTCCCCAGAAGCCACGCCCGCCCTAACCCATGGTCCCCCTAACCCGTGGTTCCCCCTTGGTCCCTGTCAGGGTATCCAGTCCATCCCCGCTGCCTGGGACACGTCCACGGCGCTGAGGCGACTGCACAAGGAACTGGCGAACATCACGATCGATCCCCCGCCCATGTGCTCTGCAGGGCCAGTGGATGACAACATGTTCCAATGGAAGGGGACCATCATGGGACCCCCGGACAGCCCCTATGAGGGAGGGGTGTTCTGCCTAAACATACAATTCCCTCGAAATTACCCCTTCAGGCCTCCGGCGATTTCCTTCACCACCCCGATCTACCACCCCAATATCAACCGAAAGGGATATATCTGTGTCGATATTCTCAGGTCCCAGTGGTCTCCTATAATGACCATATCCAAACTCTTGCTGTCCATCAGCTCCTTGCTATGTGACCCCAACCCCAACCATGCCTTTGTTCCATCCATTGGGAGAATGTACCTAAAGAACAGGAAGGCATATGATACCATGGCGCGAGCTTGGACCAAGAAGTATGCTATGTGAGGGAGGGGCAAATGATAACCCCTCACCTCAATAAAACACCTGGCTGTTGAATGGGCTCTTCTTTGATTGCTTTCTGGGAGGAATCCTTTCCCATCTCACATCTGCCTATGAGGGTGTGTGGAGGCCTGGTGGGAAGCAATGTTTGGGGGAAGGGCAAGGTTGGGAGACGGGGTATTTTGAGAGAGGCTAGTAGTAATAAATATTTGACTGAAACACTTCTTTCCTGCTTCAGGATGGGAAAGCAAGAACAAGGGGGTGGTGGGATTAGCAGGCATCCTTTAGCACGCACAAGGTGGGGGAAACACTGGATGAAGAATAGGAAGATCATTAGGTATCTGGTTCATTCTGAGGTACCTGTGTCTTCAGGGTTTTTGCTTGGACCGACATGGAAGGTAAGCCACAGCCTCTTCTTTCAGGCCCACATTTAACTGTAGAAACATTAAGTGGATGAGGAGATGTCACAAAAGAAAACGAAGTCTTTTCTTCCAAGAATTCTCCACCCCCCCACACTACACTGCCCGCCTTTTTGACCCGTCTGCCACCCTCCAGAGTATGGGCTATATCCCCATTCTCAGGTCATGCTTATTGACAATAGAACACTTGTACAGGCTGCCCAAGTGCCCATGAGTAGATGAGTGGATAAAAGCACTGTGGTGTGTGCACACAATGGAATAAATAGTACATGGAAATCTGTCCCTTTGTGACAGTGTGGATGGACCTGAAAAACCTTAGGCTCCGTGAAATAAGCCAGTCAGAGGGCGACAAATAAATACCAAAGGATCTCTGTCATAAGGAGCATCTAATGAACAAACTGAAGTAACAAGGAAAATGGGGAGAGGCTCCTAGAGAGCTGGCAGCCAGCTGTCAGAGGGGGTATGGGGTGCAGGCTAGGTGGGAAACCGGAAGGGAGTAAGAAAAGACTTTCCCAGATAACAGTATGGAGAAGACCAAAGGAAAAGGGGTGGGGCGGTGCAATAGAAGGGCGTGAAGGGGGACAGCGGGTGCTGCCAGAAACAGACTTGAATGGGGTGGTGAACACACAATACAATATGCAAAGGATGAAGTGTAGACTCCCACGCTGCAAACCTGCATAATTTCACTCACCTGTGTCATACCCAGTAAGTGCAATTAAAAAATAACAGGATAGGAAAGTTTCCTTTCTTTGTTTAAATCTTTTCTCTATGAAAGAGTGTCCTCAATCCGTTGTCAGTGGAGCACTCCTGCGACTGAGCAGCAGTTTGGGTCCTGCTGCCTGCCTGCTAGGCTACGTGTTAGAGGCAAAGGTTGGGTGGTGAAGGAAAGGGGTTAGGAACACCAGGAAGACAGACGAGAGAGACGCCAATGAAAACCACAATGAGATATAACCTCACAAGGTGAAATGGCCATCATTGGATACATCTAATCGCCACAAATGCTGGCAGGGTTTGAAAACAAAGGCAACCATTTTGCCCTGTGGGTGGGAATGCAGAATGGGGAAGTCACGGTGGAAGGCATGTTTGCATTTCTTCAGGTAATGGAACTGCCTGTTGGTCCATCAATTCCATTGGTGTATTTATACCCTGAGAATCCACAAAGATGCGCCATGCTACAGGTCAACATTATAAATGAGTAAGAACAATTAAGTAATCAGCGCCAAGGAGTGAGAGGGTCAGAATTCAAAAGGCAAGAGTGGCTAAACTCAAATACCAGGTGTGCAGGGACTTTGAGCATCCACGTGAGAGAGGATTTAGAGCTATGTGAAAGGGGCAGATCCTGATGACCTGACTGACAGGAGAGATTTTCCAAATTCTGCTTTCATAACATTAGGGTGCTGATTCCTTGCAGGATTGCTCATTGGTGTCATGAGAAAGAGGCATCTAACAGCCTTTTCAGGACCTTGGGACCCTACAGGCAGTCTGTGTGGTCCCTTTTTGCACTCTAGGTCTGAGTGAGGCCATCTTTTCATCATTTCCTTCAACCAAAACAATATCTTCCAGTAGTTTGTAGAAAGGAGCAGACATACGAATGCCTCTGTCTTCCTTAAGCTGGCAAATAAAGAGATTTGCAGAAATAGAAAACAAAAACAAAAACAAAAACCGAAAAACCCAGGACACTACACTCATTAAATGTAGGTATTATTAATATATGCTGTTTACAATTTAATAAGAATCCATGGACATATAAGTAAATCTCTTTCCATGCATTAAATATATGCAAAGATAGATTGGGATAAACTACTGTGGGGGCTGAAAATGTTTAATGCTTTTCCTTCCTCCTTTTAAGTTCTTCAGGCTGGGCTAATAACCAAATTGATAGAGGTGGGCTGATAGGAGAAAATGCAAGTTCAATAGACGTTCATGGGTAATTCACACTAGCATGACACATCCACGGGAATTCCAAAGACAGTGAGACAACACCGGGTTGCTGGGACATTGTGGACAAAGAAGAAAAGGCAGGGTAACATGGTACTAGATTTTGAGGAATGCGAAAGAGTGATTTACAAGCAGTTGAGGAAGCGCCAAGCACACAGGCCAGGGCCTTAGTTCTGGGTGAATCCGCAACAATGGGACGCAGCAGGTACTCGGCTATGTGGACATGCCTTATGCGGTCTACTCTTCACACTTAGTTCCATTAGGCTGAGGACATTCAGCAGTTTCTCTGTCTGAGTCTCTAGGGCAGGAAAGGGAGGAAGACCCACGGTTCCGAGAGTGGTTTGTTTCTTGATAAATAGCTTACGATTCCTTTCCCAAAAAGCACTTTCAGGACGGCAGAATTTTCCCTTCACTACAGCTGTTGGAAAGAGAAGGTCCAGACAGAGGCGTCTGAGCAAACATGGTGAGCTTGGCTGGGAGGCATGTTATCAAGGGTGCACAGCGGGGAGCATTCCTTTGGTGTCCCTTTCCTTCCTGCACAGCACTTCAGGCAGACACCACCGGGTGGTCAGAGGTGAACTTTACTTACAAATTTCGGTCTCATAGCTTCAGCCAAGTGGTTTGCAGTGCACATATTTTGGCTAAGACGATCACTAGCTTCCAGTTCCATCCCTGGATTCACGGTAGTGCAGCTGGTTTGCAGGCGTTCCCTTTCCAGGTGCCTTCTGCCAGGACCTCATAGTCTAATCTGTGATGTTCGGTGGTTTCTGTTCTACTACGAGCGAGTCACGTGTGTGGAGGATTTGACTTCCTTACGAATTGCAAATGAACAGATGCAACAACTGATCCACGGGAGGTAAAGTAAAGGGTAAAAACACGTGTTACTTTGACAAGGCAGATGTAGAAATAGAACTGAGTCTCACATGTGCATTTGTGTCTGAGAGCTGGGAGTAGAGACCTGGGATGTGCAGAAAAGTTTATGTGGAAAAACCAACTGATTTAAACCCTCATTTTAAAAATTAATTTATTTTATTCAGTTACAATTGTCTGGATTATCTCCTGTTCGCTCCCCCACCTCGGGCAAGTCCCACCTCACTACTCCCCTCTAACCTCCCCTTTAAATTTATCCTTGTGTCCTATATAGTAGCTCCTATAGAGCACTGTCCCCCCTATGGCGTCCCAATGCCCTGTGGCTACTGTTACAATGTTCTTAATTTCAATATCTCTGGTTATATTTTGTTTGCTTTTTCTTTTCTTGATTATGTTCCAGTTCAACGTGAGATCGTCTGCACCCCAATGTTCAGAGCAACACAATTTACAATAACCAAGTACTGGAAGTAACTTAAGTGCCCATCAGTTAATGAGAGGATCCAAAAAGTATGGTACTTTTAGACAATGGAATTTTACGCAGCGGAGAGAAAGAAGGAGCTAATACCCTGTGCAATGGCATGGGTGAAAGTTGTGGGCACTATGCTAAGTGAAATAAGGCAGGTGTTGAGGGAGAAATACTATTTAGCGCCACTCGCCCGCACCGCTTTTTCTTTTCTTTTCTCTTTTTTTTTTTTTTTTTGCGAATTGTATAGGATTAATGCTGACAGCAAAGGGTAACCAATCTCCTGAGTGGAATTAAACCTCAATGAAGAGTCAAAGAGTCTGGCTACATGAATTATATGTTGAAGGGTAATGTGTCTAATTATATTTTCCAAATGATCTTAAGTAGTCCATGCATTTTGAAAGGATATCTACCATTTGAAATGGACACTAAAGACTGCAAAATAGGCACGTGTGGAATCCAATGAGTTCTATAACCTAACAAAAATGTAGAAACAGGGATGATACTCGAAACAGAACGAGGGTTGTTGCAAGGGAAGCGGCTGGGTGAATGGAAGAAGAAGGTGAAGGGATTACTGGAAGGACAGCTGTTCAGGATCCTTGGACACGGATCACAATGGGGGGGTGGCCAGAGGGAAGAGGAGCGGCAGCTGGGTGCAGGAGAGCAAAGGGGGAAGAGGGGTGAACAACTGTATTAGCAGAAACAACGCCCAAAATGTACATTAAAAACTAGTCCCTTCAAAACAACTTGGCCAATAATTGGGAGTGTTCCCTTAACTCCTCACTAAACCCACCACAGAACTCTACCCACAGGAAGAACACATTGTGTCCTGGCTCCCGTTCCTGTGCCATGTTCTGAAATATTCCGAGAAGATTATTCCGGGACATTGTCCGCACAGTTCCTGGATCTCCACTGAGAATTTGGCTTATTCAGGTAACTAGGCCACAGTCACTGGCAAAATGGGTCAGTTCACTGAGTTCCTTGTGGAGGCCAGGTAATGGAATCAAAGTACCTTGGAAGAAAGTGTAGCACTTCTGCTCTGAGTGAATGAGATTCCGATGTAAATACACATCATCCATGGCGATGAGAGAGGCAATTGTGAGAAGCAACTATGACTGCTGGGAACTATGCTGTGACTCCAAGGGGAGAAACAGCGTTAACACTCCATTTATCAAAATTTCAGTGTACTTGATGGTTTCATGAATTGTAATAATATTGCAAAACAAAGGATAGATCAGGTCCTTGGAGTCTTATCCATTGATTGAGAGTATAATTCAAATCGTATCTACCAGGTAACCCACTTTAGAATCTAAGCACATGCTTTCTATGAGAGAACTAAGGGAATGATATATACACACGTACATAATTCTTTCTGTACGTCTACACATGCATTCTTTCAGAAAGAAATTAACATTATTTTGAAAAAGAATTGTATGTATCATGTGCATAGAAAACATGGAGAAAAACATTTTTTACACTCACCTCCTGACTGGAAATATTTCTCATCGAATGGAAATGTGTGTTTTTCAAGGGAGGGATCAAGAGGAAATGAGGAAACAACACTGGAAAAAAGTTTGTTCCTCTGCCGCCATATTTAATGTTTCCATTCGTTATTATATATGAAATAATAGAGAATGCTTGAATATCACTTGCAAACTGAGAACTGACTTTCTTTTAACTTTCAAACTGAAAGACATTCGGTGAAATATAAACTTACCATGAGGAGAAATATCTGGGGATAGGAGAAGAAATATATTTGTATGCAGTTTCCCTTTCTCACACGTGACAAAACAGACAGACGTGACATTTTGTTCCGTCCTGGGATTCAGCGAAAGGCAAATACCCATTAGGTCTGATTCTATATTTCACCAATTGCGTGGATATCCAAGACATTATCGTCACAATATTGATTCCAGTATGGCAGGGGTAAATGTTACGTGTGTCATCCCGAGCTGTGCTGAGTCAGTCCATGTTAGATTTACTCCGAGGAAACGTCATTGCTAGAAAATGTACATTTTCCCTTTCCACAGACAAGTGCTTGACAAGAAATAGTCTGGCTAGTACGACAGCGGCAAGTGAATGACTGGGTCTTTCGTCCTGAGCAGCTATGAAGACGAACCTATTGTTCACTTGATGTACACAGCATCACAGTACCTCTTCAATAGGCATATTTCATGTGGGAACATGGAGATAAGGCCTCAATCGAAGAATTTTGTAAAAATAAAACACTTGTTAAACGCCTGAGCCCTTGTTTTGGGTATGATAATTGAATGTCATCTCTGTTCTTGATTTTGTCAGAAAAGGACAGGCTACCCTTTACATTCTTGACATCTTTTCAGGATTAGGAAGTAAGCCTCCAATTCTGCTCTTCTCATCACTGTGCTTGCACCTGGTATGACCATTCTTGTCTTCAACCATTGTTTTCCTTCTTGGAAACAGTCTCTGGAGGCTACTCTCATTGTCACTTCCGTCTTAGAGCAGACAGGAGACTAGGCAGGGAATGTCTTAAAATGGGATAGTACAGGGAACCGAATGAAGGCTCCTGTCTTCCATATTACGAAACCACTTAGCTAGGGTGACTTAACACACAGAAACCTAAGGAAGATTCAATAGAATAATAAACTTCTCCTTTATTACTCCCTCCAGTCATATTAACAATATTACACATCACATTTTTTTAACCGTTTGGGGTTTGATGGAGACAGAAACATCAATCTGAGAGTGAAGCATCAATCATTGCCTCTCATTCACAGCCCACGTGGGGACCGAACCTGCATCCAGGGCACGTGCCCTATGGCAATCAAACCAGCACCTTCTGACTGTGTAGGGGGACACAAAACCGATGTAGCCACACCTGGGAGGGCTAAATATCCCTTACCTCTACGCTATGGTGAAGAAAAGTAGGGCTTTGGAGGCACCCGGGACTGCCTTCATCACAGTGTCGTGATGCAGCTTTCAATAATTTTGTATCTCTTTGAGCCTCAAGTTTCTGATTGGCAAAATAAAATAAATTATACTTCGTCCAAGAAATGGTTTTGAAGTCTCAGTGAGAAAATGTTATTTGGAAACAGTAACTATCCACCCAATAATTCTAGGCTTTATGGAAATAGTAATAAATATTTCCTCCCTCAACAAATTGCAGTACCATTGGAAAGACACTAGAATCACCTCTGGCGAAGACACAGGCATACCTAGATGCCCTTTCCCTCCTCACACAGCCAAAACAAGGAGAGCAATGAATTTAAAAACAAAAACCAGCCAGAAACTGGCAGAAAATGGAACTGGATGAGAGTCCAACAACCAAGGAGTTACAGACTAAACATTCACACAGACCAGTAGGAGGGGTAGAAGCGGCAAGTAGGGGTGGAGAGGACTCGCAGCAGGAAGGTGGCTGGAGAACTGGGACGGGAGAGGCGGCCCTGGCAGACAGGTGGCTGGTGGACCAGGCAAGGCAGCAGCTCCAGAGCGAGGGGTAGCATATTTGCTAGCAGATCAATGGAGATGAACAACGGTGGAGCGAAATGGACGACGCAAGCCAGGGCTCCAGCGCAGCTAAATAAAACCTCAAACCTCTGCTTGGAAACACCTGAGGGGTTTGCAGCAGCACAGAACACTCTCAGCCTCACAGGAGAGTTCCTTGGAGAGACACACAGAGTCCGAGAACGTATACAAAACCACTCCCCTGATAATCAGCTTCACATGGGACAGTTTTGATTGTGGGTAGTAGGGGAAGTGACTGAAAGCCAGCAGAGAGCTAGGCAAGCAGCATCGTTCCCTGTCACACCCCTCCCCAAAATACGGCTCACAGAACGGCCAGGTGGACTGCCCTAATGAAACCCTAAGGCTCTGCCCATTACCACATAAGAGGCACTCTGAAACAAACAACCAAAAACACATGGCCCAAATGAAAGAAGAGATCAAAGCTCCGACAAAAATGCAGCTAAGTGACGAAGGGTTAGCCAACCTACCAGAGGCACAGTTCCAAATGCTGGTCGTTGTGATGCTCAGCAATTGGCTGAGTATGGTCACAACATAGAGGAACAAGTGCAGCCTAGGAAAAGTGAAATAGAGGAACATGTTCAGGGAACCAACACGGACGGGAAGGAAAGCCGGACTGAGACGAACAGTTTGGAGCAGAAGGAAGAAAAACACATTCAACCAGAACAGAATGAAGAAACAACGATTCAAATCATTGAGGAGAGTCTTAGGAACCTCCAGGGTAATTCTAAGTGGTCCAACATCCAAATCGTAGTGGTGGCAGGAGGACAAGAGGAAGAACAAGAAATGGAGACATTCTTTGAAAAGTGAATGAAGGACAACTTCCCCTATCTGGCACAAGAAACAGCCTTCCAGGAAGTCCAGGAAGCCCAGAGAGTCCCAAGGCAGTTGGACCCAAAGAGGAACAACCAAGGCACAGCACAATTACATTGCCCGAGATTAAAGATAAGGAGAGAATCTGAGAAGCTGCAAGAGATAAGGAGACAGTTACCTACAAAGGAATTCCCAAAAGATTGTCAGCTGATTTCTCAACAGAAACATTGGAGGCAAGAAAGGGCTGGGAAGAAGTATCCCAAGTGAAGAAATGCAAGGAACTCCATCCAAGATTGTTCTATCCAGCAAAGCTGTCTTTTCGAACGCTCGGGCAGATAAAGTGCTGCCCAGACAAGTTCAATTTAAAGGAGTTCATCATCTCCAAGCCCTTATTATATGAAAAGATACAGAAAGTTGCCTAAGGAAAAAGAAGGTAAAAAAAAAAAAAATGCGAATAAAATGGCAGCAAAGTCACATCTATCAACAACCTAACCTTAAAAGCAAAAATAAAAACACACTACGCAGACTATTCCAACAGGAACTGAATGGCAGAAATGGAGGTAATATGGAGGGTTATTAGCGGGAGGGGGTGGACCGACAACGGGGGAAAAGGTACAGGGAATAAGAAACATTAATGATAGGAGCAAAATAGACCGGAGGAGGTAAGGGTGGTATAGGAAGAGGAATGGGAATGACATTATTGATACAGGAAAACAAAGGCAGCGATGACACAATACCCCTGGTTATTTTTCTTCTATGACTGTGTTCTGTCTTCCTCACTGGTTTCCACTCTTTCTATTCCTAACTCTAGGCTCTCATCAAAGTCAGGTTTTTCTTTTGTTTTAACTTCAAAACTTAATTTTTATTTTTTAGCCATAAAACACGATTTTCATAAAACCCTTCTACTAGGTTTAATTTTTAATAGATATTGATTTAATTTTATGTTTATTCAGTTATAATTGACTGCATTTCCTCCCCATCCCTGCACCACACCCTAGCCAGTCCCACCTCCCCCAGACACCTCAAAACTCCCCTTTGATTTTCTCCTTGTGCATTTTAGAGTAGTAGATCCTGTAGACCACTCTCCCCTCTATCCCCTCCCTCTTCCCCTCTGACTATTGTACCATTGTTCTTAAAGTCGTATGTGTCTGTTTCTATTTTGTTTCCCTTTTTCCTCAGTTCATTATGTTGTCCTTAAAGGTGAGATCATTTGGTATTTCTCCCTCACAGCCTGGCGCATTTCACTTAACCTAATGCTGTCCAGTTCCATCCATACCATTGCAAAGTGTATCAGCTCCTTCTTTCTCTCTTCGGTGCAGATTTCCATTGTGTAAATGTACCATAGTTTTTGGATCCACTCATTAGCTGATGGGCACCTAGGTAGCCTCCAGCACTGGGCTATTGTGAATCGTGGTGCTATGGACATTGGGGTGCACAGGTTCTCTGGCATTGGTGTTTCAGTGTTCTAAGGGTACAATCCCAGCAGTGGAATTTCTGGGTCAAACGGCTTTTCCATTTTTAGTTTGCAGAGGAAATTCCATACAGTTCTCCACAGTGGCCGCACCAGTCTGCATTCGCACCAACAATGTCCTGGTTGTCCCTTTTCTCCTCATCCTCTCCGACATCCGTGTCTTGCTTTGTTTATGTTGGCCACTCCGGCTGTTGTGAGATGGAACCTCATTGTGGTTTAATTTTATAAACGAAGAACACAGTAGAAGGAATCAAAAGCAGGATCGGGGGAGCTGAGGACCGCCTCAACAAATTCACTTTTCTCTATACTTTCTTTCGAGTATTTATTGTTATTGTTCCTTTATTCGTGCAAGGGGTTTTCTATTACTCATCCATGCAGACTAGGATTATTGGGATTGTATTTTGCGGTGGAGATTGCTGCTAAAATGCCTTGGAGAAAGACGACAAAGGTAAATTAGGCAGGGTCTCAGGCCTCAGAAAATGTGCAGCCCAGTGTAGCTCTGATGTTTAACGCCTCCTGCGGTCTTCTATTGCATACTATAACGTGTTCATTGGATGTTTCTTAAAGTCATTGGACAATAAGAAGCAGAGTCGTCTTCTATTTAAAAACTAGTTGCAATCCCGTGTCACGCAATTGAATCAGAGCAATTATTATTGTCCCAAGTTCAAGGATCATAAATTAGAAGTCCATCTGCCTTTTCTCCCACTGCCATCTTTACACGTATTACAAGATTTTGATCCATCTTCCCCAAAGTGTCTTTATCCTTCATCTCTTCCCTTGCCATTCTACTGCTAAAACTGCAGTTCCAAAGTAGTAGGAACATGTCAGCGATGGTCTCTACGTGACCCATCTGTCCTTGATTACAGAATTTTGTATGAGAGACACTGGTGTAGGGTTGAGGGATGGGGAGACATGCAGAAATTTGTAAGTGAATTTTTTTTTTCAGAGAGACCCTGAAATAAAACCCAACAGCCAGAAGCAAGAGGGAGTTGCGGGGAGATAATGAGGGTGGGGAAGGGGGCAGGGGTATCAGGAACATGTATACGGAGATGTGGACAGAGGCAAAAGTGATGGGAAGATGGAGGATCGAACATGGGGATGGGTCTGGAGGGAGGCAGTGGGGACTCACCGGAGTTAGAGGTGGTTTTGTGGGAGGTAGTATGGTCAAAGAGAAATGAAAAGTCTTTGCATTGAATAATGTTTTCCTATATGAATATTTGAAAACATCCTCTGTTCTTATCTGTACCTGAAGCCTAACATTTAACTTGTTAATGTGCATGTCCCTGTTCATATTTTGTTTCCTTTTTTCCTCAGTTGATGATGTTGTACTTAAAGGTGAGATCATTTGGTATTTCTCCGTCACAGCCTGGCACATTTCACTTAGCATGATGGTGTCCACTTCCATCCATAGCATTGCATGGTTGTCTCTAAAAGACTCCCACCACATCATCCCTATGAGGAGCCTTGGGAACTATGTCGTCTAACAACCTACTTTCACAGATAACAGGTCTTGGAAGTTAATTGATTGGTGTGTGCTCTGTTACTATGAGCACGATTGTCTCAGTTACATCTAACTGCTTTGTATGTCCATAGAGTCCTTGCAGTTTGGCTTCCTTTGCAAACTATTTAAGATATGTGAGTATGTACGCTCATGTATGCTTGTGTATTCCTTTGGTTTGGGGTTTGCATCTAAATGAAAATTAATTGCTGATTCTTACCTGATGAATTCATTGGTTCTGAATCAGGTTTATGCTTTAGACCACACTTACCATTTTGGTCATCCTAAGATCTTTTCTCTGAATTAAACCTCGTAGTATAAGACAGACTTCTCGAACTTCTCCTTAGTACCCCCAGCCTATTACTGTGGTTTGGAAAGTGTTTCACTTACTGAAACAGGACCCTGGATTGTAAGAAGCATTGCTAGTATAGTCAGCGTTTTCTCAAGGCTTGGAAAGTGAAATGTTATGCTTCTGTAGATTACAAAGTTGAAATGTATATTTCCTAGGCTTTGGCCCTTTACACATTCCTTCTATGAATATTCAAGAGTCTCTCCATGTATCTACAAGTTGACGTAACAAGGAAGTGCTTACCCTTCAACGACCTCCCACGTTTGAAGCACTCTAGGAAGCAAGTCATTAGGTCTTAAGTATTTATATACATGAAGAATATTCAAATGATCTTTGACTAGGGCTTCCCAGAGAGTACCAACCCAGTATGTGTAAGGAGCTGGCACCAATACTTATAAATTGTAGAAGAAATACCACGGTCCTATATAAAATTTGTCTTTTTCATGTGACTGTCTTGACGTGATAACTTTGCATGTTTTTTGACATATATTTTCCCCCTCTGTCATGAATGAGTATTGTGCATACGCTGTATTTCTTCCCTGAAAAAAAGCGCTCTACTGTTCATTTTTTCTGGAGCATGAACTGCTATCTAGGGATATTTCTCTGGCCTTCTCTGAATACTTTTTTCCCCGTAGTAACGCATACGATAGGATCAGGAAATGTCAAAAGGAAGAACAATGCCATTTTCCACCAATGTTTATGGAAAGATGTGAAAACTGTGAGCAGGGTTAATGACGGTCTTTCTTACTGAATGGAAAAAATCTAGAGTAATGATTTTAAAAATATTGGCCTTTAATATTTATGGGCTGTTGTTTAATTCATCAAAAATATTTCACACTTTACTTTTGGAGTCCCTGATTCTCCCATTTCCATTAAGTACGTGAAGTTTCTCTACACAAAACCACCTACACCTGGAAAAATACCCTACTTCATTTGGTTTCAAAGGGTCCCATGAAAAATGTAGGTTAATGTCAAGACTACTTCACCATACAGGATGCCTACTGTGTCTACATATATTTGCTTCTCATCGTTAATGGAAGGAGTGAATTAATTTTTTCTTCCCTAGAGTGTACAATTTATTTCGTCCAATGATTTATTAATCCTAGAAGTTGGTTCTATGGGGTTGACACCTATGGTTCATGATTCCTTATGGATATGTTACAGCTTGACCTTAGAGTGGAGAGCAGCTTTACCACTTGTCATTATTTTTTTACTCAGTTTGTGGTATGAGAGACAGTTTTTATCCTTTCTGATATTTACCAAAGTCCATATTTTCAAGTTTCCGATAATCAATACATCTATTGTCATTACAGAGAACATGCTTGGGACTGTTATTGTTGCAAAATGCACTTTGAATTGGGTATTCTCTGCTTATAGTACTCTTCATTTTCTCCGGTTTTTAGAGGTAACCGCATGCCCTTTTACAATTTCATGAAGCAGAAGTAATTAAGGCCAAACTGACGGAATTTTAAATATGTCCAATTCATCTAGCAGGAAAGAACCAGCAAAGGTAGTCGAAGCTATGTCTTCCATTTTAAGTAATGACGTGAGTGTGTCTAAAACAATACAAGAAGGGGGGAGTTGTTAAAAGTCAGAAGATAGTTGTAAACATCCTTCATTACATCCCAAGTACAGAGGAAACCAGCAGTTCCAGAAAGGAAGAAAAATATCTACAGACTAGTTTTATGGAAGGGCATTTGAACTAAACCAAGAAAGGACTGCAGGGTGGAGACAAGGTGACGCGCTTACCCTTACAGAGCAAAATACTGTCATGCAAAGGAAAAAGTTAAGCTAGTATGCAGAAGCTAGATGCGTGATACTATTCTGGATTTAACGTAGCATGCGAAGGCCATGGTTCACATCATTTTTCCAAGTGTGAAAGCGACACAGACAGACTCTTACCTCACAGACACTAAATGCTTTCCCCTGACACGGTTTGTTCACTGGTGTCTTAACCTTCCTGGGACATCTGAAGGTTTCCTTGTCATATTCAGCCACGGATCTCGCAGTAGAATGTGCGCCACACATCGCAAGGCTCCTAAACTCTCTCAGGCTCTGTACCTGTGCTGCATTTTAATGCGATCTCGTGCTACATTCTGCATCACTAAATCTGCCACACCAACCAAGTTGTATTCTCTTTCGCCGTGCCTTAGCATGACTGCCTTCTAAATATGAACTTGGAGTGAACATGACTTCACCTTGACATCATGCTTTCTTTCCTTCAAATAATTTCAGTGCTTACCCAGTTTCAATTAACGGCATAACATCTGTTAAGGTCGTATTCTTCATCAAGGACATTTTTTAAGTCGGTGAAACATATGTTTTACATATATTGTGTTATGCACACACATTTCCCTACTCTGGCTTGACAGTAGATTGGGAGAGGAAGAATTAAAGGATATAAGAACTAATTCTAACAAGGGAAATCATTGTTACTTGCCCCTTCAATATTCACCATCACCACTTCCCTTCTTTATTGCTGTCAGAAGGCATGTTTTTCGTGGGGAAAGCACTTTAAAAGTCTTCAGCACCGAGTTGCATTTTATCTATCCCAATCAGGGCCAAGTGTTTCTCACTTTCATGGTCTGCATTATAGATGTGAGGGGCCATGTGATCCCGGTCTGCAACTCAGGGCACAGAACCCAGTCTGCCAGGGTCACCTTTGGAAAAACTGTTTCTTTATCCGTTAAAAAGGAAAGCCAAGGTGCCACCACTTTCTTGACTCCCATTCGACAGCATGGAATGCTGATGCTGTATGTGGGTTAGAACAGCCATCTTGAGACCTGTAGGGAAGCCAAGGGACCACAACCAGTACAGTTAAGCCACGTGAGAAGTGTCAACAGCAGCTTTGTAGTTGCTTCCCCTTATTGTCGGCCAAAAAGGAAAAC
Organism: Desmodus rotundus; assembly: GCF_022682495.2. Classification (NCBI taxonomy): domain Eukaryota; kingdom Metazoa; phylum Chordata; class Mammalia; order Chiroptera; family Phyllostomidae; genus Desmodus; species Desmodus rotundus. Next base: position 1,354,506 of record NW_026527214.1, on the reverse strand, counting down.
TATGCCACCTACTGAAGCATTAATTGTCTGCATCAGTTTGCTTATTACTCCCACAAAAGGTATTGAAAATGGAGCCATGCAGCATGTTTTGTAAACAAAACACTTTAGTTAGGTTTCGTCTCAAGAAGAAGCAAAGCATAAATCTCATGGATTAAAGCAAACACATATCTCTCACTTCTGAGTCTTCAGTTTAAGTATGATTTTTGTCGAGTCTCCTCATCTTGTCTTGGCTTGAATTTTGGTGGAAGGTAGAACTTGGGATTGAATGAGGTGTTTCCTCTGAGGGAAGGCAAGAATGAATGTGTATCCATTCAATAGAACCTTTTTTGTGTAGGCAGCTGTCCCAAGTTAATGAGGAGTGACCGTAATTAGCGTTTCTTGGACCTTTACACATCACGTCCTCCTCTTATCATTGATTGAGAACGTCACATAGCCAAGGTCAACATCATAGCAGGGAAATACGTTCTCGCAGCGGTAAGGGGTAAAGTGGAGAGGGAGCATTTTCTCTGAATAAAATTTACAACACATAATGTTAACTATGGGATTATGGTGTTGCATAATTGGTTATATTCACTTTTATCGCTACTAAATTCAATATTATTACATGAAAAGATATTTATCTCACTATTTGTTTTGAAGGACTTCAGTTACTCGTCTTTAGAGAGAGGAAGTGAGGGAGAGAAACACCAAGGCATGGTGGCCTCTCAGGCGCCCCCTAGTGAGGACACAGCCCACAACCCAGCCATGTGCCTTGACTAGGAATTGAACACCTAACCCTTTGCAAAATGCATTTCCTTCCTGGAAATGGTCATGCTTTCTGTCGCATCAGGCCTTTCACATCTGCTTATTCCCCTGGCTCCGTTATGATCTGCCATTATTCCTACCCGCCCTTTTCCCATCTGAAAGCCTGCTTACCCTCCGCCCCCCATGAACTGACAGTGCTCATGCCTGACTCAGCTCAGATAGAAGTCCCTCTGAAGAGTCACCTTTCATCCTTGTCTTTCCAGTAGCCCGGGATCCACAAATATGTTTTTATTGCTGTATATATAGAGTGCGATGTTAACGATGTAAATACATGTCAATGTATTTCCCTCTTCCTGTATCAGACCACGAATGCCTTTGACTCAGAGATCATATCGTATTTATGTTTACACCTAACATAGAACACACAACCTTGATCAGTAAATTAGTGGTGATCACTACAGGAATTAAATGCATCTAAATCTCACTCTCCCGCGAGTGCTGGGACCAAGAGTAAAAATCCTTGAGCCCTCCACCATTTCTCCACACGTTATATAGGTTCCAAGAAATTCAGCCAATGACATTGGGTTGAAAGAAATGTCCCAAACAGTTCGATGAAACTCGCAGTGTTGCAGAAGAGCAGCCATGGCTCCACAGGGGGTATCTAAGGAGATTAATGGTGGGCATAGAAGCTTCTGGTCATTTTGAACATCTACTGGTGGAGCTAAGCTACTCTTCCCTGCCCCTGGCATTTCACACTGCAGTCAGCAGCACAGATGGGGAGTAAATATGCTGAGAATCTTGAGGAGAGTGGCCAAAATACGTTGCCCTTCAGTACACTCTGACACTTGTTGTTTTCTCGTGAAATCTCACCACTATGCATTTGTCATGTGTGAGAAACAAGCTCTTGATTCTGACCACAAACTCCTGAAGTATCTCCTAGGAGCTGGCGTTAAGTCCTGCACTTCAACTTGGAAACGCGGTGTGCCCAGGAGAACACCGATCAGCAGGGTGACCAGGAGCGAAAAGACAGCCAAGACTGTAGTGCATTTTCCTGTGTAATCCTCCCTTTGTGGTAAAATATCCCAGGGGCTCCCTTTCTTGATATGCTTCCTTTTTCTTTACAGAGGATTAGAACCATTTGTTTCATACAAGATCACTATTTACTTGTTTGTTTCTCTGTTTATTTCTTTATTGCATAGACAACTCTAATATGTTGCTACACTATTATTCCTATAAAATTGTTGCTATACTAATACTCCCTGTGATGGAGGCCATCTGTCTCCCCTGGCCACGCGCCCAGTGAGTTGCTGATTGGTCAGCTGTCCCTTGTGAGGTCACAGTGCATATTCCCTCCTGCCATGGGAACACAGGGTCCCTTGGGGCCGGCCAGAAGGAACTGTTGGGGCAGGCCTTCAGGAGCGGCTGGTCCTGTGGCAGGAAGGTGGAGTATCCCCGCAGGCAGCGCAGCCTTGGGCTATAGGCTCTGAGCAGCAGACAGCAGTGGAGGACAAGGAGATGGAAGAGCCAGGGGTGGAGGAGCAAGAGGTGCAGGAGGAGGAGGTGCAGGAGCCTAGGATTGAGGAGCCAGGGAACAGCGGCGCACAGGTGAGCAGTAGCCTCTCAGGTCCTGCTGTTCCAAGTGAGTCCCCAACTCTCCCTGCCCCCCACCCCCACCATACACGCCACAGCCAGGTTCCAACTTCTTACCCGCCGACCTGGGGGGTGGCTGACCCTCCAACCATCTTCCCCAGAAGCCACGCCCGCCCTAACCCATGGTCCCCCTTACCCGTGTCAGGATATCCAGTCCATCCCCGCTGCCTGGGACACGTCCACGGCGCTGAGGCGACTGCACAAGGAACTGGCGAACATCACGATCGATCCCCCGCCCATGTGCTCTGCAGGGCCAGTGGATGACAACATGTTCCAATGGAAGGGGACCATCATGGGACCCCCGGACAGCCCCTATGAGGGAGGGGTGTTCTGCCTAAACATACAATTCCCTCGAAATTACCCCTTCAGGCCTCCGGCGATTTCCTTCACCACCCCGATCTACCACCCCAATATCAACCGAAAGGGATATATCTGTGTCGATATTCTCAGGTCCCAGTGGTCTCCTATAATGACCATATCCAAACTCTTGCTGTCCATCAGCTCCTTGCTATGTGACCCCAACCCCAACCATGCCTTTGTTCCATCCATTGGGAGAATGTACCTAAAGGACAGGAAGTCATATGATACCATGGCGCGAGCTTGGACCAAGAAGTATGCTATGTGAGGGAGGGGCAAATGATAACCCCTCACCTCAATAAAACACCTGGCTGTTGAATGGGCTCTTCTTTGATTGCTTTCTGGGAGGAATCCTTTCCCTTCTCACATCTGCCTATGAGGGTGTGTGGAGGCCTGGTGGGAAGCGGTGTTTGGGGGAAGGGCAAGGTTGGGAGACGGGGTATTTTGAGAGAGGCTAGTAGTAATAAATATTTGACTGAAACACTTCTTTCCTGATTCAGGATGGGAAAGCAAGAACAAGGGGGTGGTGGGATTAACAGGCGTCCGTTAGCACGCACAAGGTGGGGGAAACACTGGATGAAGAATAGGAAGATCATTAGGTATCTGGTTCATTCTGAGGTACCTGTGTCTTCAGGGTTTTTGCTTGGACCGACATGGAAGGTAAGCCACAGCCTCTTCTTTCAGGCCCACATTTAACTGTAGAAACATTAAGTGGATGAGGAGATGTCACAAAAGAAAACGAAGTCTTTTCTTCCAAGAATTCTCCACCCCCCCACACTACACTGCCCGCCTTTTTGCCCCGTCTGCCACCCTCCACAGTCTGGGCTATATCCCCATTCTCAGGTCATGCTTATTGACAATAGAACACTTGTACAGGCTGCCCAAGTGCCCATGAGTAGATGAGTGGATAAAAGCACTGTGGTATGTGCACACAATGGAATAAATAGTACATGGAAATCTGTCCCTTTGTGACAGAGTGGATGGACCTGAAAAACCTTAGGCTCCGTGAAATAAGCCAGTCAGAGGACGACAAATAAATACCATAGGATCTCTGTCATAAGGAGCATCTAATGAAAAAACTGAAGTAACAAGGAAAATGGGGAGAGGCTCCTAGAGAGCTGGCAGCCAGCTGTCAGAGGGGGTATGGGGTGCAGGCTAGGTGGGAAACCGGAAGGGAGTAAGAAAAGACCTTCCCAGATAACAGTATGGAGAAGACCAAAGGAAAAGGGGTGGGGCGGTGCAATAGAAGGGCGTGAAGGGGGACAGCGGGTGCTGCCAGAAGCAGACTTGAATGGGGTGGTGAACACACAATACAATATGCAAAGGATGAAGTGTAGACTCCCACGCTGCAAACCTGCATAATTTCACTCACCTGTGTCACCCCCCAGTAAGTGCAATTAAAAAATAACAGGATAGGAAAGTTTCCTTTCTTTGTGTAAATCTTTTCTCTATGAAAGAGTGTCCTCAATCCGTTGTCAGTGGAGCACTCCTGCGACTGAGCAGCAGTTTGGGTCCTGCTGCCTGCCTGCTAGGCTAAGTGTTAGAGGCAAAGGTTGGGTGGTGAAGGAAAGGGGTTAGGAACACCAGGAAGACAGACGAGAGAGACGCCAATGAAAACCACAATGAGATATAACCTCACAAGGTGAAAATGGCCATCATTGGATACATCTAATCGCCACAAATGCTGGCAGGGTTTGAAAACAAAGGCAACCATTTTGCCCTGTGGGTGGGAATGCAGAATGGGGAAGTCACGGTGGAAGGCATGTTTGCATTTCTCCAGGTAATGGAACTGCCTGTTCGTCCATCAATTCCATTGGTGTATTTATACCCTGAGAATCCACAAAGATGCGCCATGCTACAGGTCAACATTATAAATGAGTAAGAACAATTAAGTAATCAGCGCCAAGGAGTGAGAGGGTCAGAATTCAAAAGGCAAGAGTGGCTAAACTCAAATACCAGGTGTGCAGGGACTTTGAGCATCCACGTGAGAGAGGATTTAGAGCTATGTGAAAGGGGCAGATCCTGATGACCTGACTGACAGGAGAGATTTTCCAAATTCTGCTTTCATAACATTAGGGTGCTGATTCCTTGCAGGATTGCTCATTGGTGTCATGAGAAAGAGGCATCTAACAGCCTTTTCAGGACCTTGGGACCCTACAGGCAGTCTGTGTGGTCCCTTTTTGCACTCTATGTCTGAGTGAGGCCATCTTTTCATCATTTCCTTCAACCAAAACAATATCTTCCAGTAGTTTGTAGAAAGGAGCAGACATACGAATGCCTCTGTCTTCCTTAAGCTGGCAAATAAAGAGATTTGCAGAAATAGAAAAAAAAAAAAAAAAAACAAAAACCGAAAAACCCAGAACACTACACTCATTAAATGTAGGTATTATTAATATATGCTGTTTACAATTTAATAAGAATCCATGGACATATAAGTAAATCTCTTTCCATGCATTAAATATATGCAAAGATAGATTGGGATAAACTACTGTGGGGGCTGAAAATGTTTAATGCTTTTCCTTCCTCCTTTTAAGTTCTTCAGGCTGGGCTAATAACCAAATTGATAGAGGTGGGCTGATAGGAGAAAATGCAAGTTCAATAGATGTTCATGGGTAATTCACACTAGCATGACACATCCACGGGAATTCCAAAGACAGTGAGACAACACCGGGTTGCTGGGACATTTTGGACAAAGAAGAAAAGGCAGGGTAACATGGTACTAGATTTTGAGGAATGCGAAAGAGTGATTTACAAGCAGTTGAGGAAGCGCCAAGCACACAGGCCAGGGCCTTAGTTCTGGGTGAATCCGCAACAATGGGACGCAGCAGGTACTCGGCTATGTGGACATGCCTTAAGCGGTCTACTCTTCACACTTAGTTCCATTAGGCTGAGGACATTCAGCAGTTTCTCTGTCTGAGTCTCTAGGGCAGGAAAGGGAGGAAGACCCACGGTTCCGAGAGTGGTTTGTTTCTTGATAAATAGCTTACGATTCCTTTCCCAAAAAGCACTTTCAGGACGGCAGAATTTTCCCTTCACTACAGCTGTTGGAAAGAGAAGGTCCGGACAGAGGCGTCTGAGCAAACATGGTGAGCTTGGTTGGGAGGCATGTTATCAAGGGTGCACAGCGGGGAGCATTCCTTTGGTGTCCCTTTCCTTCCTGCACAGCACTTCAGGCAGACACCACCGGGTGGTCAGAGGTGAACTTTACTTACAAATATCAGCCTCATAGCTTCAGCCAAGTGGTTTGCAGTGCACATATTTTGGCTAAGACGATCACTAGCTTCCAGTTCCATCCCTGGATTCACGGTAGTGCAGCTGGTTTGCAGGCGTTCCCTTTCCAGGCGCCTTCTGCCAGGACCTCATAGTCTAATCTGTGACGTTCGGTGGTTTCTGTTCTACTACGAGCGAGTCACGTGTGTGGAGGATTTGACTTCCTTACGAATTGCAAATGAACAGATGCAACAACTGATCCACGGGAGGTAAAGTAAATGGTAAAAACACGTGTTACTTTGACAAGGCAGATGTAGAAATAGAACTGAGTCTCACATGTGCATTTGTGTCTGAGAGCTGGGAGTAGAGACCTGGGATGTGCAGAAAAGTTTATGTGGAAAAACCAACTGATTTAAACCCTCATTTTAAAAATTAATTAATTTATTTTATTCAGTTACAATTGTCTGGATTATCTCCTGTTCGCTCCCCCACCCCGGGCAAGTCCCACCTCACTACTCCCCTCTAACCTCCCCTTTAAATTTATCCTTGTGTCCTATATAGTAGCTCCTATAGAGCACTGTCCCCCCTATGACGTCCCAATGCCCTGTGGCTACTGTTACAGTGTTCTTAATTTCAATATCTCTGGTTATATTTTGTTTGCTTTTTCTTTTCTTGATTATGTTCCAGTTCAACGTGAGATCGTCTGCACCCCAATGTTCAGAGCAACACAATTTACAATAACCAAGTACTGGAAGTAACTTAAGTGCCCATCAGTTAATGAGAGGATCCAAAAAGTATGGTACTTTTAGACAATGGAATTTTACGCAGCGGAGAGAAAGAAGGAGCTAATAACCTGTGCAATGGCATGGGTGAAAGTTGTGGGCATTATGCTAAGTGAAATAAGGCAGGTGTTGAGAGAGAAATACTATTTAGCGCCCCTCGCCTGCACCGCTTTTTCTTTTCTTTTCTTTTTTTTTTTTTTTTTGCGAATTTATAGGATTAATGGTGACAGCAAAGGGTAACCAATCTCCTGAGTGGAATTAAAGGCTCAATGAAGAGTCAAAGAGTCTGACTACATGAATTATATGTTGAAGGGTAATGTGTCTAATTATATTTTCCAAATGATCTTAAGTAATCCATGCATTTTGAAAGGATATCTACCATTTGAAATGGACACTAAAGACTGCAAAATAGGCACGTGTGGAATCCAATGAGTTCTATAACCTAACAAAAATGTAGAAACAGGGATGATACACGAAACAGAACGAGGGTTGTCGCAAGGGAAGCGGCTGGGTGAATGGAAGAAGAAGGTGAAGGGATTACTGGAAGGACAGCTGTTCAGGATCCTTGGACACGGATCACAATGGGGGGGTGGCCAGAGGGAAGAGGAGCGGCAGCTGGGTGCAGGAGAGCAAAGGGGGAAGAGGGGTGAACAACTGTATTAGCAGAAACAACCCCCAAAATGTACATTAAAAACTAGTCCCTTCAAAACAACTTGGCCAATAATTGGGAGTGTTCCCTTAACTCCTCACTAAACCCACCACAGAACTCTACCCACAGGAAGAACACATTGTGTCCTGGCTCCCGTTCCTGTGCCATGCTCTGAAATATTCCGAGAAGGTATTTCCGGGACATTGTCCGCACAGTTCCTGGATCTCCACTGAGAATTTGGCTTATTCAGGTAACTGGGCCACAGTCACTGGCAAAATGGGTCAGTTCACTGAGTTCCTTGTGGAGGCCAGGTAATGGAATCCAAGTACCTTGGAAGAAAGTGTAGCACTTCTACTCTGAGTGAATGAGATTCCGATGTAAATACACATCATCCATGGCGATGAGAGAGGCAATTGTGAGAAGCAACTATGACTGCTGGGAACTATGCTGTGACTCCAAGGGGAGAAACAGCGTTAACACTCCATTTATCAAAATTTCAGTGTACTTGATGGTTTCATGAATGGTAATAATATTGCAAAAGAAAGGATAGATCAGGTCCTTGGAGTCTTATCCATTGATTGAGAGTATAATTCAAATCGTATCTACCAGGTAACCCACTTTAGAATCTAAGCACATGCTTTCTATGAGAGAACTAAGGGAATGATATATACACACGTACATAATTCTTTCTATACGTCTACACATGCATTCTTTCAGAAAGAAATTAACATTATTTTGAAAAAGAATTGTATGTATCATGTGCATAGAAAACATGGAGAAAAACATTTTTTACACTCACCTCCTGACTGGAAATATTTCTCATCGAATGGAAATGTGTGTTTTTCAAGGGAGGGAACAAGAGGAAATGAGGAAACAACACTGGAAAAAAGTTTGTTCCTCTGCCGCCATATTTAATGTTTCCATTCGTTATTATATATGAAATAATAGAGAATGCTTGAATATCACTTGCAAACTGAGAACTGACTTTCTTTTAACTTTCAAACTGAAAGACATTCGGTGAAATATAAACTTACCATGAGGAGAAATATCTGGGGATAGGAGAAGAAATATATTTGTATGCAGTTTTCCTTTCTCACACGTGACAAAACAGACAGACGTGACATTTTGTTCCGTCCTGGGATTCAGCGAAAGGCAAATACCCATTAGGTCTGATTCTATATTTCACCAATTGCGTGGATATCCAAGACATTATCGTCACAATATTGATTCCAGTATGGCAGTGGTAAATGTTACGTGTGTCATCCCGAGCTGTGCTGAGTCAGTCCATGTTAGATTTACTCCGAGGAAACGTCATTGCTAGAAAATGTACATTTTCCCTTTCCACAGACAAGTGCTTGACAAGAAATAGTCTGGCTAGTACGACAGCAGCAAGTGAATGACTGGGTCTTTCGTCCTGAGCAGCTATGAAGACGAACCTATTGTTCACTTGATGTACACAGCATCACAGTACCTCTTCAATAGGCATATTTCATGTGGGAACATGGAGATAAGGCCTCAATCGAAGGATTTTGTAAAAATAAAACACTTGTTAAACGCCTGAGCCCTTGTTTTGGGTATGATAATTGAATGTCATCTCTGTTCTTGATTTTGTCAGAAAAGGACAGGCTACCCTTTACATTCTTGACATCTTTTCAGGATTAGGAAGTAAGCCTCCAATTCTGCTCTTCTCATCACTGTGCTTGCACCTGGTATGACCATTCTTGTCTTCAACCATTGTTTTCCTTCTTGGAAACAGTCTCGGGAGGCTACTCTCATTGTCACTTCCGTCTTAGAGCAGACAGGAGACTAGGCAGGGAATGTCTTAAAATGGGATAGTACAGGGAACCGAATGAAGGCTCCTGTCTTCCATATTACGAAACCACTTAGCTAGGGTGACTTAACACACAGAAACCTATGGAAGATTCAATAGAATAATAAACTTCTCCTTTATTACTCCCTCCAGTCATATTAACAATATTACACATCACATTTTTTTAACCGTTTGGGGTTTGTTAGAGACAGAAACATCAATCTGAGAGTGAAGCATCAATCATTGCCTCTCATTCACAGCCCACGTGGGGACCGAACCTGCATCCAGGGCACGTGCCCTATGGCAATCAAACCAGCACCTTCTGACTGTGTAGGGTGACACAAAACCGATGTAGCCACACCTGGGAGGGCTAAATATCCCTTACCTCTACGCTATGGTGAAGAAAAGTAGGGCTTTGGAGGCACCCGGGACTGCCTTCATCACAGTCTCGTGATGCAGCTTTGAATAATTTTGTATCTCTTTGAGCCTCAAGTTTCTGATTGGCAAAATAAAATAAATTATACTTCGTCCAAGAAATGGTTTTGAAGTCTCAGTGAGAAAATGTTATTTGGAAACAGTAACTATCCACCCAATAATTCTAGGCTTTATGGAAATAGTAATAAATATTTCCTCCCTCAACAAATTGCAGTACCATTGGAAAGACACTAGAGTCACCTCTGGCGTAGACACAGGCATACGTAGATGCCCTTTCCCTCCTCACACAGCCAAAACAAGGAGAGCAATGAATTTAAAAACAAAAACCAGCCAGAAACTGGCAGAAAATGGAACTGGATGAGAGTCCAACAACCAAGGAGTTACAGACTAAACATTCACACAGACCAGTAGGAGGGGTAGAAGCGGCAAGTAGGGGTGGAGAGGACTCGCAGCAGGAAGGTGGCTGGAGAACTGGGACGGGAGAGGCGGCCCTGGCAGACAGGTGGCTGGTGGACCAGGCAAGGCAGCAGCTCCAGAGCGAGGGGTAGCATATTTGCTAGCAGATCAATGGAGATGAACAACGGTGGAGCGAAATGGACGACGCAAGGCAGGGCTCCAGCGCAGCTAAATAAAACCTCAAAACTCTGCTTGGAAACACCTGAGGGGTTTGCAGCAGCACAGAACACTCTCAGCCTCACAGGAGAGTTCCTTGGAGAGACACACAGAGTCCGAGAACGTATACAAAACCACTCCCCTGAGAATCAGCTTCACATGGGACTGTTTGGATTGTGGGTAGTAGGGGAAGTGACTGAAAGCCAGCAGAGAGCTAGGCAAGCAGCATCGTTCCCTGTCACACCCCTCCCCAAAATACGGCTCACAGCACGGCCAGGTCGGCTGCCCTAATGAAACCCTAAGGCTCTGCCCATTACCACATAAGAGGCACTCTGAAACAAACAACCAAAAACACATGGCCCAAATGAAAGAAGAGATCAAAGCTCCGACAAAAATGCAGCTAAGTGATGAAGGGTTAGCCATCCTACCAGAGGCACAGTTCCAAATGCTGGTCGTTGTGATGCTCAGCAATTGGCTGAGTATGGTCACAACATAGAGGAACAAGTGCAGCCTAGTAAAAGTGAAATAGAGGAACATGTTCAGGAAACCAACACGGATGGGAAGGAAAGCGGGACTGAGACGAACTGTTTGGAGCAGAAGGAAGAAAAACACATTCAACCAGAACAGAATGAAGAAACAACGATTCAAATCATTGAGGAGAGTCTTAGGAACCTCCAGGGTAATTCTAAGTGGTCCAACATCCAAATCATACTGGTGGCAGGAGGACAAGAGGAAGAACAAGAAATGGAGACATTCTTTGAAAAGTGAATGAAGGACAACTTCCCCTATCTGGCACAAGAAACAGCCTTCCAGGAAGTCCAGGAAGCCCAGAGAGTCCCAAGGCAGTTGGACCCAAAGAGGAACAACCAAGGCACAGCACAATTACATTGCCCGAGATTAAAGATAAGGAGAGAATCTGAGAAGCTGCAAGAGATAAGGAGACAGTTACCTACAAAGGAATTCCCAAAAGATTGTCAGCTGATTTCTCAACAGAAACATTGGAGGCAAGAAAGGGCTGGGAAGAAGTATCCCAAGTGATGAAATGCAAGGAACTCCATCCAAGATTGTTCTATCCAGCAAAGCTGTCTTTTCGAACGCTCGGGCAGATAAAGTGCTGCCCAGACAAGTTCAATTTGAAGGAGTTCATCATCTCCAAGCCCTTATTATATGAAAAGATACAGAAAGTTGCCTGAGGAAAAAGAAGGTAAAAAAAAAAAAAATGCGAATAAAATGGCAGCAAAGTCACATCTCTCAACAACCTAACCTTAAAAGCAAAAATAAAAACACACTACGCAGACAATTCCAACAGGAACTGAATGGCAGAAATGGAGGTAATATGGAGGGTTATTAGCGGGAGGGGGTGGACCGACAACGGGGGAAAAGGTACAGGGAATAAGAAACATTAATGATAGGAGCAAAATAGACCGGAGGAGGTAAGGGTGGTATAGGAAGAGGAACGGGAATGACATTATTGATACAGGAAAACAAAGGCAGCGATGACACAATACCCCTGGTTATTTTTCTTCTATGACTGTGTTCTGTCTTCCTCACTGGTTTCCACTCTTTCTATTCCTAACTCTAGGCTCTCATCAAAGTCAGGTTTTTCTTTTGTTTTAACTTCAAAACTTAATTTTTATTTTTTAGCCATAAAACACGATTTTCATAAAACCCTTCTACTAGGTTTAATTTTTAATAGATATTGATTTAATTTTATGTTTATTCAGTTATAATTGACTGCATTTCCTCCCCATCCCTGCACCACACCCTAGCCAGTCCCACCTCCCCCAGACACCTCAAAACTCCCCTTTGATTTTCTCCTTGTGCATTTTAGAGTAGTAGATCCTGTAGACCACTCTCCCCTCTATCCCCTCCCTCTTCCCCTCTGACTATTGTACCATTGTTCTTAAAGTCGTATGTGTCTGTTTCTATTTTGTTTCCCTTTTTCCTCAGTTCATTATGTTGTCCTTAAAGGTGAGATCATTTGGTATTTCTCCCTCACAGCCTGGCGCATTTCACTTAACCTAATGCTGTCCAGTTCCATCCATACCATTGCAAAGTGTATCAGCTCCTTCTTTCTCTCTTCGGTGCAGATTTCCATTGTGTAAATGTACCATAGTTTTTGGATCCACTCATTAGCTGATGGGCACCTAGGTAGCCTCCAGCACTGGGCTATTGTGAATCGTGGTGCTATGGACATTGGGGTGCACAGGTTCTCTGGCATTGGTGTTTCAGTGTTCTAAGGGTACAATCCCAGCAGTGGAATTTCTGGGTCAAACGGCTTTTCCATTTTTAGTTTGCAGAGGAAATTCCATACAGTTCTCCACAGTGGCCGCACCAGTCTGCATTCGCACCAACAATGTCCTGGTTGTCCCTTTTCTCCTCATCCTCTCCGACATCCGTGTCTTGCTTTGTTTATGTTGGCCACTCCGGCTGTTGTGAGATGGAACCTCATTGTGGTTTAATTTTATAAACGAAGAACACAGTAGAAGGAATCAAAAGCAGGATCGGGGGAGCTGAGGACCGCCTCAACAAATTCACTTTTCTCTATACTTTCTTTCGAGTATTTATTGTTATTGTTCCTTTATTCGTGCAAGGGGTTTTCTATTACTCATCCATGCAGACTAGGATTATTGGGATTGTATTTTGCGGTGGAGATTGCTGCTAAAATGCCTTGGAGAAAGACGACAAAGGTAAATTAGGCAGGGTCTCAGGCCTCAGAAAATGTGCAGCCCAGTGTAGCTCCGATGTTTAACGCCTCCTGCGGTCTTCTATTGCATACTATAACGTGTTCATTGGATGTTTCTTAAAGTCATTGGACAATAAGAAGCAGAGTCGTCTTCTATTTAAAAACTAGTTGCAATCCCGTGTCACGCAATTGAATCAGAGCAATTATTATTGTCCCAAGTTCAAGGATCATAAATTCGAAGTCCATCTGCCTTTTCTCCCACTGCCATCTTTACACGTATTACAAGATTTTGATCCATCTTCCCCAAAGTGTCTTTATCCTTCATCTCTTCCCTTGCCATTCTACTGCTAAAACTGCAGTTCCAAAGTAGTAGGAACATGTCAGCGATGGTCTCTACGTGACCCATCTGTCCTTGATTACAGAATTTTGTATGAGAGACACTGGTGTAGGGTTGAGGGATGGGGAGACATGCAGAAATTTGTAAGTGAATTTTTTTTTTTCAGAGAGACCCTGAAATAAAACCCAACAGCCAGAAGCAAGAGGGAGTTGCGGGGAGATAATGAGGGTGGGGAAGGGGGCAGGGGTATCAGGAACATGTATACGGAGATGTGGACAGAGGCAAAAGTGATGGGAAGATGGAGGATCGAACATGGGGATGGGTCTGGAGGGAGGCAGTGGGGACTCACCGGAGTTAGAGGTGGTTTTGTGGGAGGTAGTATGGTCAAAGAGAAATGAAAAGTCTTTGCATTGAATAATGTTTTCCTATATGAATATTTGAAAACATCCTCTGTTCTTATCTGTACCTGAAGCCTAACATTTAACTTGTTAATGTGCATGTCCCTGTTCATATTTTGTTTCCTTTTTTCCTCAGTTGATGATGTTGTACTTAAAGGTGAGATCATTTGGTATTTCTCCGTCACAGCCTGGCACATTTCACTTAGCATGATGGTGTCCACTTCCATCCATAGCATTGCATGGTTGTCTCTAAAAGACTCCCACCACATCATCCCTATGAGGAGCCTTGGGAACTATGTCGTCTAACAACCTACTTTCACAGATAACAGGTCTTGGAAGTTAATTGATTGGTGTGTGCTCTGTTACTATGGGCACGATTGTCTCAGTTACATCTAACTGCTTTGTATGTCCATAGAGTCCTTGCAGTTTGGCTTCCTTTGCAAACTATTTAAGATATGTGAGTATGTACGCTCATGTATGCTTGTGTATTCCTTTGGTTTGGGGTTTGCATCTAAATGAAAATTAATTGCTGATTCTTACCTGATGAATTCATTGGTTCTGAATCAGGTTTATGCTTTAGACCACACTTACCATTTTGGTCATCCTAAGATCTTTTCTCTGAATTAAACCTCGTAGTATAAGACAGACTTCTCGAACTTCTCCTTAGTACCCCCAGCCTATTACTGTGGTTTGGAAAGTGTTTCACTTACTGAAACAGGACCCTGGATTGTAAGAAGCATTGCTAGTATAGTCAGCGTTTTCTCAAGGCTTGGAAAGTGAAATGTTATGCTTCTGTAGATTACAAAGTTGAAATGTATATTTCCTAGGCTTTGGCCCTTTACACATTCCTTCTATGAATATTCAAGAGTCTCTCCATGTATCTACAAGTTGACGTAACAAGGAAGTGCTTACCCTTCAACGACCTCCCACGTTTGAAGCACTCTAGGAAGCAAGTCATTAGGTCTTAAGTATTTATATACATGAAGAATATTCAAATGATCTTTGACTAGGGCTTCCCAGAGAGTACCAACCCAGTATGTGTAAGGAGCTGGCACCAATACTTATAAATTGTAGAAGAAATACCACGGTCCTATATAAAATTTGTCTTTTTCATGTGACTGTCTTGACGTGATAACTTTGCATGTTTTTTGACATATATTTTCCCCCTCTGTCATGAATGAGTATTGTGCATACGCTGTATTTCTTCCCTGAAAAAAAGCGCTCTACTGTTCATTTTTTCTGGAGCATGAACTGCTATCTAGGGATATTTCTCTGGCCTTCTCTGAATACTTTTTTCCCCGTAGTAACGCATACGATAGGATCAGGAAATGTCAAAAGGAAGAACAATGCCATTTTCCACCAATGTTTATGGAAAGATGTGAAAACTGTGAGCAGGGTTAATGACGGTCTTTCTTACTGAATGGAAAATATCTAGAGTAATGATTTTAAAAATATTGGTCTTTAATATTTATGGGCTGTTGTTTAATTCATCAAAAATATTTCACACTTTACTTTTGGAGTCCCTGATTCTCCCATTTCCATTAAGTACGTGAAGTTTCTCTACACAAAACCCCCTACACCTGGAAAAATACCCTACTTCATTTGGTTTCAAAAGGTCCCATGAAAAATGTAGGTTAATGTCAAGACTACTTCACCATACAGGATGCCTACTGTGTCTACATATATTTGCTTCTCATCGTTAATGGAAGGAGTGAATTAATTTTTTCTTCCCTAGAGTGTACAATTTATTTCGTCCAATCATTTATTAATCCTAGAAGTTGGTTCTATGGGGTTGACACCTATGTTTCATGATTCCTTATGGATATGTTACAGCTTGACCTTAGAGCGGAGAGCAGCTTTACCACTTGTCATTATTTTTTTACTCACTTTGTGGTATGAGAGACAGTTTTTATCCTTTCTGATATTTACCAAAGTCCATATTTTCAAGTTTCCGATAATCAATACATCTATTGTCATTACAGAGAACATGCTTGGGACTGTTATTGTTGCAAAATGCACTTTGAATTGGGTATTCTCTGCTTATAGTACTCTTCATTTTCTCCGGTTTTTAGAGGTAACCGCATGCCCTTTTACAATTTCATGAAGCAGAAGTAATTAAGGCCAAACTGACGGAATTTTAAATATGTCCAATTCATCTAGCAGGAAAGAACCACCAAAGGTAGTCGAAGCTATGTCTTCCATTTTAAGTAATGACGTGAGTGTGTCTAAAAAAATACAAGAAGGGGGGGAGTTGTTAAGAGTCAGAAGATAGTTGTAAACATACTTCATTACATCCCAAGTACAGAGGAAACCAGCAGTTCCAGAAAGGAAGAAAAATATCTACAGACTAGTTTTATGGAAGGGCATTTGAACTAAACCAAGAAAGGACTGCAGGGTGGAGACAAGGTGACGCGCTTACCCTTACAGAGCAAAATACTGTCATGCAAAGGAAAAAGTTAAGCTAGTATGCAGAAGCTAGATGCGTGATACTATTCTGGATTTAACGTAGCATGCGAAGGCCATGGTTCACATCATTTTTCCAAGTGTGAAAGCGACACAGACAGACTCTTACCTCACAGACACTAAATGCTTTCCCCTGACACGGTTTGTTCACTGGTGTCTTAACCTTCCTGGGACATCTGAAGGTTTCCTTGTCATATTCAGCTACGAGTCTCGCAGTAGAATGTGCGCCACACATCGCAAGGCTCCTAAACTCTCTCAGGCTCTGTACCTGTGCTGCATTTTAATGCGATCTCGTGCTACATTCTGCATCACTAAATCTGCCACACCAACCAAGTTGTATTCTCTTTCGCCGTGCCTTAGCATGACTGCCTTCTAAATATGAACTTGGAGTGAACATGACTTCACCTTGACATCATGCTTTCTTTCCTTCAAATAATTTCAGTGCTTACCCAGTTTCAGTTAACTGCATAAAATCTGTTAAGGTCGTATTCTTCATCAAGGACATTTTTTAAGTCGGTGAAACATATGTTTTACATATATTGTGTTATGCACACATATTTCCCTACTCTGGCTTGACAGTAGATTGGGAGAGGAAGAATTAAAGGATATAAGAACTAATTCTAACAAGGGAAATCATTGTTACTTGCCCCTTCAATATTCACCATCACCACTTCCCTTCTTTATTGCTGTCAGAAGGCATGTTTTTCGTGGGGAAAGCACTTTAAAAGTCTTCAGCACCGAGTTGCATTTTATCTATCCCAATCAGGGCCAAGTGTTTCTCACTTTCATGGTCTGCATTATAGATGTGAGGGGCCATGTGATCCCGGTCTGCAACTCAGGGCACAGAACCCAGTCTGCCAGGGTCACCTTTGGAAAAACTGTTTCTTTATCCGTTAAAAAGGAAAGCCAAGGTGCCACCACTTTCTTGACTCCCATTCGACAGCATGGAATGCTGATGCTGTATGTGGGTTAGAACAGCCATCTTGAGACCTGTAGGGAAGCCAAGGGACCACAACCAGTACAATAAGCCACGTGAGAAGTGTCAACAGCAGCTTTGTAGTTGCTTCCACTTATTGTTGTCCAAAAAGGAAAACTATGCCACCTAATGAAGCATTAATTGTCTGCATCAGTTTGCTTATTACTCCCACAAAAGGTATTGAAAATGGAGCCATGCAGCATGTTTTGTAAACAAAACACTTTAGTTAGGTTTCGTCTCAAGAAGAGGCAAAGCATAAATCTCATGGATTAAAGCAAACACATATCTCCCACTTCTGAGTCTTCAGTTTAAGTATGATTTTTGTTGAGTCTCCTCATCTTGTCTTGGCTTGAATTTTGGTGGAAGGTAGAACTTTGGATTGAATGAGGTGTTTCCTCTGAGCAAGGCAAGAATGAATGTGTATCCATTCAATAGAACATTTTTTGTGTAGGCAGCTGTCCCAAGTTAATGAGGAGTGACCGTAATTAGCGTTTCTTGGACGTTTACACATCACGTCCTCCTCTTGCCATTGATTGAGAACGTCACATAGCTAAGGTCAACATCATAGCAGCGAAATACGTTCTCGCAGCGGTAAGGGGTAAAGTGGAGAGGGAGCATTTTCTCTGAATAAAATTTACAACACATAATGTTAACTCTGGGATTATGGTGTTGCATAATTGGTTATATTCACTTTTATCGCTACTAAATTCAATATTATTACATGAAAAGATATTTATCTCACTATTTGTTTTGAAGGATTTCAGTTACTCGTCTTTAGAGAGAGGAAGTGAGGGAGAGAAACACCAAGGCATGGTGGCCTCTCAGGCGCCCCCTAGTGAGGACACAGCCCACAACCCAGCCATGTGCCTTGACTAGGAATTGAACACCTAACCCTTTGCAAAATGCATTTCCTTCCTGGAAATGGTCATGCTTTCTGTCGCATCAGGCCTTTCACATCTGCTTATTCCCCTGGCTCCGTTATGATCTGCCATTATTCCTACCCGCCCTTTTCCCATCTGAAAGCCTGCTTACCCTCCGTCCCCCATGAACTGACAGTGCTCATGCCTGACTCAGCTCAGATAGAAGTCCCTCTGAAGAGTCACCTTTCATCCTTGTCTTTCCAGTAGCCCGGGATCCACAAATATGTTTTTATTGCTGTATATATAGCGTGTGATGTTAATGATGTAAATACATGTCAATGTATTTCCCTCTTCCTGTATCAGACCACGAATGCCTTTGACTCAGAGATCATATCGTATTTATGTTTACACCTAACACAGAACACACAACCTTGATCAGTAAATTAGTGGTGATCACTACAGGAATTAAATGCATCTAAATCTCACTCTCCCGCGAGTGCTGGGACCAAGAGTAAAAATCCTTGAGCCCTCCACCATTTCTCCACACGTTATATAGGTTCCAAGAAATTGAGCCAATGACATTGGGTTGAAAGAAATGTCCCAAACAGTTCAATGAAACTCGCAGTGTTGCAGAAGAGCAGCCATGGCTCCACAGGGGGTATCTAAGGAGATTAATGGTGGGCATAGAAGCTTCTGGTCATTTTTAACATCTACTGGTGGAGCTAAGCTACTCTTCCCTGCCCCTGGCATTTCACACTGCAGTCAGCAGCACAGATGGGGAGTAGATATGCTGAGAATCTTGAGGAGAGTGGCCAAAATACGTTGCCCTTCAGTACACTCTGACACTTGTTGTTTTCTCGTGAAATCTCACCCCTATGCATTTGTCATGTGTGAGAAACAAGCTCTTGATTCTGACCACAAACTCCTGAAGTATCTCCTAGGAGCTGGCGTTAAGTCCTGCACTTCAACTTGGAAACGCGGTGTGCCCAGGAGAACACCGATCAGCAGGGTGACCAGGAGCGAAAAGACAGCCAAGACTGTAGTGCATTTTCCTGTGTAATCCTCCCTTTGTGGTAAAATATCCCAGGGGCTCCCTTTCTTGATATGCTTCCTTTTTCTTTACAGAGGATTAGAACCATTTGTTTCATACAAGTTCACTATTTACTTGTTTGTTTCTCTGTTTATTTCTTTATTGCATAGACAACTCTAATATGTTGCTACACTATTATTCCTATAAAATTGTTGCTATACTAATACTCCCTGTGATTGAGGCCATCTGTCTCCCCTGGCCACGCGCCCACTGAGTTGCTGATTGGTCAGCTGTCCCTTGTGACGTCACAGTGCATATTCCTTCCTGCCATGGGAACACAGGGTCCCTTGGGGCCGGCCAGCAGGAACTGTTGGGGCAGGCCTTCAGGAGCGGCTGGTCCTGTGGCAGGAAGGCGTAGTATCCCCGCAGGCAGCGCAGCCTTGGGTTATAGGCTCTGAACAGCAGACAGCAGTGGAGGACAAGGAGATGGAAGAGCCAGGGGTGGAGGAGCAAGAGGTGCAGGAGGAGGAGGTGCAGGAGCCTAGGATTGAGGAGCCAGGGAACAGCGGCGCACAGGTGAGCAGTAGCCTCTCAGGTCCTGCTGTTCCAAGTGAGTCCCCAACTCTCCCTGCCCCCCGCCCCCACCATACACGCCACATCCAGGTTCCAACTTCTTACCCGCCGACCTGGGGGGTGGCTGACCCTCCAACCATCTTCCCCAGAAGCCACGCCCGCCCTAACCCATGGTCCCCCTTACCCGTGGTTCCCCCTTGGTCCCTGTCAGGGTATCCAGTCCATCCCCGCTGCCTGGGACACGTCCACGGCGCTGAGGCGACTGCACAAGGAACTGGCGAACATCACGATCGATCCCCCGCCCATGTGCTCTGCAGGGCCAGTGGATGACAACATGTTCCAATGGAAGGGGACCATCATGGGACCCCCGGACAGCCCCTATGAGGGAGGGGTGTTCTGCCTAAACATACAATTCCCTCGAAATTACCCCTTCAGCCTCCGGCGATTTCCTTCACCACCCCGATCTACCACCCCAATATCAACCGAAAGGGATATATCTGTGTCGATATTCTCAGGTCCCAGTGGTCTCCTATAATGACCATATCCAAACTCTTGCTGTCCATCAGCTCCTTGCTATGTGACCCCAACCCCAACCATGCCTTTGTTCCATCCATTGGGAGAATGTACCTAAAGAACAGGAAGGCATATGATACCATGGCGCGAGCTTGGACCAAGAAGTATGCTATGTGAGGGAGGGGCAAATGATAACCCCTCACCTCAATAAAACACCTGGGTGTTGAATGGGCTCTTCTTTGATTGCTTTCTGGGAGGAATCCTTTCCCATCTCACATCTGCCTATGAGGGTGTGTGGAGGCCTGGTGGGAAGCAATGTTTGGGGGAAGGGCAAGGTTGGGAGACGGGGTATTTTGAGAGAGGCTAGTAGTAATAAATATTTGACTGAAACACTTCTTTCCTGCTTCAGGATGGGAAAGCAAGAACAAGGGGGTGGTGGGATTAGCAGGCATCCTTTAGCACGCACAAGGTGGGGGAAACACTGGATGAAGAATAGGAAGATCATTAGGTATCTGGTTCATTCTGAGGTACCTGTGTCTTCAGGGTTTTTGCTTGGACCGACATGGAAGGTAAGCCACAGCCTCTTCTTTCAGGCCCACATTTAACTGTAGAAACATTAAGTGGATGAGGAGATGTCACAAAAGAAAACGAAGTCTTTTCTTCCAAGAATTCTCCACCCCCCCACACTACACTGCCCGCCTTTTTGACCCGTCTGCCACCCTCCACAGTATGGGCTATATCCCCATTCTCAGGTCATGCTTATTGACAATAGAACACTTGTACAGGCTGCCCACGTGCCCATGAGTAGATGAGTGGATAAAAGCACTGTGGTGTGTGCACACAATGGAATAAATAGTACATGGAAATCTGTCCCTTTGTGACAGTGTGGATGGACCTGAAAAACCTTAGGCTCCGTGAAATAAGCCAGTCAGAGGACGACAAATAAATACCAAAGGATCTCTGTCATAAGGAGCATCTAATGAACAAACTGAAGTAACAAGGAAAATGGGGAGAGGCTCCTAGAGAGCTGGCAGCCAGCTGTCAGAGGGGGTATGGGGTGCAGGCTAGGTGGGAAACCGGAAGGGAGTAAGAAAAGACTTTCCCAGATAACAGTATGGAGAAGACCAAAGGAAAAGGGGTGGGGCGGTGCAATAGAAGGGCGTGAAGGGGGACAGCGGGTGCTGACAGAAACAGACTTGAATGGGGTGGTGAACACACAATACAATATGCAAAGGATGAAGTGTAGACTCCCACGCTGCAAACCTGCATAATTTCACTCACCTGTGTCATACCCAGTAAGTGCAATTAAAAAATAACAGGATAGGAAAGTTTCCTTTCTTTGTTTAAATCTTTTCTCTATGAAAGAGTCTCCTCAATCCGTTGTCAGTGGAGCACTCCTGCGACTGAGCAGCAGTTTGGGTCCTGCTGCCTGCCTGCTAGGCTACGTGTTAGAGGCAAAGGTTGGGTGGTGAAGGAAAGGGGTTAGGAACACCAGGAAGACAGACGAGAGAGACGCCAATGAAAACCACAATGAGATATAACCTCACAAGGTGAAATGGCCATCATTGGATACATCTAATCGCCACAAATGCTGGCAGGGTTTGAAAACAAAGGCAACCATTTTGCCCTGTGGGTGGGAATGCAGAATGGGGAAGTCACGGTGGAAGGCATGTTTGCATTTCTTCAGGTAATGGAACTGCCTGTTGGTCCATCAATTCCATTGGTGTATTTATACCCTGAGAATCCACAAAGATGCGCCATGCTACAGGTCAACATTATAAATGAGTAAGAACAATTAAGTAATCAGCGCCAAGGAGTGAGAGGGTCAGAATTCAAAAGGCAAGAGTGGCTAAACTCAAATACCAGGTGTGCAGGGACTTTGAGCATCCACGTGAGAGAGGATTTAGAGCTATGTGAAAGGGGCAGATCCTGATGACCTGACTGACAGGAGAGATTTTCCAAATTCTGCTTTCATAACATTAGGGTGCTGATTCCTTGCAGGATTGCTCATTGGTGTCATGAGAAAGAGGCATCTAACAGCCTTTTCAGGACCTTGGGACCCTACAGGCAGTCTGTGTGGTCCCTTTTTGCACTCTAGGTCTGAGTGAGGCCATCTTTTCATCATTTCCTTCAACCAAAACAATATCTTCCAGTAGTTTGTAGAAAGGAGCAGACATACGAATGCCTCTGTCTTCCTTAAGCTGGCAAATAAAGAGATTTGCAGAAATAGAAAACAAAAACAAAAACAAAAACCGAAAAACCCAGGACACTACACTCATTAAATGTAGGTATTATTAATATATGCTGTTTACAATTTAATAAGAATCCATGGACATATAAGTAAATCTCTTTCCATGCATTAAATATATGCAAAGATAGATTGGGATAAACTACTGTGGGGGCTGAAAATGTTTAATGCTTTTCCTTCCTCCTTTTAAGTTCTTCAGGCTGGGCTAATAACCAAATTGATAGAGGTGGGCTGATAGGAGAAAATGCAAGTTCAATAGACGTTCATGGGTAATTCACACTAGCATGACACATCCACGGGAATTCCAAAGACAGTGAGACAACACCGGGTTGCTGGGACATTGTGGACAAAGAAGAAAAGGCAGGGTAACATGGTACTAGATTTTGAGGAATGCGAAAGAGTGATTTACAAGCAGTTGAGGAAGCGCCAAGCACACAGGCCAGGGCCTTAGTTCTGGGTGAATCCGCAACAATGGGACGCAGCAGGTACTCGGCTATGTGGACATGCCTTAAGCGGTCTACTCTTCACACTTAGTTCCATTAGGCTGAGGACATTCAGCAGTTTCTCTGTCTGAGTCTCTAGGGCAGGAAAGGGAGGAAGACCCACGGTTCCGAGAGTGGTTTGTTTCTTGATAAATAGCTTACGATTCCTTTCCCAAAAAGCACTTTCAGGACGGCAGAATTTTCCCTTCACTACAGCTGTTGGAAAGAGAAGGTCCAGACAGAGGCGTCTGAGCAAACATGGTGAGCTTGGCTGGGAGGCATGTTATCAAGGGTGCACAGCGGGGAGCATTCCTTTGGTGTCCCTTTCCTTCCTGCACAGCACTTCAGGCAGACACCACCGGGTGGTCAGAGGTGAACTTTACTTACAAATTTCGGTCTCATAGCTTCAGCCAAGTGGTTTGCAGTGCACATATTTTGGCTAAGACGATCACTAGCTTCCAGTTCCATCCCTGGATTCACGGTAGTGCAGCTGGTTTGCAGGCGTTCCCTTTCCAGGTGCCTTCTGCCAGGACCTCATAGTCTAATCTGTGATGTTCGGTGGTTTCTGTTCTACTACGAGCGAGTCACGTGTGTGGAGGATTTGACTTCCTTACGAATTGCAAATGAACAGATGCAACAACTGATCCACGGGAGGTAAAGTAAATGGTAAAAACACGTGTTACTTTGACAAGGCAGATGTAGAAATAGAACTGAGTCTCACATGTGCATTTGTGTCTGAGAGCTGGGAGTAGAGACCTGGGATGTGCAGAAAAGTTTATGTGGAAAAACCAACTGATTTAAACCCTCATTTAAAAATTAATTTATTTTATTCAGTTACAATTGTCTGGATTATCTCCTGTTCGCTCCCCCACCTCGGGCAAGTCCCACCTCACTACTCCCCTCTAACCTCCCCTTTAAATTTATCCTTGTGTCCTATATAGTAGCTCCTATAGAGCACTGTCCCCCCTATGGCGTCCCAATGCCCTGTGGCTACTGTTACAATGTTCTTAATTTCAATATCTCTGGTTATATTTTGTTTGCTTTTTCTTTTCTTGATTATGTTCCAGTTCAACGTGAGATCCTCTGCACCCCAATGTTCAGAGCAACACAATTTACAATAACCAAGTACTGGAAGTAACTTAAGTGCCCATCAGTTAATGAGAGGATCCAAAAAGTATGGTACTTTTAGACAATGGAATTTTACGCAGCGGAGAGAAAGAAGGAGCTAATACCCTGTGCAATGGCATGGGTGAAAGTTGTGGGCACTATGCTAAGTGAAATAAGGCAGGTGTTGAGGGAGAAATACTATTTAGCGCCACTCGCCCGCACCGCTTTTTCTTTTCTTTTCTCTTTTTTTTTTTTTTTTTGCGAATTGTATAGGATTAATGCTGACAGCAAAGGGTAACCAATCTCCTGAGTGGAATTAAACCTCAATGAAGAGTCAAAGAGTCTGGCTACATGAATTATATGTTGAAGGGTAATGTGTCTAATTATATTTTCCAAATGATCTTAAGTAGTCCATGCATTTTGAAAGGATATCTACCATTTGAAATGGACACTAAAGACTGCAAAATAGGCACGTGTGGAATCCAATGAGTTCTATAACCTAACAAAAATGTAGAAACAGGGATGATACTCGAAACAGAACGAGGGTTGTCGCAAGGGAAGCGGCTGGGTGAATGGAAGAAGAAGGTGAAGGGATTACTGGAAGGACAGCTGTTCAGGATCCTTGGACACGGATCACAATGGGGGGGTGGCCAGAGGGAAGAGGAGCGGCAGCTGGGTGCAGGAGAGCAAAGGGGGAAGAGGGGTGAACAACTGTATTAGCAGAAACAACCCCCAAAATGTACATTAAAAACTAGTCCCTTCAAAACAACTTGGCCAATAATTGGCAGTGTTCCCTTAACTCCTCACTAAACCCACCACAGAACTCTACCCACAGGAAGAACACATTGTGTCCTGGCTCCCGTTCCTGTGCCATGTTCTGAAATATTCCGAGAAGGTTATTCCGGGACATTGTCCGCACAGTTCCTGGATCTCCACTGAGAATTTGGCTTATTCAGGTAACTAGGCCACAGTCACTGGCAAAATGGGTCAGTTCACTGAGTTCCTTGTGGAGGCCAGGTAATGGAATCAAAGTACCTTGGAAGAAAGTGTAGCACTTCTGCTCTGAGTGAATGAGATTCCGATGTAAATACACATCATCCATGGCGATGAGAGAGGCAATTGTGAGAAGCAACTATGACTGCTGGGAACTATGCTGTGACTCCAAGGGGAGAAACAGCGTTAACACTCCATTTATCAAAATTTCAGTGTACTTGATGGTTTCATGAATTGTAATAATATTGCAAAACAAAGGATAGATCAGGTCCTTGGAGTCTTATCCATTGATTGAGAGTATAATTCAAATCGTATCTACCAGGTAACCCACTTTAGAATCTAAGCACATGCTTTCTATGAGAGAACTAAGGGAATGATATATACACACGTACATAATTCTTTCTGTACGTCTACACATGCATTCTTTCAGAAAGAAATTAACATTATTTTGAAAAAGAATTGTATGTATCATGTGCATAGAAAACATGGAGAAAAACATTTTTTACACTCACCTCCTGACTGGAAATATTTCTCATCGAATGGAAATGTGTGTTTTTCAAGGGAGGGATCAAGAGGAAATGAGGAAACAACACTGGAAAAAAGTTTGTTCCTCTGCCGCCATATTTAATGTTTCCATTCGTTATTATATATGAAATAATAGAGAATGCTTGAATATCACTTGCAAACTGAGAACTGACTTTCTTTTAACTTTCAAACTGAAAGACATTCGGTGAAATATAAACTTACCATGAGGAGAAATATCTGGGGATAGGAGAAGAAATATATTTGTATGCAGTTTCCCTTTCTCACACGTGACAAAACAGACAGACGTGACATTTTGTTCCGTCCTGGGATTCAGCGAAAGGCAAATACCCATTAGGTCTGATTCTATATTTCACCAATTGCGTGGATATCCAAGACATTATCGTCACAATATTGATTCCAGTATGGCAGGGGTAAATGTTACGTGTGTCATCCCGAGCTGTGCTGAGTCAGTCCATGTTAGATTTACTCCGAGGAAACGTCATTGCTAGAAAATGTACATTTTCCCTTTCCACAGACAAGTGCTTGACAAGAAATAGTCTGGCTAGTACGACAGCGGCAAGTGAATGACTGGGTCTTTCGTCCTGAGCAGCTATGAAGACGAACCTATTGTTCACTTGATGTACACAGCATCACAGTACCTCTTCAATAGGCATATTTCATGTGGGAACATGGAGATAAGGCCTCAATCGAAGGATTTTGTAAAAATAAAACACTTGTTAAACGCCTGAGCCCTTGTTTTGGGTATGATAATTGAATGTCATCTCTGTTCTTGATTTTGTCAGAAAAGGACAGGCTACCCTTTACATTCTTGACATCTTTTCAGGATTAGGAAGTAAGCCTCCAATTCTGCTCTTCTCATCACTGTGCTTGCACCTGGTATGACCATTCTTGTCTTCAACCATTGTTTTCCTTCTTGGAAACAGTCTCTGGAGGCTACTCTCATTGTCACTTCCGTCTTAGAGCACACAGGAGACTAGGCAGGGAATGTCTTAAAATGGGATAGTACAGGGAACCGAATGAAGGCTCCTGTCTTCCATATTACGAAACCACTTAGCTAGGGTGACTTAACACACAGAAACCTAAGGAAGATTCAATAGAATAATAAACTTCTCCTTTATTACTCCCTCCAGTCATATTAACAATATTACACATCACATTTTTTTAACCGTTTGGGGTTTGTTAGAGACAGAAACATCAATCTGAGAGTGAAGCATCAATCATTGCCTCTCATTCACAGCCCACGTGGGGACCGAACCTGCATCCAGGGCACGTGCCCTATGGCAATCAAACCAGCACCTTCTGACTGTGTAGGGGGACACAAAACCGATGTAGCCACACCTGGGAGGGCTAAATATCCCTTACCTCTACGCTATGGTGAAGAAAAGTAGGGCTTTGGAGGCACCCGGGACTGCCTTCATCACAGTCTCGTGATGCAGCTTTCAATAATTTTGTATCTCTTTGAGCCTCAAGTTTCTGATTGGCAAAATAAAATAAATTATACTTCGTCCAAGAAATGGTTTTGAAGTCTCAGTGAGAAAATGTTATTTGGAAACAGTAACTATCCACCCAATAATTCTAGGCTTTATGGAAATAGTAATAAATATTTCCTCCCTCAACAAATTGCAGTACCATTGGAAAGACACTAGAATCACCTCTGGCGAAGACACAGGCATACGTAGATGCCCTTTCCCTCCTCACACAGCCAAAACAAGGAGAGCAATGAATTTAAAAACAAAAACCAGCCAGAAACTGGCAGAAAATGGAACTGGATGAGAGTCCAACAACCAAGGAGTTACAGACTAAACATTCACACAGACCAGTAGGAGGGGTAGAAGCGGCAAGTAGGGGTGGAGAGGACTCGCAGCAGGAAGGTGGCTGGAGAACTGGGACGGGAGAGGCGGCCCTGGCAGACAGGTGGCTGGTGGACCAGGCAAGGCAGCAGCTCCAGAGCGAGGGGTAGCATATTTGCTAGCAGATCAATGGAGATGAACAACGGTGGAGCGAAATGGACGACGCAAGCCAGGGCTCCAGCGCAGCTAAATAAAACCTCAAACCTCTGCTTGGAAACACCTGAGGGGTTTGCAGCAGCACAGAACACTCTCAGCCTCACAGGAGAGTTCCTTGGAGAGACACACAGAGTCCGAGAACGTATACAAAACCACTCCCCTGAGAATCAGCTTCACATGGGACAGTTTTGATTGTGGGTAGTAGGGGAAGTGACTGAAAGCCAGCAGAGAGCTAGGCAAGCAGCATCGTTCCCTGTCACACCCCTCCCCAAAATACGGCTCACAGAACGGCCAGGTGGACTGCCCTAATGAAACCCTAAGGCTCTGCCCATTACCACATAAGAGGCACTCTGAAACAAACAACCAAAAACACATGGCCCAAATGAAAGAAGAGATCAAAGCTCCGACAAAAATGCAGCTAAGTGATGAAGGGTTAGCCAACCTACCAGAGGCACAGTTCCAAATGCTGGTCGTTGTGATGCTCAGCAATTGGCTGAGTATGGTCACAACATAGAGGAACAAGTGCAGCCTAGGAAAAGTGAAATAGAGGAACATGTTCAGGGAACCAACACGGACGGGAAGGAAAGCCGGACTGAGACGAACAGTTTGGAGCAGAAGGAAGAAAAACACATTCAACCAGAACAGAATGAAGAAACAACGATTCAAATCATTGAGGAGAGTCTTAGGAACCTCCAGGGTAATTCTAAGTGGTCCAACATCCAAATCGTAGTGGTGGCAGGAGGACAAGAGGAAGAACAAGAAATGGAGACATTCTTTGAAAAGTGAATGAAGGACAACTTCCCCTATCTGGCACAAGAAACAGCCTTCCAGGAAGTCCAGGAAGCCCAGAGAGTCCCAAGGCAGTTGGACCCAAAGAGGAACAACCAAGGCACAGCACAATTACATTGCCTGAGATTAAAGATAAGGAGAGAATCTGAGAAGCTGCAAGAGATAAGGAGACAGTTACCTACAAAGGAATTCCCAAAAGATTGTCAGCTGATTTCTCAACAGAAACATTGGAGGCAAGAAAGGGCTGGGAAGAAGTATCCCAAGTGAAGAAATGCAAGGAACTCCATCCAAGATTGTTCTATCCAGCAAAGCTGTCTTTTCGAACGCTCGGGCAGATAAAGTGCTGCCCAGACAAGTTCAATTTAAAGGAGTTCATCATCTCCAAGCCCTTATTATATGAAAAGATACAGAAAGTTGCCTAAGGAAAAAGAAGGTAAAAAAAAAAAAAATGCGAATAAAATGGCAGCAAAGTCACATCTATCAACAACCTAACCTTAAAAGCAAAAATAAAAACACACTACGCAGACTATTCCAACAGGAACTGAATGGCAGAAATGGAGGTAATATGGAGGGTTATTAGCGGGAGGGGGTGGACCGACAACGGGGGAAAAGGTACAGGGAATAAGAAACATTAATGATAGGAGCAAAATAGACCGGAGGAGGTAAGGGTGGTATAGGAAGAGGAATGGGAATGACATTATTGATACAGGAAAACAAAGGCAGCGATGACACAATACCCCTGGTTATTTTTCTTCTATGACTGTGTTCTGTCTTCCTCACTGGTTTCCACTCTTTCTATTCCTAACTCTAGGCTCTCATCAAAGTCAGGTTTTTCTTTTGTTTTAACTTCAAAACTTAATTTTTATTTTTTAGCCATAAAACACGATTTTCATAAAACCCTTCTACTAGGTTTAATTTTTAATAGATATTGATTTAATTTTATGTTTATTCAGTTATAATTGACTGCATTTCCTCCCCATCCCTGCACCACACCCTAGCCAGTCCCACCTCCCCCAGACACCTCAAAACTCCCCTTTGATTTTCTCCTTGTGCATTTTAGAGTAGTAGATCCTGTAGACCACTCTCCCCTCTATCCCCTCCCTCTTCCCCTCTGACTATTGTACCATTGTTCTTAAAGTCGTATGTGTCTGTTTCTATTTTGTTTCCCTTTTTCCTCAGTTCATTATGTTGTCCTTAAAGGTGAGATCATTTGGTATTTCTCCCTCACAGCCTGGCGCATTTCACTTAACCTAATGCTGTCCAGTTCCATCCATACCATTGCAAAGTGTATCAGCTCCTTCTTTCTCTCTTCGGTGCAGATTTCCATTGTGTAAATGTACCATAGTTTTTGGATCCACTCATTAGCTGATGGGCACCTAGGTAGCCTCCAGCACTGGGCTATTGTGAATCGTGGTGCTATGGACATTGGGGTGCACAGGTTCTCTGGCATTGGTGTTTCAGTGTTCTAAGGGTACAATCCCAGCAGTGGAATTTCTGGGTCAAACGGCTTTTCCATTTTTAGTTTGCAGAGGAAATTCCATACAGTTCTCCACAGTGGCCGCACCAGTCTGCATTCGCACCAACAATGTCCTGGTTGTCCCTTTTCTCCTCATCCTCTCCGACATCCGTGTCTTGCTTTGTTTATGTTGGCCACTCCGGCTGTTGTGAGATGGAACCTCATTGTGGTTTAATTTTATAAACGAAGAACACAGTAGAAGGAATCAAAAGCAGGATCGGGGGAGCTGAGGACCGCCTCAACAAATTCACTTTTCTCTATACTTTCTTTCGAGTATTTATTGTTATTGTTCCTTTATTCGTGCAAGGGGTTTTCTATTACTCATCCATGCAGACTAGGATTATTGGGATTGTATTTTGCGGTGGAGATTGCTGTTAAAATGCCTTGGAGAAAGACGACAAAGGTAAATTAGGCAGGGTCTCAGGCCTCAGAAAATGTGCAGCCCAGTGTAGCTCCGATGTTTAACGCCTCCTGCGGTCTTCTATTGCATACTATAACGTGTTCATTGGATGTTTCTTAAAGTCATTGGACAATAAGAAGCAGAGTCGTCTTCTATTTAAAAACTAGTTGCAATCCCGTGTCACGCAATTGAATCAGAGCAATTATTATTGTCCCAAGTTCAAGGATCATAAATTCGAAGTCCATCTGCCTTTTCTCCCACTGCCATCTTTACACGTATTACAAGATTTTGATCCATCTTCCCCAAAGTGTCTTTATCCTTCATCTCTTCCCTTGCCATTCTACTGCTAAAACTGCAGTTCCAAAGTAGTAGGAACATGTCAGCGATGGTCTCTACGTGACCCATCTGTCCTTGATTACAGAATTTTGTATGAGAGACACTGGGGTAGGGTTGAGGGATGGGGAGACATGCAGAAATTTGTAAGTGAATTTTTTTTTTCAGAGAGACCCTGAAATAAAACCCAACAGCCAGAAGCAAGAGGGAGTTGCGGAGAGATAATGAGGGTGGGGAAGGGGGCAGGGGTATCAGGAACATGTATACGGAGATGTGGACAGAGGCAAAAGTGATGGGAAGATGGAGGATCGAACATGGGGATGGGTCTGGAGGGAGGCAGTGGGGACTCACCGGAGTTAGAGGTGGTTTTGTGGGAGGTAGTATGGTCAAAGAGAAATGAAAAGTCTTTGCATTGAATAATGTTTTCCTATATGAATATTTGAAAAAATCCTCTGTTCTTATCTGTACCTGAAGCCTAACATTTAACTTGTTAATGTGCATGTCCCTGTTCATATTTTGTTTCCTTTTTTCTTCAGTTGATGATGTTGTACTTAAAGGTGAGATCATTTGGTATTTCTCCGTCACAGCCTGGCACATTTCACTTAGCATGATGGTGTCCACTTCCATCCATAGCATTGCATGGTTGTCTCTAAAAGACTCCCACCACATCATCCCTATGAGGAGCCTTGGGAACTATGTCGTCTAACAACCTACTTTCACAGATAACAGGTCTTGGAAGTTAATTGATTGGTGTGTGCTCTGTTACTATGAGCACGATTGTCTCAGTTAAATCTAACTGCTTTGTATGTCCATAGAGTCCTTGCAGTTTGGCTTCCTTTGCAAACTATTTAAGATATGTGAGTATGTACGCTCATGTATGCTTGTGTGTTCCTTTGGTTTGGGGTTTGCATCTAAATGAAAATTAATTGCTGATTCTTACCTGATGAATTCATTGGTTCTGAATCAGGTTTATGCTTTAGACCACACTTACCATTTTGTTCATCCTAAGATCTTTTCTCTGAATTAAACCTCGTAGTATAAGACAGACTTCTCGAACTTCTCCTTAGTACCCCCAGCCTATTACTGTGGTTTGGAAAGTGTTTCACTTACTGAAACAGGACCCTGGATTGTAAGAAGCATTGCTAGTATAGTCAGCGTTTTCTCAAGGCTTGGAAAGTGAAATGTTATGCTTCTGTAGATTACAAAGTTGAAATGTATATTTCCTAGGCTTTGGCCCTTTACACATTCCTTCTATGAATATTCAAGAGTCTCTCCATGTATCTACAAGTTGACGTAACAAGGAAGTGCTTACCCTTCAACGACCTCCCACGTTTGAAGCACTCTAGGAAGCAAGTCATTAGGTCTTAAGTATTTATATACATGAAGAATATTCAAATGATCTTTGACTAGGGCTTCCCAGAGAGTACCAACCCAGTATGTGTAAGGAGCTGGCACCAATACTTATAAATTGTAGAAGAAATACCACGGTCCTATATAAAATTTGTCTTTTTCATGTGACTGTCTTGACGTGATAACTTTGCATGTTTTTTGACATATATTTTCCCCCTCTGTCATGAATGAGTATTGTGCATACGCTGTATTTCTTCCCTGAAAAAAAGCGCTCTACTGTTCATTTTTTCTGGAGCATGAACTGCTATCTAGGGATATTTCTCTGGCCTTCTCTGAATACTTTTTTCCCCGTAGTAACGCATACGATAGGATCAGGAAATGTCAAAAGGAAGAACAATGCCATTTTCCACCAATGTTTATGGAAAGATGTGAAAACTGTGAGCAGGGTTAATGACGGTCTTTCGTACTGAATGGAAAAAATCTAGAGTAATGATTTTAAAAATATTGGCGTTTAATATTTATGGGCTGTTGTTTAATTCATCAAAAATATTTCACACTTTACTTTTGGAGTCCCTGATTCTCCCATTTCCATTAAGTACGTGAAGTTTCTCTACACAAAACCACCTACACCTGGAAAAATACCCTACTTCATTTGGTTTCAAAGGGTCCCATGAAAAATGTAGGTTAATGTCAAGACTACTTCACCATACAGGATGCCTACTGTGTCTACATATATTTGCTTCTCATCGTTAATGGAAGGAGTGAATTAATTTTTTCTTCCCTAGAGTGTACAATTTATTTCGTCCAATGATTTATTAATCCTAGAAGTTGGTTCTATGGGGTTGACACCTATGGTTCATGATTCCTTATGGATATGTTACAGCTTGACCTTAGAGTGGAGAGCAGCTTTACCACTTGTCATTATTTTTTTACTCAGTTTGTGGTATGAGAGACAGTTTTTATCCTTTCTGATATTTACCAAAGTCCATATTTTCAAGTTTCCGATAATCAATACATCTATTGTCATTACAGAGAACATGCTTGGGACTGTTATTGTTGCAAAATGCACTTTGAATTGGGTATTCTCTGCTTAGAGTACTCTTCATTTTCTCCGGTTTTTAGAGGTAACCGCATGCCCTTTTACAATTTCATGAAGCAGAAGTAATTAAGGCCAAACTGACGGAATTTTAAATATGTCCAATTCATCTAGCAGGAAAGAACCAGCAAAGGTAGTCGAAGCTATGTCTTCCATTTTAAGTAATGACGTGAGTGTGTCTAAAAAAATACAAGAAGGGGGGAGTTGTTAAAAGTCTGAAGATAGTTGTAAACATCCTTCATTACATCCCAAGTACAGAGGAAACCAGCAGTTCCAGAAAGGAAGAAAAATATCTACAGACTAGTTTTATGGAAGGGCATTTGAACTAAACCAAGAAAGGACTGCAGGGTGGAGACAAGGTGACGCGCTTACCCTTACAGAGCAAAATACTGTCATGCAAAGGAAAAAGTTAAGCTAGTATGCAGAAGCTAGATGCGTGATACTATTCTGGATTTAACGTAGCATGCGAAGGCCATGGTTCACATCATTTTTCCAAGTGTGAAAGCGACACAGACAGACTCTTACCTCACAGACACTAAATGCTTTCCCCTGACACGGTTTGTTCACTGGTGTCTTAACCTTCCTGGGACATCTGAAGGTTTCCTTGTCATATTCAGCCACGGATCTCGCAGTAGAATGTGCGCCACACATCGCAAGGCTCCTAAACTCTCTCAGGCTCTGTACCTGTGCTGCATTTTAATGCGATCTCGTGCTACATTCTGCATCACTAAATCTGCCACACCAACCAAGTTGTATTCTCTTTCGCCGTGCCTTAGCATGACTGCCTTCTAAATATGAACTTGGAGTGAACATGACTTCACCTTGACATCATGCTTTCTTTCCTTCAAATAATTTCAGTGCTTACCCAGTTTCAATTAACGGCATAACATCTGTTAAGGTCGTATTCTTCATCAAGGACATTTTTTAAGTCGGTGAAACATATGTTTTACATATATTGTGTTATGCACACACATTTCCCTACTCTGGCTTGACAGTAGATTGGGAGAGGAAGAATTAAAGGATATAAGAACTAATTCTAACAAGGGAAATCATTGTTACTTGCCCCTTCAATATTCACCATCACCACTTCCCTTCTTTATTGCTGTCAGAAGGCATGTTTTTCGTGGGGAAAGCACTTTAAAAGTCTTCAGCACCGAGTTGCATTTTATCCATCCCAATCAGGGCCAAGTGTTTCTCACTTTCATGGTCTGCATTATAGATGTGAGGGGCCATGTGATCCCGGTCTGCAACTCAGGGCACAGAACCCAGTCTGCCAGGGTCACCTTTGGAAAAACTGTTTCTTTATCCGTTAAAAAGGAAAGCCAAGGTGCCACCACTTTCTTGACTCCCATTCGACAGCATGGAATGCTGATGCTGTATGTGGGTTAGAACAGCCATCTTGAGACCTGTAGGGAAGCCAAGGGACCACAACCAGTACAGTTAAGCCACGTGAGAAGTGTCAACAGCAGCTTTGTAGTTGCTTCCCCTTATTGTCGGCCAAAAAGGAAAACTATGCCACCTACTGAAGCATTAATTGTCTGCATCAGTTTGCTTATTACTCCCACAAAAGGGATTGAAAATGGAGCCATGCAGCATGTTTTGTAAACAAAACACTTTAGTTAGGTTTCGTCTCAAGAAGAAGCAAAGCATAAATCTCATGGATTAAAGCAAACACATATCTCTCACTTCTGAGTCTTCAGTTTAAGTATGATTTTTGTCGAGTCTCCTCATCTTGTCTTGGCTTGAATTTTGGTGGAAGGTAGAACTTGGGATTGAATGAGGTGTTTCCTCTGAGGGAAGGCAAGAATGAATGTGTATCCATTCAATAGAACCTTTTTTGTGTAGGCAGCTGTCCCAAGTTAATGTGGAGTGACCGTAATTAGCGTTTCTTGGACCTTTACACATCACGTCCTCCTCTTACCATTGATTGAGAACGTCACATAGCCAAGGTCAACATCATAGCAGGGAAATACGTTCTCGCAGCGGTAAGGGGTAAAGTGGAGAGGGAGCATTTTCTCTGAATAAAATTTACAACACATAATGTTAACTATGGGATTATGGTGTTGCATAATTGGTTATATTCACTTTTATCGCTACTAAATTCAATATTATTACATGAAAAGATATTTATCTCACTATTTGTTTTGAAGGACTTCAGTTACTCGTCTTTAGAGAGAGGAAGTGAGGGAGAGAAACACCAAGGCATGGTGGCCTCTCAGGCGCCCCCTAGTGAGGACACAGCCCACAACCCAGCCATGTGCCTTGACTAGGAATTGAACACCTAACCCTTTGCAAAATGCATTTCCTTCCTGGAAATGGTCATGCTTTCTGTCGCATCAGGCCTTTCACATCTGCTTATTCCCCTGGCTCCGTTATGATCTGCCATTATTCCTACCCGCCCTTTTCCCATCTGAAAGCCTGCTTACCCTCCGCCCCCCATGAACTGACAGTGCTCATGCCTGACTCAGCTCAGATAGAAGTCCCTCTGAAGAGTCACCTTTCATCCTTGTCTTTCCAGTAGCCCGGGATCCACAAATATGTTTTTATTGCTGTATATATAGAGTGCGATGTTAACGATGTAAATACATGTCAATGTATTTCCCTCTTCCTGTATCAGACCACGAATGCCTTTGACTCAGAGATCATATCGTATTTATGTTTACACCTAACATAGAACACACAACCTTGATCAGTAAATTAGTGGTGATCACTACAGGAATTAAATGCATCTAAATCTCACTCTCCCGCGAGTGCTGGGACCAAGAGTAAAAATCCTTGAGCCCTCCACCATTTCTCCACACGTTATATAGGTTCCAAGAAATTCAGCCAATGACATTGGGTTGAAAGAAATGTCCCAAACAGTTCGATGAAACTCGCAGTGTTGCAGAAGAGCAGCCATGGCTCCACAGGGGGTATCTAAGGAGATTAATGGTGGGCATAGAAGCTTCTGGTCATTTTGAACATCTACTGGTGGAGCTAAGCTACTCTTCCCTGCCCCTGGCATTTCACACTGCAGTCAGCAGCACAGATGGGGAGTAAATATGCTGAGAATCTTGAGGAGAGTGGCCAAAATACGTTGCCCTTCAGTACACTCTGACACTTGTTGTTTTCTCGTGAAATCTCACCACTATGCATTTGTCATGTGTGAGAAACAAGCTCTTGATTCTGACCACAAACTCCTGAAGTATCTCCTAGGAGCTGGCGTTAAGTCCTGCACTTCAACTTGGAAACGCGGTGTGCCCAGGAGAACACCGATCAGCAGGGTGACCAGGAGCGAAAAGACAGCCAAGACTGTAGTGCATTTTCCTGTGTAATCCTCCCTTTGTGGTAAAATATCCCAGGGGCTCCCTTTCTTGATATGCTTCCTTTTTCTTTACAGAGGATTAGAACCATTTGTTTCATACAAGATCACTATTTACTTGTTTGTTTCTCTGTTTATTTCTTTATTGCATAGACAACTCTAATATGTTGCTACACTATTATTCCTATAAAATTGTTGCTATACTAATACTCCCTGTGATGGAGGCCATCTGTCTCCCCTGGCCACGCGCCCACTGAGTTGCTGATTGGTCAGCTGTCCCTTGTGACGTCACAGTGCATATTCCCTCCTGCCATGGGAACACAGGGTCCCTTGGGGCCGGCCAGAAGGAACTGTTGGGGCAGGCCTTCAGGAGCGGCTGGTCCTGTGGCAGGAAGGTGGAGTATCCCCGCAGGCAGCGCAGCCTTGGGCTATAGGCTCTGAGCAGCAGACAGCAGTGGAGGACAAGGAGATGGAAGAGCCAGGGGTGGAGGAGCAAGAGGTGCAGGAGGAGGAGGTGCAGGAGCCTAGGATTGAGGAGCCAGGGAACAGCGGCGCACAGGTGAGCAGTAGCCTCTCAGGTCCTGCTGTTCCAAGTGAGTCCCCAACTCTCCCTGCCCCCCACCCCCACCATACACGCCACAGCCAGGTTCCAACTTCTTACCCGCCGACCTGTGGGGTGGCTGACCCTCCAACCATCTTCCCCAGAAGCCACGCCCGCCCTAACCCATGGTCCCCCTTACCCGTGTCAGGATATCCAGTCCATCCCCGCTGCCTGGGACACGTCCACGGCGCTGAGGCAACTGCACAAGGAACTGGCGAACATCACGATCGATCCCCCGCCCATGTGCTCTGCAGGGCCAGTGGATGACAACATGTTCCAATGGAAGGGGACCATCATGGGACCCCCGGACAGCCCCTATGAGGGAGGGGTGTTCTGCCTAAACATACAATTCCCTCGAAATTACCCCTTCAGGCCTCCGGCGATTTCCTTCACCACCCCGATCTACCACCCCAATATCAACCGAAAGGGATA
Source organism: Desmodus rotundus (assembly GCF_022682495.2). Classification (NCBI taxonomy): domain Eukaryota; kingdom Metazoa; phylum Chordata; class Mammalia; order Chiroptera; family Phyllostomidae; genus Desmodus; species Desmodus rotundus. The sequence goes on along the minus strand of NW_026527214.1, from coordinate 1,317,221 downwards.
TATCTGTGTCGATATTCTCAGGTCCCAGTGGTCTCCTATAATGACCATATCCAAACTCTTGCTGTCCATCAGCTCCTTGCTATGTGACCCCAACCCCAACCATGCCTTTGTTCCATCCATTGGGAGAATGTACCTAAAGGACAGGAAGTCATATGATACCATGGCGCGAGCTTGGACCAAGAAGTATGCTATGTGAGGGAGGGGCAAATGATAACCCCTCACCTCAATAAAACACCTGGCTGTTGAATGGGCTCTTCTTTGATTGCTTTCTGGGAGGAATCCTTTCCCTTCTCACATCTCCCTATGAGGGTGTGTGGAGGCCTGGTGGGAAGCGGTGTTTGGGGGAAGGGCAAGTTTGGGAGACGGGGTATTTTGAGAGAGGCTAGTAGTAATAAATATTTGACTGAAACACTTCTTTCCTTATTCAGGATGGGAAAGCAAGAACAAGGGGGTGGTGGGATTAACAGGCGTCCGTTAGCACGCACAAGGTGGGGGAAACACTGGATGAAGAATAGGAAGATCATTAGGTATCTGGTTCATTCTGAGGTACCTGTGTCTTCAGGGTTTTTGCTTGGACCGACATGGAAGGTAAGCCACAGCCTCTTCTTTCAGGCCCACATTTAACTGTAGAAACATTAAGTGGATGAGGAGATGTCACAAAAGAAAACGAAGTCTTTTCTTCCAAGAATTCTCCACCCCCCCACACTACACTGCCCGCCTTTTTGCCCCGTCTGCCACCCTCCACAGTCTGGGCTATATCCCCATTCTCAGGTCATGCTTATTGACAATAGAACACTTGTACAGGCTGCCCAAGTGCCCATGAGTAGATGAGTGGATAAAAGCACTGTGGTATGTGCACACAATGGAATAAATAGTACATGGAAATCTGTCCCTTTGTGACAGAGTGGATGGACCTGAAAAACCTTAGGCTCCGTGAAATAAGCCAGTCAGAGGACGACAAATAAATACCATAGGATCTCTGTCATAAGGAGCATCTAATGAAAAAACTGAAGTAACAAGGAAAATGGGGAGAGGCTCCTAGAGAGCTGGCAGCCAGCTGTCAGAGGGGGTATGGGGTGCAGGCTAGGTGGGAAACCGGAAGGGAGTAAGAAAAGACCTTCCCAGATAACAGTATGGAGAAGACCAAAGGAAAAGGGGTGGGGCGGTGCAATAGAAGGGCGTGAAGGGGGACAGCGGGTGCTGCCAGAAGCAGACTTGAATGGGGTGGTGAACACACAATACAATATGCAAAGGATGAAGTGTAGACTCCCACGCTGCAAACCTGCATAATTTCACTCACCTGTGTCACCCCCCAGTAAGTGCAATTAAAAAATAACAGGATAGGAAAGTTTCCTTTCTTTGTGTAAATCTTTTCTCTGTGAAAGAGTGTCCTCAATCCGTTGTCAGTGGAGCACTCCTGCGACTGAGCAGCAGTTTGGGTCCTGCTGCCTGCCTGCTAGGCTAAGTGTTAGAGGCAAAGGTTGGGTGGTGAAGGAAAGGGGTTAGGAACACCAGGAAGACAGACGAGAGAGACGCCAATGAAAACCACAATGAGATATAACCTCACAAGGTGAAAATGGCCATCATTGGATACATCTAATCGCCACAAATGCTGGCAGGGTTTGAAAACAAAGGCAACCATTTTGCCCTGTGGGTGGGAATGCAGAATGGGGAAGTCACGGTGGAAAACATGTTTGCATTTCTTCAGGTAATGGAACTGCCTGTTGGTCCATCAATTCCATTGGTGTATTTATACCCTGAGAATCCACAAAGATGCGCCATGCTACAGGTCAACATTATAAATGAGTAAGAACAATTAAGTAATCAGCGCCAAGGAGTGAGAGGGTCAGAATTCAAAAGGCAAGAGTGGCTAAACTCAAATACCAGGTGTGCAGGGACTTTGAGCATCCACGTGAGAGAGGATTTAGAGCTATGTGAAAGGGGCAGATCCTGATGACCTGACTGACAGGAGAGATTTTCCAAATTCTGCTTTCATAACATTAGGGTGCTGATTCCTTGCAGGATTGCTCATTGGTGTCATGAGAAAGAGGCATCTAACAGCCTTTTCAGGACCTTGGGACCCTACAGGCAGTCTGTGTGGTCCCTTTTTGCACTCTATGTCTGAGTGAGGCCATCTTTTCATCATTTCCTTCAACCAAAACAATATCTTCCAGTAGTTTGTAGAAAGGAGCAGACATACGAATGCCTCTGTCTTCCTTAAGCTGGCAAATAAAGAGATTTGCAGAAATAGAAAAAAAAAAAAACAAAAACAAAAACCGAAAAACCCAGAACACTACACTCATTAAATGTAGGTATTATTAATATATGCTGTTTACAATTTAATAAGAATCCATGGACATATAAGTAAATCTCTTTCCATGCATTAAATATATGCAAAGATAGATTGGGATAAACTACTGTGGGGGCTGAAAATGTTTAATGCTTTTCCTTCCTCCTTTTAAGTTCTTCAGGCTGGGCTAATAACCAAATTGATAGAGGTGGGCTGATAGGAGAAAATGCAAGTTCAATAGATGTTCATGGGTAATTCACACTAGCATGACACATCCACGGGAATTCCAAAGACAGTGAGACAACACCGGGTTGCTGGGACATTTTGGACAAAGAAGAAAAGGCAGAGTAACATGGTACTAGATTTTGAGGAATGCGAAAGAGTGATTTACAAGCAGTTGAGGAAGCGCCAAGCACACAGGCCAGGGCCTTAGTTCTGGGTGAATCCGCAACAATGGGACGCAGCAGGTACTCGGCTATGTGGACATGCCTTAAGCGGTCTACTCTTCACACTTAGTTCCATTAGGCTGAGGACATTCAGCAGTTTCTCTGTCTGAGTCTCTAGGGCAGGAAAGGGAGGAAGACCCACGGTTCCGAGAGTGGTTTGTTTCTTGATAAATAGCTTACGATTCCTTTCCCAAAAAGCACTTTCAGGACGGCAGAATTTTCCCTTCACTACAGCTGTTGGAAAGAGAAGTTCCGGACAGAGGCGTCTGAGCAAACATGGTGAGCTTGGTTGGGAGGCATGTTATCAAGGGTGCACAGCGGGGAGCATTCCTTTGGTGTCCCTTTCCTTCCTGCACAGCACTTCAGGCAGACACCACCGGGTGGTCAGAGGTGAACTTTACTTACAAATATCAGCCTCATAGCTTCAGCCAAGTGGTTTGCAGTGCACATATTTTGGCTAAGACGATCACTAGCTTCCAGTTCCATCCCTGGATTCACGGTAGTGCAGCTGGTTTGCAGGCGTTCCCTTTCCAGGCGCCTTCTGCCAGGACCTCATAGTCTAATCTGTGACGTTCGGTGGTTTCTGTTCTACTACGAGCGAGTCACGTGTGTGGAGGATTTGACTTCCTTACGAATTGCAAATGAACAGATGCAACAACTGATCCACGGGAGGTAAAGTAAATGGTAAAAACACGTGTTACTTTGACAAGGCAGATGTAGAAATAGAACTGAGTCTCACATGTGCATTTGTGTCTGAGAGCTGGGAGTAGAGACCTGGGATGTGCAGAAAAGTTTATGTGGAAAAACCAACTGATTTAAACCCTCATTTTAAAAATTAATTAATTTATTTTATTCAGTTACAATTGTCTGGATTATCTCCTGTTCGCTCCCCCACCCCGGGCAAGTCCCACCTCACTACTCCCCTCTAACCTCCCCTTTAAATTTATCCTTGTGTCCTATATAGTAGCTCCTATAGAGCACTGTCCCCCCTATGACGTCCCAATGCCCTGTGGCTACTGTTACAGTGTTCTTAATTTCAATATCTCTGGTTATATTTTGTTTGCTTTTTCTTTTCTTGATTATGTTCCAGTTCAACGTGAGATCGTCTGCACCCCAATGTTCAGAGCAACACAATTTACAATAACCAAGTACTGGAAGTAACTTAAGTGCCCATCAGTTAATGAGAGGATCCAAAAAGTATGGTACTTTTAGACAATGGAATTTTACGCAGCGGAGAGAAAGAAGGAGCTAATAACCTGTGCAATGGCATGGGTGAAAGTTGTGGGCATTATGCTAAGTGAAATAAGGCAGGTGTTGAGAGAGAAATACTATTTAGCGCCCCTCGCCTGCACCGCTTTTTCTTTTCTTTTCTTTTTTTTTTTTTTTTGCGAATTTATAGGATTAATGGTGACAGCAAAGGGTAACCAATCTCCTGAGTGGAATTAAAGGCTCAATGAAGAGTCAAAGAGTCTGACTACATGAATTATATGTTGAAGGGTAATGTGTCTAATTATATTTTCCAAATGATCTTAAGTAATCCATGCATTTTGAAAGGATATCTACCATTTGAAATGGACACTAAAGACTGCAAAATAGGCACGTGTGGAATCCAATGAGTTCTATAACCTAACAAAAATGTAGAAACAGGGATGATACACGAAACAGAACGAGGGTTGTCGCAAGGGAAGCGGCTGGGTGAATGGAAGAAGAAGGTGAAGGGATTACTGGAAGGACAGCTGTTCAGGATCCTTGGACACGGATCACAATGGGGGGGTGGCCAGAGGGAAGAGGAGCGGCAGCTGGGTGCAGGAGAGCAAAGGGGGAAGAGGGGTGAACAACTGTATTAGCAGAAACAACCCCCAAAATGTACATTAAAAACTAGTCCCTTCAAAACAACTTGGCCAATAATTGGGAGTGTTCCCTTAACTCCTCACTAAACCCACCACAGAACTCTACCCACAGGAAGAACACATTGTGTCCTGGCTCCCGTTCCTGTGCCATGCTCTGAAATATTCCGAGAAGGTATTTCCGGGACATTGTCCGCACAGTTCCTGGATCTCCACTGAGAATTTGGCTTATTCAGGTAACTGGGCCACAGTCACTGGCAAAATGGGTCAGTTCACTGAGTTCCTTGTGGAGGCCAGGTAATGGAATCCAAGTACCTTGGAAGAAAGTGTAGCACTTCTACTCTGAGTGAATGAGATTCCGATGTAAATACACATCATCCATGGCGATGAGAGAGGCAATTGTGAGAAGCAACTATGACTGCTGGGAACTATGCTGTGACTCCAAGGGGAGAAACAGCGTTAACACTCCATTTATCAAAATTTCAGTGTACTTGATGGTTTCATGAATGGTAATAATATTGCAAAAGAAAGGATAGATCAGGTCCTTGGAGTCTTATCCATTGATTGAGAGTATAATTCAAATCGTATCTACCAGGTAACCCACTTTAGAATCTAAGCACATGCTTTCTATGAGAGAACTAAGGGAATGATATATACACACGTACATAATTCTTTCTATACGTCTACACATGCATTCTTTCAGAAAGAAATTAACATTATTTTGAAAAAGAATTGTATGTATCATGTGCATAGGAAACATGGAGAAAAACATTTTTTACACTCACCTCCTGACTGGAAATATTTCTCATCGAATGGAAATGTGTGTTTTTCAAGGGAGGGAACAAGAGGAAATGAGGAAACAACACTGGAAAAAAGTTTGTTCCTCTGCCGCCATATTTAATGTTTCCATTCGTTATTATATATGAAATAATAGAGAATGCTTGAATATCACTTGCAAACTGAGAACTGACTTTCTTTTAACTTTCAAACTGAAAGACATTCGGTGAAATATAAACTTACCATGAGGAGAAATATCTGGGGATAGGAGAAGAAATATATTTGTATGCAGTTTTCCTTTCTCACACGTGACAAAACAGACAGACGTGACATTTTGTTCCGTCCTGGGATTCAGCGAAAGGCAAATACCCATTAGGTCTGATTCTATATTTCACCAATTGCGTGGATATCCAAGACATTATCGTCACAATATTGATTCCAGTATGGCAGTGGTAAATGTTACGTGTGTCATCCCGAGCTGTGCTGAGTCAGTCCATGTTAGATTTACTCCGAGGAAACGTCATTGCTAGAAAATGTACATTTTCCCTTTCCACAGACAAGTGCTTGACAAGAAATAGTCTGGCTAGTACGACAGCAGCAAGTGAATGACTGGGTCTTTCGTCCTGAGCAGCTATGAAGACGAACCTATTGTTCACTTGATGTACACAGCATCACAGTACCTCTTCAATAGGCATATTTCATGTGGGAACATGGAGATAAGGCCTCAATCGAAGGATTTTGTAAAAATAAAACACTTGTTAAACGCCTGAGCCCTTGTTTTGGGTATGATAATTGAATGTCATCTCTGTTCTTGATTTTGTCAGAAAAGGACAGGCTACCCTTTACATTCTTGACATCTTTTCAGGATTAGGAAGTAAGCCTCCAATTCTGCTCTTCTCATCACTGTGCTTGCACCTGGTATGACCATTCTTGTCTTCAACCATTGTTTTCCTTCTTGGAAACAGTCTCGGGAGGCTACTCTCATTGTCACTTCCGTCTTAGAGCAGACAGGAGACTAGGCAGGGAATGTCTTAAAATGGGATAGTACAGGGAACCGAATGAAGGCTCCTGTCTTCCATATTACGAAACCACTTAGCTAGGGTGACTTAACACACAGAAACCTATGGAAGATTCAATAGAATAATAAACTTCTCCTTTATTACTCCCTCCAGTCATATTAACAATATTACACATCACATTTTTTTAACCGTTTGGGGTTTGTTAGAGACAGAAACATCAATCTGAGAGTGAAGCATCAATCATTGCCTCTCATTCACAGCCCACGTGGGGACCGAACCTGCATCCAGGGCACGTGCCCTATGGCAATCAAACCAGCACCTTCTGACTGTGTAGGGTGACACAAAACCGATGTAGCCACACCTGGGAGGGCTAAATATCCCTTACCTCTACGCTATGGTGAAGAAAAGTAGGGCTTTGGAGGCACCCGGGACTGCCTTCATCACAGTCTCGTGATGCAGCTTTGAATAATTTTGTATCTCTTTGAGCCTCAAGTTTCTGATTGGCAAAATAAAATAAATTATACTTCGTCCAAGAAATGGTTTTGAAGTCTCAGTGAGAAAATGTTATTTGGAAACAGTAACTATCCACCCAATAATTCTAGGCTTTATGGAAATAGTAATAAATATTTCCTCCCTCAACAAATTGCACTACCATTGGAAAGACACTAGAGTCACCTCTGGCGTAGACACAGGCATACGTAGATGCCCTTTCCCTCCTCACACAGCCAAAACAAGGAGAGCAATGAATTTAAAAACAAAAACCAGCCAGAAACTGGCAGAAAATGGAACTGGATGAGAGTCCAACAACCAAGGAGTTACAGACTAAACATTCACACAGACCAGTAGGAGGGGTAGAAGCGGCAAGTAGGGGTGGAGAGGACTCGCAGCAGGAAGGTGGCTGGAGAACTGGGACGGGAGAGGCGGCCCTGGCAGACAGGTGGCTGGTGGACCAGGCAAGGCAGCAGCTCCAGAGCGAGGGGTAGCATATTTGCTAGCAGATCAATGGAGATGAACAACGGTGGAGCGAAATGGACGACGCAAGCCAGGGCTCCAGCGCAGCTAAATAAAACCTCAAAACTCTGCTTGGAAACACCTGAGGGGTTTGCAGCAGCACAGAACACTCTCAGCCTCACAGGAGAGTTCCTTGGAGAGACACACAGAGTCCGAGAACGTATACAAAACCACTCCCCTGAGAATCAGCTTCACATGGGACTGTTTGGATTGTGGGTAGTAGGGGAAGTGACTGAAAGCCAGCAGAGAGCTAGGCAAGCAGCATCGTTCCCTGTCACACCCCTCCCCAAAATACGGCTCACAGCACGGCCAGGTGGGCTGCCCTAATGAAACCCTAAGGCTCTGCCCATTACCACATAAGAGGCACTCTGAAACAAACAACCAAAAACACATGGCCCAAATGAAAGAAGAGATCAAAGCTCCGACAAAAATGCAGCTAAGTGATGAAGGGTTAGCCATCCTACCAGAGGCACAGTTCCAAATGCTGGTCGTTGTGATGCTCAGCAATTGGCTGAGTATGGTCACAACATAGAGGAACAAGTGCAGCCTAGTAAAAGTGAAATAGAGGAACATGTTCAGGAAACCAACACGGACGGGAAGGAAAGCGGGACTGAGACGAACTGTTTGGAGCAGAAGGAAGAAAAACACATTCAACCAGAACAGAATGAAGAAACAACGATTCAAATCATTGAGGAGAGTCTTAGGAACCTCCAGGGTAATTCTAAGTGGTCCAACATCCAAATCATACTGGTGGCAGGAGGACAAGAGGAAGAACAAGAAATGGAGACATTCTTTGAAAAGTGAATGAAGGACAACTTCCCCTATCTGGCACAAGAAACAGCCTTCCAGGAAGTCCAGGAAGCCCAGAGAGTCCCAAGGCAGTTGGACCCAAAGAGGAACAACCAAGGCACAGCACAATTACATTGCCCGAGATTAAAGATAAGGAGAGAATCTGAGAAGCTGCAAGAGATAAGGAGACAGTTACCTACAAAGGAATTCCCAAAAGATTGTCAGCTGATTTCTCAACAGAAACATTGGAGGCAAGAAAGGGCTGGGAAGAAGTATCCCAAGTGATGAAATGCAAGGAACTCCATCCAAGATTGTTCTATCCAGCAAAGCTGTCTTTTCGAACGCTCGGGCAGATAAAGTGCTGCCCAGACAAGTTCAATTTGAAGGAGTTCATCATCTCCAAGCCCTTATTATATGAAAAGATACAGAAAATTGCCTAAGGAAAAAGAAGGTAAAAAAAAAAATGCGAATAAAATGGCAGCAAAGTCACATCTCTCAACAACCTAACCTTAAAAGCAAAAATAAAAACACACTACGCAGACAATTCCAACAGGAACTGAATGGCAGAAATGGAGGTAATATGGAGGGTTATTAGCGGGAGGGGGTGGACCGACAACGGGGGAAAAGGTACAGGGAATAAGAAACATTAATGATAGGAGCAAAATAGACCGGAGGAGGTAAGGGTGGTATAGGAAGAGGAACGGGAATGACATTATTGATACAGGAAAACAAAGGCAGCGATGACACAATACCCCTGGTTATTTTTCTTCTATGACTGTGTTCTGTCTTCCTCACTGGTTTCCACTCTTTCTATTCCTAAATCTAGGCTCTCATCAAAGTCAGGTTTTTCTTTTGTTTTAACTTCAAAACTTAATTTTTATTTTTTAGCCATAAAACACGATTTTCATAAAACCCTTCTACTAGGTTTAATTTTTAATAGATATTGATTTAATTTTATGTTTATTCAGTTATAATTGACTGCATTTCCTCCCCATCCCTGCACCACACCCTAGCCAGTCCCACCTCCCCCAGACACCTCAAAACTCCCCTTTGATTTTCTCCTTGTGCATTTTAGAGTAGTAGATCCTGTAGACCACTCTCCCCTCTATCCCCTCCCTCTTCCCCTCTGACTATTGTACCATTGTTCTTAAAGTCGTATGTGTCTGTTTCTATTTTGTTTCCTTTTTTCCTCAGTTGATTATGTTGTCCTTAAAGGTGAGATCATTTGGTATTTCTCCCTCACAGCCTGGCGCATTTCACTTAACCTAATGCTGTCCAGTTCCATCCATACCATTGCAAAGTGTATCAGCTCCTTCTTTCTCTCTTCGGTGCAGATTTCCATTGTGTAAATGTACCATAGTTTTTGGATCCACTCATTAGCTGATGGGCACCTAGGTAGCCTCCAGCACTGGGCTATTGTGAATCGTGGTGCTATGGACATTGGGGTGCACAGGTTCTCTGGCATTGGTGTTTCAGTGTTCTAAGGGTACAATCCCAGCAGTGGAATTTCTGGGTCAAACGGCTTTTCCATTTTTAGTTTGCAGAGGAAATTCCATACAGTTCTCCACAGTGGCCGCACCAGTCTGCATTCGCACCAACAATGTCCTGGTTGTCCCTTTTCTCCTCATCCTCTCCGACATCCGTGTCTTGCTTTGTTTATGTTGGCCACTCCGGCTGTTGTGAGATGGAACCTCATTGTGGTTTAATTTTATAAACGAAGAACACAGTAGAAGGAATCAAAAGCAGGATCGGGGGAGCTGAGGACCGCCTCAACAAATTCACTTTTCTCTATACTTTCTTTCGAGTATTTATTGTTATTGTTCCTTTATTCGTGCAAGGGGTTTTCTATTACTCATCCATGCAGACTAGGATTATTGGGATTGTATTTTGCGGTGGAGATTGCTGCTAAAATGCCTTGGAGAAAGACGACAAAGGTAAATTAGGCAGGGTCTCAGGCCTCAGAAAATGTGCAGCCCAGTGTAGCTCCGATGTTTAACGCCTCCTGCGGTCTTCTATTGCATACTATAACGTGTTCATTGGATGTTTCTTAAAGTCATTGGACAATAAGAAGCAGAGTCGTCTTCTATTTAAAAACTAGTTGCAATCCCGTGTCACGCAATTGAATCAGAGCAATTATTATTGTCCCAAGTTCAAGGATCATAAATTCGAAGTCCATCTGCCTTTTCTCCCACTGCCATCTTTACACGTATTACAAGATTTTGATCCATCTTCCCCAAAGTGTCTTTATCCTTCATCTCTTCCCTTGCCATTCTACTGCTAAAACTGCAGTTCCAAAGTAGTAGGAACATGTCAGCGATGGTCTCTACGTGACCCATCTGTCCTTGATTACAGAATTTTGTATGAGAGACACTGGGGTAGGGTTGAGGGATGGGGAGACATGCAGAAAATTGTAAGTGAATTTTTTTTTTTCAGAGAGACCCTGAAATAAAACCCAACAGCCAGAAGCAAGAGGGAGTTGCGGGGAGATAATGAGGGTGGGGAAGGGGGCAGGGGTATCAGGAACATGTATACGGAGATGTGGACAGAGCCAAAAGTGATGGGAAGATGGAGGATCGAACATGGGGATGGGTCTGGAGGGAGGCAGTGGGGACTCACCGGAGTTAGAGGTGGTTTTGTGGGAGGTAGTATGGTCAAAGAGAAATGAAAAGTCTTTGCATTGAATAATGTTTTCCTATATGAATATTTGAAAAAATCCTCTGTTCTTATCTGTACCTGAAGCCTAACATTTAACTTGTTAATGTGCATGTCCCTGTTCATATTTTGTTTCCTTTTTTCCTCAGTTGATGATGTTGTACTTAAAGGTGAGATCATTTGGTATTTCTCCGTCACAGCCTGGCACATTTCACTTAGCATGATGGTGTCCACTTCCATCCATAGCATTGCATGGTTGTCTCTAAAAGACTCCCACCACATCATCCCTATGAGGAGCCTTGGGAACTATGTCGTCTAACAACCTACTTTCACAGATAACAGGTCTTGGAAGTTAATTGATTGGTGTGTGCTCTGTTACTATGAGCACGATTGTCTCAGGTACATCTACCTGCTTTGTATGTCCATAGAGTCCTTGCAGTTTGGCTTCCTTTGCAAACTATTTAAGATATGTGAGTATGTACGCTCATGTATGCTTGTGTATTCCTTTGGTTTGGGGTTTGCATTTAAATGAAAATTAATTGCTGATTCTTACCTGATGAATTCATTGGTTCTGAATCAGGTTTATGCTTTAGACCACACTTACCATTTTGTTCATCCTAAGATCTTTTCTCTGAATTAAACCTCGTAGTATAAGACAGACTTCTCGAACTTCTCCTTAGTACCCCCAGCCTATTACTGTGGTTTGGAAAGTGTTTCACTTACTGAAACAGGACCCTGGATTGTAAGAAGCATTGCTAGTATAGTCAGCGTTTTCTCAAGGCTTGGAAAGTGAAATGTTATGCTTCTGTAGATTACAAAGTTGAAATGTATATTTCCTAGGCTTTGGCCCTTTACACATTCCTTCTATGAATATTCAAGAGTCTCTCCATGTATCTACAAGTTGACGTAACAAGGAAGTGCTTACCCTTCAACGACCTCCCACGTTTGAAGCACTCTAGGAAGCAAGTCATTAGGTCTTAAGTATTTATATACATGAAGAATATTCAAATGATCTTTGACTAGGGCTTCCCAGAGAGTACCAACCCAGTATGTGTAAGGAGCTGGCACCAATACTTATAAATTGTAGAAGAAATACCACGGTCCTATATAAAATTTGTCTTTTTCATGTGACTGTCTTGACGTGATAACTTTGCATGTTTTTTGACATATATTTTCCCCCTCTGTCATGAATGAGTATTGTGCATACGCTGTATTTCTTCCCTGAAAAAAAGCGCTCTACTGTTCATTTTTTCTGGAGCATGAACTGCTATCTAGGGATATTTCTCTGGCCTTCTCTGAATACTTTTTTCCCCGTAGTAACGCATACGATAGGATCAGGAAATGTCAAAAGGAAGAACAATGCCATTTTCCACCAATGTTTATGGAAAGATGTGAAAACTGTGAGCAGGGTTAATGACGGTCTTTCTTACTGAATGGAAAAAATCTAGAGTAATGATTTTAAAAATATTGGCCTTTAATATTTATGGGCTGTTGTTTAATTCATCAAAAATATTTCACACTTTACTTTTGGAGTCCCTGATTCTCCCATTTCCATTAAGTACGTGAAGTTTCTCTACACAAAACCACCTACACCTGGAAAAATACCCTACTTCATTTGGTTTCAAAGGGTCCCATGAAAAATGTAGGTTAATGTCAAGACTACTTCACCATACAGGATGCCTACTGTGTCTACATATATTTGCTTCTCATCGTTAATGGAAGGAGTGAATTAATTTTTTCTTCCCTAGAGTGTACAATTTATTTCGTCCAATGATTTATTAATCCTAGAAGTTGGTTCTATGGGGTTGACACCTATGGTTCATGATTCCTTATGGATATGTTACAGCTTGACCTTAGAGTGGAGAGCAGCTTTACCACTTGTCATTATTTTTTTACTCAGTTTGTGGTATGAGAGACAGTTTTTATCCTTTCTGATATTTACCAAAGTCCATATTTTCAAGTTTCCGATAATCAATACATCTATTGTCATTACAGAGAACATGCTTGGGACTGTTATTGTTGCAAAATGCACTTTGAATTGGGTATTCTCTGCTTAGAGTACTCTTCATTTTCTCCGGTTTTTAGAGGTAACCGCATGCCCTTTTACAATTTCATGAAGCAGAAGTAATTAAGGCCAAACTGACGGAATTTTAAATATGTCCAATTCATCTAGCAGGAAAGAACCAGCAAAGGTAGTCGAAGCTATGTCTTCCATTTTAAGTAATGACGTGAGTGTGTCTAAAACAATACAAGAAGGGGGGAGTTGTTAAAAGTCAGAAGATAGTTGTAAACATCCTTCATTACATCCCAAGTACAGAGGAAACCAGCAGTTCCAGAAAGGAAGAAAAATATCTACAGACTAGTTTTATGGAAGGGCATTTGAACTAAACCAAGAAAGGACTGCAGGGTGGAGACAAGGTGACGCGCTTACCCTTACAGAGCAAAATACTGTCATGCAAAGGAAAAAGTTAAGCTAGTATGCAGAAGCTAGATGCGTGATACTATTCTGGATTTAACGTAGCATGCGAAGGCCATGGTTCACATCATTTTTCCAAGTGTGAAAGCGACACAGACAGACTCTTACCTCACAGACACTAAATGCTTTCCCCTGACACGGTTTGTTCACTGGTGTCTTAACCTTCCTGGGACATCTGAAGGTTTCCTTGTCATATTCAGCCACGGATCTCGCAGTAGAATGTGCGCCACACATCGCAAGGCTCCTAAACTCTCTCAGGCTCTGTACCTGTGCTGCATTTTAATGCGATCTCGTGCTACATTCTGCATCACTAAATCTGCCACACCAACCAAGTTGTATTCTCTTTCGCCGTGCCTTAGCATGACTGCCTTCTAAATATGAACTTGGAGTGAACATGACTTCACCTTGACATCATGCTTTCTTTCCTTCAAATAATTTCAGTGCTTACCCAGTTTCAATTAACGGCATAACATCTGTTAAGGTCGTATTCTTCATCAAGGACATTTTTTAAGTCGGTGAAACATATGTTTTACATATATTGTGTTATGCACACACATTTCCCTACTCTGGCTTGACAGTAGATTGGGAGAGGAAGAATTAAAGGATATAAGAACTAATTCTAACAAGGGAAATCATTGTTACTTGCCCCTTCAATATTCACCATCACCACTTCCCTTCTTTATTGCTGTCAGAAGGCATGTTTTTCGTGGGGAAAGCACTTTAAAAGTCTTCAGCACCGAGTTGCATTTTATCTATCCCAATCAGGGCCAAGTGTTTCTCACTTTCATGGTCTGCATTATAGATGTGAGGGGCCATGTGATCCCGGTCTGCAACTCAGGGCACAGAACCCAGTCTGCCAGGGTCACCTTTGGAAAAACTGTTTCTTTATCCGTTAAAAAGGAAAGCCAAGGTGCCACCACTTTCTTGACTCCCATTCGACAGCATGGAATGCTGATGCTGTATGTGGGTTAGAACAGCCATCTTGAGACCTGTAGGGAAGCCAAGGGACCACAACCAGTACAGTTAAGCCACGTGAGAAGTGTCAACAGCAGCTTTGTAGTTGCTTCCCCTTATTGTCGGCCAAAAAGGAAAACTATGCCACCTACTGAAGCATTAATTGTCTGCATCAGTTTGCTTATTACTCCCACAAAAGGGATTGAAAATGGAGCCATGCAGCATGTTTTGTAAACAAAACACTTTAGTTAGGTTTCGTCTCAAGAAGAAGCAAAGCATAAATCTCATGGATTAAAGCAAACACATATCTCTCACTTCTGAGTCTTCAGTTTAAGTATGATTTTTGTCGAGTCTCCTCATCTTGTCTTGGCTTGAATTTTGGTGGAAGGTAGAACTTGGGATTGAATGAGGTGTTTCCTCTGAGGGAAGGCAAGAATGAATGTGTATCCATTCAATAGAACCTTTTTTGTGTAGGCAGCTGTCCCAAGTTAATGAGGAGTGACCGTAATTAGCGTTTCTTGGACCTTTACACATCACGTCCTCCTCTTACCATTGATTGAGAACGTCACATAGCCAAGGTCAACATCATAGCAGGGAAATACGTTCTCGCAGCGGTAAGGGGTAAAGTGGAGAGGGAGCATTTTCTCTGAATAAAATTTACAACACATAATGTTAACTCTGGGATTATGGTGTTGCATAATTGGTTATATTCACTTTTATCGCTACTAAATTCAATATTATTACATGAAAAGATATTTATCTCACTATTTGTTTTGAAGGACTTCAGTTACTCGTCTTTAGAGAGAGGAAGTGAGGGAGAGAAACACCAAGGCATGGTGGCCTCTCAGGCGCCCCCTAGTGAGGACACAGCCCACAACCCAGCCATGTGCCTTGACTAGGAATTGAACACCTAACCCTTTGCAAAATGCATTTCCTTCCTGGAAATGGTCATGCTTTCTGTCGCATCAGGCCTTTCACATCTGCTTATTCCCCTGGCTCCGTTATGATCTGCCATTATTCCTACCCGCCCTTTTCCCATCTGAAAGCCTGCTTACCCTCCGCCCCCCATGAACTGACAGTGCTCATGCCTGACTCAGCTCAGATAGAAGTCCCTCTGAAGAGTCACCTTTCATCCTTGTCTTTCCAGTAGCCCGGGATCCACAAATATGTTTTTATTGCTGTATATATAGAGTGCGATGTTAACGATGTAAATACATGTCAATGTATTTCCCTCTTCCTGTATCAGACCACGAATGCCTTTGACTCAGAGATCATATCGTATTTATGTTTACACCTAACATAGAACACACAACCTTGATCAGTAAATTAGTGGTGATCACTACAGGAATTAAATGCATCTAAATCTCACTCTCCCGCGAGTGCTGGGACCAAGAGTAAAAATCCTTGAGCCCTCCACCATTTCTCCACACGTTATATAGGTTCCAAGAAATTCAGCCAATGACATTGGGTTGAAAGAAATGTCCCAAACAGTTCGATGAAACTCGCAGTGTTGCAGAAGAGCAGCCATGGCTCCACAGGGGGTATCTAAGGAGATTAATGGTGGGCATAGAAGCTTCTGGTCATTTTGAACATCTACTGGTGGAGCTAAGCTACTCTTCCCTGCCCCTGGCATTTCACACTGCAGTCAGCAGCACAGATGGGGAGTAAATATGCTGAGAATCTTGAGGAGAGTGGCCAAAATACGTTGCCCTTCAGTACACTCTGACACTTGTTGTTTTCTCGTGAAATCTCACCACTATGCATTTGTCATGTGTGAGAAACAAGCTCTTGATTCTGACCACAAACTCCTGAAGTATCTCCTAGGAGCTGGCGTTAAGTCCTGCACTTCAACTTGGAAACGCGGTGTGCCCAGGAGAACACCGATCAGCAGGGTGACCAGGAGCGAAAAGACAGCCAAGACTGTAGTGCATTTTCCTGTGTAATCCTCCCTTTGTGGTAAAATATCCCAGGGGCTCCCTTTCTTGATATGCTTCCTTTTTCTTTACAGAGGATTAGAACCATTTGTTTCATACAAGATCACTATTTACTTGTTTGTTTCTCTGTTTATTTCTTTATTGCATAGACAACTCTAATATGTTGCTACACTATTATTCCTATAAAATTGTTGCTATACTAATACTCCCTGTGATGGAGGCCATCTGTCTCCCCTGGCCACGCGCCCACTGAGTTGCTGATTGGTCAGCTGTCCCTTGTGACGTCACAGTGCATATTCCCTCCTGCCATGGGAACACAGGGTCCCTTGGGGCCGGCCAGAAGGAACTGTTGGGGCAGGCCTTCAGGAGCGGCTGGTCCTGTGGCAGGAAGGTGGAGTATCCCCGCAGGCAGCGCAGCCTTGGGCTATAGGCTCTGAGCAGCAGACAGCAGTGGAGGACAAGGAGATGGAAGAGCCAGGGGTGGAGGAGCAAGAGGTGCAGGAGGAGGAGGTGCAGGAGCCTAGGATTGAGGAGCCAGGGAACAGCGGCGCACAGGTGAGCAGTAGCCTCTCAGGTCCTGCTGTTCCAAGTGAGTCCCCAACTCTCCCTGCCCCCCACCCCCACCATACACGCCACAGCCAGGTTCCAACTTCTTACCCGCCGACCTGTGGGGTGGCTGACCCTCCAACCATCTTCCCCAGAAGCCACGCCCGCCCTAACCCATGGTCCCCCTTACCCGTGTCAGGATATCCAGTCCATCCCCGCTGCCTGGGACACGTCCACGGCGCTGAGGCAACTGCACAAGGAACTGGCGAACATCACGATCGATCCCCCGCCCATGTGCTCTGCAGGGCCAGTGGATGACAACATGTTCCAATGGAAGGGGACCATCATGGGACCCCCGGACAGCCCCTATGAGGGAGGGGTGTTCTGCCTAAACATACAATTCCCTCGAAATTACCCCTTCAGGCCTCCGGCGATTTCCTTCACCACCCCGATCTACCACCCCAATATCAACCGAAAGGGATATATCTGTGTCGATATTCTCAGGTCCCAGTGGTCTCCTATAATGACCATATCCAAACTCTTGCTGTCCATCAGCTCCTTGCTATGTGACCCCAACCCCAACCATGCCTTTGTTCCATCCATTGGGAGAATGTACCTAAAGGACAGGAAGTCATATGATACCATGGCGCGAGCTTGGACCAAGAAGTATGCTATGTGAGGGAGGGGCAAATGATAACCCCTCACCTCAATAAAACACCTGGCTGTTGAATGGGCTCTTCTTTGATTGCTTTCTGGGAGGAATCCTTTCCCTTCTCACATCTCCCTATGAGGGTGTGTGGAGGCCTGGTGGGAAGCGGTGTTTGGGGGAAGGGCAAGGTTGGGAGACGGGGTATTTTGAGAGAGGCTAGTAGTAATAAATATTTGACTGAAACACTTCTTTCCTGATTCAGGATGGGAAAGCAAGAACAAGGGGGTGGTGGGATTAACAGGCGTCCGTTAGCACGCACAAGGTGGGGGAAACACTGGATGAAGAATAGGAAGATCATTAGGTATCTGGTTCATTCTGAGGTACCTGTGTCTTCAGGGTTTTTGCTTGGACCGACATGGAAGGTAAGCCACAGCCTCTTCTTTCAGGCCCACATTTAACTGTAGAAACATTAAGTGGATGAGGAGATGTCACAAAAGAAAACGAAGTCTTTTCTTCCAAGAATTCTCCACCCCCCCCACACTACACTGCCCGCCTTTTTGACCCGTCTGCCACCCTCCACAGTCTGGGCTATATCCCCATTCTCAGGTCATGCTTATTGACAATAGAACACTTGTACAGGCTGCCCAAGTGCCCATGAGTAGATGAGTGGATAAAAGCACTGTGGTATGTGCACACAATGGAATAAATAGTACATGGAAATCTGTCCCTTTGTGACAGAGTGGATGGACCTGAAAAACCTTAGGCTCCGTGAAATAAGCCAGTCAGAGGACGACAAATAAATACCATAGGATCTCTGTCATAAGGAGCATCTAATGAACAAACTGAAGTAACAAGGAAAATGGGGAGAGGCTCCTAGAGAGCTGGCAGCCAGCTGTCAGAGGGGGTATGGGGTGCAGGCTAGGTGGGAAACCGGAAGGGAGTAAGAAAAGACCTTCCCAGATAACAGTATGGAGAAGACCAAAGGAAAAGGGGTGGGGCGGTGCAATAGAAGGGCGTGAAGGGGGACAGCGGGTGCTGCCAGAAGCAGACTTGAATGGGGTGGTGAACACACAATACAATATGCAAAGGATGAAGTGTAGACTCCCACGCTGCAAACCTGCATAATTTCACTCACCTGTGTCACCCCCCAGTAAGTGCAATTAAAAAATAACAGGATAGGAAAGTTTCCTTTCTTTGTGTAAATCTTTTCTCTATGAAAGAGTGTCCTCAATCCGTTGTCAGTGGAGCACTCCTGCGACTGAGCAGCAGTTTGGGTCCTGCTGCCTGCCTGCTAGGCTAAGTGTTAGAGGCAAAGGTTGGGTGGTGAAGGAAAGGGGTTAGGAACACCAGGAAGACAGACGAGAGAGACGCCAATGAAAACCACAATGAGATAGAACCTCACAAGGTGAAAATGGCCATCATTGGATACATCTAATCGCCACAAATGCTGGCAGGGTTTGAAAACAAAGGCAACCATTTTGCCCTGTGGGTGGGAATGCAGAATGGGGAAGTCACGGTGGAAAACATGTTTGCATTTCTTCAGGTAATGGAACTGCCTGTTGGTCCATCAATTCCATTGGTGTATTTATACCCTGAGAATCCACAAAGATGCGCCATGCTACAGGTCAACATTATAAATGAGTAAGAACAATTAAGTAATCAGCGCCAAGGAGTGAGAGGGTCAGAATTCAAAAGGCAAGAGTGGCTAAACTCAAATACCAGGTGTGCAGGGACTTTGAGCATCCACGTGAGAGAGGATTTAGAGCTATGTGAAAGGGGCAGATCCTGATGACATGACTGACAGGAGAGATTTTCCAAATTCTGCTTTCATAACATTAGGGTGCTGATTCCTTGCAGGATTGCTCATTGGTGTCATGAGAAAGAGGCATCTAACAGCCTTTTCAGGACCTTGGGACCCTACAGGCAGTCTGTGTGGTCCCTTTTTGCACTCTATGTCTGAGTGAGGCCATCTTTTCATCATTTCCTTCAACCAAAACAATATCTTCCAGTAGTTTGTAGAAAGGAGCAGACATACGAATGCCTCTGTCTTCCTTAAGCTGGCAAATAAAGAGATTTGCAGAAATAGAAAAAAAAAAAAAACAAAAACAAAAACCGAAAAACCCAGAACACTACACTCATTAAATGTAGGTATTATTAATATATGCTGTTTACAATTTAATAAGAATCCATGGACATATAAGTAAATCTCTTTCCATGCATTAAATATATGCAAAGATAGATTGGGATAAACTACTGTGGGGGCTGAAAATGTTTAATGCTTTTCCTTCCTCCTTTTAAGTTCTTCAGGCTGGGCTAATAACCAAATTGATAGAGGTGGGCTGATAGGAGAAAATGCAAGTTCAATAGACGTTCATGGGTAATTCACACTAGCATGACACATCCACGGGAATTCCAAAGACAGTGAGACAACACCGGGTTGCTGGGACATTTTGGACAAAGAAGAAAAGGCAGGGTAACATGGTACTAGATTTTGAGGAATGCGAAAGAGTGATTTACAAGCAGTTGAGGAAGCGCCAAGCACACAGGCCAGGGCCTTAGTTCTGGGTGAATCCGCAACAATGGGACGCAGCAGGTACTCGGCTATGTGGACATGCCTTAAGCGGTCTACTCTTCACACTTAGTTCCATTAGGCTGAGGACATTCAGCAGTTTCTCTGTCTGAGTCTCTAGGGCAGGAAAGGGAGGAAGACCCACGGTTCCGAGAGTGGTTTGTTTCTTGATAAATAGCTTACGATTCCTTTCCCAAAAAGCACTTTCAGGACGGCAGAATTTTCCCTTCACTACAGCTGTTGGAAAGAGAAGGTCCGGACAGAGGCGTCTGAGCAAACATGGTGAGCTTGGTTGGGAGGCATGTTATCAAGGGTGCACAGCGGGGAGCATTCCTTTGGTGTCCCTTTCCTTCCTGCACAGCACTTCAGGCAGACACCACCGGGTGGTCAGAGGTGAACTTTACTTACAAATATCAGCCTCATAGCTTCAGCCAAGTGGTTTGCAGTGCACATATTTTGGCTAAGACGATCACTAGCTTCCAGTTCCATCCCTGGATTCACGGTAGTGCAGCTGGTTTGCAGGCGTTCCCTTTCCAGGCGCCTTCTGCCAGGACCTCATAGTCTAATCTGTGACGTTCGGTGGTTTCTGTTCTACTACGAGCGAGTCACGTGTGTGGAGGATTTGACTTCCTTACGAATTGCAAATGAACAGATGCAACAACTGATCCACGGGAGGTAAAGTAAATGGTAAAAACACGTGTTACTTTGACAAGGCAGATGTAGAAATAGAACTGAGTCTCACATGTGCATTTGTGTCTGAGAGCTGGGAGTAGAGACCTGGGATGTGCAGAAAAGTTTATGTGGAAAAACCAACTGATTTAAACCCTCATTTTAAAAATTAATTAATTTATTTTATTCAGTTACAATTGTCTGGATTATCTCCTGTTCGCTCCCCCACCCCGGGCAAGTCCCACCTCACTACTCCCCTCTAACCTCCCCTTTAAATTTATCCTTGTGTCCTATATAGTAGCTCCTATAGAGCACTGTCCCCCCTATGACGTCCCAATGCCCTGTGGCTACTGTTACAGTGTTCTTAATTTCAATATCTCTGGTTATATTTTGTTTGCTTTTTCTTTTCTTGATTATGTTCCAGTTCAACGTGAGATCGTCTGCACCCCAATGTTCAGAGCAACACAATTTACAATAACCAAGTACTGGAAGTAACTTAAGTGCCCATCAGTTAATGAGAGGATCCAAAAAGTATGGTACTTTTAGACAATGGAATTTTACGCAGCGGAGAGAAAGAAGGAGCTAATAACCTGTGCAATGGCATGGGTGAAAGTTGTGGGCACTATGCTAAGTGAAATAAGGCAGGTGTTGAGAGAGAAATACTATTTAGCGCCCCTTGCCTGCACCGCTTTTTCTTTTCTTTTCTTTTTTTTTTTTTTTTGCGAATTTATAGGATTAATGCTGACAGCAAAGGGTAACCAATCTCCTGAGTGGAATTAAAGGCTCAATGAAGAGTCAAAGAGTCTGACTACATGAATTATATGTTGAAGGGTAATGTGTCTAATTATATTTTCCAAATGATCTTAAGTAATCCATGCATTTTGAAAGGATATCTACCATTTGAAATGGACACTAAAGACTGCAAAATAGGCACGTGTGGAATCCAATGAGTTCTATAACCTAACAAAAATGTAGAAACAGGGATGATACACGAAACAGAACGAGGGTTGTCGCAAGGGAAGCGGCTGGGTGAATGGAAGAAGAAGGTGAAGGGATTACTGGAAGGACAGCTGTTCAGGATCCTTGGACACGGATCACAATGGGGGGGTGGCCAGAGGGAAGAGGAGCGGCAGCTGGGTGCAGGAGAGCAAAGGGGGAAGAGGGGTGAACAACTGTATTAGCAGAAACAACCCCCAAAATGTACATTAAAAACTAGTCCCTTCAAAACAACTTGGCCAATAATTGGGAGTGTTCCCTTAACTCCTCACTAAACCCACCACAGAACTCTACCCACAGGAAGAACACATTGTGTCCTGGCTCCCGTTCCTGTGCCATGCTCTGAAATATTCCGAGAAGGTATTTCCGGGACATTGTCCGCACAGTTCCTGGATCTCCACTGAGAATTTGGCTTATTCAGGTAACTGGGCCACAGTCACTGGCAAAATGGGTCAGTTCACTGAGTTCCTTGTGGAGGCCAGGTAATGGAATCCAAGTACCTTGGAAGAAAGTGTAGCACTTCTACTCTGAGTGAATGAGATTCCGATGTAAATACACATCATCCATGGCGATGAGAGAGGCAATTGTGAGAAGCAACTATGACTGCTGGGAACTATGCTGTGACTCCAAGGGGAGAAACAGCGTTAACACTCCATTTATCAAAATTTCAGTGTACTTGATGGTTTCATGAATGGTAATAATATTGCAAAAGAAAGGATAGATCAGGTCCTTGGAGTCTTATCCATTGATTGAGAGTATAATTCAAATCGTATCTACCAGGTAACCCACTTTAGAATCTAAGCACATGCTTTCTATGAGAGAACTAAGGGAATGATATATACACACGTACATAATTCTTTCTATACGTCTACACATGCATTCTTTCAGAAAGAAATTAACATTATTTTGAAAAAGAATTGTATGTATCATGTGCATAGGAAACATGGAGAAAAACATTTTTTACACTCACCTCCTGACTGGAAATATTTCTCATCGAATGGAAATGTGTGTTTTTCAAGGGAGGGAACAAGAGGAAATGAGGAAACAACACTGGAAAAAAGTTTGTTCCTCTGCCGCCATATTTAATGTTTCCATTCGTTATTATATATGAAATAATAGAGAATGCTTGAATATCACTTGCAAACTGAGAACTGACTTTCTTTTAACTTTCAAACTGAAAGACATTCGGTGAAATATAAACTTACCATGAGGAGAAATATCTGGGGATAGGAGAAGAAATATATTTGTATGCAGTTTTCCTTTCTCACACGTGACAAAACAGACAGACGTGACATTTTGTTCCGTCCTGGGATTCAGCGAAAGGCAAATACCCATTAGGTCTGATTCTATATTTCACCAATTGCGTGGATATCCAAGACATTATCGTCACAATATTGATTCCAGTATGGCAGTGGTAAATGTTACGTGTGTCATCCCGAGCTGTGCTGAGTCAGTCCATGTTAGATTTACTCCGAGGAAACGTCATTGCTAGAAAATGTACATTTTCCCTTTCCACAGACAAGTGCTTGACAAGAAATAGTCTGGCTAGTACGACAGCAGCAAGTGAATGACTGGGTCTTTCGTCCTGAGCAGCTATGAAGACGAACCTATTGTTCACTTGATGTACACAGCATCACAGTACCTCTTCAATAGGCATATTTCATGTGGGAACATGGAGATAAGGCCTCAATCGAAGGATTTTGTAAAAATAAAACACTTGTTAAACGCCTGAGCCCTTGTTTTGGGTATGATAATTGAATGTCATCTCTGTTCTTGATTTTGTCAGAAAAGGACAGGCTACCCTTTACATTCTTGACATCTTTTCAGGATTAGGAAGTAAGCCTCCAATTCTGCTCTTCTCATCACTGTGCTTGCACCTGGTATGACCATTCTTGTCTTCAACCATTGTTTTCCTTCTTGGAAACAGTCTCTGGAGGCTACTCTCATTGTCACTTCCGTCTTAGAGCAGACAGGAGACTAGGCAGGGAATGTCTTAAAATGGGATAGTACAGGGAACCGAATGAAGGCTCCTGTCTTCCATATTACGAAACCACTTAGCTAGGGTGACTTAACACACAGAAACCTATGGAAGATTCAATAGAATAATAAACTTCTCCTTTATTACTCCCTCCAGTCATATTAACAATATTACACATCACATTTTTTTAACCGTTTGGGGTTTGTTAGAGACAGAAACATCAATCTGAGAGTGAAGCATCAATCATTGCCTCTCATTCACAGCCCACGTGGGGACCGAACCTGCATCCAGGGCACGTGCCCTATGGCAATCAAACCAGCACCTTCTGACTGTGTAGGGTGACACAAAACCTATGTAGCCACACCTGGGAGGGCTAAATATCCCTTACCTCTACGCTATGGTGAAGAAAAGTAGGGCTTTGGAGGCCCCCGGGACTGCCTTCATCACAGTCTCGTGATGCAGCTTTGAATAATTTTGTATCTCTTTGAGCCTCAAGTTTCTGATTGGCAAAATAAAATAAATTATACTTCGTCCAAGAAATGGTTTTGAAGTCTCAGTGAGAAAATGTTATTTGGAAACAGTAACTATCCACCCAATAATTCTAGGCTTTATGGAAATAGTAATAAATATTTCCTCCCTCAACAAATTGCAGTACCATTGGAAAGACACTAGAGTCACCTCTGGCGAAGACACAGGCATACGTAGATGCCCTTTCCCTCCTCACACAGCCAAAACAAGGAGAGCAATGAATTTAAAAACAAAAACCAGCCAGAAACTGGCAGAAAATGGAACTGGATGAGAGTCCAACAACCAAGGAGTTACAGACTAAACATTCACACAGACCAGTAGGAGGGGTAGAAGCGGCAAGTAGGGGTGGAGAGGACTCGCAGCAGGAAGGTGGCTGGAGAACTGGGACGGGAGAGGCGGCCCTGGCAGACAGGTGGCTGGTGGACCAGGCAAGGCAGCAGCTCCAGAGCGAGGGGTAGCATATTTGCTAGCAGATCAATGGAGATGAACAACGGTGGAGCGAAATGGACGACGCAAGCCAGGGCTCCAGCGCAGCTAAATAAAACCTCAAAACTCTGCTTGGAAACACCTGAGGGGTTTGCAGCAGCACAGAACACTCTCAGCCTCACAGGAGAGTTCCTTGGAGAGACACACAGAGTCCGAGAACGTATACAAAACCACTCCCCTGAGAATCAGCTTCACGTGGGACTGTTTGGATTGTGGGTAGTAGGGGAAGTGACTGAAAGCCAGCAGAGAGCTAGGCAAGCAGCATCGTTCCCTGTCACACCCCTCCCCAAAATACGGCTCACAGCACGGCCAGGTGGGCTGCCCTAATGAAACCCTAAGGCTCTGCCCATTACCACATAAGAGGCACTCTGAAACAAACAACCAAAAACACATGGCCCAAATGAAAGAAGAGATCAAAGCTCCGACAAAAATGCAGCTAAGTGATGAAGGGTTAGCCATCCTACCAGAGGCACAGTTCCAAATGCTGGTCGTTGTGATGCTCAGCAATTGGCTGAGTATGGTCACAACATAGAGGAACAAGTGCAGCCTAGTAAAAGTGAAATAGAGGAACATGTTCAGGAAACCAACACGGACGGGAAGGAAAGCGGGACTGAGACGAACTGTTTGGAGCAGAAGGAAGAAAAACACATTCAACCAGAACAGAATGAAGAAACAACGATTCAAATCATTGAGGAGAGTCTTAGGAACCTCCAGGGTAATTCTAAGTGGTCCAACATCCAAATCATAGTGGTGGCAGGAGGACAAGAGGAAGAACAAGAAATGGAGACATTCTTTGAAAAGTGAATGAAGGACAACTTCCCCTATCTGGCACAAGAAACAGCCTTCCAGGAAGTCCAGGAAGCCCAGAGAGTCCCAAGGCAGTTGGACCCAAAGAGGAACAACCAAGGCACAGCACAATTACATTGCCCGAGATTAAAGATAAGGAGAGAATCTGAGAAGCTGCAAGAGATAAGGAGACAGTTACCTACAAAGGAATTCCCAAAAGATTGTCAGCTGATTTCTCAACAGAAACATTGGAGGCAAGAAAGGGCTGGGAAGAAGTATCCCAAGTGATGAAATGCAAGGAACTCCATCCAAGATTGTTCTATCCAGCAAAGCTGTCTTTTCGAACGCTCGGGCAGATAAAGTGCTGCCCAGACAAGTTCAATTTAAAGGAGTTCATCATCTCCAAGCCCTTATTATATGAAAAGATACAGAAAGTTGCCTAAGGAAAAAGAAGGTAAAAAAAAAAAAATGCGAATAAAATGGCAGCAAAGTCACATCTATCAACAACCTAACCTTAAAAGCAAAAATAAAAACACACTACGCAGACAATTCCAACAGGAACTGAATGGCAGAAATGGAGGTAATATGGAGGGTATTAGCGGGAGGGGGTGGACCGACAACGGGGGAAAAGGTACAGGGAATAAGAAACATTAATGATAGGAGCAAAATAGACCGGAGGAGGTAAGGGTGGTATAGGAAGAGGAATGGGAATGACATTATTGATACAGGAAAACAAAGGCAGCGATGACACAATACCCCTGGTTATTTTTCTTCTATGACTGTGTTCTGTCTTCCTCACTGGTTTCCACTCTTTCTATTCCTAACTCTAGGCTCTCATCAAAGTCAGGTTTTTCTTTTGTTTTAACTTCAAAACTTAATTTTTATTTTTTAGCCATAAAACACGATTTTCATAAAACCCTTCTACTAGGTTTAATTTTTAATAGATATTGATTTAATTTTATGTTTATTCAGTTATAATTGACTGCATTTCCTCCCCATCCCTGCACCTCACCCTAGCCAGTCCCACCTCCCCCAGACACCTCAAAACTCCCCTTTGATTTTCTCCTTGTGCATTTTAGAGTAGTAGATCCTGTAGACCACTCTCCCCTCTATCCCCTCCCTCTTCCCCTCTGACTATTGTACCATTGTTCTTAAAGTCGTATGTGTCTGTTTCTATTTTGTTTCCTTTTTTCCTCAGTTGATTATGTTGTCCTTAAAGGTGAGATCATTTGGTGTTTCTCCCTCACAGCCTGGCGCATTTCACTTAACCTAATGCTGTCCAGTTCCATCCATACCATTGCAAAGTGTATCAGCTCCTTCTTTCTCTCTTCGGTGCAGATTTCCATTGTGTAAATGTACCATAGTTTTTGGATCCACTCATTAGCTGATGGGCACCTAGGTAGCCTCCAGCACTGGGCTATTGTAAATCGTGGTGCTATGGACATTGGGGTGCACAGGTTCTCTGGCATTGGTGTTTCAGTGTTCTAAGGGTACAATCCCAGCAGTGGAATTTCTGGGTCAAACGGCTTTTCCATTTTTAGTTTGCAGAGGAAATTCCATACAGTTCTCCACAGTGGCCGCACCAGTCTGCATTCGCACCAACAATGTCCTGGTTGTCCCTTTTCTCCTCATCCTCTCCGACATCCGTGTCTTGCTTTGTTTATGTTGGCCACTCCGGCTGTTGTGAGATGGAACCTCATTGTGGTTTAATTTTATAAACGAAGAACACAGTAGAAGGAATCAAAAGCAGGATCGGGGGAGCTGAGGACCGCCTCAACAAATTCACTTTTCTCTATACTTTCTTTCGAGTATTTATCGTTATTGTTCCTTTATTCGTGCAAGGGGTTTTCTATTACTCATCCATGCAGACTAGGATTATTGGGATTGTATTATGTGGTGGAGATTTCTGCTAAAATGCCTTGGAGAAAGACGACAAAGGTAAATTAGGCAAGGTCTCAGGCCTCAGAAAAGGTGCAGCCCAGTGTAGCTCCGATGTTTAACGCCTCCTGCGGTCTTCTATTGCATACTATAACGTGTTCATTGGATGTTTCTTAAAGTCATTGGACAATAAGAAGCAGAGTCGTCTTCTATTTAAAAACTAGTTGCAATCCCGTGTCACGCAATTGAATCAGCGCAATAATTATTGTCCCAAGTTCAAGGATCATAAATTCGAAGTCCATCTGCCTTTTCTCCCACTGCCATCTTTACACGTATTACAAGATTTTGATCCATCTTCCCCAAAGTGTCTTTATCCTTCATCTCTTCCCTTGCCATTCTACTGCTAAAACTGCAGTTCCAAAGTAGTAGGAACATGTCAGCGATGGTCTCTACGTGACCCATCTGTCCTTGATTAAAGAATTTTGTATGAGAGACAGTGGGGTAGGGTTGAGGGATGGGGAGACATGCAGAAAATTGTAAGTGAATTTTTTTTTTTTCAGAGAGACCCTGAAATAAAACCCAACAGCCAGAAGCAAGAGGGAGTTGCGGGGAGATAATGAGGGTGGGGAAGGGGGCAGGGGTATCAGGAACATGTATACGGAGATGTGGACAGAGCCAAAAGTGATGGGAAGATGGAGGATCGAACATGGGGATGGGTCTGGAGGGAGGCAGTGGGGACTCACCGGAGTTAGAGGTGGTTTTGTGGGAGGTAGTATGGTCAAAGAGAAATGAAAAGTCTTTGCATTGAATAATGTTTTCCTATATGAATATTTGAAAAAATCCTCTGTTCTTATCTGTACCTGAAGCCTAACATTTAACTTGTTAATGTGCATGTCCCTGTTCATATTTTGTTTCCTTTTTTCCTCAGTTGATGATGTTGTACTTAAAGGTGAGATCATTTGGTATTTCTCCGTCACAGCCTGGCACATTTCACTTAGCATGATGGTGTCCACTTCCATCCATAGCATTGCATGGTTGTCTCTAAAAGACTCCCACCACATCATCCCTATGAGGAGCCTTGGGAACTATGTCGTCTAACAACCTACTTTCACAGATAACAGGTCTTGGAAGTTAATTGATTGGTGTGTGCTCTGTTACTATGAGCACGATTGTCTCAGGTACATCTACCTGCTTTGTATGTCCATAGAGTCCTTGCAGTTTGGCTTCCTTTGCAAACTATTTAAGATGTGTGAGTATGTACGCTCATGTATGCTTGTGTATTCCTTTGGTTTGAGGTTTGCCTTTAAATGAAAATTAATTGCTGATTCTTACCTGATGAATTCATTGGTTCTCAATCAGGTTTATGCTTTAGAACACACTTACAATTTTGTTCATCCTAAGATCTTTTCTCTGAGTTAAACCTCGTAGTATAAGACAGACTTCTCGAACTTCTCCTTAGTACCCCCAGCCTATTACTGTGGTTTGGAAAGTGTTTCACTTACTGAAACAGGACCCTGGATTGTAAGAAGCGTTGCTAGTATAGTCAGCGTTTTCTCAAGGCTTGGAAAGTGAAATGTTATGCTTCTGTAGATTATAAAGTTGAAATGTATATTTCCTAGGCTTTGGCCCTTTACACATTCCTTCTATGAATATTCAAGAGTCTCTCCATGTATCTACAAGTTGACGTAACAAGGAGGTGCTTACCCTTCAACGACCTCCCACGTTTGAAGCACTCTAGGAAGCAAGTCATTAGGTCTTATGTATTTATATACATGAAGAATATTCAAATGATCTTTGACTAGGGCTTCCCAGAGAGTACCAACCCAGTATGTGTTATATATCACATTATAAGGAGCTGGCTCCAATAATTATAAATTGTAGAAGAAATACAACGGTCCTATATAAATTTTGTCTTTTTCATGTGACTGTCTTGACGTGATAACTTTGCATGTTTTTTGACATATATTTTTCCCCTCTGTCATGAATGAGTATTGTGCATACGCTGTATTTCTTCCCTGAAAAAAAGCGCTCTACTGTTCATTTTTTCTGGAGTATGAACTGCTATCTAGGGATATTTCTCTGGCCTTCTCTGAATACTTTTTTCCCCGTAGTAACGCATACGATAGGATCAGGAAATGTCAAAAGGAAGAACAATGCCACTTTCCACCAATGTTTATGGAAAGATGTGAAAACTGTGAGCAGGGTTAATGACGGTCTTTCTTACTGAATGGAAAAAATCTAGAGTAATGATTTTAAAAATATTGGTCTTTAATATTTATGGGCTGTTGTTTAATTCATCAAAAATATTTCACAGTTTGCTTTTGGAGTCCCTGATTCTCCCATTTCCTTTAAGTATGTGAAGTTTCTCTACACAAAACCACCTACACCTGGAAAAATACCCTACTTCATTTGGTTTCAAAGGGTCCCATGAAAAATGTAGGTTAATGTCAAGACTACTTCACCATACAGGATGCCTACTGTGTCTACATATATTTGCTTCTCATCTTTAATGGAAGGAGTGAATTAATTTTTTCTTCCCTAGAGTGTACAATTTATTTTGTCCAATGATTTATTAATCCTAGAAGTTGGTTCTATGGGGTTGACACCTATGGTTCATGATTCCTTATGGATATGTTACAGCTTGACCTTAGAGCGGAGAGCAGCTTTACCACTTGTCATTATTTTTTTGCTCACTTTGTGGTATGAGAGACAGTTTTTATCCTTTCTGATATTTACCAAAGTCCATATTTTCAAGTTTCCGATAATCAATACATCTATTGTCATTACAGAGAACATGCTTGGGACTGTTATTGTTGCAAAATGCACTTTGAATTGGGTATTCTCTGCTTAGAGTACTCTTCATTTTCTCCAGTTTTTAGAGGTAACCGCATGCCCTTTTACAATTTCATGAAGCAGAAGTAATTAAGGCCAAACTGACGGAATTTTAAATATGTCCAATTCATCTAGCAGGAAAGAACCAGCAAAGGTAGTCGAAGCTATGTCTTCCATTTTAAGTAATGACGTGAGTGTGTCTAAAAAAATACAAGAAGGGGGGAGTTGTTAAAAGTCAGAAGATAGTTGTAAACATCCTTCATTACATCCCAAGTACAGAGGAAACCAGCAGTTCCAGAAAGGAAGAAAAATATCTACAGACTAGTTTTATGGAAGGGCATTTGAACTAAACCAAGAAAGGACTGCAGGGTGGAGACAAGGTGACGCGCTTACCCTTACAGAGCAAAATACTGTCACGCAAAGGAAAAAGTTATGCTAGTATGCAGAAGCTAGATGCGTGATACTATTCTGGATTTAACGCAGCATGCGAAGGCCATGGTTCACATCATTTTTCCAAGTGTGAAAGCGACACAGACAGACTCTTACCTCACAGACACTAAATGCTTTCCCCTGACAAGGTTTGTTCACTGGTGTCTTAACCTTCCTGGGACATCTGAAGGTTTCCTTGTCATATTCAGCCACGGATCTCGCAGTAGAATGTGCGCCACACATCGCAAGGCTCCTAAACTCTCTCAGGCTCTGTACCTGTGCTGCATTTTAATGCGATCTCGTGCTACATTCTGCATCACTAAATCTGCCACACCAACCAAGTTGTATTCTCTTTCGCCGTGCCTTAGCATGACTGCCTTCTAAATATGAACTTGGAGTGAACATGACTTCACCTTGACATCATGCTTTCTTTCCTTCAAATAATTTCAGTGCTTACCCAGTTTCAATTAACGGCATAACATCTGTTAAGGTCGTATTCTTCATCAAGGACATTTTTTAAGTCGGTGAAACATATGTTTTACATATATTGTGTTATGCACACACATTTCCCTACTCTGGCTTGACAGTAGATTGGGAGAGGAAGAATTAAAGGATGTAAGAACTAATTCTAACAAGGGAAATCATTGTTACTTGCCCCTTCAATATTCACCATCACCACTTCCCTTCTTTATTGCTGTCAGAAGGCATGTTTTTCGTGGGGAAAGCACTTTAAAAGTCTTCAGCACCGAGTTGCATTTTATCTATCCCAATCAGGGCCAAGTGTTTCTCACTTTCATGGTCTGCATTATAGATGTGAGGGGCCATGTGATCCCGGTCTGCAACTCAGGGCACAGAACCCAGTCTGCCAGGGTCACCTTTGGAAAAACTGTTTCTTTATCCGTTAAAAAGGAAAGCCAAGGTGCCATCACTTTCTTGACTCCCATTCGACAGCATGGAATGCTGATGCTGTATGTGGGTTAGAACAGCCATCTTGAGACCTGTAGGGAAGCCAAGGGACCACAACCAGTACAGTTAAGCCACGTGAGAAGTGTCAACAGCAGCTTTGTAGTTGCTTCCCCTTATTGTCGGCCAAAAAGGAAAACTATGCCACCTACTGAAGCATTAATTGTCTGCATCAGTTTGCTTATTACTCCCACAAAAGGGATTGAAAATGGAGCCATGCAGCATGTTTTGTAAACAAAACACTTTAGTTAGGTTTCGTCTCAAGAAGAAGCAAAGCATAAATCTCATGGATTAAAACAAACACATATCTCTCCCTTCTGAGTCTTCAGTTTAAGTATGATTTTTGTCGAGTCTCCTCATCTTGTCTTGGCTTGAATTTTGGTGGAAGGTAGAACTTTGGATTGAATGAGGTGTTTCCTCTGAGGGAAGGCAAGAATGAATGTGTATCCATTCAATAGAACATTTTTTGTGTAGGCAGCTGTTCCAAGTTAATGAGGAGTGACCGTAATTAGCATTTCTTGGACGTTTACACATCACGTCCTCCTCTTGCCATTGATTGAGAACGTCACATAGCCAAGGTCAACATCATAGCAGCGAAATACGTTCTCGCAGCGGTAAGGGGTAAAGTGGAGAGGGAGCATTTTCTCTGAATAAAATTTACAACACATAATGTTAACTCTGGGATTATGGTGTTGCATAATTGGTTATATTCACTTTTATCGCTACTAAATTCAATATTATTACATGAAAAGATATTTATCTCACTATTTGTTTTGAAGGATTTCAGTTACTCGTCTTTAGAGAGAGGAAGTGAGGGAGAGAAACACCAAGGCATGGTGGCCTCTCAGGCGCCCCCTAGTGAGGACACAGCCCACAACCCAGCCATGTGCCTTGACTAGGAATTGAACACCTAACCCTTTGCAAAATGCATTTCCTTCCTGGAAATGGTCATGCTTTCTGTCGCATCAGGCCTTTCACATCTGCTTATTCCCCTGGCTCCGTTATGATCTGCCATTATTCCTACCCGCCCTTTTCCCATCTGAAAGCCTGCTTACCCTCCGCCCCCCATGAACTGACAGTGCTCATGCCTGACTCAGCTCAGATAGAAGTCCCTCTGAAGAGTCACCTTTCATCCTTGTCTTTCCAGTAGCCCGGGATCCACAAATATGTTTTTATTGCTGTATATATAGCGTGCGATGTTAATGATGTAAATACATGTCAATGTATTTCCCTCTTCCTGTATCAGACCACGAATGCCTTTGACTCAGAGATCATATCGTATTTATGTTTACACCTAACATAGAACACACAACCTTGATCAGTAAATTAGTGGTGATCACTACAGGAATTAAATGCATCTAAATCTCACTCTCCCGCGAGTGCTGGGACCAAGAGTAAAAATCCTTGAGCCCTCCACCATTTCTCCACACGTTATATAGGTTCCAAGAAATTCAGCCAATGACATTGGGTTGAAAGAAATGTCCCAAACAGTTCAATGAAACTCGCAGTGTTGCAGAAGTGCAGCCATGGCTCCACAGAGGGTATCTAAGGAGATTAATGGTGGGCACAGAAGCTTCTGGTCATTTTGAACATCTACTGGTGGAGCTAAGCTACTCTTCCCTGCCCCTGGCATTTCACACTGCAGTCAGCAGCACAGATGGGGAGTAAATATGCTGAGAATCTTGAGGAGAGTGGCCAAAATACGTTGCCCTTCAGTACACTCTGACACTTGTTGTTTTCTCGTGAAATCTCACCCCTATGCATTTGTCATGTGTGAGAAACAAGCTCTTGATTCTGACCACAAACTCCTGAAGTATCTCCTAGGAGCTGGCGTTAAGTCCTGCACTTCAACTTGGAAACGCGGTGTGCCCAGGAGAATACCGATCAGCAGGGTGACCAGGAGCGAAAAGACAGCCAAGACTGTAGTGCATTTTCCTGTGTAATCCTCCCTTTGTGGTAAAATATCCCAGGGGCTCCCTTTCTTGATATGCTTCCTTTTTCTTTAAAGAGGATTAGAACCATTTGTTTCATACAAGTTCACTATTTACTTGTTTGTTTCTCTGTTTATTTCTTTATTGCATAGACAACTCTAATATGTTGCTACACTATTATTCCTATAAAATTGTTGCTATACTAATACTCCCTGTGATGGAGGCCATCTGTCTCCCCTGGCCACGCGCCCACTGAGTTGCTGATTGGTCAGCTGTCCCTTGTGACGTCACAGTGCATATTCCCTCCTGCCATGGGAACACAGGGTCCCTTGGGGCCGGCCAGCAGGAACTGTTGGGGCAGGCCTTCAGGAGCGGCTGGTCCTGTGGCAGGAAGGCGGAGTATCCCCGCAGGCAGCGCAGCCTTGGGCTATAGGCTCTGAGCAGCAGACAGCAGTGGAGGACAAGGAGATGGAAGAGCCAGCGGTGGAGGAGCAAGAGGTGCAGGAGGAGGAGGTGCAGGAGCCTAGGATTGAGGAGCCAGGGAACAGCGGCGCACAGGTGAGCAGTAGCCTCTCAGGTCCTGCTGTTCCAAGTGAGTCCCCAACTCTCCCTGCCCCCCGCCCCCACCATACACGCCACAGCCAGGTTCCAACTTCTTACCCGCCGACCTGGGGGGTGGCTGACCCTGCAACCATCTTCCCCAGAAGCCACGCCCGCCCTAACCCATGGTCCCCCTTACCCGTGTCAGGATATCCAGTCCATCCCCGCTGCCTGGGACACGTCCACGGCGCTGAGGCGACTGCACAAGGAACTGGCGAACATCACGATCGATCCCCCGCCCATGTGCTCTGCAGGGCCAGTGGATGACAACATGTTCCAATGGAAGGGGACCATCATGGGACCCCCGGACAGCCCCTATGAGGGAGGGGTGTTCTGCCTAAACATACAATTCCCTCGAAATTACCCCTTCAGGCCTCCAGCGATTTCCTTCACCACCCCGATCTACCACCCCAATATCAACCGAAAGGGATATATCTGTGTCGATATTCTCAGGTCCCAGTGGTCTCCTATAATGACCATATCCAAACTCTTGCTGTCCATCAGCTCCTTGCTATGTGACCCCAACCCCAACCATGCCTTTGTTCCATCCATTGGGAGAATGTACCTAAAGGACAGGAAGGCATATGATACCATGGCGCGAGCTTGGACCAAGAAGTATGCTATGTGAGGGAGGGGCAAATGATAACCCCTCACCTCAATAAAACACCTGGCTGTTGAATGGGCTCTTCTTTGATTGCTTTCTGGGAGGAATCCTTTCCCTTCTCACATCTGCCTATGAGGGTGTGTGGAGGCCTGGTGGGAAGCAGTGTTTGGGGGAAGGGCAAGGTTGGGAGACGGGGTATTTTGAGAGAGGCTAGTAGTAATAAATATTTGACTGAAACACTTCTTTCCTGCTTCAGGATGGGAAAGCAAGAACAAGGGGGTGGTGGGATTAGCAGGCGTCCTTTAGCACGCACAACGTGGGGGAAACACTGGATGAAGAATAGGAAGATCATTAGGTATCTGGTTCATTCTGAGGTACCTGTGTCTTCAGGGTTTTTGCTTGGACCGACATGGAAGGTAAGCCACAGCCTCTTCTTTCAGGCCCACATTTAACTGTAGAAAAATTAAGTGGATGAGGAGATGTCACAAAAGAAAACGAAGTCTTTTCTTCCAAGAATTCTCCACCCCCCCACACTACACTGCCCGCCTTTTTGACCCATCTGCCACCCTCCACAGTCTGGGCTATATCCCCATTCTCAGGTCATGCTTATTGACAATAGAACACTTATACAGGCTGCCCAAGTGCCCATGAGTAGATGAGTGGATAAAAGAACTGTGGTATGGGCACACAATGGAATAAATAGTACATGGAAATCTGTCCCTTTGTGACAGTGTGGATGGACCTGAAAAACCTTAGGCTCCGTGAAATAAGCCAGTCAGAGGACGACAAATAAATACCATAGGATCTCTGTCATAAGGAGCATCTAATGAACAAACTGAAGTAACAAGGAAAATGGGGAGAGGCTCCTAGAGAGCTGGCAGCCAGCTGTCAGAGGGGGTATGGGGTGCAGGCTAGGAGGGAAACCGGAAGGGAGTAAGAAAAGACCTTCCCTGATAACAGTATGGAGAAGACCAAGGGAAAAGGGGTGGGGCGGTGCAATAGAAGGGCGTGAAGGGGGACAGCGGGTGCTGCCAGAAGCAGACTTGAATGGGGTGGTGAACACACAATACAATATGCAAAGGATGAAGTGTAGACTCCCACGCTGCAAACCTGCATAATTTCACTCACCTGTGTCACCCCCCAGTAAGTGCATTAAAAAATAACAGGATAGGAAAGTTTCTTTTCTTTGTTTAAATCTTTTCTCTATGAAAGAGTGTCCTCAATCCGTTGTCAGTGGAGCACTCCTGCGACTGAGCAGCAGTTTGGGTCCTGCTGCCTTCCTGCTAGGCTAAGTGTTAGAGGCAAAGGTTGGGTGGTGAAGGAAAGGGGTTAGGAACACCAGGAAGACAGACGAGAGAGACGCCAATGAAAACCACAATGAGATATAATCTCACAAGGTGAAAATGGCCATCATTGGATACATCTAATTGCCACAAAATGCTGGCAGGGTTTGAAAACAAAGGCAACCATTTTGCCCTGTGGGTGGGAATGCAGAATGGGGACGTCACGGTGGAAAACATGTTTGCATTTCTTCAGGTAATGGAACTGCCTGTTGGTCCATCAATTCCATTGGTGTATTTATACCCTGAGAATCCACAAAGATGCGCCATGCTACAGGTCAACATTATAAATGAGTAAGAACAATTAAGTAATCAGCGCCAAGGAGTGACAGGGTCAGAATTCAAAAGGCAAGAGTGGCTAAACTCAAATACCAGGTGTGCAGGGACTTTGAGCATCCACGTGAGAGAGGATTTAGAGCTATGTGAAAGGGGCAGATCCTGATGACCTGACTGACAGGAGAGATTTTCCAAATTCTGCTTTCATAATATTAGGGTGCTGATTCCTTGCAGAATTGCTCTTTGGTGTCATGAGAAAGAGGTATCTAACAGCCTTTTCAGGACCTTGGGACCCTACAGGCAGTCTGTGTGGTCCCTTTTTGAACTCTATGTCTGAGTGAGGCCATCTTTTCATCATTTCCTTCAACCAAAACAATATCTTCCAGTAGTTTGTAGAAAGGAGCAGACATACGAATGCCTCTGTCTTCCTTAAGCTGGCAAATAAAGAGATTTGCAGAAATAGAAAAAAAAAACAAAAACAAAAACCTAAAAACCCAGGACACTACACTCATTAAATGTAGGTATTATTGATATATGCTGTTTACAATTTAATAAGAATCCATGGACATATAAGTAAATCTCTTTCCATGCATTAAATATATGCAAAGATAGATTGGGATAAACTACTGTGGGGGCTGAAAATGTTTAATGCTTTTCCTTCCTCCTTTTAAGTTCTTCAGGCTGGGCTAATAACCAAATTGATAGAGGTGGGCTGATAGGAGAAAATGCAAGTTCAATAGACGTTCATGGGTAATTCACACTAGCATGACACATCCACGGGAATTCCAAAGACAGTGAGACAACACCGGGTTGCTAGGACATTTTGGACAAAGAAGAAAAGGCAGGGTAACATGGTACTAGATTTTGAGGAATGCGAAAGAGTGATTTACAAGCAGTTGAGGAAGCGCCAAGCACACAGGCCAGGGCCTTAGTTCTGGGTGAATCCGCAACAATGGGACGCAGCAGGTACTCGGCTATGTGGACATGCCTTAAGCGGTCTACTCTTCACACTTAGTTCCATTAGGCTGAGGACATTCAGCAGTTTCTCTGTCTGAGTCTCTAGGGCAGGAAAGGGAGGAAGACCCACGGTTCCGAGAGTGGTTTTTTTCTTGATAAATAGCTTACGATTCCTTTCCCAAAAAGCACTTTCAGGACGGCAGAATTTTCCCTTCACTACAGCTGTTGGAAAGAGAAGGTCCGGACAGAGGCGTCTGAGCAAACATGGTGAGCTTGGTTGGGAGGCATGTTATCAAGGGTGCACAGCGGGGAGCATTCCTTTGGTGTCCCTTTCCTTCCTGCACAGCACTTCAGGCAGACACCACCGGGTGGTCAGAGGTGAACTTTACTTACAAATTTCGGCCTCATAGCTTCATCCAAGTGGTTTGCAGTGCACATATTTTGGCTAAGACGATCACTAGCTTCCAGTTCCATCCCTGGATTCACGGTAGTGCAGCTGGTTTGCAGGCGTTCCCTTTCCAGGTGCCTTCTGCCAGGACCTCATAGTCTAATCTGTGATGTTCGGTGGTTTCTGTTCTACTACGAGCGAGTCACGTGTGTGGAGGATTTGACTTCCTTACGAATTGCAAATGAACAGATGCAACAACTGATCCACGGGAGGTAAAGTAAATGGTAAAAACACGTGTTACTTTGACAAGGCAGATGTAGAAATAGAACTGAGTCTCACATGTGCATTTGTGTCTGAGAGCTGGGAGTAGAGACCTGGGATGTGCAGAAAAGTTTATGTGGAAAAACCAACTGATTTAAACCCTCATTTTAAAAATTAATTAATTTACTTTATTCAGTTACAATTGTCTGGATTATCTCCTGTTCGCTCCCCCACCCCGGGCAAGTCCCACCTCACTACTCCCCTCTAACCTCCCCTTTAAATTTATCCTTGTGTCCTATATAGTAGCTCCTATAGAGCACTGTCCCCCCTATGGCGTCCCAATGCCCTGTGGCTACTGTTACAATGTTCTTAATTTCAATATCTCTGGTTATATTTTGTTTGCTTTTTCTTTTCTTGATTATGTTCCAGTTCAACGTGAGATCCTCTGCACCCCAATGTTCATAGCAACACAATTTACAATAACCAAGTACTGGAAGTAACTTAAGTGCCCATCAGTTAATGAGAGGATCCAAAAAGTATGGTACTTTTAGACAATGGAATTTTACGCAGCGGAGAGAAAGAAGGAGCTAATACCCTGTGCAATGGCATGGGTGAAAGTTGTGGGCATTATGCTAAGTGAAATAAGGCAGGTGTTGAGGGAGAAATACTATTTAGCGCCCCTCGCCCGCACCGCTTTTTCTTTTCTTTTTCTTTTTCTTTTTTTTTTGCGAATTTTATAGGATTAATGCTGACAGCAAAGGGTAACCAATCTCCTGAGTGGAATTAAAGGCTCAATGAAGAGTCAAAGAGTCTGACTACATGAATTATATGTTGAAGGGTAATGTGTCTAATTATATTTTCCAAATGATCTTAAGTAATCCATGCATTTTGAAAGGATATCTACCATTTGAAATGGACACTAAAGACTGCAAAATAGGCACGTGTGGAATCCAATGAGTTCTATAACCTAACAAAAATGTAGAAACAGGGATCATACACGAAACAGAACGAGGGTTGTCGCAAGGGAAGCGGCTGGGTGAATGAAAGAAGAAGGTGAAGGGATTACTGGAAGGACAGCTGTTCAGGATCCTTGGACACGGATCACAATGGGGGGGTGGCCAGAGGGAAGAGGAGCGGCAGCTGGGTGCAGGAGAGCAAAGGGGGAAGAGGGGTGAACAACTGTATTAGTAGAAACAACCCCCAAAATGTACATTAAAAACTAGTCCCTTCAAAACAACTTGGCCAATAATTGGCAGTGTTCCCTTCCCTCCTCACTAAACCCACCACAGAACTCTACCCACAGGAAGAACACATTGTGTCCTGGCTCCGGTTCCTGTGCCATGCTCTGAAATATTCCGAGAAGGTATTTCCAGGACATTGTCCACAAAGTTCCTGGATCTCCACTGAGAAATTGGCTTATTCAGGTAACTGGGCCACAGTCACTGGCAAAATGGGTCAGTTCACTGAGTTCCTTGTGGAGGCCAGATAATGGAATCAAAGTACCTTGGAAGAAAGTGTAGCACTTCTGCTCTGAGTGAATGAGATACCGATGTAAATACACATCATCCATAGCGATGAGAGAGGCAATTGTGAGAAGCAACTATGACTGCTGGGAACTATGCTCTGACTACAAGGGGAGAAACAGCGTTAACACTCCATTTATCAAAATTTCAGTGTACTTGATGGTTTCATGAATTGTAATAATATTGCAAAAGAAAGGATAGATCAGGTCCTTGGAGTCTTATCCATTGATTGAGAGTATAATTCAAATCGTATCTACCAGGTAACCCACTTTACAATCTAAGCACATGCTTTCTATGAGAGAACTAAGGGAATGATATATACACACGTACATAATTCTTTCTATACGTCTACACATGCATTCTTTCAGAAAGAAATTAACATTATTTTGAAAAAGAATTGTATGTATCATGTGCATAGAAAACATGGAGAAAAACATTTTTTACACTCACCTCCTGACTGGAAATATTTCTCATCGAATGGAAATGTGTGTTTTTCAAGGGAGGGAACAAGAGGAAATGAGGAAACAACACTGGAAAAAAGTTTGTTCCTCTGCCGCCATATTTAATGTTTCCATTCATTATTATATATGAAATAATAGAGAATGCTTGAATATCACTTGCAAACTGAGAACTGACTTTCTTTTAACTTTCAAACTGAAAGACATTCGGTGAAATATAAACTTACCATGAGGAGAAATATCTGGGGATAGGAGAAGAAATATATTTGTATGCAGTTTTCCTTTCTCACACGTGACAAAACAGACAGACGTGACATTTGTTCTGTCCTGGGATTCAGCGAAAGGCAAATACCCATTAGGTCTGATTCTATATTTCACCAATTGTGTGGATATCCGAGACATTATCGTCGCAATATTGATTCCAGTATGGCAGTGGTAAATGTTACGTGTGTCATCCCGAGCTGTGCTGAGTCAGTCCATGTTAGATTTACTCCGAGGAAACGTCATTGCTAGAAAATGTACATTTTCCCTTTCCACAGACAAGTGCTTGACAAGAAATAGTCTGGCTAGTACGACAGCAGCAAGTGAATGACTGGGTCTTTCGTCCTGAGCAGCTATGAAGACGAACCTATTGTTCACTTGATGTACACAGCATCACAGTACCTCTTCAATAGGCATATTTCATGTGGGAACATGGAGATAAGGCCTCAATCGAAGGATTTTGTAAAAATAAAACACTTGTTAAATGCCTGAGCCCTTGTTTTGGGTATGATAATTGAATGTCATCTCTGTTCTTGATTTTGTCAGAAAAGGACAGGCTACCCTTTACATTCTTGACATCTTTTCAGGATTAGGAAGTAAGCCTCCAATTCTGCTCTTCTCATCACTGTGCTTGCACCTGGTATGACCATTCTTGTCTTCAACCATTGTTTTCCTTCTTGGAAACAGTCTCTGGAGGCTACTCTCATTGTCACTTCCGTCTTAGAGCAGACAGGAGACTAGGCAGGGAATGTCTTAAAATGGGATAGTACAGGGAACCGAATGAAGGCTCCTGTCTTCCATATTACGAAACCACTTAGCTACGGTGACTTAACACACAGAAACCTAAGGAAGATTCAATAGAATAATAAACTTCTCCTTTATTACTCCCTCCAGTCATATTAACAATATTACACATCACATTTTTTTAACCGTTTGGGGTTTGTTAGAGACAGAAACATCAATCTGAGAGTGAAGCATCAATCATTGCCTCTAATTCACAGCCCACGTGGGGACCTAACCTGCATCCAGGGCACGTGCCCTATGGCAATCAAACCAGCACCTTCTGACTGTGTAGGGTGACACAAAACCGATGTAGCCACACCTGGGAGGGCTAAATATCCCTTACCTCTACGCTATGGTGAAGAAAAGTAGGGCTTTGGAGGCACCCGGGACTGCCTTCATCACAGTCTCGTGATGCAGCTTTGAATAATTTTGTAT
This sequence comes from Desmodus rotundus, assembly GCF_022682495.2. Lineage (NCBI taxonomy): Eukaryota > Metazoa > Chordata > Mammalia > Chiroptera > Phyllostomidae > Desmodus > Desmodus rotundus. The sequence goes on along the minus strand of NW_026527214.1, from coordinate 1,275,900 downwards.
CTCTTTGAGCCTCAAGTTTCTGATTGGCAAAATAAAATAAATTATACTTCGTCCAAGAAATGGTTTTGAAGTCTCAGTGAGAAAATGTTATTTGGAAACAGTAACTATCCACCCAATAATTCTAGGCTTTATGGAAATAGTAATAAATATTTCCTCCCTCAACAAATTGCAGTACCATTGGAAAGACACTAGAGTCACCTCTGGCGAAGACACAGGCATACGTAGATGCCCTTTCCCTCCTCACACAGCCAAAACAAGGAGAGCAATGAATTTAAAAACAAAAACCAGCCAGAAACTGGCAGAAAATGGAACTGGATGAGAGTCCAACAACCAAGGAGTTACAGACTAAACATTCACACAGACCAGTAGGAGGGGTAGAAGCGGCAAGTAGGGGTGGAGAGGACTCGCAGCAGGAAGGTGGCTGGAGAACTGGGACGGGAGAGGCGGCCCTGGCAGACAGGTGGCTGGTGGACCAGGCAAGGCAGCAGCTCCAGAGCGAGGGGTAGCATATTTGCTAGCAGATCAATGGAGATGAACAACGGTGGAGCGAAATGGACGACGCAAGCCAGGGCTCCAGCGCAGCTAAATAAAACCTCAAACCTCTGCTTGGAAACACCTGAGGGGTTTGCAGCAGCACAGAACACTCTCAGCCTCACAGGAGAGTTCCTTGGAGAGACACACAGAGTCCGAGAACGTATACAAAACCACTCCCCTGAGAATCAGCTTCACATGGGACTGTTTGGATTGTGGGTAGTAGGGGAAGTGACTGAAAGCCAGCAGAGAGCTAGGCAAGCAGCATCGTTCCCTGTCACACCCCTCCCCAAAATACGGCTCACAGCACGGCCAGGTGGGCTGCCCTAATGAAACCCTAAGGCTCTGCCCATTACCACATAAGACGCACTCTGAAACAAACAACCAAAAACACATGGCCCAAATGAAAGAAGAGATCAAAGCTCCGACAAAAATGCAGCTAAGTGATGAAGGGTTAGCCAACCTATCAGAGGCACAGTTCCAAATGCTGGTCGTTGTGATGCTCAGCAATTGGCTGAGTATGGTCACAACATAGAGGAACAAGTGCAGCCTAGGAAAAGTGAAATAGAGGAACATGTTCAGGGAACCAACACGGACGGGAAGGAAAGCGGGACTGAGATGAACAGTTTGGAGCAGAAGGAAGAAAAACACATTCAACCAGAACAGAATGAAGAAACAACGATTCAAATCATTGAGGAGAGTCTTAGGAACCTCCAGGGTAATTCTAAGTGGTCCAACATCCAAATCATAGTGGTGGCAGGAGGACAAGAGGAAGAACAAGAAATGGAGACATTCTTTGAAAAGTGAATGAAGGACAACTTCCCCTATCTGGCACAAGAAACAGCCTTCCAGGAAGTCCAGGAAGCCCAGAGAGTCCCAAGGCAGTTGGACCCAAAGAGGAACAACCAAGGCACAGCACAATTACATTGCCCGAGATTAAAGATAAAGAGAATCTGAGAAGCTGCAAGAGATAAGGAGACAGTTACCTACAAAGGAATTCCCAAAAGATTGTCAGCTGATTTCTCAACAGAAACATTGGAGGCAAGAAAGGGCTGGGAAGAAGTATCCCAAGTGATGAAATGCAAGGAACTCCATCCAAGATTGTTCTATCCAGCAAAGCTGTCTTTTCGAACGCTCGGGCAGATAAAGTGCTGCCCAGACAAGTTCAATTTAAAGGAGTTCATCATCTCCAAGCCCTTATTATATGAAAAGATACAGAAAGTTGCCTAAGGAAAAAGAAGGTAAAAAAAAAAATGTGAATAAAATGGCAGCTAAGTCACATCTATCAACAACCTAACCTTAAAAGCAAAAATAAAAACACACTACGCAGACAATTCCAACAGGAACTGAATGGCAGAAATGGAGGTAATATGGAGGGTTATTAGCGGGAGGGGGTGGACCGACAACGGGGGAAAAGGTACAGGGAATAAGAAACATTAATGATAGGAGCAAAATAGACCGGAGGAGGTAAGGGTGGTATAGGAAGAGGAATGGGAATGACATTATTGATACAGGAAAACAAAGGCAGCGATGACACAATACCCCTGGTTATTTTTCTTCTATGACTGTGTTCTGTCTTCCTCACTGGTTTCCACTCTTTCTATTCCTAACTCTAGGCTCTCATCAAAGTCAGGTATTTCTTTTGTTTTAACTTCAAAACTTAATTTTTATTTTTTAGCCATAAAACACGATTTTCATAAAACCCTTCTACTAGGTTTAATTTTTAATAGATATTGATTTAATTTTATGTTTATTCAGTTATAATTGACTGCATTTCCTCCCCATCCCTGCACCTCACCCTAGCCAGTCCCACCTCCCCCAGACACCTCAAAACTCCCCTTTGATTTTCTCCTTGTGCATTTTAGAGTAGTAGATCCTGCAGACCACTCTCCCCTCTATCCCCTCCCTCTTCCCCTCTGACTATTGTACCATTGTTCTTATAGTCGTATGTGTCTGTTTCTCTTTTGTTTCCTTTTTTCCTCAGTTGATTATGTTGTCCTTAAAGGTGAGATCATTTGGTATTTCTCCCTCACAGCCTGGCGCATTTCACTTAACCTAATGCTGTCCAGTTCCATCCATACCATTGCAAAGTGTATCAGCTCCTTCTTTCTCTCTTCGGTGCAGATTTCCATTGTGTAAATGTACCATAGTTTTTGGATCCACTCATTAGCTGATGGGCACCTAGGTAGCCTCCAGCACTGGGCTATTGTGAATCGTGGTGCTATGGACATTGGGGTGCACAGGTTCTCTGGCATTGGTGTTTCAGTGTTCTAAGGGTACAATCCCAGCAGTGGAATTTCTGGGTCAAACGGCTTTTCCATTTTTAGTTTGCAGAGGAAATTCCCTACAGTTCTCCACAGTGGCCGCACCAGTCTGCATTCGCACCAACAATGTCCTGGTTGTCCCTTTTCTCCTCATCCTCTCCGACATCCGTGTCTTGCTTTGTTTATGTTGGCCACTCCGGCTGTTGTGAGATGGAACCTCATTGTGGTTTAATTTTATAAACGAAGAACACAGTAGAAGGAATCAAAAGCAGGATCGGGGGAGCTGAGGACCGCCTCAACAAATTCACTTTTCTCTATACTTTCTTTCGAGTATTTATCGTTATTGTTCCTTTATTCGTGCAAGGGGTTTTCTATTACTCATCCATGCAGACTAGGATTATTGGGATTGTATTATGCGGTGGAGATTGCTGCTAAAATGCCTTGGAGAAAGACGACAAAGGTAAATTAGGCAGGGTCTCAGGCCTCAGAAAATGTGCAGCCCAGTGTAGCTCCGATGTTTAACGCCTCCTGCGGTCTTCTATTGCATACTATAACGTGTTCATTGGATGTTTCTAAAAGTCATTGAACAATAAGAAGCAGAGTCGTATTCTATTTAAAAACTAGTTGCAATCCCGTGTCATGCAATTGAATCAGCGCAATTATTATTGTCCCAAGTTCAAGGATCATAAATTCGAAGTCCATCTGCCTTTTCTCCCACTGCCATCTTTACACGTATTACAAGATTTTGATCCATCTTCCCCAAAGTGTCTTTATCCTTCATCTCTTCCCTTGCCATTCTACTGCTAAAACTGCAGTTCCAAAGTAGTAGGAACATGTCAGCGATGGTCTCTACGTGACCCATCTGTCCTTGATTAAAGAATTTTGTATGAGAGACACTGTGGTAGGGTTGAGGGATGGGGAGACATGCAGAAAATTATAAGTGAATTTTTTTTTTTCAGAGAGACCCTGAAATAAAACCCAACAGCCAGAAGCAAGAGGGAGTTGCGGGGAGATAATGAGGGTGGGGAAGGGGGCAGGGGTATCAGGAACATGTATACGGAGATGTGGACAGAGCCAAAAGTGATGGGAAGATGGAGGATCGAACATGGGGATGGGTCTGGAGGGAGGCAGTGGGGACTCACCGGAGTTAGAGGTGGTTTTGTGGGAGGTAGTATGGTCAAAGAGAAATGAAAAGTCTTTGCATTGAATAATGTTTTCCTATATGAATATTTGAAAACATCCTCTGTTCTTATCTGTACCTGAAGCCTAACATTTAACTTGTTAATGTGCATGTCCCTGTTCATATTTTGTTTCCTTTTTTCCTCAGTTGATGATGTTGTACTTAAAGGTGAGATCATTTGGTATTTCTCCGTCACAGCCTGGCACATTTCACTTAGCATGATGGTGTCCACTTCCATCCATAGCATTGCATGGTTGTCTCTAAAAGACTCCCACCACATCATCCCTATGAGGAGCCTTGGGAACTATGTCGTCTAACAACCTACTTTCACAGATAACAGGTCTTGGAAGTTAATTGATTGGTGTGTGCTCTGTTACTATGAGCACGATTGTCTCAGGTACATCTAACTGCTTTGTATGTCCATAGAGTCCTTGCAGTTTGGCTTCCTTTGCAAACTATTTAAGATGTGTGAGTATGTACGCTCATGTATGCTTGTGTATTCCTTTGGTTTGGGGTTTGCATTTAAATGAAAATTAATTGCTGATTCTTACCTGATGAATTCATTGGTTCTGAATCAGGTTTATGCTTTAGGCCACACTTACCATTTTGTTAATCCTAAGATCTTTTCTCTGAATTAAACCTTGTAGTATAAGACAGACTTCTCGAACTTCTCCTTAGTACCCCCAGCCTATTACTGTGGTTTGGAAAGTGTTTCACTTACTGAAACAGGACCCTGGATTGTAAGAAGCATTGCTAGTATAGTCAGCGTTTTCTCAAGGCTTGGAAAGTGAAATGTTATGCTTCTGTAGATTATAAAGTTGAAATGTATATTTCCTAGGCTTTGGCCCTTTACACATTCCTTCTATGAATATTCAAGAGTCTCTCCATGTATCTACAAGTTGATGTAACAAGGAAGTGCTTACCCTTCAACGACCTCCCACGTTTGAAGCACTCTAGGAAGCAAGTCATTAGGTCTTATGTATTTATATACATGAAGAATATTCAAATGATCTTTGACTAGGGCTTCCCAGAGAATACCAACCCAGTATGTGTTATATATCACATTATAAGGAGCTGGCTCCAATACTTATAAATTGTAGAAGAAATACAACGGTCCTATATAAATTTTGTCTTTTTCATGTGACTGTCTTGACGTGATAACTTTGCATGTTTTTTGACATATATTTTTCCCCTCTGTCATGAATGAGTATTGTGCATACGCTGTATTTCTTCCCTGAAAAAAAGCGCTCTGTTCATTTTTTCTGGAGAATGAACTGCTATCTAGGGATATTTCTCTGGCCTTCTCTGAATTCTTTTTTCCCCGTAGTAACGCATACGATAGGATCAGGAAATGTCAAAAGGAAGAACAATGCCATTTTCCACCAATGTTTATGGAAAGATGTGAAAACTGTGAGCAGGGTTAATGACGGTCTTTCTTACTGAATGGAAAAAATCTAGAGTAATGATTTTAAAAATATTGGTCTTTAATATTTATGGGCTGTTGTTTAATTCATGAAAAATATTTCACACTTTACTTTTGGAGTCCCTGATTGTCCCATTTCCATTAAGTACGTGAAGTTTCTCTACACAAAACCTCCTACACCTGGAAAAATACCCTACTTCATTTGGTTTCAAAGGGTCCCATGAAAAATGTAGGTTAATGTCAAGACTACTTCACCATAGAGGATGCCTACTGTGTCTACATATATTTGCTTCTCATCGTTAATGGAAGGAGTGAATTAATTTTTTCTTCCCTAGAGTGTACAATTTATTTCGTCCAATGATTTATTAATCCTAGAAGTTGGTTCTATGGGGTTGACACCTATGGTTCATGATTCCTTATGGATATGTTACAGCTTGACCTTAGAGTGGAGAGCAGCTTTACCACTTGTCATTATTTTTTTACTCACTTTGTGGTATGAGAGACAGTTTTTATCCTTTCTGATATTTACCAAAGTCCATATTTTGAAGTTTCCGATAATCAATACATCTATTGTCATTACAGAGAACATTCTTGGGACTGTTATTGTTGCAAAATGCACTTTGAATTGGGTCTTCTCTGCTTAGAGTACTCTTCATTTTCTCCGGTTTTTAGAGGTAACCGCATGCCCTTTTACAATTTCATGAAGCAGAAGTAATTAAGGCCAAACTGACGGAATTTTAAATATGTCCAATTCATCTAGCAGGAAAGAACCACCAAAGGTAGTCGAAGCTATGTCTTCCATTTTAAGTAATGACGTGAGTGTGTCTAAAAAAATACAAGAATGGGGGAGTTGTTAAAAGTCAGAAGATAGTTGTAAACATCCTTCATTACATCCCAAGTACAGAGGAAACCAGCAGTTCCAGAAAGGAAGAAAAATATCTACAGACTAGTTTTATGGAAGGGCATTTGAACTAAACCAAGAAAGGACTGCAGGGTGGAGACAAGGTGACGCGCTTACCCTTACAGAGCAAAATACTGTCATGCAAAGGAAAAAGTTAAGCTAGTATGCAGAAGCTAGATGCGTGATACTATTCTGGATTTAACGTAGCATGCGAAGGCCATGGTTCACATCATTTTTCCAAGTGTGAAAGCGACACAGACAGACTCTTACCTCACAGACACTAAATGCTTTCCCCTGACACGGTTTGTTCACTGGTGTCTTAACCTTCCTGGGACATCTGAAGGTTTCCTTGTCATATTCAGCCACGGATCTCGCAGTAGAATGTGCGCCACACATCGCAAGGCTCCTAAACTCTCGCAGGCTCTGTACCTGTGCTGCATTTTAATGCGATCTCGTGCTACATTCTGCATCACTAAATCTGCCACACCAACCAAGTTGTATTCTCTTTCGCCGTGCCTTAGCATGACTGCCTTCTAAATATGAACTTGGAGTGAACATGACTTCACCTTGACATCATGCTTTCTTTCCTTCAAATAATTTCAGTGCTTACCCAGTTTCAATTAACGGCATAACATCTGTTAAGGTCGTATTCTTCATCAAGGACATTTTTTAAGTCGGTGAAACATATGTTTTACATATATTGTGTTATGCACACACATTTCCCTACTCTGGCTTGACAGTAGATTGGGAGAGGAAGAATTAAAGGATATAAGAACTAATTCTAACAAGGGAAATCATTGTTACTTGCGCCTTCAATATTTACCATCACCACTTCCCTTCTTTATTGCTGTCAGAAGGCATGTTTTTCGTGGGGAAAGCACTTTAAAAGTCTTCAGCACCGAGTTGCATTTTATCTATCCCAATCAGGGCCAAGTGTTTCTCACTTTCATGGTCTGCATTATAGATGTGAGGGCCCATGTGATCCCGGTCTGCAACTCAGGGCACAGAACCCAGTCTGCCAGGGTCACCTTTGGAAAAACTGTTTCTTTATCCGTTAAAAAGGAAAGCCAAGGTGCCACCACTTTCTTGACTCCCATTCGACAGCATGGAATGCTGATGCTGTATGTGGGTTAGAACAGCCATCTTGAGACCTGTAGGGAAGCCAAGGGACCACAACCAGTACAGTTAAGCCACGTGAGAAGTGTCAACAGCAGCTTTGTAGTTGCTTCCCCTTATTGTCGGCCAAAAAGGAAAACTATGCCACCTACTGAAGCATTAATTGTCTGCATCAGTTTGCTTATTACTCCCACAAAAGGGATTGAAAATGGAGCCATGCAGCATGTTTTGTAAACAAAACACTTTAGTTAGGTTTCGTCTCAAGAAGAAGCAAAGCATAAATCTCATGGATTAAAGCAAACACATATCTCTCACTTCTGAGTCTTCAGTTTAAGTATGATTTTTGTCGAGTCTCCTCATCTTGTCTTGGCTTGAATTTTGGTGGAAGGTAGAACTTTGGATTGAATGAGGTGTTTCCTCTGAGGGAAGGCAAGAATGAATGTGTATCCATTCAATAGAACATTTTTTGTGTAGGCAGCTGTCCCAAGTTAATGAGGAGTGACCGTAATTAGCGTTTCTTGGACGTTTACACATCACGTCCTCCTCTTGCCATTCATTGAGAACGTCACATAGCCAAGGTCAACATCATAGCAGGGAAATACGTTCTCGCAGCGGTAAGGGGTACAGTGGAGAGGGAGCATTTTCTCTGAATAAAATTTACAACACATAATGTTAACTCTGGGATTATGGTGTTGCATAATTGGTTATATTCACTTTTATCGCTACTAAATTCAATATTATTACATGACAAGATATTTATCTCACTATTTGTTTTGAAGGATTTCAGTTACTCGTCTTTAGAGAGAGGAAGTGAGGGAGAGAAACACCAAGGCATGGTGGCCTCTCAGGCGCCCCCTAGTGAGGACACAGCCCACAACCCAGCCATGTGCCTTGACTAGGAATTGAACACCTAACCCTTTGCAAAATGCATTTCCTTCCTGGAAATGGTCATGCTTTCTGTCGCATCAGGCCTTTCACATCTGCTTATTCCCCTGGCTCCGTTATGATCTGCCATTATTCCTACCCGCCCTTTTCCCATCTGAAAGCCTGCTTACCCTCCGCCCCCCATCAACTGACAGTGCTCATGCCTGACTCAGCTCAGATAGAAGTCCCTCTGAAGAGTCACCTTTCATCCTTGTCTTTCCAGTAGCCCGGGATCCACAAATATGTTTTTATTGCTGTATATATAGCGTGCGAGGTTAATGATGTAAATACATGTCAATGTATTTCCCTCTTCCTGTATCAGACCACGAATGCCTTTGACTCAGAGATCATATCGTATTTATGTTTACACCTAACATAGAACACACAACCTTGATCAGTAAATTAGTGGTGATCACTACAGGAATTAAATGCATCTAAATCTCACTCTCCCGCGAGTGCTGGGACCAAGAGTAAAAATCCTTGAGCCCTCCACCATTTCTCCACACGTTATATAGGTTCCAAGAAATTCAGCCAATGACATTGGGTTGAAAGAAATGTCCCAAACAGTTCGATGAAACTCGCAGTGTTGCAGAAGAGCAGCCATGGCTCCACAGGGGGTATCTAAGGAGATTAATGGTGGGCATAGAAGCTTCTGGTCATTTTGAACATCTACTGGTGCAGCTAAGCTACTCTTCCCTGCCCCTGGCATTACACACTGCAGTCAGCAGCACAGATGGGGAGTAAATATGCTGAGAATCTTGAGGAGAGTGGCCAAAATACGTTGCCCTTCAGTACACTCTGACACTTGTTGTTTTCTCGTGAAATCGCACCCCTATGCATTTGTCATGCGTGAGAAACAAGCTCTTGATTCTGACCACAATCTCCTGAAGTATCTCCTAAGAGCTGGCGTTAAGTCCTGCACTTCAACTTGGAAACGCGGTGTGCCCAGGAGAACACCGATCAGCAGGGTGACCAGGAGCGAAAAGACAGCCAAGACTGTAGTGCATTTTCCTGTGTAATCCTCCCTTTGTGGTAAAATATCCCAGGGGCTCCCTTTCTTGATATGCTTCCTTTTTCTTTACAGAGGATTAGAACCATTTGTTTCATACAAGTTCACTATTTACTTGTTTGTTTCTCTGTTTATTTCTTTATTGCATAGACAACTCTAATATGTTGCTACACTATTATTCCTATAAAATTGTTGCTATACTAATACTCCCTGTGATGGAGGCCATCTGTCTCCCCTGGCCACGCGCCCACTGAGTTGCTGATTGGTCAGCTGTCCCTTGTGACGTCACAGTGCATATTCCCTCCTGCCATGGGAACACAGGGTCCCTTGGGGCCGGCCAGCAGGAACTGTTGGGGCAGGCCTTCAGGAGCGGCTGGTCCTGTGGCAGGAAGTCGGAGTATCCCCGCAGGCAGCGCAGCCTTGGGCTATAGGCTCTGAGCAGCAGACAGCAGTGGAGGACAAGGAGATGGAAGAGCCAGGGGTGGAGGAGCAAGAGGTGCAGGAGGAGGAGGTGCAGGAGCCTAGGATTGAGGAGCCAGGGAACAGCGGCGCACAGGTGAGCAGTAGCCTCTCAGGTCCTGCTGTTCCAAGTGAGTCCCCAACTCTCCCTGCCCCCCGCCCCCACCATACACGCCACAGCCAGGTTCCAACTTCTTACCCGCCGACCTGGGGGGTGGCTGACCCTGCAACCATCTTCCCCAGAAGCCACGCCCGCCCTAACCCATGGTCCCCCTTACCCGTGCTTCCCCCTTGGTCCCTGTCAGGATATCCAGTCCATCCCCGCTGCCTGGGACACGTCCACGGCGCTGAGGCGACTGCACAAGGAACTGGCGAACATCACGATCGATCCCCCGCCCATGTGCTCTGCAGGGCCAGTGGATGACAACATGTTCCAATGGAAGGGGACCATCATGGGACCCCCGGACAGCCCCTATGAGGGAGGGGTGTTCTGCCTAAACATACAATTCCCTCGAAATTACCCCTTCAGGCCTCCGGCGATTTCCTTCACCACCCCGATCTACCACCCCAATATCAACCGAAAGGGATATATCTGTGTCGATATTCTCAGGTCCCAGTGGTCTCCTATAATGACCATATCCAAACTCTTGCTGTCCATCAGCTCCTTGCTATGTGACCCCAACCCCAACCATGCCTTTGTTCCATCCATTGGGAGAATGTACCTAAAGGACAGGAAGGCATATGATACCATGGCGCGAGCTTGGACCAAGAAGTATGCTATGTGAGGGAGGGGCAAATGAAAACCCCTCACCTCAATAAAACACCTGGCTGTTGAATGGGCTCTTCTTTGATTGCTTTCTGGGAGGAATCCTTTCCCTTCTCACATCTGCCTATGAGGGTGTGTGGAGGCCTGGTGGGAAGCAGTGTTTGGGGGAAGGGCAAGGTTGGGAGACGGGGTATTTTGAGAGAGGCTAGTAGTAATAAATATTTGACTGAAACACTTCTTTCCTGCTTCAGGATGGGGAAGCAAGAACAAGGGGGTGGTGAGATTAGCAGGCGTCCTTTAGCACGCACAAGGTGGGGGAAACACTGGATGAAGAATAGGAAGATCATTAGGTATCTGGTTCATTCTGAGGTACCTGTGTCTTCAGTGTTTTTGCTTGGACCGACATGGAAGGTAAGCCACAGCCTCTTCTTTCAGGCCCACATTTAACTGTAGAAACATTAAGTGGATGAGGAGATGTCACAAAAGAAAACGAAGTCTTTTCTTCCAAGAATTCTCCACCCCCCCACACTACACTGCCCGCCTTTTTGACCCGTCTGCCACCCTCCACAGTCTGGGCTATATCCCCATTCTCAGGTCATGCTTATTGACAATAGAACACTTGTACAGGCTGCCCAAGTGCCCATGAGTAGATGAGTGGATAAAAGCACTGTGGTATGTGCACACAATGGAATAAATAGTACATGGAAATCTGTCCCTTTGTGACAGTGTGGATGGACCTGAAAAACCTTAGGCTCCGTGAAATAAGCCAGTCAGAGGACGACAAATAAATACCATAGGATCTCTGTCATAAGGAGCATCTAATGAACAAACTGAAGTAACAAGGAAAATGGGGAGAGGCTCCTAGAGAGCTGGCAGCCAGCTGTCAGAGGGGGTATGGGGTGCAGGCTAGGTGGGAAACCGGAAGGGAGTAAGAAAAGACCTTCCCAGATAACAGTATGGAGAAGACCAAGGGAAAAGGGGTGGGGCGGTGCAATAGAAGGGCGTGAAGGGGGACAGCGGGTGCTGCCAGAAGCAGACTTGAATGGGGTGGTGAACACACAATACAATATGCAAAGGATGAAGTGTAGACTCCCACGCTGCAAACCTGCATAATTTCACTCACCTGTGTCACCCCCCAGTAAGCGCAATTAAAAAATAACAGGATAGGAAAGTTTCCTTTCTTTGTGTAAATCTTTTCTCTATGAAAGAGTGTCCTCAATCTGTTGTCAGTGGAGCACTCCTGCGACTGAGCAGCAGTTTGGGTCCTGCTGCCTGCCTGCTAGGCTAAGTGTTAGAGGCAAAGGTTGGGTGGTGAAGGAAAGGGGTTAGGAACACCAGGAAGACAGACGAGAGAGACGCCAATGAAAACCACAATGAGATATAACCTCACAAGGTGAAAATGGCCATCATTGGATACATCTAATCGCCACAAATGCTGGCAGGGTTTGAAAACAAAGGCAACCATTTTGCCCTGTGGGTGGGAATGCAGAATGGGGAAGTCACGGTGGAAAACATGTTTGCATTTCTTCAGGTAATGGAACTGCCTGTTGGTCCATCAATTCCATTGGTGTATTTATACCCTGAGAATCCACAAAGATGCGCCATGCTACAGGTCAACATTATAAATGAGTAAGAACAATTAAGTAATCAGCGCCAAGGAGTGAGAGGGTCAGAATTCAAAAGGCAAGAGTGGCTAAACTCAAATACCAGGTGTGCAGGGACTTTGAGCATCCACGTGAGAGAGGATTTAGAGCTATGTGAAAGGGGCAGATCCTGATGACCTGACTGACAGGAGAGATTTTCCAAATTCTGCTTTCATAACATTAGGGTGCTGATTCCTTGCAGGATTGCTCATTGGTGTCATGAGAAAGAGGCATCTAACAGCCTTTTCAGGACCTTGGGACCCGACAGGCAGTCTGTGTGGTCCCTTTTTGCACTCTATGTCTGAGTGAGGCCATCTTTTCATCATTTCCTTCAACCAAAACAATATCTTCCAGTAGTTTGTAGAAAGGAGCAGACATACGAATGCCTCTGTCTTCCTTAAGCTGGCAAATAGAGAGATTTGCAGAAATAGAAAAAAAAAAACAAAAACAAAAACCGAAAAACTGAGGATACTACACTCATTAAATGTAGGTATTATTAATATATGCTGTTTACAATTTAATAAGAATCCATGGACATATAAGTAAATCTCTTTCCATGCATTAAATATATGCAAAGATAGATTGGGATAAACTACTGTGGGGGCTGAAAATGTTTAATGCTTTTCCTTCCTCCTTTTAAGTTCTTCAGGCTGGGCTAATAACCAAATTGATAGAGGTAGGCTGATAGGAGAAAATGCAAGTTCAATAGACGTTCATGGGTAATTCACACTAGCATGACACATCCACGGGAATTCCAAAGACAGTGAGACAACACCGGGTTGCTGGGACATTTTGGACAAAGAAGAAAAGGCAGGGTAACATGGTACTAGATTTTGAGGAATGCGAAAGAGTGATTTACAAGCAGTTGAGGAAGCGCCAAGCACACAGGCCAGGGCCTTAGTTCTGGGTGAATCCGCAACAATGGGACGCAGCAGGTACTCGGCTATGTGGACATGCCTTAAGCGGTCTACTCTTCACACTTAGTTCCATTAGCCTGAGGACATTCAGCAGTTTCTCTGTCTTGAGTCTCTAGGGCAGGAAAGGGAGGAAGACCCACGGTTCCGAGAGTGGTTTGTTTCTTGATAAATAGCTTACGATTCCTTTCCCCAAAAGCACTTTCAGGACGGCAGAATTTTCCCGTCACTACAGCTGTTGGAAAGAGAAGGTCCGGACAGAGGCGTCTGAGCAAACATGGTGAGCTTGGTTGGGAGGCATGTTATTAAGGGTGCATAGCGGGGAGCATTCCTTTGGTGTCCCTTTCCTTCCTGCACAGCACTTCAGGCAGACACCACCGGGTGGTCAGAGGTGAACTTTACTTACAAATTTCGGTCTCATAGCTTCAGCCAAGGGGTTTGCAGTGCACATATTTTGGTTAAGACGATCACTAGCTTCCAGTTCCATCCCTGGATTCACGGTAGTGCAGCTGGTTTGCAGGCGTTCCCTTTCCAGGTGCCTTCTGCCAGGACCTCATAGTCTAATCTGTGATGTTCGGTGGTTTCTGTTCTACTACGAGCGAGTCACGTGTGTGGAGGATTTGACTTCCTTACGAATTGCAAATGAACAGATGCAACAACTGATCCACGGGAGGTAAAGTAAAGGGTAAAAACACGTGTTACTTTGACAAGGCAGATGTAGAAACAGAACTGAGCCTCACATGTGCATTTGTGTCTGAGAGCTGGGAGTAGAGACCTGGGATGTGCAGAAAAGTTTATGTGGAAAAACCAACTGATTTAAACCCTCATTTTAAAAATTAATTAATTTATTTTATTCAGTTACATTTGTCTGGATTATCTCCTGTTCGCTCCCCCACCCCGGGCAAATCCCACCTCACTACTCCCCTCTAACCTCCCCTTTAAATTTATCCTTGTGTCCTATATAGTAGCTCCTATAGAGCACTGTCCCCCCTATGGCGTCCCAATGCCCTGTGGCTACTGTTACAATGTTCTTAATTTCAATATCTCTGGTTATATTTTGTTTGCTTTTTCTTTTCTTGATTATGTTCCAGTTCAACGTGAGATCCTCTGCACCCCAATGTTCATAGCAACACAATTTACAATAACCAAGTACTGGAAGTAACTTAAGTGCCCATCAGTTAATGAGAGGATCCAAAAAGTATGGTACTTTTAGACAATGGAATTTTACGCAGCGGAGAGAAAGAAGGAGCTAATACCCTGTGCAATGGCATGGGTGAAATTTGTGGGCATTATGCTAAGTGAAAATAAGGCAGGTGTTGAGGGAGAAATACTATTTAGCGCCCCTCGCCCGCACCGCTTTTTCTTTTCTTTTCTTTTTTTTTTTTTTTTTTTGCGAATTTTATAGGATTAATGCTGACAGCAAAGGGTAACCAATCTCCTGAGTGGAATTAAAGGCTCAAGGAAGAGTCAAAGAGTCTGACTACATGAATTATATGTTGAAGGGTAATGTGTCTAATTATATTTTCCAAATGATCTTAAGTAATCCATGCATTTTGAAAGGATATCTACCATTTGAAATGGACACTAAAGACTGCAAAATAGGCACGTGTGGAATCCAATGAGTTCTATAACCTAACAAAAATGTAGAAACAGGGATGATACACGAAACAGAACGAGGGTTGTCGCAAGGGAAGCGGCTGGGTGAAGGAAGAAGAAGGTGAAGGGATTACTGGAAGGACAGCTGTTCAGGATCCTTGGACACGGATCACAATGGGGGGTGGCCAGAGGGAAGAGGAGCGGGAGCTGGGTGCAGGAGAGCAAAGGGGGAAGAGGTGTGAGCAACTGTATTAGCAGAAACAACCCCCAAAATGTACATTAAAAACTAGTCCCTTCAAAACAACTTGGCCAATAATTGGCAGTGTTCCCTTCCCTCCTCACTAAACCCACCACAGAACTCTACCCACAGGAAGAACACATTGTGTCCTGGCTCCCGTTCCTGTGTCATGCTCTGAAATATTCCGAGAAGGTATTTCCGGGACATTGTCCACACAGTTCCTGGATCTCCACTGAGAATTTGGCTTATTCAGGTAACTGGGCCACAGTCACTGGCAAAATGGGTCAGTTCACTGAGTTCCTTGTGGAGGCCAGGTAATGGAATCAAAGTACCTTGGAAGAAAGTGTAGCACTTCTGCTCTGAGTGAATGAGATTCCGATGTAAATACACATCATCCATGGTGATGAGAGAGGCAATTGTGAGAAGCAACTATGACTGCTGGGAACTATGCTGTGACTCCAAGGGGAGAAACAGCGTTAACACTCCATTTATCAAAATTTCAGTGTACTTGATGGTTTCATGAATTGTAATAATATTGCAAAAGAAAGGATAGATCAGGTCCTTGGAGTCTTATCCATTGATTGAGAGTATAATTCAAATCGTATCTACCAGGTAACCCACTTTAGAATCTAAGCACATGCTTTCTATGAGAGAACTAAGGGAACGATATATACACACGTACATAATTCTTTCTATACGTCTACACATGCATTCTTTCAGAAAGAAATTAACATTATTTTGAAAAAGAATTGAATGTATCATGTGCATAGAAAACATGGGGAAAAACATTTTTTACACTCACCTCCTGACTGGAAATATTTCTCATCGAATGGAAATGTGTGTTTTTCAAGGGAGGGAACAAGAGGAAATGAGGAAACAACACTGGAAAAAAGTTTGTTCCTCTGCCGCCATATTTAATGTTTCCATTCGTTATTATATATGAAATAATAGAGAATGCTTGAATATCACTTGCAAACTGAGAACTGACTTTCTTTTAACTTTCAAACTGAAAGACATTCGGTGAAATATAAACTTACGATGAGGAGAAATATCTGGGGATAGAAGAAGAAATATATTTGTATGCAGTTTTCCTTTCTCACAAGTGACAAAACAGACAGACGTGACATTTGTTCCGTCCTGGGATTCAGCGAAAGGCAAATACCCATTAGGTCTG
This sequence comes from Desmodus rotundus, assembly GCF_022682495.2. Lineage (NCBI taxonomy): Eukaryota > Metazoa > Chordata > Mammalia > Chiroptera > Phyllostomidae > Desmodus > Desmodus rotundus. Next base: position 1,259,762 of record NW_026527214.1, on the reverse strand, counting down.
ATTCTATATTTCACCAATTGCGTGGATATCCAAGACATTATCGTCACAATATTGATTCCAGTATGGCAGTGGTAAATGTTACGTGTGTCATCCCGAGCTGTGCTGAGTCAGTCCATGTTAGATTTACTCCGAGGAAACGTCATTGCTAGAAAATGTACATTTTCCCTTTCCACAGACAAGTGCTTGACAAGAAATAGTCTGGCTAGTACGACAGCAGCAAGTGAATGACTGGGTCTTTCGTCCTGAGCAGCTATGAAGACGAACCTATTGTTCACTTGATGTACACAGCATCACAGTACCTCTTCAATAGGCATATTTCATGTGGGAACATGGAGATAAGGCCTCAATCGAAGGATTTTGTAAAAATAAAACTCTTGTTAAACGCCTGAGCCCTTGTTTTGGGTATGATAATTGAATGTCATCTCTGTTCTTGATTTTGTCAGAAAAGGACAGGCTACCCTTTACATTCTTGACATCTTTTCAGGATTAGGAAGTAAGCCTCCAATTCTGCTCTTTTCATCACTGTGCTTGCACCTGGTATGACCATTCTTGTCTTCAACCATTGTTTTCCTTCTTGGAAACAGTCTCTGGAGGCTACTCTCATTGTCACTTCCGTCTTAGAGCAGACAGGAGACTAGGCAGGGAATGTCTTAAAATGGGATAGTACAGGGAACCGAATGAAGGCTCCTGTCTTCCATATTACGAAACCACTTAGCTAGGGTGACTTAACACACAGAAACCTAAGGAAGATTCAATAGAATAATAAACTTCTCCTTTATTACTCCCTCCATTCATATTAACAATATTACACATCACATTTTTTTAACCGTTTGGGGTTTGTTAGAGACAGAAACATCAATCTGAGAGTGAAGCATCAATCATTGCCTCTCATTCACAGCCCACGTGGGGACCGAACCTGCATCCAGGGCACGTGCCCTATGGTAATCAAACCAGCACCTTCTGACTGTGTAGGGTGACACAAAACCGATGTAGCCACACCTGGGAGGGCTAAATATCCCTTACCTCTACGCTATGGTGAAGAAAAGTAGGGCTTTGGAGGCACCCGGGACTGCCTTCATCACAGTCTCGTGATGCAGCTTTGAATAATTTTGTATCTCTTTGAGCCTCAAGTTTCTGATTGGCAAAATAAAATAAATTATACTTCGTCCAAGAAATGGTTTTGAAGTCTCAGTGAGAAAATGTTATTTTGAAACAGTAACTATCCACCCAATAATTCTAGGCTTTATGGAAATAGTAATAAATATTTCCTCCCTCAACAAATTGCAGTACCATTGGAAAGACACTAGAGTCACCTATGGCGAAGACACAGGCATACGCAGATGCCCTTTCCCTCCTCACACAGCCAAAACAAGGAGAGCAATGAATTTAAAAACAAAAACCAGCCAGAAACTGGCAGAAAATGGAACTGTATGAGAGTCCAACAACCAAGGAGTTACAGACTAAACATTCACACAGACCATAAGGAGGGGTAGAAGAGGCAAGTAGGGGTGGAGAGGACTCGCAGCAGGAAGGTGGCTGGAGAACTGGGACGGGAGAGGCGGCCCTGGCAGACAGGTGGCTGGTGGACCAGGCAAGGCAGCAGCTCCAGAGCGAGGGGTAGCATATTTGCTAGCAGATCAATGGAGATGAACAACGGTGGAGCGAAATGGACGACGCAAGCCAGGGCTCCAGTGCAGCTAAAAAAACCTCAAACCTCTGCTTGGAAACACCTGAGGGGTTTGCAGTAGCACAGAACACTCTCAGCCTCACAGGAGAGTTCCTTGGAGAGACACACAGAGTCCGAGAACGTATACAAAACCACTCCCCTGAGAATCAGCTTCACATGGGACTGTTTTGATTGTGGGTAGTAGGGGAAGTGACTGAAAGCCAGCAGAGAGCTAGGCAAGCAGCATCGTTCCCTGTCACACCCCTCCCCAAAATACGGCTCACAGCACGGCCAGGTGGGCTGCCCTAATTAAACCCTAAGGCTCTGCCCATTACCACATAAGAGGCACTCTGAAACAAACAACCAAAAACACATGGCTCAAATGAAAGAAGAGATCAAAGCTCCGACAAAAATGCAGCTAAGTGATGAAGGCTTAGCCAACCTATCAGAGGCACAGTTCCAAATGCTGGTCGTTGTGATGCTCAGAAATTGGCTGAGTATGGTCACAACATAGAGGAACAAGTGCAGCCTAGGAAAAGTGAAATAGAGGAACATGTTCAGGGAACCAACACGGACGGGAAGGAAAGCGGGACTGAGACGAACTGTTTGGAGCAGAAGGAAGAAAAACACATTCAACCAGAACAGAATGAAGAAACAACGATTCAAATCATTGAGGAGAGTCTTAGGAACCTCCAGGGTAATTCTAAGTGGTCCAACATCCAAATCATAGTGGTGGCAGGAGGACAAGAGGAAGAACAAGAAATGGAGACATTCTTTGAAAAGTGAATGAAGGACAACTTCCCCTATCTGGCACAAGAAACAGCCTTCCAGGAAGTCCAGGAAGCCCAGAGAGTCCCAAGGCAGTTGGACCCAAAGAGGAACAACCAAGGCACAGCACAATTACTTTGCCCAAGATTAAAGATATGGAGAGAATCTGAGAAGCTGCAAGAGATAAGCAGACAGTTATCTACAAAGGAATTCCCAAAAGATTGTCAGCTGATTTCTCAACAGAAACATTGGAGGCAAGAAAGGGCTGGGAAGAAGTATCCCAAGTGATGAAATGCAAGGAACTCCATCCAAGATTGTTCTATCCAGCAAAGCTGTCTTTTCGAACGCTCGGGCAGATAAAGCGCTGCCCAGACAAGTTCAATTTAAAGGAGTTCATCATCTCCAAGCCCTTATTATATGAAAAGATACAGAAAGTTGCCTAAGGAAAAAGAAGGTAAAAAAAAAAAAAATGCGAATAAAATGGCAGCAAAGTCACATCTATCAACAACCTAACCTTAAAAGCAAAAATAAAAACACACTACGCAGACAATTCCAACAGGAACTGAATGGCAGAAATGGAGGTAATATGGAGGGTTATTAGCGGGAGGGGGTGGACCGACAACGGGGGAAAAGGTACAGGGAATAAGAAACATTAATGATAGGAGCAAAATAGACCGGAGGAGGTAAGGGTGGTATAGGAAGAGGAATGGGAATGACATTATTGATACAGGAAAACAAAGGCAGCGATGACACAATACCCCTGGTTATTTTTCTTCTATGACTGTGTTCTGTCTTCCTCACTGGTTTCCACTCTTTCTATTCCTAACTCTAGGCTCTCATCAAAGTCAGGTTTTTCTTTTGTTTTAACTTCAAAACTTAATTTTTATTTTTTAGCCATAAAACACGATTTTCATAAAACCCTTCTACTAGGTTTAATTTTTAATAGATATTGATTTAATTTTATGTTTATTCAGTTATAATTGACTGCATTTCCTCCCCATCCCTGCACCTCACCCTAGCCAGTCCCACCTCCCCCAGACACCTCAAAACTCCGCTTTGATTTTCTCTTTGTGCATTTTAGAGTAGTAGATCCTGTAGACCACTCTCCCCTCTATCCCCTCCCTCTTCCCCTCTGACTATTGTACCATTGTTCTTAAAGTCGTATGTGTCTGTTTCTATTTTGTTTCCTTTTTTCCTCAGTTGATTATGTTGTCCTTAAAGGTGAGATCATTTGGTATTTCTCCCTCACAGCCTGGCGCATTTCACTTAACCTAATGCTGTCCAGTTCCATCCATACCATTGCAAAGTGTATCAGCTCCTTCTTTCTCTCTTCGGTGCAGATTTCCATTGTGTAAATGTACCATAGTTTTTGGATCCACTCATTAGCTGATGGGCACCTAGGTAGCCTCCAGCACTGGGCTATTGTGAATCGTGGTGCTATGGACATTGGGGTGCACAGGTTCTCTGGCATTGGTGTTTCAGTGTTCTAAGGGTACAATCCCAGCAGTGGAATTTCTGGGTCAAACGGCTTTTCCATTTTTAGTTTGCAGAGGAAATTCCCTACAGTTCTCCACAGTGGCCGCACCAGTCTGCATTCGCACCAACAATGTCCTGGTTGTCCCTTTTCTCCTCATCCTCTCCGACATCCGTGTCTTGCTTTGTTTATGTTGGCCACTCCGGCTGTTGTGAGATGGAACCTCATTGTGGTTTAATTTTATAAACGAAGAACACAGTAGAAGGAATCAAAAGCAGGATCGGGGGAGCTGAGGACCGCCTCAACAAATTCACTTTTCTCTATACTTTCTTTCGAGTATTTATAGTTATTGTTCCTTTATTCGTGCAAGGGGTTTTCTATTACTCATCCATGCAGACTAGGATTATTGGGATTGTATTATGCGGTGGAGATTGCTGCTAAAATGCCTTGGAGAAAGACGACAAAGGTAAATTAGGCAGGGTCTCAGGCCTCAGAAAATGTGCAGCCCAGTGTAGCTCCGATGTTTAACGCCTCCTGCGGTCTTCTATTGCATACTATAAGGTGTTCATTGGATGTTTCTTAAAGTCATTGGACAATAAGAAGCACAGTCATCTTCTATTTAAAAACTAGTTGCAATCCCGTGTCACGCAATTGAATCAGAGCAATTATTATTGTCCCAAGTTCAAGGATCATAAATTCGAAGTCCATCTGCCTTTTCTCCCACTGCCATCTTTACACGTATTACAAGATTTTGATCCATCTTCCCCAAAGTGTCTTTATCCTTCATCTCTTCCCTTGCCATTCTACTGCTAAAACTGCAGTTCCAAAGTAGTAGGAACATGTCAGCGATGGTCTCTACGTGACCCATCTGTCCTTGATTAAAGAATTTTGTATGAGAGACACTGGGGTAGGGTTGAGGGATGGGGAGACATGCAGAAAATTGTAAGTGAATTTTTTTTTTCAGAGAGACCCTGAAATAAAACCCAACAGCCAGAAGCAAGAGGGAGTTGCGGGGAGATAATGAGGGTGGGGAAGGCGGCAGGGGTATCAGGAACATGTATACGGAGATGTGGACAGAGCCAAAAGTGATGGGAAGATGGAGGATCGAACATGGGGATGGGTCTGGAGGGAGGCAGTGGGGACTCAACGGAGTTAGAGGTGGTTTTGTGGGAGGTAGTATGGTCAAAGAGAAATGAAAAGTCTTTACATTGAATAATGTTTTCCTATATGAATATTTGAAAAAATCCTCTGTTCTTATCTGTACCTGAAGCCTAACATTTAACTTGTTAATGTGCATGTCCCTGTTCATATTTTGTTTCCTTTTTTCCTCAGTTGATGATGTTGTACTTAAAGGTGAGATCATTTGGTATTTCTCCGTCACAGCCTGGCACATTTCACTTAGCATGATGGTGTCCACTTCCATCCATAGCATTGCATGGTTGTCTCTAAAGGACTCCCACCACATCATCCCTATGAGGAGCCTTGGGAACTATGTCGTCTAACAACCTACTTTCACAGATAACAGGTCTTGGAAGTTAATTGATTGGTGTGTGCTCTGTTACTATGAGCTCGATTGTCTCAGTTACATCTAACTGCTTTGTATGTCCATAGAGTCCTTGCAGTTTGGCTTCCTTTGCAAACTATTTAAGATGTGTGAGTATGTACGCTCATGTATGCTTGTGTACTCCTTTGGTTTGGGGTTTGCATTTAAATGAAAATTAATTGCTGATTCTTACCTGATGAATTCATTGGTTCTGAATCAGGTTTATGCTTCAGACCACACTTACCATTTTGTTCATCCTAAGATCTTTTCTCTGAATTAAACCTCGTAGTATAAGACAGACTTCTCGAACTTCTCCTTAGTACCCCCAGCCTATTACTGTGGTTTGGAAAGTGTTTCACTTACTGAAACAGGACCCTGGATTGTAAGAAGCGTTGCTAGTATAGTCAGCGTTTTCTCAAGGCTTGGAAAGTGAAATGTTATGCTTCTGTAGATTATAAAGTTGAAATGTATATTTCCTAGGCTTTGGCCCTTTACACATTCCTTCTATGAATATTCAAGAGTCTCTCCATGTATCTACAAGTTGACGTAACAAGGAAGTGCTTACCCTTCAACGACCTCCCACGTTTGAAGCACTCTAGGAAGCAAGTCATTAGGTCTTATGTATTTATATACATGAAGAATATTCAAATGATCTTTGACTAGGGCTTCCCAGAGAGTACCAACCCAGTATGTGTTATATATCACATTATAAGGAGCTGGCACCAATACTTATAAATTGTAGAAGAAATACAACGGTCCTATATAAATTTTGTCTTTTTCATGTGACTGTCTTGACGTGATAACTTTGCATGTTTTTTGACATATATTTTTCCCCTCTGTCATGAATGAGTATTGTGCATACGCTGTATTTCTTCCCTGAAAAAAAGCGCTCTACTGTTCATTTTTTCTGGAGCATGAACTGCTATCTAGGGATATTTCTCTGGCCTTCTCTGAATTCTTTTTTCCCCGTAGTAACGCATACGATAGGATCAGGCAATGTCAAAAGGAAGAACCATGCCATTTTCCACCAATGTTTATGGAAAGATGTGAAAACTGTGAGCAGGGTTAATGACGGTCTTTCTTACTGAATGGAAAAAATCTAGAGTAATGATTTTAAAAATATTGGTCTTTAATATTTATGGGCTGTTGTTTAATTCATCAAAAATATTTCACACTTTACTTTTGGAGTCCCTGATTCTCCCATTTCCATTAAGTACGTGAAGTTTCTCTACACAAAACCACCTACACCTGGAAAAATACCCTACTTCATTTGGTTTCAAAGGGTCCCATGAAAAATGTAGGTTAATGTCAAGACTACTTCACCATACAGGATGCCTACTGTGTCTACATATATTTGCTTCTCATCGTTAATGGAAGGAGTGAATTAATTTTTTCTTCCCTAGAGTGTACCATTTATTTCGTCCAATGATTTATTAATCCTAGAAGTTGGTTCTATGGGGTTGACACCTATGGTTCATGATTCCTTATGGATATGTTACAGCTTGACCTTAGAGCGGATAGCACCTTTACCACTTGTCATTATTTTTTTACTCACTTTGTGGTATGAGAGACAGTTTTTATCCTTTCTGATATTTACCAAAGTCCATATTTTCAAGTTTCCGATAATCAATACATCTATTGTCATTACAGAGAACATGCTTGGGACTGTTATTGTTGCAAAATGCACTTTGAATTGGGTCTTCTCTGCTTAGAGTACTCTTCATTTTCTCCGGTTTTTAGAGGTAACCGCATGCCCTTTTACAATTTCATGAAGCAGAAGTAATTAAGGCCAAACTGACGGAATTTTAAATATGTCCAATTCATCTAGCAGGAAAGAACCACCAAAGGTAGTCGAAGCTATGTCTTCCATTTTAAGTAATGACGTGAGTGTGTCTAAAAAAATACAAGAAGGGGGGAGTTGTTAAAAGTCAGAAGATAGTTGTAAACATCCTTCATTACATCCCAAGTACAGAGGAAACCAGCAGTTCCAGAAAGGAAGAAAAATATCTACAGACTAGTTTTATGGAAGGGCATTTGAACTAAACCAAGAAAGGACTGCAGGGTGGAGACAAGGTGACGCGCTTACCCTTACAGAGCAAAATACTGTCATGCAAAGGAAAAAGTTAAGCTAGTATGCAGAAGCTAGATGCGTGATACTATTCTGGATTTAACGTAGCATGCGAAGGCCATGGTTCACATCATTTTTCCAAGTGTGAAAGCGACACAGACAGACTCTTACCTCACAGACACTAAATGCTTTCCCCTGACACGGTTTGTTCACTGGTGTCTTAACCTTCCTGGGACATCTGAAGGTTTCCTTGTCATATTCAGCAACGGATCTCGCAGTAGAATGTGCGCCACACATCGCAAGGCTCCTAAACTCTCTCAGGCTCTGTACCTGTGCTGCATTTTAATGCGATCTCGTGCTACATTCTGCATCACTAAATCTGCCACACCAACCAAGTTGTATTCTCTTTCGCCGTGCCTTAGCATGACTGCCTTCTAAATATGAACTTGGAGTGAACATGACTTCACCTTGACATCATGCTTTCTTTCCTTCAAATAATTTCAGTGCTTACCCAGTTTCAATTAACGGCATAACATCTGTTGAGGTCGTATTCTTCATCAAGGACATTTTTTAAGGCGGTGATACGTATGTTTTCATATATTGGGTTATGCACATATATTTCCATACTCTGGCTTGACAGTAGATTGGGAGAGGAAGAATTAAAGGATATAAGAACTAATTCTAACAAGGGAAATCATTGCTACTTGCCCCTTCAATATTCACCATCACCACTTCCCTTCTTTATTGCTGTCAGAAGGCATGCTTTTCGTGAGGAAAACACTTTAAAGTCTTCAGCACCGAGTTGCATTTTATCTATCCCAATCAGGGCCAAGTGTTTCTCACTTTCATGGTCTGCATTATAGATGTGAGGGGCCTTGTGATCCCGGTCTGCAACTCAGGGCACAGAACCCAGTCTGCCAGGGTCACCTTTGGAAAAACTGTTTCTTTATCCGTTAAAAAGGAAAGCCAAGGTGCCACCACTTTCTTGACTCCCATTCCACTGCATGGAATGCTGATGCTGTATGTGGGTTAGAACAGCCATCTTGAGACCTGTAGGGAAGCCAAGGGACCACAACCAGTACAGTTAAGCCACGTGAGAAGTGTCAACAGCAACTATGTAGTTGCTTCCCCTTATTGTCGGCCCAAAAGGAAATCTATGCCACCTACTGAAGCATTAATTGTCTGCATCAGTTTGCTTATTACTCCCACAAAAGGTATTGAAAATGGAGCCATGCAGCATATTTTGCAAACAATACACTTTAGTTAGGCAACCGTATCCTTGGAGACTGTATCCAAGGAAACAGCGTATACCGGAGACCATTGTGCTCAGAACCGGTCCCACAAGATTCTAGATCTTGTCACACCGCATTCTAGAACGCCGTATCCAAGGAAACCGTACCCTTGCAGACCGTATCCTAGGAAACCACTTATACCTGGAGACCATTGTTTTCAGAATCGATCCCCAAGATTCTAGATGCTGACACACCACATTCTAGAACGCCGTATCGAAGGCCACAGTATCCTTGGAAACCGTATCCTAGGAAACCGCTTATACCTGGAGGCCATTGTGCTCAGAACCCGCCCAACAAGATTCTAGATCCTGACACCACATTCTAAAAGGCAGTATCCAAGGCAACCGTATCCTTGGAAACCATATTCTAGGAAACCGCTTATCTCTGGAGACCATTGTTTTCGGAATCTGTCCCCATGTTTCTAGATTCTGACACAACACATTCTAGAACGCCGTATCCAAGGAAACCATATACTTGGAAACCGTATCCTAGGAAACCGCTTATCTCTGTATACCATTGTGCTCAGACCCGTCTAACAACCCCTAGATCCGGACACACCACATTCTAGAACGCCGTATGCAAAGCACCATATCCTTGGAGACCGAATACTAGGAAACCGCTTATATCTGGAGACTATAGTGCTCAGATCCTGTCCCACAAGATTCCAGATCCTGAACACCACATTCTAGAACTCCGTATCCAAGGCCACCGTATCCTTGGAGACCGTATCCTAGGAACCGCATATCCCTGGAGACCATTTTCTCAGAACCCGTCCCACAAGATTCTAGATCCTGACACACAATGTTCTAGAACGCCCTATCCAAGGCAACCGTATCCTGGGAAACCGTATCCTAGGAAACCAGTTATCTCTGGAGACTATGGTGTTCAGAACCCATCCCCAAGATTCTAGATCCTGACACACCACTTTTTAGAACTCCGTATCTAAGGCAACCATATCCTTCAAGACCGTATCCTAGGAAACCATGTATCCCTGGAAACTATTGTGCTCAGAACCTGTCCCATATGATTCTAGATTCTGACACACCACATTCTAGAACGCCGTATCTAAGGCAACCGTATCCTTGGAAACAGTATCCTAAGAAACTGCTTATCTCAGGAGACCATTGTGCTCAGAATCTGTCCCCAGATACTAGATACTGACAAACCGAATTCTAGACTCCGTATGCAAGGCAACCGTAACCTTGGAAACCGTATCGTAGGAAACCGCTTATCTCTGGAGGCCATTGTGCTCAGAACCCGTCCCACAAGATTCTAGATCCTGACTAACCACATTCTACAACGCCATCTCCTAGGCACCGTATCCTTCGAGACAGTACCTTAATAAACCGCTTAATCTGGAGACTATTGTGCTCAGAACCTGTCCCACAAGATTCTAGACCCTGACACACCACATTCTTGAATGCCGTATCCAAGGTAACCATATCCTTGGAGTCCGTATCCTAGGAAACCCCGTGTCCCTGGAGACCATTGTGCCCAGGATCCATCCCACAAGATTCCAGACCCTGACACACCACATTCTAAAACGTCGTATCCAAGGCAACCGTATCCTTGGAAACCCGATCCTCGGAAATCGCTTATCTCTGGAGACCATAGGGCTCAGAACCCGCCCCACAAGATTATAGATCCTGACAAACCACATTCTAAAACGCAGTTCCAAGGCCACCCTATCCTTGGAAACCGTATCCTAGGAAACCGCTTATCTCTGCAGACCATTGTCTTCAGAATCTGTCCCCAAGATTCTAGATCCTGACACACCACATTCTAGAACGCCGTATGCAAGGCAACCGTATCCTTGGAGAGCGTATCCTAGGAAACCGAGTATCCCTGGAGACCATTGTGCTCAGAACCCGTCCCACAAGATTCTAGATACTGACACACCACGTTCTCGAACGCCATATCCAAGGCAACCGTATCCTGGGAAACCGTATCCTAGGAAACTGCTTATATCTTGAGGCCATTGTGCTCAGAACCCGCCCCACATGATTCTAGATCCTGACACACCATGTTCTAGAACGCCGTATCCAAGGCACCGTATCCTTGGAAACCATATCCTAGGAAACCTCTAATATCTGGAGGCCATTGTGCTAGAACCCCTCCCACAAGATTCTAGATCCTGACACAACACATTCTAGAACTCCGTATCCAAGGCAACCATATCCTGAGACCATATCCTAGGACACCGCGTATCCCTGGAGACCATTTTCCTCAGAATCCATCCCACAAGATTCCAGACCCTCACACACCACTTTCTTGAACGCCGTCTCCAGGCAACCGTATCCTTGGAAACCGTATCCTAGGAAACTGCTTATCTCTGGAGACCATTGTGCTCAGAATCTGTCCCCAGATTCTAGATTCTGACACACCGAATTCTAGAACGCTGTATCCACGGCACCGTATCCTTGCAGACCGTATCATAGGACAGCGCTTATATCTGCAGACTATAGTGTTCAGAACCTGTCCCACAAGACTCTAGATCATGACACACGACATTCTAAAAGTCGTATCCAAGGACGGTATCCTTGGAGTCCGTATCCTAGGAAACGCCGTAACCCTGGAGACCATTGTGCTCACAATCCGGCCCACAATATTCTCAATCCTGACACACCACATTTTTTAACGCCGTGTCAAGGCAACCATGTCCTTGAAGATTGTATCCTAGGAAACCGTTTATACCTGGAAACCATTGTGCTGAGAACCCGTACAACAGGATCCAGATACTGACACAACACATTCTAGAACTCCGTATCCAAGGCAACCATATCCCTGGAGACCGATTCCCAGGAAACCGCATATCCCTGGAGACCATTGTGCTCAGATCCCGTCCAACAAGATTCTAGAATCTGAGACAACAGGTTCTAGAACTCCGTGTCCAAGGAAACCGTATCCTTGGAGACCGTATCCAAGGAAACAGCGTATCCTGGAGACCATTGTGCTCAGAACCCGTCCCACAAGATTCTACATCGTGACACAGCACATTCTAGAACGCCGTATCCAAGCAAACCGTATCCTTGCAGACCGTATCCTAGGAAACCGCTTATCTCTGTAGACCATTGTGCTCAGACCCCTCTAACAACCTCTAGATCCGGACACACCACATTCTAGAACGCCGTATGCAAGGCACCATATCCTTGGACACCGTTTCCTAGGAAACCGCTTATATCTGGAGACTATTGTGCTCAGAACCCGGCCCAAAAGAGTCTATATCCTGAACACCGAATTCTATAACGCCGTATCCAAGGCAACCGTATCCTTGGAAACCGTATCCTAGGAAACCGCTTATCTCTGGAGACCATGGTACTTAGAACCCGTCCCACAAGATTCTAGATTCTGACACACCACATTCTTGAACGCCATGTACAAGGCAACAGTGTCCTTGAAGACCGTATCCTAGGAAACCGTGTATCCTTGGAAACCATTGTGCTGAGAACCCTTCCCACAAGTTTCTGGATCCTGACACAACAAATTCTTGAACTCCATACTCAAGGAAACCATATCCTTGAAGACTGTATCCTAGGAAACCGTGTATCCCTGGAGACCATTGTGCTCACATTCGGTCCCACAAAATTCCAGACCCTGACACACCACATTCTTGAACGCCGTCTCCAAGGCAAATGTATCTTTGGAGACCGTATCCTAGGAAATCGCTTATATCTGGAGGCCATTATGCTCAGAACCAGCCCCACAAGATTCTACATCCTGACTAACCACATTCTACAACGCCATATCCAAAGCAACCGTATCCTAGCAAACTGCTTATCTCTGGAGACCATTGTGCTCAGAAACTGTCCCAAGATTCTAGATTCTGACACACCGAATTCTAGAACGCTGTATCCAAGCACAGAATCCTTGGAGACCGTATCCTAGGAAAGCACATATATCTGGAGACTATTGTGCTCAGAACCTGTCCCACAAGATTCTATATCCTGACCCACCACATTCTAAAACGCCATATCCAAGGCAACGGTATCCTTGGAAACCATATCCTAGAAAACCCCGTATCCCTGGCGACCATTGTGCTCAGAACCTGTCCCAATAGATTCCAGACCCTGACACACCACATTCTACAAAGCCTTATCCAAGAAAACCGTATCACTGGATATCGTATGCTAGGAAACCGGTTGTACCTGGAGACCATTGTGCTCAGAACCCGTCCCACAAGCTTCCAGACCCTGACACACCACATTCTTCAACGCCGTCTCCAAGGAAACTGTATCTCTGCAGACCGTATCCTAGGAAACCCTGTATCCCTGGAGACCATTGTGCTCAGAATCCGGCACACAATTATCTAGATAATGACACACCACATTCTTGAACGCAGTGTCCAAGGCAACGGTGTCCTTGAAAACCGTATCCTAGGAAACCGTGTATCCCTGGAAACCATTGTGCTGAGAACCCGTCCCACAAGATTCTAGATCCTGACACAACACATTCTAGAACTCCGTATCCAAGGCAACCGTATCCTTGGAGACCGTATCCTAGGAAACCACATATACCCGGATACCATTGTGCTCAGAACCCGTCCAACAAGATTCTAATATCTGACACACCATGTTCTAAAATGTCGTGTCCATGGCAACCGTATCCTTGGAGACCGTATCCTAGGAAACCGCGTATCCATGGAGACCATTGTGCTGAGAACCCGTCCCACAAGATTCTAGACCACGACACACCACACTCTTGAACGCCGTATCCAAGGCAACCGTATCCTTGTAGACCGTATCCTAGGAATCCCCTTATCCCTGGAGACCATTCTGCTCAGAACCCGTCCCACAAGATTTTAGATCCTGCCACACCACATTCTAGATCGCGGTATCAAAGGCACCGTATCCTTGGAGACCGTATCCTAGAAACCGCTTATATCAAGAGACTATTGTGCTCAGAACAAGCACTACAAGATTCTAGATCCTGACAAACCGCATTCTAGGAAGGAGTATCCAAGGCAACCGTATCCTTGAAGACCGTATCCTAGGAAATCGCTTATCTCTGGAGACCATAGTGCTCAGAACCCGCCACACAAGATTCTAGATCCTGACAAACCACATTCTAAAACGCAGTCCAAGGCCACCGTATCCTTGGAGACCGTATACAAGGAAACCGTGTATCCCTGGATACCATTGTGCTGAGAACACGTCCCACAAGATTCCAGATCCTGACACACCACATTCTACATCGCCGTGTCCAAGGCAACCGTATCCTTGGAAACCGTAAGCTAGGAAACCTCGTATCCCTGGAGACCATTGTGCACAGAACCAGGCCCACAAGATTCCGGACTCTGACACACCGCATTATAGAACGCCGTATGCAAGGCAACCATATCCTTGGAGTCCGTATCCTAGGAAACCTCATATACCTGGAGACTATTCTGCTCAGAACCCGGCCCACAAGTTTATAGATCCTAACACCACATTCTTGAACGCCGTCTCCAAGGCAACCGTATCCTTGGAAACCTTATCGTAAGAAACTGCTTATCTCTGGAGACCATTGTGCTCAGAACCCGTCCCACAAGATTCCCGACCCTGACACACCACATTCTGGAACCCCGTATCCAAGACAAGCCTATCCCCGGAGACCATATCCTAGGAAACCTCGTGTACCTGGAGACCATTGCTCTCAGAACCCGGCCCTCAAGATTCTAGATCCTGAACACCGCATTCTATAACGCAGTATCCAAGGCAACCGTATCCTTGGAAACCGTATCCTAGGAAACCGCTTATCTCTGGAGACCATTGTGCTCAGAACCCGTCCCACAAGATTCTAGATCCTGACACACCACATTCTTGAACGCCGTGTACAAGGCAACAGTGTCCTTGAAGACCGTATCCTAGGAAACCGTGTATCCTTGGAAACCATTGTGCTGAGAACCCGTCCCACAAGTTCTAGATCCTGATACAACAAATTCTAGAACTCCATACCCAAGGAAACCATATCCTTGAAGACTGTATCCTAGGAAACCGTGTATCCCTGGAGACCATTGTGCTCACAATCCGTCCCACAAGATTCCAGACCCGGACACACCACATTCATGAATGCCGTATCCAAGGCAACCGTATCCTTGGAGACCGTATCCTAGGTAACCATATATACCTGGAGACCATTATGCTCAGAACCCGTCCAACAAGATTCTAAAATCTGACACACCACGTTCTAGAACGCCGTGTCCAAGGCAACCGTATCCTTGGAGACCGTATCCAAGGAAACAGCGTATCCCAGAGACCATTGTGCTCAGAACCCGTCCCACAAGATTCTAGATCATGACACAGCACATTCTAGAACGCCGTATCCAAGCAATCCTTATCCTTGCAGACCGTATCCTAGGAAACCGTGTATTCCAGAAGTCCATGGTGCTCAGAACCCGTCCCACAAGATTCTGGATCCTGACACACCACATTGTAGAACGCCGTATCCAAGGAAACCGTATCCTTGCAGACCGTATCCTAGTGAACCGTGTATCCCAGGAAACCATTGTGCTCAGAACCCGTCCCTCAAGATTCTAGATCCAGACACACCACATTCTAGAACGCCGTATCCAAGGCACCAGTATACTTGGAGACCGTATCCCAGGACACCGCTTATCCCGAGAGACCATTGTGCTCAGAACCCCTCCCAAAGATTCTAGATCCTGACACACCACGTTCTAGAACGCAGTATCTAAGGCAACCATATCCTTGGAATCCGTATCCTAGCAAACTTCTTATCTCTGGAGACCATTGTTTCAGAATATGTCCCCAAGATTCTACAGACTGAGACACCACAATCTAGAACACCATGTGCAAGGCAACCGTATCCTTGGAGTCCATTCCTAGGAAACCGCGTATCCTTGGAGACTAGTGCTTTCAGAACCCGGCCCACAAGGTTCTAGATCCTAAACTCCACATTCTAGAACGCCGTATCCAAGGCAACCGTGTCCTTGGAAACCATATCCTAGGAAACCGCTCATATATGGGGGCCATTGTGCTGAGAACCCGTATAACAAGATTCTAGATCCTGACACACCAAATTCTAGAACGCAGTATCCAAGGCAACCATATCCTTCGAAACCGTATCCTGGGAAACCGCTTATCTCTGGAGACTATTGTGCACAGAACCTGTCCCACAAGATTCTAGATCCTGACACGCCGCATCTAAAACGCCCTATCCAAGGAAACCGTATCCTGGGAGACCGTATCATAGGATACCCCGTATCCTTGGAGACAATTGTGCTCAGAATCCATCCCACAAGATTCTAGATACTGACACACCACATTCTTGAGCGCCGTGTCCACGGCAACCGTGTCCTTGAAGACCGTGTCCTAGGAAACCTTGTATCCCTGGAAACCATTGTGCTGAGAACACGTCCCACAAGATTCTAGATCCTGACACACCACATTCTAGAACGCCGTGTCCAAGGCAACCGTATCCTTGGAAACTGTATCCTAGGAAACCGCTTATCTCTGGAGACCATTGTGCTCAGAACCCGTCCCACAAGATTCTAGATCCTGACACACCACATTCTTGAACGCCCTGTACAAGGCAACAATGTCCTTGAAGACCGTATCCTAGGAAACCGTTAATTCTTGGAAACCATTGTGCTGAGAACCCGTCCCACAAGTTTCTAGATCCTGACACAACAAATTCTAGAACTCCATACTAAAGGAAACCATATCCTTGAAGACCGTATCCTAGGAATCCGTGTATCCCTGGAGACCATTGTGTTCACAATCTGTCCCAAAGATTCCAGACCCGGACACACCACATTCTTGAACGCCGTCTCCAAGGCAAACGTATCCTTGGAAACCGTATCCTAGGAAACCGCTTATATCTGGAGGCCATTATGCTAAGAACCAGCCCCACAAGATTCTACATCCTGACTAACCACATTCTACAACGCCGTATCCAAAGCAACCGTATCATAGGAAACTGCTTATCTCTGGAGACTACAAACTGTCCCAACATTCCACATTCTGACACAACGAATTCTAGGACGCTGTATCCAAGCACAGAATCCTTGGAGACCGTATCCTAGGAAAGCGCATATATCTAGAGACTATTGTGCTCAGAACCTGTCCCACAACATTCTAGATCCTGACACAACATATTCTAAAACGCCATATCCAAGGCAACCGTATCCTTGCAATCAATATCCTAGGAAACCCCGTATCCCTGGCGACCATTGTGCTCAGAACCTGTCCCACAAGATTCCAGACCCTGACACACCACATTCTACAATGCCGTATCCAAGGCAACCGTATCACTGGATATCGTATGCAAGGAAACCGGTTGTGCCTGGAGACCATTGTGCTCAGAACCCGTCTCACAAGCTTCCAGACCCTGACACACCACATTCTTCAACGCTGTCTCCAAGGAAACTGTATCTCTGCAGACCGTATCCTAAGAAACGCTGTATCCCTGGAGAACTTTGCTCAGAATCCGACACACAATTATCTAGATACTGACACACCACATTCTTGAACGCAGTGTCCAAGGCAACGATGTCCTAGAAGACAGTATCCTAGGAAACCGTGTATCCCTGGAAACCATTGTGCTGAGAACCAGTCCCACAAGATTCTAGATCCTGACACAACACATTCTAGAACTCCGTATCCAAGGCAACCGTATCCTTGGAGACCGTATCCGAGGAAACCGTGTATCCCTGGAAACCATTCTGCTGAGAACCCGTCCCACAAGAATCTAGATCCTGACAAACCACATTCTAAAATGCAGTCCAAGGCCATCGTATACATGGAGACCATATCCTAGAAAACAGTGTATCCCTGGGAAACATTGTGCTGAGAACACGTCCCACAAGATTCCAGATGCTTTCACACCACATTCTAGAATGCGGTGTTTCGGGATCTGGAATGTTTTGGTGCGGGTTCTGAGCACTATGGCCTCCAGAGTAAGCGGTTTCCTAGGATACAGTTTCCAAGGATACGGTTGCCTTGGATACTGCGCTCTAGAATGCGGTGTGAAAGGATCTAGAATCTTGTGGTGCGGGTTCTGAGCACAATGGCCTCCTGAGATAAGCGGTTTCCTAGGATACTGTGTCCAAGAATATGGTTGCCGAGGATATTGCATTCTACAATGCGGTGTGTCAGGATCTAGAATCTTGTGGTGCGGGTTCTAAGCACTATGGTCTCCAGAGTAAGCGGTTTCCTAGGATACGGTTTCCAAGGATACGTTTGCCTTGGATACGGGGTTGTAGAATGTGGTGTGTCAGGATGTAGAATTTTGTGGGGATCGTACTGAGCACAATGGACTCCAGAGATAGGCGGTTTCCTAGTATACGGTTTCCTAGCGTACGGTTGCCTTGGATACTGCGTTTTAGTATGCGGTATTTCAGGATCTAGAATCCTGTGGTGCCGGTTCTTAGCACAATGGCGTCCAGATATAAGCGTTTTCCTAGGATAGGGTTTCCAAGGAAAGGGTTGCCTTGCATACGGCGTTGTAGAATGTTGTGTGTCAGGATCTAGAATCTTCTTGGACGGGTTGTGAGCACAATGGCGTCCATATATAACCGGTTTCCTAGGATTCGATTTCCAAGGATACAGTTTCCTAGGATACGGCGTTCTAGAATGTGGTGTGTCAGGATCTAGAATTTTGTTGGGCGGGTTCTGAGCACAATGGTCTCGAGAGATAAGGGGTTTCCTAGGATACGTTTTCCAAGGATACGGTTGCCTTGGATACTGCTTTTTAGAATGTGGTTTGTCTGGATCTAGAATCTTGTGGCGCGGGTTCAGAGCAATATGGTCACCTGAGATCAGGGGTTTCCTAGGATACGGTTTCCACGGATAAGGTTGCCTTGGAAACGGCGTTCTAGAACGTGGTGTGTCAGGATCTAGAATCTTGTGGGCGGGTTCTGAGCACAATTGCCTCTAGATATAAGCAGTTACCTAGGATACGATCTCCAAGGATACGGTTGCCATGCATACGGTGTTCTAGTATGTGCACTTCATGATCTAGAATCTTGTGGGCCCGGTTATGAGAACTATAGTCTCCAGGGATACGCGGTTTCCTAGGATACCGACTACAAGGATACGGTTGCCTTGCATACTGCGTTCTAGGATGTGGTGTGTCAGGATCTAGAATCTTGTCATGAGTGTTCTGAGCACAATGGCCTCCTGAGATAAGCGGTTTCCTAGGATAAAGTTTCCAAGGATACGGTTGCATTGAATACGACGTTTAGAATGTGGTGTGTCAGGATCTAGATACTTGTGGGGCGGGTTTTGAGCACAATGGCAGACAGATATAAGAGGTTTCCTAGGATACGGTTTCCAAGGATACGGTTGCCTTGGATACTGCATTCTAGAATGTGGTGTGTCATGATCTAGAATCTTGTGGGGCACGTTCTGAGCACAATGGCCTCCAGAGATAGGCGGTTTCCTAGGATACGGTTTCCAAGTATACGGTTGACTTGGATACTGCGTTTTAGAATGTGGTTTGTCAGGACCTAGAATCCTGTGGTGCCGGTTCTAAGCACTATGGTCTCCAGAGATAAGCGGTTTCCTAGGATACGGTTTTCAAGGATACGGTTGCCTTGGATACTGCATTCTAGAATGGGGTGTGTCAGGATATAGAATCTTGTGAGGACCGTTCTGAGCTCAATGGCCTCCACAGATAGGCGGTTTCTAGGATACGGTTTGCAACTATACGGTTTCATTGCATACTGCGTTTTAGAATATGGTTTGTCAGGATCTAGAATCTTGTGGTGTGGGTTCTAAGCACTATCGTCTTCAGAGTAAGCGGTTTCCTAGGATACGATATCCAAGGATACGGTGGCCTTGGATACTACATTCTTGAATGCAGTGTGTAAGGATCTAGAATCTTGTGCTGGGTGTTCTGAGCACAATGGCCTCCTGAGATAAGCGGTTTCCTAGGATAGGGTTTCCAAGGATACGGTCGCCTTGGATACCGCGTTCTAGAATGTGGTGTGTCAGGATCTAGAATCTTGAGGGAGGGGTTCTGAGCACTATGGTCTCCAGAGATAAGAGGTTTCCTGGCATACGATTTCCAAGGATATGGTTGCATTGGATACTGCATTCTAGAATGTGGTGTGTCAAGATGTAGAATACTGTGCGGCACGTTCTGAGCACAATGGCCTCCGGAGATAGGCAGTTTCCTAGGATACGGTTTGCAAGTATACGGTGGCCTAGTATACTGCGTTGTAGAATGCGGTGTGTCAGGATCTAGAATCTTGTGGTGGGGGTTCTGAGCACAATGGCCTCCTGAGATAAGCGGTTTCCTGGGATTCGGTTTCCAAGGATACGGTTGCCTTGTATACATCATTCTAGAATGCGGTGTGTCAGGATCTAGAATCTTGTGGTGCGGGTTATGAGCACTATGGCCTCCTGAGATAAGCGGTTTCCTAGGATACGGTATCCAAGTATACGATTGTCTTGGCAACTGCGTTCTATAATGTGTTGTGTCAGGATCTAGAATCTTGTGGTGCGGGTTCTGAGCACTATGGTCTCAGAGAGTAAGCGGTTTCCTAGGATACGGTTTCCAAGAATATGGTTGCCTTCGATACTGAATTCTAGAATGCAGTGTGTCAGGATCTAGAATCTTGTGGTGCGGGTTCTGAGCACAATGGCCTCCTGAGATAAGCGGTTTCCTAGGATACGGTTTCCAAGAATACGGTTGCCTTGGCAACTGCATTCTAGAATGTTGTGTGTCAGGATCTAGAATCTTGTGGTGCGGGTTCTGAGCACTATGGTCTCCAGAGTAAGAGGTTTCCTAGGAAAAGGTTTCCAAGGATACGGTTGCCTTGGATACTGCATTCTAGAATGTGGTGTGTCAAGATCTAGAATCTTGTGGTGCGGGTTCTGAGCACTATGGTCTCCAGAGTAAGCGGTTTCCTAGGATACGGTTTCCAAGGATACGGTTGCCTTGGATACTGCATTCTAAAATGCGGTGTGTAAGGATCTAGAATCTTGTGCTGCGAGTTCTGAGCACAAGGCCTCCTGAGATAAGCGGTTTCCTATGATACGGTTTCCAAGGATACGGTAGCCCTGGATACGGCGTTCTAGAATGTGGTGTGTCAGGATCTAGAATATTGTTGGTCAGGTTCAGAGAACAATAGTCTACAGGAATACGCGGTTTCCAAGGATACGGACTCCAAGAATACGCTTGCCTTGCATACGGCGTTCTAGAATGTGGTGTAACAGTATCTAGAATCTTGTGGGACGGGTTCTGAGCACAATGGTCTCCAGGGATTCGCGGTTTACTAGGATTCCGTCTCCAAGTATACGGTTACCTTGGATAGTGCGTTTTACAATGTGGTATGTCAGGATCTAGAATCTTGTGGTGCGGGTTCTGAGCACTATGGTCTCCTGAGAAAGCGGTTTCCTAGGATACGGTTTCCAAGGATACAGTTGCCTTGAATACTGAATTCTAGAAAGCGGTGTGTCAGGATCTAGAATCTTGTGGCACGGATTCTGAGCACAATGTTCTCCAGAGATAAGCGGTTTCCTAGGATACGGTGTCCAAGGATACGGTTGGCTTGCATAAGGGGTTCTAGAATGTTGTGTGTCAGGATCTAGAATCTTGTGGGGAGGGTTCGAAGCACAATGACCTCCATATATAAGCGGTTTGCTAGGATACGGTTTCCAAGGATACGGTTGGCTTGCATATGGGGTTCTAGAATGTTGTGTGTCAGGATCTAGAATCTTGTGGGGAGGGTTCGAAGCACAATGGCCTCCATATATAAGCGGTTTCCGAGGATACGGTTTCCAAGGATACGGTTGGCTTGCATATGGGGTTCTAGAATGTTGTGTGTCAGGATCTAGAATCTTGTGGGGCGGGTTCGAAGCACAATGGCCTCCATATATAAACGGTTTCCTAGGATACGGTTTCCAAGGATACGGTGGCCTTGGCTACGGCGTTCTAGAATGCGGTGTGTCAGGATCTAGAATCTTGTTGGACGGGTTCGGAGCACAATGGCCTCCATATAAAAGTGGTTTCCAAGGATACTGTTTCCAAGGATACGGTTGCCTTGGATACTGCGTTTTACAATGTTCATTGTCAGAATCTAGAATCTTGTGGGGCAGGTTCTGAGCACAATGGTCTCCAGAGATAAGAGGTTTCCTAGGATACGGTTTCCGGGATACGTTTGCCATGGACACGGCGTTCTAGAATGTGGTGTGTCAGGATCTAGAATATTGTTGGTCAGTTTCAGAGAACAATAGTCTACAGGAATACGCGGTTTCCAAGGATACGGACTCCAAGAATACGGTTGCCTTGAATACGGCGTTCTAGAATGTGGTGTGACAGGATCTAGATCTTGTGGGACGGGTTCTGAGCACAATGGTCTCCAGGGATTCGCGGTTTACTAGGATTCCGTCTCCAAGTATACGGTTGCCTTGGATAGTGCGTTTTACAATGTGGTATGTCAGGATCTAGAATCTTGTGGTGAGGGTTCTGAGCACTATGGTCTCCAGAGTAAGCGGTTTCCTAGGATACGGTTTCCAAGGATACGGTTGCCTTGGATAATGCATTCTAGAATGCGGTGTGTCAGGATCTAGAATCTTGTGGTGCGGTTTCTGAGCACAATGGCCTCCTGAGATAAGCGGTTTCCTAGGATACGGTTTCCAAGGATACGGTTGACTTGGATACGGGGTTCTAGAATGTGGTGTGTCAGGATCTTGAATCTTGTGGGACGGGTTCTGAGCACTATGGTCTCCAGAGATAAGCGGTTTCCTAGGATACGGTTGGCTTGGAACTGCATTCTAGAATGTGGTGTGTCAGTATCTAGAATCTTGTGGGGCACGTTCTGAGCACAAAGGCCTCCTGAGATAAGCGGTTTCCTAGGATACGGTTTCCAAGTATACCGTTGTCTTGGTTACTGCGTTTTACAATGTGGTTTGTCAGGTTTTAGAATCTTGTGGTGCGGGTTCTGAGCACTATGGTCTCCAGAGATAAGCGGTTTCCTAGGATACGGTTTCCAAGGATACAGTTGCCTTGAATACTGAATTCTAGAAAGCGGTGTGTCAGGATCTAGAGTCTAGTGGGGCGAGTTCTGAGCACAATGGCCTCCTGAGAAAAGCGGTTTCCTAGGATACGGTTTCCAAGGATACAGTTGCCTTGGATACGGCGTTCTAGAATGTGGTGTGTCAGGATCTAGAATCTTGTGGTGCGGGTTCTGAGCACTATGGTCTCAGAGAGTAAGCAGTTTCCTAGGATACGGTTTCCAAGAATACGGTTGCCTTGGATACTGCATTCTAGAATGAGGTGTGTCAGGAGCTAGAATCTTGTGGTGCGGGTTCTGAGAACTATGGTCTCCAGAGTAAGCGGTTTCCTAGAATACGGTTTCCAAGGATACGGTTGCCTTGGATACTGCATTCTAAAATGCGGTGTGTAAGGATCTAGAATCTTGTGGTGCGATTTCTGAGCACAAGGCCTCCTGAGATAAGCGGTTTCCTATGATACGGTTTCCAAGGATACGGTAGCCTTGGATACGGCGTTCTAGAATGTGGTGTGTCAGGATCTAGAATCTTTTGGTTCTGGTTCTGAGCACAATGGCCCACTGAAATAAGCGGTTTCCTAGGATACGGTTTCCAAGGATACGGTTGCCTTAGATACACCATTCTAGAATGCGGTTTGTCAGGATCTAGGTTCTTGTGGTGCGGGTTCTGAGCACAATGGCCTCCAGAGATAGGTGGTTTCCTAGGATAAGGTTTGCAAGTATATGGTTGCCTTGTATACTGCGTTCTAGAATGTGGTGTGTCAGTATCTAGAGTCTTGTGGTGCGGGTTCTGAGCACAATGTCCTCCTGAGATAAGCGGTTTCCTAGCATACAGTTTCCAAGAATATGGTTGCCCTGTATACGGCGTTCTAGAATGTGGAGTGTCAGGATCTAGATTCTTGAGGTGCTGGTTCTGAGCACTATGGCCTCCTGAGATAAGCAGTTTCCTAGAATACGTTTTCCAAGGATACAGTTGCATTCGATACAGCATTCTAGAATGCGGTGTGTCAGGATCTAGAATCTAGTGGGGCGGGTTTGAGCACAATGGCCTCCAGAGATAGGCCGTTTCCTAGGATACGGTTTGTAAGTATACGGTTGCCTTGGATACTACGTTTTAGAATGTGGTGTGTCAGGATCTAGAATCTTCTGGGGCGGGTCTGAGCACAATGGCCTCCATATATAAGCAGTTTCCTAGGATACGGTTTCCAAGGATACGGTTGGCTTGCATATGGGGTTCTAGAATGTTGTGTGTCAGGATCTAGAATCTTGTTGGACGGGTTCAGAGCACAATGGCCTCCATATAAAAGTGGTTTCCAAGGATACTGTTTCCAAGGATACGGTTGCCTTGGATACTGCGTTTTACAATGTTCATTGTCAGAATCTAGAATCTTGTGGGGCAGGTTCTGAGCACAATGGTCTCCAGAGATAAGAGATTTCCTAGGATACGGTTTCCAGCATACGGTTGCCGTGGACACGGCGTTCTAGAATGTGGTGTGTCAGGATCTAGAATATTGTTGGTCAGGTTCAGAGAACAATAGTCTACAGGAATACGCGGTTTCCTAGGATACGGACTCCAAGAATACGGTTGCCTTGCATACGGCGTTCTAGAATGTGGTGTAACAGGATCTAGAATCTTGTGGGACGGGTTCTGAGCACAATGGTCTCCAGGTATTCGCGGTTTACTAGGATTCCGTCTCCAAGTATACGGTTGCCTTGGATAGTGCGTTTTACAATGTGGTATGTCAGGATCTAGAATCTTGTGGTGCGGGTTCTGAGCACTATGGTCTCCAGAGTAAGCGGTTTCCTAGGATACGGTTGGCTTGGAACTGCATTCTAGAATGTGGTGTGTCAGGATCTAGAATCTTTTGGTTCTGGTTCTGAGCACAATGGCCTCCTGAAAAAAGCGGTTTCCTAGGATACGGTTTCCAAGGATACGGTTGCCTTAGATACAGCATTCTAGAATGCGGTTTGTCAGGATCTAGAATCTTGTGGTGCGGGTTCTGAGCATAATGGCCTCCAGAGATAGGTAGTTTCCTAGGATAACGTTTGCAAGTATATGGTTGCCTTGTATACTGCGTTCTAGAATGTGGTGTGTCAGTATCTAGAGTCTTGTGGTGCGGGTTCTGAGCACAATGTCCTCCTGAGATAAGCGGTTTCCTAGGATACGGTTTCCAAGAATATGGTTGCCCTGTATACGGTGTTCTAGAATGTTGAGTGTCAGGATCTAGATTCTTGAGGGAGGGGTTCTGAGCACTATGGTCTCCAGAGATAAGAGGTTTCCTGGCATACGATTTCCAAGGATATGGTTGCATTGGATACTGCATTCTAGAATGTGGTGTGTCAAGATGTAGAATACTGTGCGGCACGTTCTGAGCACAATGGCCTCCGGAGATAGGCAGTTTCCTAGGATACGGTTTGCAAGTATACGGTGGCCTAGTATACTGCGTTGTAGAATGCGGTGTGTCAGGATCTAGAATCTTGTGGTGGGGGTTCTGAGCACAATGGCCTCCTGAGATAAGCGGTTTCCTGGGATTCGGTTTCCAAGGATACGGTTGCCTTGTATACATCATTCTAGAATGCGGTGTGTCAGGATCTAGAATCTTGTGGTGCGGGTTATGAGCACTATGGCCTCCTGAGATAAGCGGTTTCCTAGGATACGGTATCCAAGTATACGATTGTCTTGGCAACGGCGTTCTAGAATGTGTTGTGTCAGGATCTAGAATCTTGTGGTGCGGGTTCTGAGCACTATGGTCTCAGAGAGTAAGCGGTTTCCTAGGATACGGTTTCCAAGAATATGGTTGCCTTCGATACTGAATTCTAGAATGCAGTGTGTCAGGATCTAGAATCTTGTGGTGCGGGTTCTGAGCACAATGGCCTCCTGAGATAAGCGGTTTCCTAGGATACGGTTTCCAAGAATACGGTTGCCTTGGAAACTGCATTCTAGAATGTTGTGTGTCAGGATCTAGAATCTTGTGGTGCGGGTTCTGAACACTATGGTCTCCAGAGTAAGAGGTTTCCTAGGAAAAGGTTTCCAAGGATACGGTTGCCTTGGATACTGCATTCTAGAATGTGGTGTGTCAAGATCTAGAATCTTGTGGTGCGGGTTCTGAGCACTATGGTCTCCAGAGTAAGCGGTTTCCTAGGATACGGTTTCCAAGGATACGGTTGCCTTGGATACTGCATTCTAAAATGCGGTGTGTAAGGATCTAGAATCTTGTGCTGCGAGTTCTGAGCACAAGGCCTCCTGAGATAAGCGGTTTCCTATGATACGGTTTCCAAGGATACGGTAGCCCTGGATACGGCGTTCTAGAATGTGGTGTGTCAGGATCTAGAATATTGTTGGTCAGGTTCAGAGAACAATAGTCTACAGGAATACGCGGTTTCCAAGGATACGGACTCCAAGAATACGCTTGCCTTGCATACGGCGTTCTAGAATGTGGTGTAACAGTATCTAGAATCTTGTGGGACGGGTTCTGAGCACAATGGTCTCCAGGGATTCGCGGTTTACTAGGATTCCGTCTCCAAGTATACGGTTACCTTGGATAGTGCGTTTTACAATGTGGTATGTCAGGATCTAGAATCTTGTGGTGCGGGTTCTGAGCACTATGGTCTCCTGAGAAAGCGGTTTCCTAGGATACGGTTTCCAAGGATACAGTTGCCTTGAATACTGAATTCTAGAAAGCGGTGTGTCAGGATCTAGAATCTTCTGGCACGGATTCTGAGCACAATGTTCTCCAGAGATAAGCGGTTTCCTAGGATACGGTGTCCAAGGATACGGTTGGCTTGCATAAGGGGTTCTAGAATGTTGTGTGTCAGGATCTAGAATCTTGTGGGGAGGGTTCGAAGCACAATGGCCTCCATATATAAGCGGTTTGCTAGGATACGGTTTGCAAGGATACGGTTGGCTTGCATATGGGGTTCTAGAATGTTGTGTGTCAGGATCTAGAATCTTGTGGGGAGGGTTCGAAGCACAATGGCCTCCATATATAAGCGGTTTCCGAGGATACGGTTTCCAAGGATACGGTTGGCTTGCATATGGGGTTCTAGAATGTTGTGTGTCAGGATCTAGAATCTTGTGGGGCGGGTTATGAGCACTATGGCCTCCTGAGATAAGCGGTTTCCTAGGATACGGTATCCAAGTATACGATTGTCTTGGCAACGGCGTTCTAGAATGTGTTGTGTCAGGATCTAGAATCTTGTGGTGCGGGTTCTGAGCACTATGGTCTCAGAGAGTAAGCGGTTTCCTAGGATACGGTTTCCAAGAATATGGTTGCCTTCGATACTGAATTCTAGAATGCAGTGTGTCAGGATCTAGAATCTTGTGGTGCGGGTTCTGAGCACAATGGCCTCCTGAGATAAGCGGTTTCCTAGGATACGGTTTCCAAGAATACGGTTGCCTTGGAAACTGCATTCTAGAATGTTCTGTGTCAGGATCTAGAATCTTGTGGTGCGGGTTCTGAGCACTATGGTCTCCAGAGTAAGAGGTTTCCTAGGAAAAGGTTTCCAAGGATACGGTTGCCTTGGATACTGTATTCTAGAATGTGGTGTGTCAAGATCTAGAATCTTTTGGTGCGGGTTCTGAGCACTATGGTCTCCAGAGTAAGCGGTTTCCTAGGATACGGTTTCCAAGGATACGGTTGGCTTGCATATGGGGTTCTAGAATGTTGTGTGTCAGGATCTAGAATCTTGTGGGGAGGGTTCGAAGCACAATGGCCTCCATATATAAGCGGTTTCCGAGGATACGGTTTCCAAGGATACGGTTGGCTTGCATATGGGGTTCTAGAATGTTGTGTGTCAGGATCTAGAATCTTGTGGGGCGGGTTCGAAGCACAATGGCCTCCATATATAAACGGTTTCCTAGGATACGGTTTCCAAGGATACGGTGGCCTTGGCTACGGCGTTCTAGAATGCGGTGTGTCAGGATCTAGAATCTTGTTGGACGGGTTCGGAGCACAATGGCCTCCATATAAAAGTGGTTTCCAAGGATACTGTTTCCAAGGATACGGTTGCCTTGGATACTGCGTTTTACAATGTTCATTGTCAGAATCTAGAATCTTGTGGGGCAGGTTCTGAGCACAATGGTCTCCAGAGATAAGAGGTTTCCTAGGATACGGTTTCCGGGATACGTTTGCCATGGACACGGCGTTCTAGAATGTGGTGTGTCAGGATCTAGAATATTGTTGGTCAGTTTCAGAGAACAATAGTCTACAGGAATACGCGGTTTCCAAGGATACGGACTCCAAGAATACGGTTGCCTTGAATACGGCGTTCTAGAATGTGGTGTGACAGGATCTAGATCTTGTGGGACGGGTTCTGAGCACAATGGTCTCCAGGGATTCGCGGTTTACTAGGATTCCGTCTCCAAGTATACGGTTGCCTTGGATAGTGCGTTTTACAATGTGGTATGTCAGGATCTAGAATCTTGTGGTGAGGGTTCTGAGCACTATGGTCTCCAGAGTAAGCGGTTTCCTAGGATACGGTTTCCAAGGATACGGTTGCCTTGGATAATGCATTCTAGAATGCGGTGTGTCAGGATCTAGAATCTTGTGGTGCGGTTTCTGAGCACAATGGCCTCCTGAGATAAGCGGTTTCCTAGGATACGGTTTCCAAGGATACGGTTGACTTGGATACGGGGTTCTAGAATGTGGTGTGTCAGGATCTTGAATCTTGTGGGACGGGTTCTGAGCACTATGGTCTCCAGAGATAAGCGGTTTCCTAGGATACGGTTGGCTTGGAACTGCATTCTAGAATGTGGTGTGTCAGTATCTAGAATCTTGTGGGGCACGTTCTGAGCACAAAGGCCTCCTGAGATAAGCGGTTTCCTAGGATACGGTTTCCAAGTATACCGTTGTCTTGGTTACTGCGTTTTACAATGTGGTGTGTCAGTATCTAGAGTCTTGTGGTGCGGGTTCTGAGCACAATGTCCTCCTGAGATAAGCGGTTTCCTAGCATACGGTTTCCAAGAATATGGTTGCCCTGTATACGGCGTTCTAGAATGTGGAGTGTCAGGATCTAGATTCTTGAGGTGCTGGTTCTGAGCACTATGGCCTCCTGAGAAAAGCGGTTTCCTAGGATACGGTTTCCAAGGATACAGTTGCCTTGGATACGGCGTTCTAGAATGTGGTGTGTCAGGATCTAGAATCTTGTGGTGCGGGTTCTGAGCACTATGGTCTCAGAGAGTAAGCAGTTTCCTAGGATACGGTTTCCAAGAATACGGTTGCCTTGGATACTGCATTCTAGAATGAGGTGTGTCAGGAGCTAGAATCTTGTGGTGCGGGTTCTGAGAACTATGGTCTCCAGAGTAAGCGGTTTCCTAGAATACGGTTTCCAAGGATACGGTTGCCTTGGATACTGCATTCTAAAATGCGGTGTGTAAGGATCTAGAATCTTGTGGTGCGATTTCTGAGCACAAGGCCTCCTGAGATAAGCGGTTTCCTATGATACGGTTTCCAAGGATACGGTAGCCTTGGATACGGCGTTCTAGAATGTGGTGTGTCAGGATCTAGAATCTTTTGGTTCTGGTTCTGAGCACAATGGCCCACTGAAATAAGCGGTTTCCTAGGATACGGTTTCCAAGGATACGGTTGCCTTAGATACACCATTCTAGAATGCGGTTTGTCAGGATCTAGGTTCTTGTGGTGCGGGTTCTGAGCACAATGGCCTCCAGAGATAGGTGGTTTCCTAGGATAAGGTTTGCAAGTATATGGTTGCCTTGTATACTGCGTTCTAGAATGTGGTGTGTCAGTATCTAGAGTCTTGTGGTGCGGGTTCTGAGCACAATGTCCTCCTGAGATAAGCGGTTTCCTAGCATACGGTTTCCAAGAATATGGTTGCCCTGTATACGGCGTTCTAGAATGTGGAGTGTCAGGATCTAGATTCTTGAGGTGCTGGTTCTGAGCACTATGGCCTCCTGAGATAAGCAGTTTCCTAGAATACGTTTTCCAAGGATACGGTTGCATTCGATACAGCATTCTAGAATGCGGTGTGTCAGGATCTAGAATCTAGTGGGGCGGGTTTGAGCACAATGGCCTCCAGAGATAGGCCGTTTCCTAGGATACGGTTTGTAAGTATACGGTTGCCTTGGATACTACGTTTTAGAATGTGGTGTGTCAGGATCTAGAATCTTCTGGGGCGGGTCTGAGCACAATGGCCTCCATATATAAGCGGTTTCCTAGGATACGGTTTCCAAGGATACGGTTGGCTTGCATATGGGGTTCTAGAATGTTGTGTGTCAGGATCTAGAATCTTGTTGGACGGGTTCAGAGCACAATGGCCTCCATATAAAAGTGGTTTCCAAGGATACTGTTTCCAAGGATACGGTTGCCTTGGATACTGCGTTTTACAATGTTCATTGTCAGAATCTAGAATCTTGTGGGGCAGGTTCTGAGCACAATGGTCTCCAGAGATAAGAGATTTCCTAGGATACGGTTTCCAGGATACGGTTGCCGTGGACACGGCGTTCTAGAATGTGGTGTGTCAGGATCTAGAATATTGTTGGTCAGGTTCAGAGAACAATAGTCTACAGGAATACGCGGTTTCCTAGGATACGGACTCCAAGAATACGGTTGCCTTGCATACGGCGTTCTAGAATGTGGTGTAACAGGATCTCGAATCTTGTGGGACGGGTTCTGAGCACAATGGTCTCCAGGTATTCGCGGTTTACTAGGATTCCGTCTCCAAGTATACGGTTGCCTTGGATAGTGCGTTTTACAATGTGGTATGTCAGGATCTAGAATCTTGTGGTGCGGGTTCTGAGCACTATGGTCTCCAGAGTAAGCGGTTTCCTAGGATACGGTTGGCTTGGAACTGCATTCTAGAATGTGGTGTGTCAGGATCTAGAATCTTTTGGTTCTGGTTCTGAGCACAATGGCCTCCTGAAAAAAGCGGTTTCCTAGGATACGGTTTCCAAGGATACGGTTGCCTTAGATACAGCATTCTAGAATGCGGTTTGTCAGGATCTAGAATCTTGTGGTGCGGGTTCTGAGCATAATGGCCTCCAGAGATAGGTAGTTTCCTAGGATAACGTTTGCAAGTATATGGTTGCCTTGTATACTGCGTTCTAGAATGTGGTGTGTCAGTATCTAGAGTCTTGTGGTGCGGGTTCTGAGCACAATGTCCTCCTGAGATAAGCGGTTTCCTAGGATACGGTTTCCAAGAATATGGTTGCCCTGTATACGGTGTTCTAGAATGTTGAGTGTCAGGATCTAGATTCTTGAGGGAGGGGTTCTGAGCACTATGGTCTCCAGAGATAAGAGGTTTCCTGGCATACGATTTCCAAGGATATGGTTGCATTGGATACTGCATTCTAGAATGTGGTGTGTCAAGATGTAGAATACTGTGCGGCACGTTCTGAGCACAATGGCCTCCGGAGATAGGCAGTTTCCTAGGATACGGTTTGCAAGTATACGGTGGCCTAGTATACTGCGTTGTAGAATGCGGTGTGTCAGGATCTAGAATCTTGTGGTGGGGGTTCTGAGCACAATGGCCTCCTGAGATAAGCGGTTTCCTGGGATTCGGTTTCCAAGGATACGGTTGCCTTGTATACATCATTCTAGAATGCGGTGTGTCAGGATCTAGAATCTTGTGGTGCGGGTTATGAGCACTATGGCCTCCTGAGATAAGCGGTTTCCTAGGATACGGTATCCAAGTATACGATTGTCTTGGCAACGGCGTTCTAGAATGTGTTGTGTCAGGATCTAGAATCTTGTGGTGCGGGTTCTGAGCACTATGGTCTCAGAGAGTAAGCGGTTTCCTAGGATACGGTTTCCAAGAATATGGTTGCCTTCGATACTGAATTCTAGAATGCAGTGTGTCAGGATCTAGAATCTTGTGGTGCGGGTTCTGAGCACAATGGCCTCCTGAGATAAGCGGTTTCCTAGGATACGGTTTCCAAGAATACGGTTGCCTTGGAAACTGCATTCTAGAATGTTGTGTGTCAGGATCTAGAATCTTGTGGTGCGGGTTCTGAACACTATGGTCTCCAGAGTAAGAGGTTTCCTAGGAAAAGGTTTCCAAGGATACGGTTGCCTTGGATACTGCATTCTAGAATGTGGTGTGTCAAGATCTAGAATCTTGTGGTGCGGGTTCTGAGCACTATGGTCTCCAGAGTAAGCGGTTTCCTAGGATACGGTTTCCAAGGATACGGTTGCCTTGGATACTGCATTCTAAAATGCGGTGTGTAAGGATCTAGAATCTTGTGCTGCGAGTTCTGAGCACAAGGCCTCCTGAGATAAGCGGTTTCCTATGATACGGTTTCCAAGGATACGGTAGCCCTGGATACGGCGTTCTAGAATGTGGTGTGTCAGGATCTAGAATATTGTTGGTCAGGTTCAGAGAACAATAGTCTACAGGAATACGCGGTTTCCAAGGATACGGACTCCAAGAATACGCTTGCCTTGCATACGGCGTTCTAGAATGTGGTGTAACAGTATCTAGAATCTTGTGGGACGGGTTCTGAGCACAATGGTCTCCAGGGATTCGCGGTTTACTAGGATTCCGTCTCCAAGTATACGGTTACCTTGGATAGTGCGTTTTACAATGTGGTATGTCAGGATCTAGAATCTTGTGGTGCGGGTTCTGAGCACTATGGTCTCCTGAGAAAGCGGTTTCCTAGGATACGGTTTCCAAGGATACAGTTGCCTTGAATACTGAATTCTAGAAAGCGGTGTGTCAGGATCTAGAATCTTCTGGCACGGATTCTGAGCACAATGTTCTCCAGAGATAAGCGGTTTCCTAGGATACGGTGTCCAAGGATACGGTTGGCTTGCATAAGGGGTTCTAGAATGTTGTGTGTCAGGATCTAGAATCTTGTGGGGAGGGTTCGAAGCACAATGGCCTCCATATATAAGCGGTTTGCTAGGATACGGTTTCCAAGGATACGGTTGGCTTGCATATGGGGTTCTAGAATGTTGTGTGTCAGGATCTAGAATCTTGTGGGGAGGGTTCGAAGCACAATGGCCTCCATATATAAGCGGTTTCCGAGGATACGGTTTCCAAGGATACGGTTGGCTTGCATATGGGGTTCTAGAATGTTGTGTGTCAGGATCTAGAATCTTGTGGGGCGGGTTATGAGCACTATGGCCTCCTGAGATAAGCGGTTTCCTAGGATACGGTATCCAAGTATACGATTGTCTTGGCAACGGCGTTCTAGAATGTGTTGTGTCAGGATCTAGAATCTTGTGGTGCGGGTTCTGAGCACTATGGTCTCAGAGAGTAAGCGGTTTCCTAGGATACGGTTTCCAAGAATATGGTTGCCTTCGATACTGAATTCTAGAATGCAGTGTGTCAGGATCTAGAATCTTGTGGTGCGGGTTCTGAGCACAATGGCCTCCTGAGATAAGCGGTTTCCTAGGATACGGTTTCCAAGAATACGGTTGCCTTGGAAACTGCATTCTAGAATGTTCTGTGTCAGGATCTAGAATCTTGTGGTGCGGGTTCTGAGCACTATGGTCTCCAGAGTAAGAGGTTTCCTAGGAAAAGGTTTCCAAGGATACGGTTGCCTTGGATACTGTATTCTAGAATGTGGTGTGTCAAGATCTAGAATCTTGTGGTGCGGGTTCTGAGCACTATGGTCTCCAGAGTAAGCGGTTTCCTAGGATACGGTTTCCAAGGATACGGTTGCCTTGGATACTGCATTCTAAAATGCGGTGTGTAAGGATCTAGAATCTTGTGCTGCGAGGTCTGAGCACAAGGCCTCCTGAGATAAGCGGTTTCCTATGATACGGTTTCCAAGGATACGGTAGCCCTGGATACGGCGTTCTAGAATGTGGTGTGTCAGGATCTAGAATATTGTTGGTCAGGTTCAGAGAACAATAGTCTACAGGAATACGCGGTTTCCAAGGATACGGACTCCAAGAATACGCTTGCCTTGCATACGGCGTTCTAGAATGTGGTGTAACAGTATCTAGAATCTTGTGGGACGGGTTCTGAGCACAATGGTCTCCAGGGATTCGCGGTTTACTAGGATTCCGTCTCCAAGTATACGGTTACCTTGGATAGTGCGTTTTACAATGTGGTATGTCAGGATCTAGAATCTTGTGGTGCGGGTTCTGAGCACTATGGTCTCCTGAGAAAGCGGTTTCCTAGGATACGGTTTCCAAGGTACAGTTGCCTTGAATACTGAATTCTAGAAAGCGGTGTGTCAGGATCTAGAATCTTGTGGCACGGATTCTGAGCACAATGTTCTCCAGAGATAAGCGGTTTCCTAGGATACGGTGTCCAAGGATACGGTTGGCTTGCATAAGGGGTTCTAGAATGTTGTGTGTCAGGATCTAGAATCTTGTGGGGAGGGTTCGAAGCACAATGGCCTCCATATATAAGCGGTTTGCTAGGATACGGTTTCCAAGGATACGGTTGGCTTGCATATGGGGTTCTAAAATGTTGTGTGTCAGGATCTAGAATCTTGTGGGGAGGGTTCGAAGCACAATGGCCTCCATATATAAGCGGTTTCCGAGGATACGGTTTCCAAGGATACGGTTGGCTTGCATATGGGGTTCTAGAATGTTGTGTGTCAGGATCTAGAATCTTGTGGGGCGGGTTCGAAGCACAATGGCCTCCATATATAAACGGTTTCCTAGGATACGGTTTCCAAGGATACGGTGGCCTTGGCTACGGCGTTCTAGAATGCGGTGTGTCAGGATCTAGAATCTTGTTGGACGGGTTCGGAGCACAATGGCCTCCATATAAAAGTGGTTTCCAAGGATACTGTTTCCAAGGATACGGTTGCCTGGGATACTGCGTTTTACAATGTTCATTGTCAGAATCTAGAATCTTGTGGGGCAGGTTCTGAGCACAATGGTCTCCAGAGATAAGAGGTTTCCTAGGATACGGTTTCCGGGATACGTTTGCCATGGACACGGCGTTCTAGAATGTGGTGTGTCAGGATCTAGAATATTGTTGGTCAGGTTCAGAGAACAATAGTCTACAGGAATACGCGGTTTCCAAGGATACGGACTCCAAGAATACGGTTGCCTTGAATACGGCGTTCTAGAATGTGGTGTGACAGGATCTAGATCTTGTGGGACGGGTTCTGAGCACAATGGTCTCCAGGGATTCGCGGTTTACTAGGATTCCGTCTCCAAGTATACGGTTGCCTTGGATAGTGCGTTTTACAATGTGGTATGTCAGGATCTAGAATCTTGTGGTGCGGGTTCTGAGCACTATGGTCTCCAGAGTAAGCGGTTTCCTAGGATACGGTTTCCAAGGATACGGTTGCCTTGGATAATGCATTCTAGAATGCGGTGTGTCAGGATCTAGAATCTTGTGGTGCGGTTTCTGAGCACAATGGCCTCCTGAGATAAGCGGTTTCCTAGGATACGGTTTCCAAGGATACGGTTGACTTGGATACGGGGTTCTAGAATGTGGTGTGTCAGGATCTTGAATCTTGTGGGACGGGTTCTGAGCACTATGGTCTCCAGAGATAAGCGGTTTCCTAGGATACGGTTGGCTTGGAACTGCATTCTAGAATGTGGTGTGTCAGTATCTAGAATCTTGTGGGGCACGTTCTGAGCACAAAGGCCTCCTGAGATAAGCGGTTTCCTAGGATACGGTTTCCAAGTATACCGTTGTCTTGGTTACTGCGTTTTACAATGTGGTTTGTCAGGTTTTAGAATCTTGTGGTGCGGGTTCTGAGCACTATGGTCTCCAGAGATAAGCGGTTTCCTAGGATACGGTTTCCAAGGATACAGTTGCCTTGAATACTGAATTCTAGAAAGCGGTGTGTCAGGATCTAGAGTCTAGTGGGGCGAGTTCTGAGCACAATGGCCTCCTGAGAAAAGCGGTTTCCTAGGATACGGTTTCCAAGGATACAGTTGCCTTGGATACGGCGTTCTAGAATGTGGTGTGTCAGGATCTAGAATCTTGTGGTGCGGGTTCTGAGCACTATGGTCTCAGAGAGTAAGCAGTTTCCTAGGATACGGTTTCCAAGAATACGGTTGCCTTGGATACTGCATTCTAGAATGAGGTGTGTCAGGAGCTAGAATCTTGTGGTGCGGGTTCTGAGAACTATGGTCTCCAGAGTAAGCGGTTTCCTAGAATACGGTTTCCAAGGATACGGTTGCCT
This sequence comes from Desmodus rotundus, assembly GCF_022682495.2. Taxonomy (NCBI): domain Eukaryota; kingdom Metazoa; phylum Chordata; class Mammalia; order Chiroptera; family Phyllostomidae; genus Desmodus; species Desmodus rotundus. Next base: position 1,223,934 of record NW_026527214.1, on the reverse strand, counting down.
TGGATACTGCATTCTAAAATGCGGTGTGTAAGGATCTAGAATCTTGTGGTGCGATTTCTGAGCACAAGGCCTCCTGATATAAGCGGTTTCCTATGATACGGTTTCCAAGGATACGGTAGCCTTGGATACGGCGTTCTAGAATGTGGTGTGTCAGGATCTAGAATCTTTTGGTTCTGGTTCTGAGCACAATGGCCCACTGAAATAAGCGGTTTCCTAGGATACGGTTTCCAAGGATACGGTTGCCTTAGATACACCATTCTAGAATGCGGTTTGTCAGGATCTAGGTTCTTGTGGTGCGGGTTCTGAGCACAATGGCCTCCAGAGATAGGTGGTTTCCTAGGATAAGGTTTGCAAGTATATGGTTGCCTTGTATACTGCGTTCTAGAATGTGGTGTGTCAGTATCTAGAGTCTTGTGGTGCGGGTTCTGAGCACAATGTCCTCCTGAGATAAGCGGTTTCCTAGCATACGGTTTCCAAGAATATGGTTGCCCTGTATACGGCGTTCTAGAATGTGGAGTGTCAGGATCTAGATTCTTGAGGTGCTGGTTCTGAGCACTATGGCCTCCTGAGAAAAGCGGTTTCCTAGGATACGGTTTCCAAGGATACAGTTGCCTTGGATACGGCGTTCTAGAATGTGGTGTGTCAGGATCTAGAATCTTGTGGTGCGGGTTCTGAGCACTATGGTCTCAGAGAGTAAGCAGTTTCCTAGGATACGGTTTCCAAGAATACGGTTGCCTTGGATACTGCATTCTAGAATGAGGTGTGTCAGGAGCTAGAATCTTGTGGTGCGGGTTCTGAGAACTATGGTCTCCAGAGTAAGCGGTTTCCTAGAATACGGTTTCCAAGGATACGGTTGCCTTGGATACTGCATTCTAAAATGCGGTGTGTAAGGATCTAGAATCTTGTGGTGCGATTTCTGAGCACAAGGCCTCCTGAGATAAGCGGTTTCCTATGATACGGTTTCCAAGGATACGGTAGCCTTGGATACGGCGTTCTAGAATGTGGTGTGTCAGGATCTAGAATCTTTTGGTTCTGGTTCTGAGCACAATGGCCCACTGAAATAAGCGGTTTCCTAGGATACGGTTTCCAAGGATACGGTTGCCTTAGATACACCATTCTAGAATGCGGTTTGTCAGGATCTAGGTTCTTGTGGTGCGGGTTCTGAGCACAATGGCCTCCAGAGATAGGTGGTTTCCTAGGATAAGGTTTGCAAGTATATGGTTGCCTTGTATACTGCGTTCTAGAATGTGGTGTGTCAGTATCTAGAGTCTTGTGGTGCGGGTTCTGAGCACAATGTCCTCCTGAGATAAGCGGTTTCCTAGCATACGGTTTCCAAGAATATGGTTGCCCTGTATACGGCGTTCTAGAATGTGGAGTGTCAGGATCTAGATTCTTGAGGTGCTGGTTCTGAGCACTATGGCCTCCTGAGATAAGCGGTTTCCTAGGATACGGTATCCAAGTATACGATTGTCTTGGCAACGGCGTTCTAGAATGTGTTGTGTCAGGATCTAGAATCTTGTGGTGCAGGTTCTGAGCACTATGGTCTCAGAGAGTAAGCGGTTTCCTAGGATACGGTTTCCAAGAATATGGTTGCCTTCGATACTGAATTCTAGAATGCAGTGTGTCAGGATCTAGAATCTTGTGGTGCGGGTTCTGAGCACAATGGCCTCCTGAGATAAGCGGTTTCCTAGGATACGGTTTCCAAGAATACGGTTGCCTTGGAAACTGCATTCTAGAATGTTGTGTGTCAGGATCTAGAATCTTGTGGTGCGGGTTCTGAACACTATGGTCTCCAGAGTAAGAGGTTTCCTAGGAAAAGGTTTCCAAGGATACGGTTGCCTTGGATACTGCATTCTAGAATGTGGTGTGTCAAGATCTAGAATCTTGTGGTGCGGGTTCTGAGCACTATGGTCTCCAGAGTAAGCGGTTTCCTAGGATACGGTTTCCAAGGATACGGTTGCCTTGGATACTGCATTCTAAAATGCGGTGTGTAAGGATCTAGAATCTTGTGCTGCGAGTTCTGAGCACAAGGCCTCCTGAGATAAGCGGTTTCCTATGATACGGTTTCCAAGGATACGGTAGCCCTGGATACGGCGTTCTAGAATGTGGTGTGTCAGGATCTAGAATATTGTTGGTCAGGTTCAGAGAACAATAGTCTACAGGAATACGCGGTTTCCAAGGATACGGACTCCAAGAATACGCTTGCCTTGCATACGGCGTTCTAGAATGTGGTGTAACAGTATCTAGAATCTTGTGGGACGGGTTCTGAGCACAATGGTCTCCAGGGATTCGCGGTTTACTAGGATTCCGTCTCCAAGTATACGGTTACCTTGGATAGTGCGTTTTACAATGTGGTATGTCAGGATCTAGAATCTTGTGGTGCGGGTTCTGAGCACTATGGTCTCCTGAGAAAGCGGTTTCCTAGGATACGGTTTCCAAGGATACAGTTGCCTTGAATACTGAATTCTAGAAAGCGGTGTGTCAGGATCTAGAATCTTCTGGCACGGATTCTGAGCACAATGTTCTCCAGAGATAAGCGGTTTCCTAGGATACGGTGTCCAAGGATACGGTTGGCTTGCATAAGGGGTTCTAGAATGTTGTGTGTCAGGATCTAGAATCTTGTGGGGAGGGTTCGAAGCACAATGGCCTCCATATATAAGCGGTTTGCTAGGATACGGTTTCCAAGGATACGGTTGGCTTGCATATGGGGTTCTAGAATGTTGTGTGTCAGGATCTAGAATCTTGTGGGGAGGGTTCGAAGCACAATGGCCTCCATATATAAGCGGTTTCCGAGGATACGGTTTCCAAGGATACGGTTGGCTTGCATATGGGGTTCTAGAATGTTGTGTGTCAGGATCTAGAATCTTGTGGGGCGGGTTATGAGCACTATGGCCTCCTGAGATAAGCGGTTTCCTAGGATACGGTATCCAAGTATACGATTGTCTTGGCAACGGCGTTCTAGAATGTGTTGTGTCAGGATCTAGAATCTTGTGGTGCGGGTTCTGAGCACTATGGTCTCAGAGAGTAAGCGGTTTCCTAGGATACGGTTTCCAAGAATATGGTTGCCTTCGATACTGAATTCTAGAATGCAGTGTGTCAGGATCTAGAATCTTGTGGTGCGGGTTCTGAGCACAATGGCCTCCTGAGATAAGCGGTTTCCTAGGATACGGTTTCCAAGAATACGGTTGCCTTGGAAACTGCATTCTAGAATGTTCTGTGTCAGGATCTAGAATCTTGTGGTGCGGGTTCTGAGCACTATGGTCTCCAGAGTAAGAGGTTTCCTAGGAAAAGGTTTCCAAGGATACGGTTGCCTTGGATACTGTATTCTAGAATGTGGTGTGTCAAGATCTAGAATCTTGTGGTGCGGGTTCTGAGCACTATGGTCTCCAGAGTAAGCGGTTTCCTAGGATACGGTTTCCAAGGATACGGTTGGCTTGCATATGGGGTTCTAGAATGTTGTGTGTCAGGATCTAGAATCTTGTGGGGAGGGTTCGAAGCACAATGGCCTCCATATATAAGCGGTTTCCGAGGATACGGTTTCCAAGGATACGGTTGGCTTGCATATGGGGTTCTAGAATGTTGTGTGTCAGGATCTAGAATCTTGTGGGGCGGGTTCGAAGCACAATGGCCTCCATATATAAACGGTTTCCTAGGATACGGTTTCCAAGGATACGGTGGCCTTGGCTACGGCGTTCTAGAATGCGGTGTGTCAGGATCTAGAATCTTGTTGGACGGGTTCGGAGCACAATGGCCTCCATATAAAAGTGGTTTCCAAGGATACTGTTTCCAAGGATACGGTTGCCTTGGATACTGCGTTTTACAATGTTCATTGTCAGAATCTAGAATCTTGTGGGGCAGGTTCTGAGCACAATGGTCTCCAGAGATAAGAGGTTTCCTAGGATACGGTTTCCGGGATACGTTTGCCATGGACACGGCGTTCTAGAATGTGGTGTGTCAGGATCTAGAATATTGTTGGTCAGTTTCAGAGAACAATAGTCTACAGGAATACGCGGTTTCTAAGGATACGGACTCCAAGAATACGGTTGCCTTGAATACGGCGTTCTAGAATGTGGTGTGACAGGATCTAGATCTTGTGGGACGGGTTCTGAGCACAATGGTCTCCAGGGATTCGCGGTTTACTAGGATTCCGTCTCCAAGTATACGGTTGCCTTGGATAGTGCGTTTTACAATGTGGTATGTCAGGATCTAGAATCTTGTGGTGAGGGTTCTGAGCACTATGGTCTCCAGAGTAAGCGGTTTCCTAGGATACGGTTTCCAAGGATACGGTTGCCTTGGATAATGCATTCTAGAATGCGGTGTGTCAGGATCTAGAATCTTGTGGTGCGGTTTCTGAGCACAATGGCCTCCTGAGATAAGCGGTTTCCTAGGATACGGTTTCCAAGGATACGGTTGACTTGGATACGGGGTTCTAGAATGTGGTGTGTCAGGATCTTGAATCTTGTGGGACGGGTTCTGAGCACTATGGTCTCCAGAGATAAGCGGTTTCCTAGGATACGGTTGGCTTGGAACTGCATTCTAGAATGTGGTGTGTCAGTATCTAGAATCTTGTGGGGCACGTTCTGAGCACAAAGGCCTCCTGAGATAAGCGGTTTCCTAGGATACGGTTTCCAAGTATACCGTTGTCTTGGTTACTGCGTTTTACAATGTGGTGTGTCAGTATCTAGAGTCTTGTGGTGCGGGTTCTGAGCACAATGTCCTCCTGAGATAAGCGGTTTCCTAGCATACGGTTTCCAAGAATATGGTTGCCCTGTATACGGCGTTCTAGAATGTGGAGTGTCAGGATCTAGATTCTTGAGGTGCTGGTTCTGAGCACTATGGCCTCCTGAGAAAAGCGGTTTCCTAGGATACGGTTTCCAAGGATACAGTTGCCTTGGATACGGCGTTCTAGAATGTGGTGTGTCAGGATCTAGAATCTTGTGGTGCGGGTTCTGAGCACTATGGTCTCAGAGAGTAAGCAGTTTCCTAGGATACGGTTTCCAAGAATACGGTTGCCTTGGATACTGCATTCTAGAATGAGGTGTGTCAGGAGCTAGAATCTTGTGGTGCGGGTTCTGAGAACTATGGTCTCCAGAGTAAGCGGTTTCCTAGAATACGGTTTCCAAGGATACGGTTGCCTTGGATACTGCATTCTAAAATGCGGTGTGTAAGGATCTAGAATCTTGTGGTGCGATTTCTGAGCACAAGGCCTCCTGAGATAAGCGGTTTCCTATGATACGGTTTCCAAGGATACGGTAGCCTTGGATACGGCGTTCTAGAATGTGGTGTGTCAGGATCTAGAATCTTTTGGTTCTGGTTCTGAGCACAATGGCCCACTGAAATAAGCGGTTTCCTAGGATACGGTTTCCAAGGATACGGTTGCCTTAGATACACCATTCTAGAATGCGGTTTGTCAGGATCTAGGTTCTTGTGGTGCGGGTTCTGAGCACAATGGCCTCCAGAGATAGGTGGTTTCCTAGGATAAGGTTTGCAAGTATATGGTTGCCTTGTATACTGCGTTCTAGAATGTGGTGTGTCAGTATCTAGAGTCTTGTGGTGCGGGTTCTGAGCACAATGTCCTCCTGAGATAAGCGGTTTCCTAGCATACGGTTTCCAAGAATATGGTTGCCCTGTATACGGCGTTCTAGAATGTGGAGTGTCAGGATCTAGATTCTTGAGGTGCTGGTTCTGAGCACTATGGCCTCCTGAGATAAGCAGTTTCCTAGAATACGTTTTCCAAGGATACGGTTGCATTCGATACAGCATTCTAGAATGCGGTGTGTCAGGATCTAGAATCTAGTGGGGCGGGTTTGAGCACAATGGCCTCCAGAGATAGGCCGTTTCCTAGGATACGGTTTGTAAGTATACGGTTGCCTTGGATACTACGTTTTAGAATGTGGTGTGTCAGGATCTAGAATCTTCTGGGGCGGGTCTGAGCACAATGGCCTCCATATATAAGCGGTTTCCTAGGATACGGTTTCCAAGGATACGGTTGGCTTGCATATGGGGTTCTAGAATGTTGTGTGTCAGGATCTAGAATCTTGTTGGACGGGTTCAGAGCACAATGGCCTCCATATAAAAGTGGTTTCCAAGGATACTGTTTCCAAGGATACGGTTGCCTTGGATACTGCGTTTTACAATGTTCATTGTCAGAATCTAGAATCTTGTGGGGCAGGTTCTGAGCACAATGGTCTCCAGAGATAAGAGATTTCCTAGGATACGGTTTCCAGGATACGGTTGCCGTGGACACGGCGTTCTAGAATGTGGTGTGTCAGGATCTAGAATATTGTTGGTCAGGTTCAGAGAACAATAGTCTACAGGAATACGCGGTTTCCTAGGATACGGACTCCAAGAATACGGTTGCCTTGCATACGGCGTTCTAGAATGTGGTGTAACAGGATCTAGAATCTTGTGGGACGGGTTCTGAGCACAATGGTCTCCAGGTATTCGCGGTTTACTAGGATTCCGTCTCCAAGTATACGGTTGCCTTGGATAGTGCGTTTTACAATGTGGTATGTCAGGATCTAGAATCTTGTGGTGCGGGTTCTGAGCACTATGGTCTCCAGAGTAAGCGGTTTCCTAGGATACGGTTGGCTTGGAACTGCATTCTAGAATGTGGTGTGTCAGGATCTAGAATCTTTTGGTTCTGGTTCTGAGCACAATGGCCTCCTGAAAAAAGCGGTTTCCTAGGATACGGTTTCCAAGGATACGGTTGCCTTAGATACAGCATTCTAGAATGCGGTTTGTCAGGATCTAGAATCTTGTGGTGCGGGTTCTGAGCATAATGGCCTCCAGAGATAGGTAGTTTCCTAGGATAACGTTTGCAAGTATATGGTTGCCTTGTATACTGCGTTCTAGAATGTGGTGTGTCAGTATCTAGAGTCTTGTGGTGCGGGTTCTGAGCACAATGTCCTCCTGAGATAAGCGGTTTCCTAGGATACGGTTTCCAAGAATATGGTTGCCCTGTATACGGTGTTCTAGAATGTTGAGTGTCAGGATCTAGATTCTTGAGGGAGGGGTTCTGAGCACTATGGTCTCCAGAGATAAGAGGTTTCCTGGCATACGATTTCCAAGGATATGGTTGCATTGGATACTGCATTCTAGAATGTGGTGTGTCAAGATGTAGAATACTGTGCGGCACGTTCTGAGCACAATGGCCTCCGGAGATAGGCAGTTTCCTAGGATACGGTTTGCAAGTATACGGTGGCCTAGTATACTGCGTTGTAGAATGCGGTGTGTCAGGATCTAGAATCTTGTGGTGGGGGTTCTGAGCACAATGGCCTCCTGAGATAAGCGGTTTCCTGGGATTCGGTTTCCAAGGATACGGTTGCCTTGTATACATCATTCTAGAATGCGGTGTGTCAGGATCTAGAATCTTGTGGTGCGGGTTATGAGCACTATGGCCTCCTGAGATAAGCGGTTTCCTAGGATACGGTATCCAAGTATACGATTGTCTTGGCAACGGCGTTCTAGAATGTGTTGTGTCAGGATCTAGAATCTTGTGGTGCGGGTTCTGAGCACTATGGTCTCAGAGAGTAAGCGGTTTCCTAGGATACGGTTTCCAAGAATATGGTTGCCTTCGATACTGAATTCTAGAATGCAGTGTGTCAGGATCTAGAATCTTGTGGTGCGGGTTCTGAGCACAATGGCCTCCTGAGATAAGCGGTTTCCTAGGATACGGTTTCCAAGAATACGGTTGCCTTGGAAACTGCATTCTAGAATGTTGTGTGTCAGGATCTAGAATCTTGTGGTGCGGGTTCTGAACACTATGGTCTCCAGAGTAAGAGGTTTCCTAGGAAAAGGTTTCCAAGGATACGGTTGCCTTGGATACTGCATTCTAGAATGTGGTGTGTCAAGATCTAGAATCTTGTGGTGCGGGTTCTGAGCACTATGGTCTCCAGAGTAAGCGGTTTCCTAGGATACGGTTTCCAAGGATACGGTTGCCTTGGATACTGCATTCTAAAATGCGGTGTGTAAGGATCTAGAATCTTGTGCTGCGAGTTCTGAGCACAAGGCCTCCTGAGATAAGCGGTTTCCTATGATACGGTTTCCAAGGATACGGTAGCCCTGGATACGGCGTTCTAGAATGTGGTGTGTCAGGATCTAGAATATTGTTGGTCAGGTTCAGAGAACAATAGTCTACAGGAATACGCGGTTTCCAAGGATACGGACTCCAAGAATACGCTTGCCTTGCATACGGCGTTCTAGAATGTGGTGTAACAGTATCTAGAATCTTGTGGGACGGGTTCTGAGCACAATGGTCTCCAGGGATTCGCGGTTTACTAGGATTCCGTCTCCAAGTATACGGTTACCTTGGATAGTGCGTTTTACAATGTGGTATGTCAGGATCTAGAATCTTGTGGTGCGGGTTCTGAGCACTATGGTCTCCTGAGAAAGCGGTTTCCTAGGATACGGTTTCCAAGGATACAGTTGCCTTGAATACTGAATTCTAGAAAGCGGTGTGTCAGGATCTAGAATCTTCTGGCACGGATTCTGAGCACAATGTTCTCCAGAGATAAGCGGTTTCCTAGGATACGGTGTCCAAGGATACGGTTGGCTTGCATAAGGGGTTCTAGAATGTTGTGTGTCAGGATCTAGAATCTTGTGGGGAGGGTTCGAAGCACAATGGCCTCCATATATAAGCGGTTTGCTAGGATACGGTTTCCAAGGATACGGTTGGCTTGCATATGGGGTTCTAGAATGTTGTGTGTCAGGATCTAGAATCTTGTGGGGAGGGTTCGAAGCACAATGGCCTCCATATATAAGCGGTTTCCGAGGATACGGTTTCCAAGGATACGGTTGGCTTGCATATGGGGTTCTAGAATGTTGTGTGTCAGGATCTAGAATCTTGTGGGGCGGGTTATGAGCACTATGGCCTCCTGAGATAAGCGGTTTCCTAGGATACGGTATCCAAGTATACGATTGTCTTGGCAACGGCGTTCTAGAATGTGTTGTGTCAGGATCTAGAATCTTGTGGTGCGGGTTCTGAGCACTATGGTCTCAGAGAGTAAGCGGTTTCCTAGGATACGGTTTCCAAGAATATGGTTGCCTTCGATACTGAATTCTAGAATGCAGTGTGTCAGGATCTAGAATCTTGTGGTGCGGGTTCTGAGCACAATGGCCTCCTGAGATAAGCGGTTTCCTAGGATACGGTTTCCAAGAATACGGTTGCCTTGGAAACTGCATTCTAGAATGTTCTGTGTCAGGATCTAGAATCTTGTGGTGCGGGTTCTGAGCACTATGGTCTCCAGAGTAAGAGGTTTCCTAGGAAAAGGTTTCCAAGGATACGGTTGCCTTGGATACTGTATTCTAGAATGTGGTGTGTCAAGATCTAGAATCTTGTGGTGCGGGTTCTGAGCACTATGGTCTCCAGAGTAAGCGGTTTCCTAGGATACGGTTTCCAAGGATACGGTTGGCTTGCATATGGGGTTCTAGAATGTTGTGTGTCAGGATCTAGAATCTTGTGGGGAGGGTTCGAAGCACAATGGCCTCCATATATAAGCGGTTTCCGAGGATACGGTTTCCAAGGATACGGTTGGCTTGCATATGGGGTTCTAGAATGTTGTGTGTCAGGATCTAGAATCTTGTGGGGCGGGTTCGAAGCACAATGGCCTCCATATATAAACGGTTTCCTAGGATACGGTTTCCAAGGATACGGTGGCCTTGGCTACGGCGTTCTAGAATGCGGTGTGTCAGGATCTAGAATCTTGTTGGACGGGTTCGGAGCACAATGGCCTCCATATAAAAGTGGTTTCCAAGGATACTGTTTCCAAGGATACGGTTGCCTTGGATACTGCGTTTTACAATGTTCATTGTCAGAATCTAGAATCTTGTGGGGCAGGTTCTGAGCACAATGGTCTCCAGAGATAAGAGGTTTCCTAGGATACGGTTTCCGGGATACGTTTGCCATGGACACGGCGTTCTAGAATGTGGTGTGTCAGGATCTAGAATATTGTTGGTCAGTTTCAGAGAACAATAGTCTACAGGAATACGCGGTTTCTAAGGATACGGACTCCAAGAATACGGTTGCCTTGAATACGGCGTTCTAGAATGTGGTGTGACAGGATCTAGATCTTGTGGGACGGGTTCTGAGCACAATGGTCTCCAGGGATTCGCGGTTTACTAGGATTCCGTCTCCAAGTATACGGTTGCCTTGGATAGTGCGTTTTACAATGTGGTATGTCAGGATCTAGAATCTTGTGGTGAGGGTTCTGAGCACTATGGTCTCCAGAGTAAGCGGTTTCCTAGGATACGGTTTCCAAGGATACGGTTGCCTTGGATAATGCATTCTAGAATGCGGTGTGTCAGGATCTAGAATCTTGTGGTGCGGTTTCTGAGCACAATGGCCTCCTGAGATAAGCGGTTTCCTAGGATACGGTTTCCAAGGATACGGTTGACTTGGATACGGGGTTCTAGAATGTGGTGTGTCAGGATCTTGAATCTTGTGGGACGGGTTCTGAGCTCTATGGTCTCCAGAGATAAGCGGTTTCCTAGGATACGGTTGGCTTGGAACTGCATTCTAGAATGTGGTGTGTCAGTATCTAGAATCTTGTGGGGCACGTTCTGAGCACAAAGGCCTCCTGAGATAAGCGGTTTCCTAGGATACGGTTTCCAAGTATACCGTTGTCTTGGTTACTGCGTTTTACAATGTGGTGTGTCAGTATCTAGAGTCTTGTGGTGCGGGTTCTGAGCACAATGTCCTCCTGAGATAAGCGGTTTCCTAGCATACGGTTTCCAAGAATATGGTTGCCCTGTATACGGCGTTCTAGAATGTGGAGTGTCAGGATCTAGATTCTTGAGGTGCTGGTTCTGAGCACTATGGCCTCCTGAGAAAAGCGGTTTCCTAGGATACGGTTTCCAAGGATACAGTTGCCTTGGATACGGCGTTCTAGAATGTGGTGTGTCAGGATCTAGAATCTTGTGGTGCGGGTTCTGAGCACTATGGTCTCAGAGAGTATGCAGTTTCCTAGGATACGGTTTCCAAGAATACGGTTGCCTTGGATACTGCATTCTAGAATGAGGTGTGTCAGGAGCTAGAATCTTGTGGTGCGGGTTCTGAGAACTATGGTCTCCAGAGTAAGCGGTTTCCTAGAATACGGTTTCCAAGGATACGGTTGCCTTGGATACTGCATTCTAAAATGCGGTGTGTAAGGATCTAGAATCTTGTGGTGCGATTTCTGAGCACAAGGCCTCCTGAGATAAGCGGTTTCCTATGATACGGTTTCCAAGGATACGGTAGCCTTGGATACGGCGTTCTAGAATGTGGTGTGTCAGGATCTAGAATCTTTTGGTTCTGGTTCTGAGCACAATGGCCCACTGAAATAAGCGGTTTCCTAGGATACGGTTTCCAAGGATACGGTTGCCTTAGATACACCATTCTAGAATGCGGTTTGTCAGGATCTAGGTTCTTGTGGTGCGGGTTCTGAGCACAATGGCCTCCAGAGATAGGTGGTTTCCTAGGATAAGGTTTGCAAGTATATGGTTGCCTTGTATACTGCGTTCTAGAATGTGGTGTGTCAGTATCTAGAGTCTTGTGGTGCGGGTTCTGAGCACAATGTCCTCCTGAGATAAGCGGTTTCCTAGCATACGGTTTCCAAGAATATGGTTGCCCTGTATACGGCGTTCTAGAATGTGGAGTGTCAGGATCTAGATTCTTGAGGTGCTGGTTCTGAGCACTATGGCCTCCTGAGATAAGCAGTTTCCTAGAATACGTTTTCCAAGGATACGGTTGCATTCGATACAGCATTCTAGAATGCGGTGTGTCAGGATCTAGAATCTAGTGGGGCGGGTTTGAGCACAATGGCCTCCAGAGATAGGCCGTTTCCTAGGATACGGTTTGTAAGTATACGGTTGCCTTGGATACTACGTTTTAGAATGTGGTGTGTCAGGATCTAGAATCTTCTGGGGCGGGTCTGAGCACAATGGCCTCCATATATAAGCGGTTTCCTAGGATACGGTTTCCAAGGATACGGTTGGCTTGCATATGGGGTTCTAGAATGTTGTGTGTCAGGATCTAGAATCTTGTTGGACGGGTTCAGAGCACAATGGCCTCCATATAAAAGTGGTTTCCAAGGATACTGTTTCCAAGGATACGGTTGCCTTGGATACTGCGTTTTACAATGTTCATTGTCAGAATCTAGAATCTTGTGGGGCAGGTTCTGAGCACAATGGTCTCCAGAGATAAGAGATTTCCTAGGATACGGTTTCCAGGATACGGTTGCCGTGGACACGGCGTTCTAGAATGTGGTGTGTCAGGATCTAGAATATTGTTGGTCAGGTTCAGAGAACAATAGTCTACAGGAATACGCGGTTTCCTAGGATACGGACTCCAAGAATACGGTTGCCTTGCATACGGCGTTCTAGAATGTGGTGTAACAGGATCTAGAATCTTGTGGGACGGGTTCTGAGCACAATGGTCTCCAGGTATTCGCGGTTTACTAGGATTCCGTCTCCAAGTATACGGTTGCCTTGGATAGTGCGTTTTACAATGTGGTATGTCAGGATCTAGAATCTTGTGGTGCGGGTTCTGAGCACTATGGTCTCCAGAGTAAGCGGTTTCCTAGGATACGGTTGGCTTGGAACTGCATTCTAGAATGTGGTGTGTCAGGATCTAGAATCTTTTGGTTCTGGTTCTGAGCACAATGGCCTCCTGAAAAAAGCGGTTTCCTAGGATACGGTTTCCAAGGATACGGTTGCCTTAGATACAGCATTCTAGAATGCGGTTTGTCAGGATCTAGAATCTTGTGGTGCGGGTTCTGAGCATAATGGCCTCCAGAGATAGGTAGTTTCCTAGGATAACGTTTGCAAGTATATGGTTGCCTTGTATACTGCGTTCTAGAATGTGGTGTGTCAGTATCTAGAGTCTTGTGGTGCGGGTTCTGAGCACAATGTCCTCCTGAGATAAGCGGTTTCCTAGGATACGGTTTCCAAGAATATGGTTGCCCTGTATACGGTGTTCTAGAATGTTGAGTGTCAGGATCTAGATTCTTGAGGGAGGGGTTCTGAGCACTATGGTCTCCAGAGATAAGAGGTTTCCTGGCATACGATTTCCAAGGATATGGTTGCATTGGATACTGCATTCTAGAATGTGGTGTGTCAAGATGTAGAATACTGTGCGGCACGTTCTGAGCACAATGGCCTCCGGAGATAGGCAGTTTCCTAGGATACGGTTTGCAAGTATACGGTGGCCTAGTATACTGCGTTGTAGAATGCGGTGTGTCAGGATCTAGAATCTTGTGGTGGGGGTTCTGAGCACAATGGCCTCCTGAGATAAGCGGTTTCCTGGGATTCGGTTTCCAAGGATACGGTTGCCTTGTATACATCATTCTAGAATGCGGTGTGTCAGGATCTAGAATCTTGTGGTGCGGGTTATGAGCACTATGGCCTCCTGAGATAAGCGGTTTCCTAGGATACGGTATCCAAGTATACGATTGTCTTGGCAACGGCGTTCTAGAATGTGTTGTGTCAGGATCTAGAATCTTGTGGTGCGGGTTCTGAGCACTATGGTCTCAGAGAGTAAGCGGTTTCCTAGGATACGGTTTCCAAGAATATGGTTGCCTTCGATACTGAATTCTAGAATGCAGTGTGTCAGGATCTAGAATCTTGTGGTGCGGGTTCTGAGCACAATGGCCTCCTGAGATAAGCGGTTTCCTAGGATACGGTTTCCAAGAATACGGTTGCCTTGGAAACTGCATTCTAGAATGTTGTGTGTCAGGATCTAGAATCTTGTGGTGCGGGTTCTGAACACTATGGTCTCCAGAGTAAGAGGTTTCCTAGGAAAAGGTTTCCAAGGATACGGTTGCCTTGGATACTGCATTCTAGAATGTGGTGTGTCAAGATCTAGAATCTTGTGGTGCGGGTTCTGAGCACTATGGTCTCCAGAGTAAGCGGTTTCCTAGGATACGGTTTCCAAGGATACGGTTGCCTTGGATACTGCATTCTAAAATGCGGTGTGTAAGGATCTAGAATCTTGTGCTGCGAGTTCTGAGCACAAGGCCTCCTGAGATAAGCGGTTTCCTATGATACGGTTTCCAAGGATACGGTAGCCCTGGATACGGCGTTCTAGAATGTGGTGTGTCAGGATCTAGAATATTGTTGGTCAGGTTCAGAGAACAATAGTCTACAGGAATACGCGGTTTCCAAGGATACGGACTCCAAGAATACGCTTGCCTTGCATACGGCGTTCTAGAATGTGGTGTAACAGTATCTAGAATCTTGTGGGACGGGTTCTGAGCACAATGGTCTCCAGGGATTCGCGGTTTACTAGGATTCCGTCTCCAAGTATACGGTTACCTTGGATAGTGCGTTTTACAATGTGGTATGTCAGGATCTAGAATCTTGTGGTGCGGGTTCTGAGCACTATGGTCTCCTGAGAAAGCGGTTTCCTAGGATACGGTTTCCAAGGATACAGTTGCCTTGAATACTGAATTCTAGAAAGCGGTGTGTCAGGATCTAGAATCTTCTGGCACGGATTCTGAGCACAATGTTCTCCAGAGATAAGCGGTTTCCTAGGATACGGTGTCCAAGGATACGGTTGGCTTGCATAAGGGGTTCTAGAATGTTGTGTGTCAGGATCTAGAATCTTGTGGGGAGGGTTCGAAGCACAATGGCCTCCATATATAAGCGGTTTGCTAGGATACGGTTTCCAAGGATACGGTTGGCTTGCATATGGGGTTCTAGAATGTTGTGTGTCAGGATCTAGAATCTTGTGGGGAGGGTTCGAAGCACAATGGCCTCCATATATAAGCGGTTTCCGAGGATACGGTTTCCAAGGATACGGTTGGCTTGCATATGGGGTTCTAGAATGTTGTGTGTCAGGATCTAGAATCTTGTGGGGCGGGTTATGAGCACTATGGCCTCCTGAGATAAGCGGTTTCCTAGGATACGGTATCCAAGTATACGATTGTCTTGGCAACGGCGTTCTAGAATGTGTTGTGTCAGGATCTAGAATCTTGTGGTGCGGGTTCTGAGCACTATGGTCTCAGAGAGTAAGCGGTTTCCTAGGATACGGTTTCCAAGAATATGGTTGCCTTCGATACTGAATTCTAGAATGCAGTGTGTCAGGATCTAGAATCTTGTGGTGCGGGTTCTGAGCACAATGGCCTCCTGAGATAAGCGGTTTCCTAGGATACGGTTTCCAAGAATACGGTTGCCTTGGAAACTGCATTCTAGAATGTTCTGTGTCAGGATCTAGAATCTTGTGGTGCGGGTTCTGAGCACTATGGTCTCCAGAGTAAGAGGTTTCCTAGGAAAAGGTTTCCAAGGATACGGTTGCCTTGGATACTGTATTCTAGAATGTGGTGTGTCAAGATCTAGAATCTTGTGGTGCGGGTTCTGAGCACTATGGTCTCCAGAGTAAGCGGTTTCCTAGGATACGGTTTCCAAGGATACGGTTGCCTTGGATACTGCATTCTAAAATGCGGTGTGTAAGGATCTAGAATCTTGTGCTGCGAGGTCTGAGCACAAGGCCTCCTGAGATAAGCGGTTTCCTATGATACGGTTTCCAAGGATACGGTAGCCCTGGATACGGCGTTCTAGAATGTGGTGTGTCAGGATCTAGAATATTGTTGGTCAGGTTCAGAGAACAATAGTCTACAGGAATACGCGGTTTCCAAGGATACGGACTCCAAGAATACGCTTGCCTTGCATACGGCGTTCTAGAATGTGGTGTAACAGTATCTAGAATCTTGTGGGACGGGTTCTGAGCACAATGGTCTCCAGGGATTCGCGGTTTACTAGGATTCCGTCTCCAAGTATACGGTTACCTTGGATAGTGCGTTTTACAATGTGGTATGTCAGGATCTAGAATCTTGTGGTGCGGGTTCTGAGCACTATGGTCTCCTGAGAAAGCGGTTTCCTAGGATACGGTTTCCAAGGTACAGTTGCCTTGAATACTGAATTCTAGAAAGCGGTGTGTCAGGATCTAGAATCTTGTGGCACGGATTCTGAGCACAATGTTCTCCAGAGATAAGCGGTTTCCTAGGATACGGTGTCCAAGGATACGGTTGGCTTGCATAAGGGGTTCTAGAATGTTGTGTGTCAGGATCTAGAATCTTGTGGGGAGGGTTCGAAGCACAATGGCCTCCATATATAAGCGGTTTGCTAGGATACGGTTTCCAAGGATACGGTTGGCTTGCATATGGGGTTCTAAAATGTTGTGTGTCAGGATCTAGAATCTTGTGGGGAGGGTTCGAAGCACAATGGCCTCCATATATAAGCGGTTTCCGAGGATACGGTTTCCAAGGATACGGTTGGCTTGCATATGGGGTTCTAGAATGTTGTGTGTCAGGATCTAGAATCTTGTGGGGCGGGTTCGAAGCACAATGGCCTCCATATATAAACGGTTTCCTAGGATACGGTTTCCAAGGATACGGTGGCCTTGGCTACGGCGTTCTAGAATGCGGTGTGTCAGGATCTAGAATCTTGTTGGACGGGTTCGGAGCACAATGGCCTCCATATAAAAGTGGTTTCCAAGGATACTGTTTCCAAGGATACGGTTGCCTGGGATACTGCGTTTTACAATGTTCATTGTCAGAATCTAGAATCTTGTGGGGCAGGTTCTGAGCACAATGGTCTCCAGAGATAAGAGGTTTCCTAGGATACGGTTTCCGGGATACGTTTGCCATGGACACGGCGTTCTAGAATGTGGTGTGTCAGGATCTAGAATATTGTTGGTCAGGTTCAGAGAACAATAGTCTACAGGAATACGCGGTTTCCAAGGATACGGACTCCAAGAATACGGTTGCCTTGAATACGGCGTTCTAGAATGTGGTGTGACAGGATCTAGATCTTGTGGGACGGGTTCTGAGCACAATGGTCTCCAGGGATTCGCGGTTTACTAGGATTCCGTCTCCAAGTATACGGTTGCCTTGGATAGTGCGTTTTACAATGTGGTATGTCAGGATCTAGAATCTTGTGGTGCGGGTTCTGAGCACTATGGTCTCCAGAGTAAGCGGTTTCCTAGGATACGGTTTCCAAGGATACGGTTGCCTTGGATAATGCATTCTAGAATGCGGTGTGTCAGGATCTAGAATCTTGTGGTGCGGTTTCTGAGCACAATGGCCTCCTGAGATAAGCGGTTTCCTAGGATACGGTTTCCAAGGATACGGTTGACTTGGATACGGGGTTCTAGAATGTGGTGTGTCAGGATCTTGAATCTTGTGGGACGGGTTCTGAGCACTATGGTCTCCAGAGATAAGCGGTTTCCTAGGATACGGTTGGCTTGGAACTGCATTCTAGAATGTGGTGTGTCAGTATCTAGAATCTTGTGGGGCACGTTCTGAGCACAAAGGCCTCCTGAGATAAGCGGTTTCCTAGGATACGGTATCCAAGTATACCGTTGTCTTGGTTACTGCGTTTTACAATGTGGTTTGTCAGGTTTTAGAATCTTGTGGTGCGGGTTCTGAGCACTATGGTCTCCAGAGATAAGCGGTTTCCTAGGATACGGTTTCCAAGGATACAGTTGCCTTGAATACTGAATTCTAGAAAGCGGTGTGTCAGGATCTAGAGTCTAGTGGGGCGAGTTCTGAGCACAATGGCCTCCTGAGAAAAGCGGTTTCCTAGGATACGGTTTCCAAGGATACAGTTGCCTTGGATACGGCGTTCTAGAATGTGGTGTGTCAGGATCTAGAATCTTGTGGTGCGGGTTCTGAGCACTATGGTCTCAGAGAGTAAGCAGTTTCCTAGGATACGGTTTCCAAGAATACGGTTGCCTTGGATACTGCATTCTAGAATGAGGTGTGTCAGGAGCTAGAATCTTGTGGTGCGGGTTCTGAGAACTATGGTCTCCAGAGTAAGCGGTTTCCTAGAATACGGTTTCCAAGGATACGGTTGCCTTGGATACTGCATTCTAAAATGCGGTGTGTAAGGATCTAGAATCTTGTGGTGCGATTTCTGAGCACAAGGCCTCCTGATATAAGCGGTTTCCTATGATACGGTTTCCAAGGATACGGTAGCCTTGGATACGGCGTTCTAGAATGTGGTGTGTCAGGATCTAGAATCTTTTGGTTCTGGTTCTGAGCACAATGGCCCACTGAAATAAGCGGTTTCCTAGGATACGGTTTCCAAGGATACGGTTGCCTTAGATACACCATTCTAGAATGCGGTTTGTCAGGATCTAGGTTCTTGTGGTGCGGGTTCTGAGCACAATGGCCTCCAGAGATAGGTGGTTTCCTAGGATAAGGTTTGCAAGTATATGGTTGCCTTGTATACTGCGTTCTAGAATGTGGTGTGTCAGTATCTAGAGTCTTGTGGTGCGGGTTCTGAGCACAATGTCCTCCTGAGATAAGCGGTTTCCTAGCATACGGTTTCCAAGAATATGGTTGCCCTGTATACGGCGTTCTAGAATGTGGAGTGTCAGGATCTAGATTCTTGAGGTGCTGGTTCTGAGCACTATGGCCTCCTGAGAAAAGCGGTTTCCTAGGATACGGTTTCCAAGGATACAGTTGCCTTGGATACGGCGTTCTAGAATGTGGTGTGTCAGGATCTAGAATCTTGTGGTGCGGGTTCTGAGCACTATGGTCTCAGAGAGTAAGCAGTTTCCTAGGATACGGTTTCCAAGAATACGGTTGCCTTGGATACTGCATTCTAGAATGAGGTGTGTCAGGAGCTAGAATCTTGTGGTGCGGGTTCTGAGAACTATGGTCTCCAGAGTAAGCGGTTTCCTAGAATACGGTTTCCAAGGATACGGTTGCCTTGGATACTGCATTCTAAAATGCGGTGTGTAAGGATCTAGAATCTTGTGGTGCGATTTCTGAGCACAAGGCCTCCTGAGATAAGCGGTTTCCTATGATACGGTTTCCAAGGATACGGTAGCCTTGGATACGGCGTTCTAGAATGTGGTGTGTCAGGATCTAGAATCTTTTGGTTCTGGTTCTGAGCACAATGGCCCACTGAAATAAGCGGTTTCCTAGGATACGGTTTCCAAGGATACGGTTGCCTTAGATACACCATTCTAGAATGCGGTTTGTCAGGATCTAGGTTCTTGTGGTGCGGGTTCTGAGCAC
The DNA here is from genome assembly GCF_022682495.2 of Desmodus rotundus. NCBI lineage: Eukaryota > Metazoa > Chordata > Mammalia > Chiroptera > Phyllostomidae > Desmodus > Desmodus rotundus. The sequence goes on along the minus strand of NW_026527214.1, from coordinate 1,204,933 downwards.
AATGGCCTCCAGAGATAGGTGGTTTCCTAGGATAAGGTTTGCAAGTATATGGTTGCCTTGTATACTGCGTTCTAGAATGTGGTGTGTCAGTATCTAGAGTCTTGTGGTGCGGGTTCTGAGCACAATGTCCTCCTGAGATAAGCGGTTTCCTAGCATACGGTTTCCAAGAATATGGTTGCCCTGTATACGGCGTTCTAGAATGTGGAGTGTCAGGATCTAGATTCTTGAGGTGCTGGTTCTGAGCACTATGGCCTCCTGAGATAAGCAGTTTCCTAGAATACGTTTTCCAAGGATACGGTTGCATTCGATACAGCATTCTAGAATGCGGTGTGTCAGGATCTAGAATCTAGTGGGGCGGGTTTGAGCACAATGGCCTCCAGAGATAGGCCGTTTCCTAGGATACGGTTTGTAAGTATACGGTTGCCTTGGATACTACGTTTTAGAATGTGGTGTGTCAGGATCTAGAATCTTCTGAGGCGGGTCTGAGCACAATGGCCTCCATATATAAGCGGTTTCCTAGGATACGGTTTCCAAGGATACGGTTGCCTTGGATACTGCATTCTAAAATGCGGTGTGTAAGGATCTAGAATCTTGTGCTGCGAGTTCTGAGCACAAGGCCTCCTGAGATAAGCGGTTTCCTATGATACGGTTTCCAAGGATACGGTAGCCCTGGATACGGCGTTCTAGAATGTGGTGTGTCAGGATCTAGAATATTGTTGGTCAGGTTCAGAGAACAATAGTCTACAGGAATACGCGGTTTCCAAGGATACGGACTCCAAGAATACGCTTGCCTTGCATACGGCGTTCTAGAATGTGGTGTAACAGTATCTAGAATCTTGTGGGACGGGTTCTGAGCACAATGGTCTCCAGGGATTCGCGGTTTACTAGGATTCCGTCTCCAAGTATACGGTTACCTTGGATAGTGCGTTTTACAATGTGGTATGTCAGGATCTAGAATCTTGTGGTGCGGGTTCTGAGCACTATGGTCTCCTGAGAAAGCGGTTTCCTAGGATACGGTTTCCAAGGATACAGTTGCCTTGAATACTGAATTCTAGAAAGCGGTGTGTCAGGATCTAGAATCTTCTGGCACGGATTCTGAGCACAATGTTCTCCAGAGATAAGCGGTTTCCTAGGATACGGTGTCCAAGGATACGGTTGGCTTGCATAAGGGGTTCTAGAATGTTGTGTGTCAGGATCTAGAATCTTGTGGGGAGGGTTCGAAGCACAATGGCCTCCATATATAAGCGGTTTGCTAGGATACGGTTTCCAAGGATACGGTTGGCTTGCATATGGGGTTCTAGAATGTTGTGTGTCAGGATCTAGAATCTTGTGGGGAGGGTTCGAAGCACAATGGCCTCCATATATAAGCGGTTTCCGAGGATACGGTTTCCAAGGATACGGTTGGCTTGCATATGGGGTTCTAGAATGTTGTGTGTCAGGATCTAGAATCTTGTGGGGCGGGTTATGAGCACTATGGCCTCCTGAGATAAGCGGTTTCCTAGGATACGGTATCCAAGTATACGATTGTCTTGGCAACGGCGTTCTAGAATGTGTTGTGTCAGGATCTAGAATCTTGTGGTGCGGGTTCTGAGCACTATGGTCTCAGAGAGTAAGCGGTTTCCTAGGATACGGTTTCCAAGAATATGGTTGCCTTCGATACTGAATTCTAGAATGCAGTGTGTCAGGATCTAGAATCTTGTGGTGCGGGTTCTGAGCACAATGGCCTCCTGAGATAAGCGGTTTCCTAGGATACGGTTTCCAAGAATACGGTTGCCTTGGAAACTGCATTCTAGAATGTTCTGTGTCAGGATCTAGAATCTTGTGGTGCGGGTTCTGAGCACTATGGTCTCCAGAGTAAGAGGTTTCCTAGGAAAAGGTTTCCAAGGATACGGTTGCCTTGGATACTGTATTCTAGAATGTGGTGTGTCAAGATCTAGAATCTTGTGGTGCGGGTTCTGAGCACTATGGTCTCCAGAGTAAGCGGTTTCCTAGGATACGGTTTCCAAGGATACGGTTGCCTTGGATACTGCATTCTAAAATGCGGTGTGTAAGGATCTAGAATCTTGTGCTGCGAGGTCTGAGCACAAGGCCTCCTGAGATAAGCGGTTTCCTATGATACGGTTTCCAAGGATACGGTAGCCCTGGATACGGCGTTCTAGAATGTGGTGTGTCAGGATCTAGAATATTGTTGGTCAGGTTCAGAGAACAATAGTCTACAGGAATACGCGGTTTCCAAGGATACGGACTCCAAGAATACGCTTGCCTTGCATACGGCGTTCTAGAATGTGGTGTAACAGTATCTAGAATCTTGTGGGACGGGTTCTGAGCACAATGGTCTCCAGGGATTCGCGGTTTACTAGGATTCCGTCTCCAAGTATACGGTTACCTTGGATAGTGCGTTTTACAATGTGGTATGTCAGGATCTAGAATCTTGTGGTGCGGGTTCTGAGCACTATGGTCTCCTGAGAAAGCGGTTTCCTAGGATACGGTTTCCAAGGTACAGTTGCCTTGAATACTGAATTCTAGAAAGCGGTGTGTCAGGATCTAGAATCTTGTGGCACGGATTCTGAGCACAATGTTCTCCAGAGATAAGCGGTTTCCTAGGATACGGTGTCCAAGGATACGGTTGGCTTGCATAAGGGGTTCTAGAATGTTGTGTGTCAGGATCTAGAATCTTGTGGGGAGGGTTCGAAGCACAATGGCCTCCATATATAAGCGGTTTGCTAGGATACGGTTTCCAAGGATACGGTTGGCTTGCATATGGGGTTCTAAAATGTTGTGTGTCAGGATCTAGAATCTTGTGGGGAGGGTTCGAAGCACAATGGCCTCCATATATAAGCGGTTTCCGAGGATACGGTTTCCAAGGATACGGTTGGCTTGCATATGGGGTTCTAGAATGTTGTGTGTCAGGATCTAGAATCTTGTGGGGCGGGTTCGAAGCACAATGGCCTCCATATATAAACGGTTTCCTAGGATACGGTTTCCAAGGATACGGTGGCCTTGGCTACGGCGTTCTAGAATGCGGTGTGTCAGGATCTAGAATCTTGTTGGACGGGTTCGGAGCACAATGGCCTCCATATAAAAGTGGTTTCCAAGGATACTGTTTCCAAGGATACGGTTGCCTGGGATACTGCGTTTTACAATGTTCATTGTCAGAATCTAGAATCTTGTGGGGCAGGTTCTGAGCACAATGGTCTCCAGAGATAAGAGGTTTCCTAGGATACGGTTTCCGGGATACGTTTGCCATGGACACGGCGTTCTAGAATGTGGTGTGTCAGGATCTAGAATATTGTTGGTCAGGTTCAGAGAACAATAGTCTACAGGAATACGCGGTTTCCAAGGATACGGACTCCAAGAATACGGTTGCCTTGAATACGGCGTTCTAGAATGTGGTGTGACAGGATCTAGATCTTGTGGGACGGGTTCTGAGCACAATGGTCTCCAGGGATTCGCGGTTTACTAGGATTCCGTCTCCAAGTATACGGTTGCCTTGGATAGTGCGTTTTACAATGTGGTATGTCAGGATCTAGAATCTTGTGGTGCGGGTTCTGAGCACTATGGTCTCCAGAGTAAGCGGTTTCCTAGGATACGGTTTCCAAGGATACGGTTGCCTTGGATAATGCATTCTAGAATGCGGTGTGTCAGGATCTAGAATCTTGTGGTGCGGTTTCTGAGCACAATGGCCTCCTGAGATAAGCGGTTTCCTAGGATACGGTTTCCAAGGATACGGTTGACTTGGATACGGGGTTCTAGAATGTGGTGTGTCAGGATCTTGAATCTTGTGGGACGGGTTCTGAGCACTATGGTCTCCAGAGATAAGCGGTTTCCTAGGATACGGTTGGCTTGGAACTGCATTCTAGAATGTGGTGTGTCAGTATCTAGAATCTTGTGGGGCACGTTCTGAGCACAAAGGCCTCCTGAGATAAGCGGTTTCCTAGGATACGGTTTCCAAGTATACCGTTGTCTTGGTTACTGCGTTTTACAATGTGGTTTGTCAGGTTTTAGAATCTTGTGGTGCGGGTTCTGAGCACTATGGTCTCCAGAGATAAGCGGTTTCCTAGGATACGGTTTCCAAGGATACAGTTGCCTTGAATACTGAATTCTAGAAAGCGGTGTGTCAGGATCTAGAGTCTAGTGGGGCGAGTTCTGAGCACAATGGCCTCCTGAGAAAAGCGGTTTCCTAGGATACGGTTTCCAAGGATACAGTTGCCTTGGATACGGCGTTCTAGAATGTGGTGTGTCAGGATCTAGAATCTTGTGGTGCGGGTTCTGAGCACTATGGTCTCAGAGAGTAAGCAGTTTCCTAGGATACGGTTTCCAAGAATACGGTTGCCTTGGATACTGCATTCTAGAATGAGGTGTGTCAGGAGCTAGAATCTTGTGGTGCGGGTTCTGAGAACTATGGTCTCCAGAGTAAGCGGTTTCCTAGAATACGGTTTCCAAGGATACGGTTGCCTTGGATACTGCATTCTAAAATGCGGTGTGTAAGGATCTAGAATCTTGTGGTGCGATTTCTGAGCACAAGGCCTCCTGATATAAGCGGTTTCCTATGATACGGTTTCCAAGGATACGGTAGCCTTGGATACGGCGTTCTAGAATGTGGTGTGTCAGGATCTAGAATCTTTTGGTTCTGGTTCTGAGCACAATGGCCCACTGAAATAAGCGGTTTCCTAGGATACGGTTTCCAAGGATACGGTTGCCTTAGATACACCATTCTAGAATGCGGTTTGTCAGGATCTAGGTTCTTGTGGTGCGGGTTCTGAGCACAATGGCCTCCAGAGATAGGTGGTTTCCTAGGATAAGGTTTGCAAGTATATGGTTGCCTTGTATACTGCGTTCTAGAATGTGGTGTGTCAGTATCTAGAGTCTTGTGGTGCGGGTTCTGAGCACAATGTCCTCCTGAGATAAGCGGTTTCCTAGCATACGGTTTCCAAGAATATGGTTGCCCTGTATACGGCGTTCTAGAATGTGGAGTGTCAGGATCTAGATTCTTGAGGTGCTGGTTCTGAGCACTATGGCCTCCTGAGAAAAGCGGTTTCCTAGGATACGGTTTCCAAGGATACAGTTGCCTTGGATACGGCGTTCTAGAATGTGGTGTGTCAGGATCTAGAATCTTGTGGTGCGGGTTCTGAGCACTATGGTCTCAGAGAGTAAGCAGTTTCCTAGGATACGGTTTCCAAGAATACGGTTGCCTTGGATACTGCATTCTAGAATGAGGTGTGTCAGGAGCTAGAATCTTGTGGTGCGGGTTCTGAGAACTATGGTCTCCAGAGTAAGCGGTTTCCTAGAATACGGTTTCCAAGGATACGGTTGCCTTGGATACTGCATTCTAAAATGCGGTGTGTAAGGATCTAGAATCTTGTGGTGCGATTTCTGAGCACAAGGCCTCCTGAGATAAGCGGTTTCCTATGATACGGTTTCCAAGGATACGGTAGCCTTGGATACGGCGTTCTAGAATGTGGTGTGTCAGGATCTAGAATCTTTTGGTTCTGGTTCTGAGCACAATGGCCCACTGAAATAAGCGGTTTCCTAGGATACGGTTTCCAAGGATACGGTTGCCTTAGATACACCATTCTAGAATGCGGTTTGTCAGGATCTAGGTTCTTGTGGTGCGGGTTCTGAGCACAATGGCCTCCAGAGATAGGTGGTTTCCTAGGATAAGGTTTGCAAGTATATGGTTGCCTTGTATACTGCGTTCTAGAATGTGGTGTGTCAGTATCTAGAGTCTTGTGGTGCGGGTTCTGAGCACAATGTCCTCCTGAGATAAGCGGTTTCCTAGCATACGGTTTCCAAGAATATGGTTGCCCTGTATACGGCGTTCTAGAATGTGGAGTGTCAGGATCTAGATTCTTGAGGTGCTGGTTCTGAGCACTATGGCCTCCTGAGATAAGCAGTTTCCTAGAATACGTTTTCCAAGGATACGGTTGCATTCGATACAGCATTCTAGAATGCGGTGTGTCAGGATCTAGAATCTAGTGGGGCGGGTTTGAGCACAATGGCCTCCAGAGATAGGCCGTTTCCTAGGATACGGTTTGTAAGTATACGGTTGCCTTGGATACTACGTTTTAGAATGTGGTGTGTCAGGATCTAGAATCTTCTGAGGCGGGTCTGAGCACAATGGCCTCCATATATAAGCGGTTTCCTAGGATACGGTTTCCAAGGATACGGTTGGCTTGCATATGGGGTTCTAGAATGTTGTGTGTCAGGATCTAGAATCTTGTTGGACGGGTTCAGAGCACAATGGCCTCCATATAAAAGTGGTTTCCAAGGATACTGTTTCCAAGGATACGGTTGCCTTGGATACTGCGTTTTACAATGTTCATTGTCAGAATCTAGAATCTTGTGGGGCTGGTTCTGAGCACAATGGTCTCCAGAGATAAGAGATTTCCTAGGATACGGTTTCCAGGATACGGTTGCCGTGGACACGGCGTTCTAGAATGTGGTGTGTCAGGATCTAGAATATTGTTGGTCAGGTTCAGAGAACAATAGTCTACAGGAATACGCGGTTTCCTAGGATACGGACTCCAAGAATACGGTTGCCTTGCATACGGCGTTCTAGAATGTGGTGTAACAGGATCTAGAATCTTGTGGGACGGGTTCTGAGCACAATGGTCTCCAGGTATTCGCGGTTTACTAGGATTCCGTCTCCAAGTATACGGTTGCCTTGGATAGTGCGTTTTACAATGTGGTATGTCAGGATCTAGAATCTTGTGGTGCGGGTTCTGAGCACTATGGTCCCCAGAGTAAGCGGTTTCCTAGGATACGGTTGGCTTGGAACTGCATTCTAGAATGTGGTGTGTCAGGATCTAGAATCTTTTGGTTCTGGTTCTGAGCACAATGGCCTCCTGAAAAAAGCGGTTTCCTAGGATACGGTTTCCAAGGATACGGTTGCCTTAGATACAGCATTCTAGAATGCGGTTTGTCAGGATCTAGAATCTTGTGGTGCGGGTTCTGAGCATAATGGCCTCCAGAGATAGGTAGTTTCCTAGGATAACGTTTGCAAGTATATGGTTGCCTTGTATACTGCGTTCTAGAATGTGGTGTGTCAGTATCTAGAGTCTTGTGGTGCGGGTCCTGAGCACAATGTCCTCCTGAGATAAGCGGTTTCCTAGGATACGGTTTCCAAGAATATGGTTGCCCTGTATACGGCGTTCTAGAATGTGGAGTGTCAGGATCTAGATTCTTGAGGTGCGGGTTCTGAGCACTTTGGCCTCCTGAGATAAGCAGTTTCCTAGAATACGTTTTCCAAGGATACGGTTGCATTCGATACAGCATTCTAGAATGAGGTGTGTCAGGATCTAGAATCTAGTGGGGCGGGTTTGAGCACAATGGCCTCCAGAGATAGGCCATTTCCTAGGATACGGTTTGTAAGTATACGGTTGCCTTGGATACTACGTTTTAGAATGTGGTGTGTCAGGATCTAGAATCTTCTGGGGCGGGTCTGAGCACAATGGCCTCCATATATAAGCGGTTTCCTAGGATACGGTTTCCAAGGATACGGTTGGCTTGCATATGGGGTTCTAGAATGTTGTGTGTCAGGATCTAGAATCTTGTGGGGCGGGTTCGAAGCACAATGGCCTCCATATATAAGCGGTTTCCTAGGATACGGTTTCCAAGGATACGGTGGCCTTGGCTACGGCGTTCTAGAATGCGGTGTGTCAGGATCTAGAATCTTGTTGGACGGGTTCTGAGCACAATGGCCTCCATATAAAAGTGGTTTCCAAGGATACTGTTTCCAAGGATACGGTTGCCTTGGATACTGCGTTTTACAATGTTCATTGTCAGAATCTAGAATCTTGTGGGGCAGGTTCTGAGCACAATGGTCTCCAGAGATAAGAGTTTTCCTAGGATACGGTTTCCAGGATACGGTTGCCGTGGACACGGCGTTCTAGAATGTGGTGTGTCAGGATCTAGAATATTGTTGGTCAGGTTCAAAGAACAATAGTCTACAGGAATACACGGTTTGCTAGGATAAGGACTCCAAGAATACGGTTGCCTTGCATACGGCGTTCTAGAATGTGGTGTAACAGGATCTAGAATCTTGTGGGACGGGTACTGAGCACAATGGTCTCCAGGGATACGCGGTTTACTAGGATTCTGTCTCCAAGTATACGGTTGCCTTGGATAGTGCGTTTTACAATGTGGTATGTCAGGATCTAGAATTTTGTGGTGCGGGTTCTGAGCACTATGGTCTACAGAGTAAGCGGTTTCCTAGGATACGGTTTCCAAGGATACGGTTGCCTTGGATAATGAATTCTAGAATGCGGTGTGTCAGGATCTAGAATCTTGTGTTGTGGGTTCTGAGCACAATGGCCTCCTGAGATAAGCGGTTTCCTAGGATACGGTTTCCAAGGATACGGTTGACTTGGATACGGGGTTCTAGAATGTGGTGTGTCAGGACCTTGAATCTTGTGGGACAGGTTCTGAGCACTATGGTCTCCAGAGATAAGCGGTTTCCTAGGATACGGTTGGCTTGGAACTGCATTCTAGAATGTGGTGTTTCAGTATCTAGAATCTTGTGGGGCACGTTCTGAGCACAAAGGCCTCCTTAGATAAGCGGTTTCCTAGGATAAGGTTTCCAAGTATACTGTTGTCTTGGTTACTGCGTTTTACAATGTGGTTTGTCAGGTTTTAGAATCTTGTGGTGCGGGTTCTGAGCACTATGGTTCTCAGAGATAAGCGGTTTCCTAGGATACGGTTTCCAAGGATACAGTTGCCTTGAATACAGAATTCTAGAAAGCGGTGTGTCAGGATCTAGAGTCTAGTGGGGCGAGTTCTGAGCACAATGGCCTCCTCAGATAAGCGGTTTCCTAGGATACGTTTTCCAAGAATAGAGATGCCTTGGATACGGCGTTCTAGAATGTGGTGTGTCAGGATCTAGAATCTTGTGGTGCGGGTTCTGAGCACTATGGTCTCAGAGAGTAAGCAGTTTCCTAGGATACGGTTTCCAAGAATACGGTTGCCTTGGATACTGCATTCTAGAATGAGGTGTGTCAGGAGCTAGAATCTTGTGGTGCGGGTTCTGAGAACTATGGTCTCCAGAGTAAGAGGTTTCCTAGGAAAAGGTTTCCAAGGATACTGTTGCCTTGGATACTGCATTCTAGAATGTGGTGTGTCAAGATCTAGAGTCTTGTGGTGCGGGTTCTGAGCACTATGGTCTCCAGAGTAAGCGGTTTCCTAGAATACGGTTTCCAAGGATACGTTTGCCTTGGATACTGCATTCTAAAATGCGGTGTGTAAGGATCTAGAATCTTGTGGTGCGAGTTCTGAGCACAAGGCCTCCTGAGATAAGAGGTTTGCTATGATACGGTTTCCAAGGATACGGTAGCATTGGATACGGCGTTCTAGAATGTGGTGTGTCAGGATCTAGAATCTTTTGGTTCTGGTTCTTAGCACAATGGCCTCCTGAAATAAGCGGTTCCTAGGATACGGTTTCCAAGGATATGGTTGCCTTAGATACAGCATTCTAGAATGCGGTTTGTCAGGATCTAGAATCTTGTGGTGCGGGTTCTGAGCACAGTGGCCTCCAGAGATAGGTGGTTTCCTAGGATAAGGTTTGCAAGTATATGGTTGCCTTGTATACTGCGTTCTAGAATGTGGTGTGTCAGTATCTAGAGTCTTGTGGTGCGGGTACTGAGCACAATGTCCTCCTGAGATAAGCGGTTTCCTAGGATACGGTTTCCAAGAATATGGTTGCCCTGTATACGGCGTTCTAGAATGTGGAGTGTCAGGATCTAGAATCTTGTGGTGCGGGTTCTGAGCACTATGGCCTCCTGAGATAAGCAGTTTCCTAGAATACGTTTTCCAAGGATACGGTTGCATTTGATACAGCATTCTAGAATGTGGTGTGTCAGGATCTAGAATCTTCTGGGGCGGGTCTGAGCACAATGGCCTCCATATATAAGCGGTTTCCTAGGATATGGTTTCCAAGAATACGGTTGGCTTGCATATGGGGTTCTAGAATGTTGTGTGTCAGGATCTAGAATCTTGTGGGGCGGGTTGGAAGCACAATGGCCTCCATATATAAGCGGTTTCCTAGGATACGGTTTCCAAGGATACGGTGGCCTTGGCTACGGCGTTCTAGAATGCGGTGTGTCAGGATCTAGAATCTTGTTGGACGGGTTCTGAGCAAAATGGCCTCCATATAAAAGTGGTTTCCAAGGATACTGTTTCCAAGGATACGGTTGCCTTGGATACTGCGTTTTACAATGTTCATTGTCAGAATCTAGAATCTTGTGGGGCAGTTTCTGAGCACAATGGTCTCCAGAGATAAGAGGTTTCCTAGGGTACGGTTTCCAGGATACGGTTGCCGTGGACACGGGTTCTAGAATGTGGTGTGTCAGGATCTAGAATATTGTTGGTCATGTTCAGAGAACAATAGTCTACAGGAATACGCGGTTTCCTAGGATACGGACTCCAAGAATACGGTTGCCTTGCATACGGCGTTCTAGAATGTGGTGTAACAGGATCTAGAATCTTGTGGGACGGGTTCTGAGCACAATGGTCTCCAGGGATTCGCGGTTTACTAGGATTCGGTCTCCAAGTATACGGTTGCCTTGGATAGTGCGTTTTACAATGTGGTATGTCAGGATCTAGAATCTTGTGGTGCGGCTTCTGAGCACTATGGTCTCCAGAGTGGGCGGTTTCCTAGGATACGGTTTCCAAGGATACGGTTGCCTTGGATAATGCATTCTAGAATGCGGTGTGTCAGGATCTAGAATCTTGTGGTGCGGGTTCTGAGCACAATGGCCTCCTGAGATAAGCGGTTTCCTAGGATACGGTTTCCAAGGATACGGTTGACTTGGATACGGGGTTCTAGAATGTGGTGTGTCAGGATCTTGAATCTTGTGGGACGGGTTCTGAGCACAATGGCCTCCATATAAAAGTGGTTTCCAAGGATACTGTTTCCAAGGATACGGTTGCCTTGGATACTGCGTTTTACAATGTTCATTGTCAGAATCTAGAATCTTGTGGGGCAGGTTCTGAGCACAATGGTCTCCAGAGATAAGAGGTTTCCTAGGGTACGGTTTCCAGGATACGGTTGCCGTGGACACGGCGTTCTAGAATGTGGTGTGTCAGGATCTAGAATATTGTTGGTCAGGTTCAGAGAACAATAGTCTACAGGAATACGCGGTTTCCTAGGATACGGATTCCAAGAATACGGTTGCCTTGCATATGGCGTTCTAGAATGTGGTGTAACAGGATCTAGAATCTTGTGGGACGGGTTCTGAGCAGAATGGTCTCCAGGGATTCGCGGTTTACTAGGATTCCGTCTCCAAGTATACGGTTGCCTTGGATAGTGCGTTTTACAATGTGGTATGTCAGGATCTGGAATCTTGTGGTGTGGGTTCTGAGCACTATGGTCTCCAGAGTGGGCGGTTTCCTAGGATACGGTTTCCAAGGATACGGTTGCCTTGGATAATGCATTCTAGAATGCGGTGTGTCAGGATCTAGAATCTTGTGGTGCGGGTTCTGAGCACAATGGCCTCCTGAGATAAGCGGTTTCCTAGGATACGGTTTCCAAGGATACGGTTGACTTGGATACGGGGTTCTAGAATGTGGTGTGTCAGGATCTTGAATCTTGTGGGACGGGTTCTGAGCACTGTGGTCTCCAGAGATAAGCGGTTTCCTAGGATACGGTTGGCTTGGAACTGCATTCTAGAATGTGGTGTGTCAGTATCTAGAATCTTGTGGGGCACGTTCTGAGCACAAAGGCCTCCTGAGATAAGCGGTTTCCTAGGATACGGTTTCCAAGTATACCGTTGTCTTGGTTACTGCGTTTTACAATGTGGTTTGTCAGGTTTTAGAATCTTGTGGTGCGGGTTCTGAGCACTATGGTCTCCAGAGATAAGCGGTTTCCTAGGATACGGTTTCCAAGGATACAGTTGCATTGAATACTGAATTCTAGAAAGCGGTGTGTCAGGATCTAGAATCTTGTGGCACGGGTTCTGAGCACAATGGTCTCCAGGGATTCGCGGTTTACTAGGATTCTGTCTCCAAGTATACGGTTGCCTTGGATAGTGCGTTTTACAATGTGGTATGTCAGGATCTAGAATCTTGTGGTGCGGGTTCTGAGCACTATGGTCTCCAGAGTAAGCGGTTTCCTAGGATACGGTTTCCAAGGATACGGTTGCCTTGGATAATGCATTCTAGAATGCGGTGTGTCAGGATCTAGAATCTTGTGGTGCGTGTTCTGAGCACAATGGCCTCCTGAATAAGCGGTTTCCTTGGATACGGTTGGCTTGGAACTGCATTCTAGAATGTGGTGTGTCAGTATCTAGAATCTTGTGGGGCACGTTCTGAGCACAAAGGCCTCCTGAGATAAGCGGTTTCCTAGGATACGGTTTCGAAGTATACCGTTGTCTTGGTTACTGCGTTTTACAATGTGGTTTGTCAGTTTTAGAATCTTGTGGTGCGGGTTCTGAGCACTATGGTCTCCAGAGATAAGCGGTTTCCTAGGATACGGTTTCCAAGGATACAGTTGCCTTGAATACTGAATTCTAGAAAGCGGTGTGTCAGGATCTAGAGTCTTGTGGGGCGAGTTCTGAGCACAATGGCCTCCTCAGATAAGCGGTTTCCTAGGATACGGTTTCCAAGAATAGATATGCCTTGGATACGGCGTTCTAGAATGTGGTGTGTCAGGATCTAGAATCTTGTGGTGCGGGTTCTGAGCACTATGGTCTCAGAGAGTAAGCAGTTTCCTAGAATACGGTTTCCAAGAATACGGTTGCCTTGGATACTGCATTCTAGAATGAGGTGTGTCAGGAGCTAGAATCTTGTGGTGCGGGTTCTGACAACTATGGTCTCCAGAGTAAGAGATTTCCTAGGAAAAGGTTTCCAAGGATACGGTTGCCTTGGATACTGCGTTCTAGAATGTGGTGTGTCAGTATCTAGAGTCTTGTGGTGCGGGTACTGAGCACAATGGCCTCCAGAGATAAGCCGTTTCCTAGGATACGGTTTGTAAGTATACGGTTGCCTTGGATACTACGTTTTAGAATGTGGTGTGTCAGGATCTAGAATCTTCTGGGGCGGGTCTGTGCACAATGGCCTCCATATATAAGCGGTTTCCTAGGATATGGTTTCCAAGGATACGGTTGGCTTGCATATGGGGTTCTAGAATGTTGTGTGTCAGGATCTACAATCTTGTGGGGCGGGTTGGAAGCACAATGGCCTCCATATATAAGCGGTTTCCTAGGATACGGTTTCCAAGGATACGGTGGCCTTGGCTACGGCGTTCTAGAATGTGGTGTGTCAAAATCTAGAATCTTGTGGTTCTGGTTCTGAGCACTATGTTATCCAGAGTAGGCGGTTTCCTAGGATACGGTTTCCAAGGATACGGTTGGCTTGCATATGGGGTTCTAGAATGTTGTGTGTCAGGATCTAGAATCTTGTTGGACGGGTTCTGAGCACAATGTCCTCCATATAAAAGTGGTTTCCAAGGATACTGTCTCCAAGGATACGGTTGCCTTGGATACTGCGTTTTACAATGTTCATTGTCAGAATCTAGAATCTTGTGGGGCAGGTTCTGAGCACAATGGTCTCCAGAGATAAGAGGTTTCCTAGGATACGGTTTCCAGGATACGGTTACCGTGGACACGGAGTTCTAGAATGTGGTGTGTCAGGATCTAGAATATTGTTGGTCAGGTTCAGAGAACAATAGTCTACAGGAATACGCGGTATCCTAGGATACGGACTCCAAGAATACGGTTGCCTTGCATACGGCGTTCTAGAATGTGGTGTAACAGAATCTAGAATCTTGTGGGACGGGTTCTGAGCACAATTGTCTCCAGGTATTCGCGGTTTACTAGGATTCCGTCTCCAAGTATACGGTTGCCTTGGATAGTGCGTTTTACAATGTGCTATGTCAGGATCTAGAATCTTGTGGTGCGGGTTCTGAGCACTATGGTCTCCAGAGTAAGCGGTTTCCTAGGATACGGTTGGCTTGGAACTGCATTCTAGAATGTGGTGTGTCAGTATCTAGAATCTTGTGGGGCACGTTCTGAGCACAAAGGCCTCCTGAGATAAGCGGTTTCCTAGGATACGGTTTCCAAGTATACCGTTGTCTTGGTTACTGCGTTTTACAATGTGGTTTGTCAGGTTTTAGAATCTTGTGGTGCGGGTTCTGAGCACTATGGTCTCCAGAGATAAGCGGTTTCCTAGGATACGGTTTCCAAGGATACAGTTGCGTTGAATACTGAATTCTAGAAAGCGGTGTGTCAGGATCTATAGTCTTGTGGGGCGAGTTCTGAGCACAATGGCCTCCTCAGATAAGCGGTTTCCTAGGATACGGTTTCCTAGAATAGAGATGCCTTGGATACGGCGTTCTAGAATGTGGTGTGTCAGGATCTAGAATCTTGTGGTGCGGGTTCTGAGCACTATGGTCTCAGAGAGTAAGCAGTTTCCTAGGATACGGTTTCCAAGGATACGGTTGCCATGGATACTGCATTCTAGAATGTGGTGTGTCAAGATCTAGAATCTTGTGGTGCGGGTTCTGAGCACTATGGTCTCCAGAGATAGGTGGTTTCCTAGGATAACGTTTGCAAGTATATGGTTGCCTTGTATACTGCGTTCTAGAATGTGGTGTGTCAGTATCTAGAGTCTTGTGGTGCGGGTTCTGAGCACAATGTCCTCCTGAGATAAGCGGTTTCCTAGGATACGGTTTCCAAGAATATGGTTGCCCTGTATACGGCGTTCTAGAATGTGGAGTGTCAGGATCTAGAATCTTGTGGTTCTGTTTCTGAGCACTATGGTATCCAGAGTAAGCGGTTTCCTAGGATACGGTTTCCAAGGATACGGTTGCCTTGGATACTGTATTCTAGAATGTGGTGTGTCAGGAAATGGAATCTTGTGGTGCGGGTTCTGAGCACAATGGCCTCCTGAGATTAGCGGTTTCCTAGGATACGGTTTCCAAGGATACGGTTGCCTTGGATACGGCGTTCTAGAATGTGGTGTGTCAGGATCTGGAATCTTGTGGTTCTGTTTCTGAGCACTATGGTATCCAGAGTAAACGGTTTCCTAGGATACGGTTTCCAAGGATACGGTTGCCTTGGATACGGCGTTCTAGAATGCGGTGTGTCAGGATCTGGAATCTTGTGGGACGGGTTCTGAGCACAATGGACTCCAGGGATTCGCGGTTTACTAGGATTCCGTCTCCAAGTATACGGTTGCCTTGGATAGTGCGTTTTACAATGTGGTATGTCAGGATCTAGAATCTTGTGGTGCGGGTTCTGAGCACTATGGCCTCCTGAAATAAGCAGTTTCCTAGAATACGTATTCCAAGGATACGGTTGCACTCGATACAGCATTCTAGAATGCGGTGTGTCAGGATCTAGAATCTAGTGGGGCGGGTTTGAGTACAATGGCCTCCAGAGATAGGCCGTTTCCTAGGATACGGTTTGTAAGTATACGGTTGCCTTGGATACTACGTTTTAGAATGTGGTGTGTCAGGATCTAGAATCTTCTGGGGCGGGTCTGAGCACAATGGCCTCCATACATAAGCGGTTTCCTAGGATACGGTTTCCAAGGATACGGTTGGCTTGCATATGGGGTTCTAGAATGTTGTGTGTCAGGATCTAGAATCTTGTGGGGCGGGTTCGAAGCACAATGACCTCCATATATAAGCGGTTTCCTAGGATACGGTTTCCAAGGATACGGTTGCCTGGCTACGGCGTTCTAGAATGCGGTGTGTCAGGATCTAGAATCTTGTTGGACGGGTTCTGAGCACAATGGCCTCCATATAAAAGTGGTTTCCAAGGATACTGTTTCCAAGGATACGGTTGCCTTGGATACTGCGTTTTACAATGTTCATTGTCAGAATCTAGAATCTTGTGGGGCAGATTCTGAGCTCAATGGTCTCCAGAGATAAGAGGTTTCCTAGGATACGGTTTCCAGGATACGGTTGCAGTGGACACGGCGTTCTAGAATGTTGTGTGTCAGGATCTAGAATATTGTTGGTCAGGTTCAGAGAACAATAGTCTACAGGAATATGCGGTTTCCTAGGATACGGACTCCAAGAATACGGTTGCCTTGCATACGGCGTTCTAGAATGTGGTGTGTCAGGATCTAGAATCTTGTGGTTCTGTTTCTGAGCACTATGGTATCCAGAGTAAGCGGTTTCCTAGGATACGGTTTCCAAGGATACGGTTGCCTTGGATACTGTATTCTAGAATGTGGTGTGTCAGGAAATGGAATCTTGTGGTGCGGGTTCTGAGCACAATGGCCTCCTGAGATTAGCGGTTTCCTAGGATACGGTTTCCAAGGATACGGTTGCCTTGGATACGGCGTTCTAGAATGTGGTGTGTCAGGATCTGGAATCTTGTGGTTCTGTTTCTGAGCACTATGGTATCCAGAGTAAACGGTTTCCTAGGATACGGTTTCCAAGGATACGGTTGCCTTGGATACGGCGTTCTAGAATGTGGTGTGTCAGGATCTCGAATCTTGTGGTGCGGGTTCTGAGCACTATGGTCTCCAGAGTAAGCGGTTTCCTAGGATACGGTTTCCAAGGGTACGGTTGCCTTGGATACTGCGTTCTAGAATGCGGTGTGTCAGGATCTAGAATCTTGTGGTGCGGGTTCTGTGCACAATGGCCTCCTGAGATAAGCGGTTTCCTAGGATACGGTTTCCAAGGATACGGTTGCATTGGATACGGCGTTCTAGAATGTGGTGTGTCAGGATCTAGAATCTTTGGTTCAGGTTCTGAGCACTATGGACTCCAGAGTAAGCGGTTTCCTAGGATAATGTTTCCAAGGGTACTGTTGCCTTGGATACTGCGTTCTAGAATGCGGTGTGTCTGGATACAGAATCTTGTGGTGCGGGTTCTGTGCACAATGGCCTCCTGAGATAAGCGGTTTCCTAGGATACGGTTTCCAAGGATACGGTTGCATTGGATACGGCATTCTAAAATGCGGTGTGTCAGGATCTAGAATCTTGTGGGACGGGTTCTGAGCACAATGGCTTCCTGAGATAAGCGGTTTCCTAGGATAAGGTTTCCAAGGACACGGGTGCCTTGGATATGGTATTCTACAATGTGGTGTGTCAGTATCTAGAATCTTGTGGTGCGGGTTCTGAGCACAATGGCCTCCTGAGATAAGCGGTTTCCTAGGATACGGTTTCCAAGATCCGGTTGCCTTGGATACGGCGTTCTGGAATGTGGTGTGTCAGGATCTAGAATCTTGTGGTGTGGGTTCTGAGCACAATGGCCTCCTGACGTAAGCGGGTTCCTAGGAAAAGGTTTCCAAGGATATGGTTGCCTTGGATACGGCGTTCTAGAATGTGGTGTGTCAGGATCTAGAATCATGGGGTGCGGGTACTGAGAACTATGGTCTCCAGAGTAAGCGGTATCCTAGGATACGGTTTCAAATGATACGGTTGCCTTGGATACAGCGTTCTAGAATGCGGTGTGTCAGGATCTGGAATCTTGTGGTGCGGGATGTGAGCACAATGACTTCCGGAGTAAGCGGTTTCCAGGGTACGGTTTCCAAGGATACGGTTCCCTTGGATACTGCATTCTAGAATGCGGTGTGTCAGGATCTAGAATCTTGTGGTGCGGGTTCTGAGCACAATGGCCTCCTGACGTAAGCGGTTTCCTAGGATAAGGTTTCCAAGGATACGTTTGCCTTGTATATGGCGTTCTAGAATGTGGTGTGTCAGGATCTAGAATCTTGTGGTGCGGGTTCTGAGCACTATGGTCCCCAGAGTAAGCGGTTTCCTAGGATACGGTTTCCAAGGATACGGTTGCCTTGGATACTGCGTTCTAGAATGCGGTGTGTCAGGATCTAGAATCTTGTGGTGCGGGTTCTGAGCACAATGGCCTCCTGAGATAAGCGGTTTCCTAGGATACGGTTTCCAAGGATACGGTTCCCTTGGATACTGCGTTCTAGAATGCGGTGTTTCAGGATCTAGAATCTTGTGGTGCGGGTTCTGAGCACAATGGCCTCCTGAGATAAGCGGTTTCCTAGGATACGGTTTCCAAGGATACGGTTGTCTTGGATACTGTGTTCTAGAATGCGTAGTGTCAGGATCTGGAATATTGTTGTGCGGGTTCTTTGCACAATGGCCTCCTGAGATAAGCGGTTTCCTAGGATACGGTTTCCAAGGATACGGTTGACTTGGATACGGGGTTCTAGAATGTGGTGTGTCAGGATCTTGAATCTTGTGGGACGGGTTCTGAGCACTATGGTCTCCAGAGATAAGCGGTTTCCTAGGATACGGTTGGCTTGGAACTGCATTCTAGAATGTGGTGTTTCAGTATCTAGAATCTTGTGGGGCACGTTCTGAGCACAAAGGCCTCCTGAGATAAGCGGTTTCCTAGGATAAGGTTTCCAAGTATACTGTTGTCTTGGTTACTGCGTTTTACAATGTGGTTTGTCAGGTTTTAGAATCTTGTGGTGCGGGTTCTGAGCACTATGGTCTCCAGAGATAAGCGGTTTCCTAGGATACGGTTTCCAAGGATACAGTTGCCTTGAATACAGAATTCTAGAAAGCGGTGTGTCAGGATCTAGAGTCTAGTGGGGCGAGTTCTGAGCACAATGGCCTCCTCAGATAAGCGGTTTCCTAGGATAGGTTTTCCAAGAATAGAGATGCCTTGGATACGGCGTTCTAGAATGTGGTGTGTCAGGATCTAGAATCTTGTGGTGCGGGTTCTGAGCACTATGGTCTCAGAGAGTAAGCAGTTTCCTAGGATACGGTTTACAAGAATACGGTTGCCTTGGATACTGCATTCTAGAATGAGGTGTGTCAGGAGCTAGAATCTTGTGGTGCGGGTTCTGAGCACTATGGTCTCCAGAGTAAGCGGTTTCCTAGGATACGGTTTCCAAGGGTACGGTTGCCTTGGATACTGCGTTCTAGAATGCGGTGTGTCAGGATCTAGAATCTTGTGGTGCGGGTTCTGTGCACAATGGCCTCCTGAGATAAGCGGTTTCCTAGGATACTGTTTCCAAGGATACGGTTGCATTGGATACGGCGTTCTAGAATGTGGTGTGTCAGGATCTAGAATCTTTGGTTCAGGTTCTGAGCACTATGGACTCCAGAGTAAGCGGTTTCCTAGGATAATGTTTCCAAGGGTACTGTTGCCTTGGATACTGCGTTCTAGAATGCGGTGTGTCAGGATACAGAATCTTGTGGTGCGGGTTCTGTGCACAATGGCCTCCTGAGATAAGCGGTTTCCTAGGATACGGTTTCCAAGTATACGGTTGCATTGGATACGGCATTCTAAAATGCGGTGTGTCAGGATCTAGAATCTTGTGGGACGGGTTCTGAGCACAATGGCTTCCTGAGATAAGCGGTTTCCTAGGATAAGGTTTCCAAGGACACGGGTGCCTTGGATATGGTATTCTACAATGTGGTGTGTCAGTATCTAGAATCTTGTGGTGCGGGTTCTGAGCACAATGGCCTCCTGAGATAAGCGGTTTCCTAGGATACCGTTTCCAAGATCCGGTTGCCTTGGATACGGCGTTCTGGAATGTGGTGTGTCAGGATCTAGAATCTTGTGGTGTGGGTTCTGAGCACAATGGCCTCCTGACGTAAGCGGGTTCCTAGGAAAAGGTTTCCAAGGATATGGTTGCCTTGGATACGGCGTTCTAGAATGTGGTGTGTCAGGATCTAGAATCATGGGGTGCGGGTTCTGAGAACTATGGTCTCCAGAGTAAGCGGTATCCTAGGATACGGTTTCAAATGATACGGTTGCCTTGGATACAGCGTTCTAGAATGCGGTGTGTCAGGATCTGGAATCTTGTGGTGCGGGATGTGAGCACAATGACTTCCGGAGTAAGCGGTTTCCAGGGTACGGTTTCCAAGGATACGGTTCCCTTGGATACTG
The DNA here is from genome assembly GCF_022682495.2 of Desmodus rotundus. Lineage (NCBI taxonomy): Eukaryota > Metazoa > Chordata > Mammalia > Chiroptera > Phyllostomidae > Desmodus > Desmodus rotundus. The sequence goes on along the minus strand of NW_026527214.1, from coordinate 1,185,117 downwards.
CATTCTAGAATGCGGTGTGTCAGGATCTAGAATCTTGTGGTGCGGGTTCTGAGCACAATGGCCTCCTGACGTAAGCGGTTTCCTAGGATAAGGTTTCCAAGGATACGTTTGCCTTGTATATGGCGTTCTAGAATGTGGTGTGTCAGGATCTAGAATCTTGTGGTGCGGGTTCTGAGCACTATGGTCCCCAGAGTAAGCGGTTTCCTAGGATACGGTTTCCAAGGATACGGTTGCCTTGGATACTGCGTTCTAGAATGCGGTGTGTCAGGATCTAGAATCTTGTGGTGCGGGTTCTGAGCACAATGGCCTCCTGAGATAAGCGGTTTCCTAGGATACGGTTTCCAAGGATACGGTTCCCTTGGATACTGCGTTCTAGAATGCGGTGTTTCAGGATCTAGAATCTTGTGGTGCGGGTTCTGAGCACAATGGCCTCCTGAGATAAGCGGTTTCCTAGGATACGGTTTCCAAGGATACGGTTGTCTTGGATACTGTGTTCTAGAATGCGTAGTGTCAGGATCTGGAATATTGTTGTGCGGGTTCTTTGCACAATGGCCTCCTGAGATAAGCGGTTTCCTAGGATACGGTTTCCAAGGATACGGTTGACTTGGATACGGGGTTCTAGAATGTGGTGTGTCAGGATCTTGAATCTTGTGGGACGGGTTCTGAGCACTATGGTCTCCAGAGATAAGCGGTTTCCTAGGATACGGTTGGCTTGGAACTGCATTCTAGAATGTGGTGTTTCAGTATCTAGAATCTTGTGGGGCACGTTCTGAGCACAAAGGCCTCCTGAGATAAGCGGTTTCCTAGGATAGGTTTTCCAAGAATAGAGATGCCTTGGATACGGCGTTCTAGAATGTGGTGTGTCAGGATCTAGAATCTTGTGGTGCGGGTTCTGAGCACTATGGTCTCAGAGAGTAAGCAGTTTCCTAGGATACGGTTTACAAGAATACGGTTGCCTTGGATACTGCATTCTAGAATGAGGTGTGTCAGGAGCTAGAATCTTGTGGTGCGGGTTCTGAGAACTATGGTCTCCAGAGTAAGAGGTTTCCTAGGAAAAGGTTTCCAAGGATACTGTTGCCTTGGATACTGCATTCTAGAATGTGGTGTGTCAAGATCTAGAATCTTGTGGTGCGGGTTCTGAGCACTATGGTCTCCAGAGTAAGCGGTTTCCTAGAATACGGTTTCCAAGGATACGATTGCCTTGGATACTGCATTCTAAAATACGGTGTGTAAGGATCTAGAATCTTGTGGTGCGATTTCTGAGCACAAGGCCTCCTGAGATAAGCGGTTTCCTATGATACGGTTTCCAAGGATACGGTAGCCTTGGATACGGCGTTCTAGAATGTGGTGTGTCAGGATCTAGAATCTTTTGGTTCTGGTTCTGAGCACAATAGCCCACTGAAATAAGCGGTTTCCTAGGATACGGTTTCCAAGGATACGGTTGCCTTAGATACACCATTCTAGAATGCGGTTTGTCAGGATCTAGGTTCTTGTGGTGCGGGTTCTGAGCACAATGGCCTCCAGAGATAGGTGGTTTCCTAGGATAAGGTTTGCAAGTATATGGTTGCCTTGTATACTGCGTTCTAGAATGTGATGTGTCAGTATGTAGAGTCTTGTGGTGCGGGTTCTGAGCACAATGTCCTCCTGAGATAAGCGGTTTCCTAGCATACGGTTTCCAAGAATATGGTTGCCCTGTATACGGCGTTCTAGAATGTGGAGTGTCAGGATCTAGATTCTTGAGGTGCTGGTTCTGAGCACTATGGCCTCCTGAGATAAGCAGTTTCCTAGAATACGTTTTCCAAGGATACAGTTGCATTCGATACAGCATTCTAGAATGCGGTGTGTCAGGATCTAGAATCTAGTGGGGCGGGTTTGAGCACAATGGCCTCCAGAGATAGGCCGTTTCCTAGGATACGGTTTGTAAGTATACGGTTGCCTTGGATACTACGTTTTAGAATGTGGTGTGTCAGGATCTAGAATCTTCTGGGGCGGGTCTGAGCACAATGGCCTCCATATATAAGCGGTTTCCTAGGATACGGTTTCCAAGGATACGGTTGGCTTGCATATGGGGTTCTAGAATGTTGTGTGTCAGGATCTATGATCTTGTTGGACGGGTTCAGAGCACAATGGCCTCCATATAAAAGTGGTTTCCAAGGATACTGTTTCCAAGGATACGGTTGCCTTGGATACTGCGTTTTACAATGTTCATTGTCAGAATCTAGAATCTTGTGGGGCAGGTTCTGAGCACAATGGTCTCCAGAGATAAGTGATTTCCTAGGATACGGTTTCCAGGATACGGTTGCCGTGGACACGGCGTTCTAGAATGTGGTGTGTCAGGATCTAGAATATTGTTGGTCAGGTTCAGAGAACAATAGTCTACAGGAATACGTGGTTTCCTAGGATACGGACTCCAAGAATATGGTTGCCTTGCATACGGCGTTCTAGAATGTGGTGTAACAGGATCTAGAATCTTGTGGGACGGATTCTGAGCACAATGGTCTCCAGGGATTCGCGGTTTACTAGGATTCCGTCTCCAAGTATACGGTTGCCTTGGATAGTGCGTTTTACAATGTGGTATGTCAGGATCTAGAATCTTGTGGTGCGGGTTCTGAGCACTATGGTCTCCAGAGTAAGCGGTTTCCTAGGATACGGTTGGCTTGGAACTGCATTCTAGAATGTGGTGTGTCAGGATCTAGAATCTTTTGGTTCTGGTTCTGAGCACAATGGCCTCCTGAAAAAAGCGGTTTCCTAGGATACGGTTTCCAAGGATACGGTTGCCTTAGATACAGCATTCTAGAATGCGGTTTGTCAGGATCTAGAATCTTGTGGTGCGGGTTCTGAGCATAATGGCCTCCAGAGATAGGTAGTTTCCTAGGATAACGTTTGCAAGTATATGGTTGCCTTGTATACTGCGTTCTAGAATGTGGTGTGTCAGTATCTAGAGTCTTGTGGTGCGGGTTCTGAGCACAATGTCATCCTGAGATAAGCGGTTTCCTAGGATACGGTTTCCAAGAATATGGTTGCCCTGTATACGGCGTTCTAGAATGTGGAGTGTCAGGATCTAGATTCTTGAGGGAGGGGTTCTGAGCACTATGGTCTCCAGAGATAAGAAGTTTCCTGGCATACGATTTCCAAGGATATGGTTGCATTGGATACTGCATTCTAGAATGTGGTGTGTCAAGATGTAGAATACTGTGCGGCACGTTCTGAGCACAATGGCCTCCGGAGATAGGCAGTTTCCTAGGATACGGTTTGCAAGTATACGGTGGCCTAGTATACTGCGTTGTAGAATGCGGTGTGTCAGGATCTAGAATCTTGTGGTGGGGGTTCTGAGCACAATGGCCTCCTGAGATAAGCGGTTTCCTGGGATTCGGTTTCCAAGGATACGGTTGCCTTGTATACATCATTCTAGAATGCGGTGTGTCAGGATCTAGAATCTTGTGGTGCGGGTTATGAGCACTATGGCCTCCTGAGATAAGCGGTTTCCTAGGATACGGTATCCAAGTATACGATTGTCTTGGCAACGGCGTTCTAGAATGTGTTGTGTCAGGATCTAGAATCTTGTGGTGCGGGTTCTGAGCACTATGGTCTCAGAGAGTAAGCGGTTTCCTAGGATACGGTTTCCAAGAATATGGTTGCCTTCGATACTGAATTCTAGAATGCAGTGTGTCAGGATCTAGAATCTTGTGGTGCGGGTTCTGAGCACAATGGCCTCCTGAGATAAGCGGTTTCCTAGGATACGGTTTCCAAGAATACGGTTGCCTTGGCAACTGCATTCTAGAATGTTGTGTGTCAGGATCTAGAATCTTGTGGTGCGGGTTCTGAGCACTATGGTCTCCAGAGTAAGAGGTTTCCTAGGAAAAGGTTTCCAAGGATACGGTTGCCTTGGATACTGCATTCTAGAATGTGGTGTGTCAAGATCTAGAATCTTGTGGTGCGGGTTCTGAGCACTATGGTCTCCAGAGTAAGCGGTTTCCTAGGATACGGTTTCCAAGGATACGGTTGCCTTGGATACTGCATTCTAAAATGCGGTGTGTAAGGATCTAGAATCTTGTGCTGCGAGTTCTGAGCACAAGGCCTCCTGAGATAAGCGGTTTCCTATGATACGGTTTCCAAGGATACGGTAGCCCTGGATACGGCGTTCTAGAATGTGGTGTGTCAGGATCTAGAATATTGTTGGTCAGGTTCAGAGAACAATAGTCTACAGGAATACGCGGTTTCCAAGGATACGGACTCCAAGAATACGCTTGCCTTGCATACGGCGTTCTAGAATGTGGTGTAACAGTATCTAGAATCTTGTGGGACGGGTTCTGAGCACAATGGTCTCCAGGGATTCGCGGTTTACTAGGATTCCGTCTCCAAGTATACGGTTACCTTGGATAGTGCGTTTTACAATGTGGTATGTCAGGATCTAGAATCTTGTGGTGCGGGTTCTGAGCACTATGGTCTCCTGAGAAAGCGGTTTCCTAGGATACGGTTTCCAAGGATACAGTTGCCTTGAATACTGAATTCTAGAACGCGGTGTGTCAGGATCTAGAATCTTGTGGCACGGATTCTGATCACAATGTTCTCCAGAGATAAGCGGTTTCCTAGGATACGGTGTCCAAGGATACGGTTGGCTTGCATAAGGGGTTCTAGAATGTTGTGTGTCAGGATCTAGAATCTTGTGGGGAGGGTTCGAAGCACAATGGCCTCCATATATAAGCGGTTTGCTAGGATACGGTTTCCAAGGATACGGTTGGCTTTCATATGGGGTTCTAGAATGTTGTGTGTCAGGATCTAGAATCTTGTGGGGAGGGTTCGAAGCACAATGGCCTCCATATATAAGCGGTTTCCGAGGATACGGTTTCCAAGGATACGGTTGGCTTGCATATGGGGTTCTAGAATGTTGTGTGTCAGGATCTAGAATCTTGTGGGGCGGGTTCGAAGCACAATGGCCTCCATATATAAACGGTTTCCTAGGATACGGTTTCCAAGGATACGGTGGCCTTGGCTACGGCGTTCTAGAATGCGGTGTGTCAGGATCTAGAATCTTGTTGGACGGGTTCGGAGCACAATGGCCTCCATATAAAAGTGGTTTCCAAGGATACTGTTTCCAAGGATACGGTTGCCTTGGATACTGCGTTTTACAATGTTCATGGTCAGAATCTAGAATCTTGTGGGGCAGGTTCTGAGCACAATGGTCTCCAGAGATAAGAGGTTTCCTAGGATACGGTTTCCGGGATACGTTTGCCATGGACACGGCGTTCTAGAATGTGGTGTGTCAGGATCTAGAATATTTTTGGTCAGGTTCAGAGAACAATAGTCTACAGGAATACGCGGTTTCCAAGGATACGGACTCCAAGAATACGGTTGCCTTGAATACGGCGTTCTAGAATGTGGTGTGACAGGATCTAGATCTTGTGGGACGGGTTCTGAGCACAATGGTCTCCAGGGATTCGCGGTTTACTAGGATTCCGTCTCCAAGTATACGGTTGCCTTGGATAGTGCGTTTTACAATGTGGTATGTCAGGATCTAGAATCTTGTGGTGCGGGTTCTGAGCACTATGGTCTCCAGAGTAAGCGGTTTCCTAGGATACGGTTTCCAAGGATACGGTTGCCTTGGATAATGCATTCTAGAATGTGGTGTGTCAGGATCTAGAATCTTGTGGTGCGGTTTCTGAGCACAATGGCCTCCTGAGATAAGCGGTTTCCTAGGATACGGTTTCCAAGGATACGGTTGACATGGATACGGGGTTCTAGAATGTGGTGTGTCAGGATCTTGAATCTTGTGGGACGGGTTCTGAGCACTATGGTCTCCAGAGATAAGCGGTTTCCTAGGATACGGTTGGCTTGGAACTGCATTCTAGAATGTGGTGTGTCAGTATCTAGAATCTTGTGGGGCACGTTCTGAGCACAAAGGCCTCCTGAGATAAGCGGTTTCCTAGGATACGGTTTCCAAGTATACCGTTGTCTTGGTTACTGCGTTTTACAATGTGGTTTGTCAGGTTTTAGAATCTTGTGGTGCGGGTTCTGAGCACTATGGTCTCCAGAGATAAGCGGTTTCCTAGGATACGGTTTCCAAGGATACAGTTGCCTTGGATACTGCATTCTAAAATGCGGTGTGTAAGGATCTAGAATCTTGTACTGCGAGTTCTGAGCACAAGGCCTCCTGAGATAAGCGGTTTCCTATGATACGGTTTCCAAGGATACGGTAGCCCTGGATACGGCGTTCTAGAATGTGGTGTGTCAGGATCTAGAATATTGTTGGTCAGGTTCAGAGAAAAATAGTCTACAGGAATAC